>NC_053392.1:476322439-476930825 GCF_905171765.1 Bufo bufo | reverse complement strand
AGTTGTACTTTCTAATTGCACTATTTAATATTCCATATGATGTAGTAGGGAGCTGGAAAAAATTCCAAATGGGGTGGAATTGGAAAAAAAACAAAAAACATTTCTGCCACAGTTTTATTTTTAGTTTTTTACATTGTTCCCTATTCAGTAAAATTGACCGGTTGCCTTCATTCTCCAGGTTGGTATGATTACAACAATACCACACTTGTATAGTTTTTCTTGCGTTTTAATGCTGAACCTTGAAAAAAAATAGAAATTTCTTTTCATCACCATATTCTGACCCCTATAACTTTTTTTTGTAGTTATATGTTTTTGCGGGGTGATCTGTACTTTTCAGTGATACCATTTTGAAGTGTGTGTTACTTTGTGATCACTTTTTATTACATATTTTTGGAGAGGTGAATTGACAAAAAAAAGACAATTTTTTTTATTTTTTTACTATTTCATCTGGTCTTTTTAATGGAATCTTTTTCATCTGGTCTTTTTAATGGAATCTGCGATGGAGGCCCTGAAATAAGCCTCCAATGGAGATGTGAACTCGCATTTTTTCAGACTTTTAAAAAAAAATAGAAGTCTATGTAAATGCTAAGAAACAAATTCCAAAAACAAAAAAAGGTCATTAACTTTCTTAAAATGCCACTATAAGAAATGCAGTGTTTGTAGGGCAGCCAATAATTTCCTATTGGCTAACATGTACCTTGTGACATCTTTAGCTGTAGTATGAATCCACCCTTATGGTGATTGATACACGGGATACTCTATCTTCTTATGGAGAGTACTTAATCAGTATGAAGAGTCTTAAGGCCAGGCAACGCTCCTCTGGAAACAGCTGTCTGCAGATGAGATGCTGGCTTAATTATTATCCTAGTCATGTCTCAAGCTCTGTTCAAAAGGTCAGACATTGACTTATAAGATAGCTGTCTTACATCTGGTAATATTAGAGGCAGAGCATGCTAAGAGGTGATTGATACAAGGCATGATAATAAAAATTTCATATTTTTGGTCTATTCTGTCCATAATAACAATTTATATAAAGAAAATGCCAGATTTACAAAAACAAAACAAAAAAAACATAATATATGACAGTAACTACACAGTTTAATTTTGCACACACATTTCTGCACCTACGGTATTCCCTACCAAAATCCATGAGAAATCTGCCCACACAATGCAGCTCATTGTCCCATGTAAACCTGCCCAGTAATTAGTGCTAACATTTAATGTGGACTAGTTCTTAGCAAAGTTTATTAACCCTTTCAGGACCAAAACATTTTTCACCTTAAGGACCATGCCATTTTTAGAAAATCTGACATGTGTCACTTTATGTGGTGTGACACAGTGAGATGTTTTATCTGGCAAAACAGGTATTTTCCTCCAAGCATGTGCTGCTGGGCTGGATTCCACCCAGGTGAGGTCAAATACCGGACCGGATTTTAAGTGCCGGTCCGGGTTTTGGCGGCACCAGTTGGGCTCAGAAGTCCGGTCTCTGTGTTGGGATCTGGGAGCCTTGTGTCTGGATGAAGGCTTGCTACCTGTTTGGCATGAAAACAGGTTGGTGCTGCTATGGTCACGGACTCTTTGAGGTAGAATTGCTGCATGGTGTGAATTACCACCAACACCTCAAGATGACTTTTTGTTTGTTTATGACTGCTTGTTTTGTCACTTGCCTACAGTGTGAAAAAAACACTGAACTGTTTGATCCAAAGAACTTGTTGTTGCCTTTATACTGCGCCCGCTAATCCTGTCTACCAGAGCGAAACCCCACAATTGGTGGAAGATGCGGGCAATAGCAGTGAGGCTGGTGTGAACGCAGTTATTTTTTTGGTTTCTGCATTTTTCAGGCACAGTTGTATGTCGTACATTAAACCAGCTGTATTACAACCAGTACAAGCGCAGGGAGAGAAAGAGACACGGCGGCACTGCTCCCACTAATACAGCCGCTGGTAAATATCAAAGTCAGCGTAAATGCGGTGTGAAGATAATCCAATGCGTGGTGCTCAGCAACGGGAGATGCCAGACAAGAGTTCACGATGTGAAGAGAGAAGAATAACAGAGTTGCGGCACTCACCAGGATGTAAGCAGGTATCTTTATTCAGGCTTCCGTGGAAGTCGATACATGAGGGATCCAGAGGCGGACACAATGTTGCAAGCGGCGACGGCCGTTTCGAGCGTGAGATCGCGCTTCCTCAGGCCGCTGTATACGTCATGACGCAGGTTTGCGTTTTATAGAGGCGGACAGGGGACGGCCGACGCCGTCAGCCACAGCTGTGCGCCCTAGGATGGATGACATATGTTAAAAACATGCGTGCAGCGATGACAAATGTGAATACAATTAAATAAAAACATGAGCACAAAAACAAATACAATTCACTTGCTAATACCCACATAGAGTGGGGCATAAATACAAGGTCATGAATAGGTGGCGTAAGTGCAGTGCGAAATCCAGTACATATGATTTTCCAGTAGATGAGGGGAGCGCATTATATTAGCGCAATCAAAGACGAATACATGACAGAGAACAAAGGGCAAAAGCAAAAAGCACAAGGTAAAAAGCAAAGACACACAGACAGGGAATCACAGAGTGTGGAGAGACTGAAACCTGTGAACATATGCCCAACTATCTTGAACGCATACGGATTATAAAAACACGGACATATCGTTCCTATCGTTCATGCCCGCCGGGCCCATAGCGCCTGTCTGCATTATCCACCTTGCCTCCCTCTGCAGGAGTAGGCGATGCCGGTCTCCCCCGCGAGGGATGGGGCGGACATGCTCCACCCCTGCAAAGGAGAGGCAACGTGGATGAGCATCATGGGCGGTGCGGATATGGTCAATAACGCGTGGACTACCTCTACCTGACCATATAGAGCCGACATGCTCGCGGATGCGCTCAAAAAGAGGGCGGATAGTTTTACCTATATAAAAATGTCTGCAGGGACAAAAAACCACGTATACCACGTAAGATGTGCGGCAGTTGATAAATTCCCGCACTGTGTGTGTTACCCCCCTATAAGTAAATGTTTGCTGCAAACGTTGAGTGTGCAAAACGAACAGTGACCGCATTTAAAGTTGCCCTTAGGCTTTCCAACCCAGGTCTCGCCCTTGGGTGTAGAAAAAACACTCCTGACGAGTTTATTTTTAAGTGTGGGGCATTTCCTAAATGCGATCAGCGGTTTTTCGTCCGTCACACTACTGAGAAAGGAATCCCCTCTCAGGAGGTCCCAGTTCTGATTTATCACCCGTTTAACTGTATCTGGGCAGCACTGTATTGAAATGAAAAAGCGAAGCGTGATGGTGTGGAATTGATTCCTCTCTCCCTAAGCAGGGAGGTACGGTTCAATTTGGCGGCTTTGCGGAGGGCCGCTGAAACACCCTTCGACGGATAACCCCTATCCAGGAGCCTATTGCGAAGCTCTCTGGCTTGCCTGAAAAAGCCTTCATCAGTATCATTATTCCTACGTAATCGGACAAACTGTCCGTAAGGGACAGCACGTTTAACTGAGGGTGGATGAAAACTAGTCTGGTGGAGGAGGGAGTTGGTCGCCTTAGGTTTACGGTAACCACTAGTGTGTAATGTACCATCTTTTACAGTAACACGCACATCCAAAAAGTCTAAAGACTCACCACCAAACTTGATGGTGAATCTCATGTTCATCTGGTTGTGTACATTTAAATGATCAACAAAAGCATGGCACAACTCCTCACTCCCCCACCAGACCAGAAAAATGTCATCCACATACCTCAGAAACAGATGAATATGGCGCAGAAAGGGGTTATCCATCGAAAAGATGTAGGTCTCTTCAAATACCGCCAGGTACAGGTTGGCAAATGTGCACGAGACAGGAGTGCCCATTGCAGTACCTAGTACCTGGCGGTACCAGAGACCATCAAATTGAAAAACATTATTGCTAAGGACAAGGTCCAATGCTTCATGGATGAAATTAATAAATGTTACACTCTTGTCAGTTTTACGCAAGACCGTATTGACTGCTCGGAGTCCTAAGTCATGTGGAATACGAGTATATAGACTCTCGACGTCTAGAGAGACAAGGTGAAAATCTTCCTGCCACTCAAGATGACTGAGCGCACGAAGAAAATCACCCGTGTCTTTAAGATAAGTCGGAGTACTACATAACAAGGGCATGAGGAGCCAGTCAATATAACCAGACAGGGGCTCGGTCACTGAGCCGATCCCCGCTATGATGGGACGGCCCGGGGGTCGGGTCAGTGATTTATGGACTTTGGGTACGAAGCACCATGTGGGGATTTTGGGAAAAGCTGGTATAAGTCACACTTTCATGTTTTTTGACAAGAATCCATTAAATATATAATGGTTAATTAAGGCAAACAGTTTAGAGGATATACCGGGTATGGGGTCCCCCCTAAGCTTAGAGTACACCGTGCAATCTCCCAATTGCCGGTGTGCCTCCTCCAAATAGTACTCCCTGGGCATCAGGACCACATTCCCTCCCTTGTCGGCCGGCTTAATGACCATACTGGTCTGTTTACTTAGCCACAAAAGAGCGCGAGATTCTTCTATCGATAGATTAGAAGGTGCTGCGGGATACACCAGCGCACGAATTTCTCTTAATACTCGTTTGTGAAAAAGGTCTATAGCAGAGCCGGCCGACATGGGAGGAAGGAAGGTGGACCTGACGCCCCCAGTATACTTATACATGTGACCCACCGTAGCTGCGGGCTCCTCTGGTTCGGTATTGGACAAAAAGTGTATACAAGCAATTTCTTCCTCAGTGAATCTGCCCGACAGATGGAAGTCGGTGAGGGACATAGTAGCTGGGACATCTCCCGGTGAGGAGTCATGACACCGGAGAGGGGTCTCAGCAAACGCCTTTTTGAGGTACAACTTACGAACAGACAGAAATAGGTCAATCTCAAAATCTACTAGGTTGAACTGTCCAGGCAAGCTGTATCCCAGCCATCGGTTGAGGAGTGGGATACAGCCAGGGGGCAGTTCAGAGCCCGTGAGATTGATGACAATGTTTTGAGTGGGTACACGATTGTCCAGTTCATCACGTTCTACTGCCGCCAAGTGACTTGGCGTCTCCTCCTCGTGGATTTTTGGATTTCTCTTGCTGTTCCTTGAGTGTCTGCCACGTCCCCTTCTCGTGCTTTTTCTAAAGGGGTTGTTTCTTCACCCGAGTTGGCTCCATTACCTTCAGATAGGCTTGACTCAGAGTCAGTAGCCCAGAAGTTATGGCGTCCTCTACGTGGCATGCGCTTGGGGCGGATCCTTTTTTTGCCCCAATCAAATACACGGTCCAGATCATAATCATTTTTATCCCGGATGAACTTATCCCTTTTACGGTCTTTGATCTCTGCCTGTGTGATAAGTAGTTTTTTGTTCAGTCTCTTTTCAAACCCAGCCATTTGTGATTCAAGGAGTCGTTTCTGGAGCTCCTCTCGTGCCTTTGCTAACTCCTCTGTGACAGCCACATATTCCCGCTGGTCGCGGGCCAATACAAGTTCCATAATCTCTAAGGAAAAACGCTGATGCGCAGCCTTCCACTCCCCTGTGAATTGGGGATCGTCATCATACTGTACGATTTCTTTAAACAGGCGCAGGCCCCTAGGGACCCGTCCACTCTCTTTGTAAGATTTAAGAGACTCAATGGTCCAAAAAAGTCTGACCTCCTTATCCGCCAACTGAAATATTTTAGTTTCCAGATTTTTTGTGCTGATGGCGCACACATAGTCCTGCTGGTCGCAAATTGCAAAGAATGTGTCCACCCCTTCTCAACCCTGAGTAAGACCGCATATGGTATCAGGTACAGCTGATGGTACAGGATCCGCGGCTTGAGTGGCGTCAGCGTGCTCTGCCATGGTAATGAGAGTAACTAAGACAAGCGCAGGGAGAGAAAGAGACACAGCGGCACTGCTCCCACTAATACAGCCGCTGGTAAATATCAAAGTCAGCGTAAATGCGGTGTGAAGATAATCCAATGCGTGGTGCTCAGCAACGGGAGATGCCAGACAAGAGTTCACGATGTGAAGAGAGAAGAATAACAGAGTTGCGGCACTCACCAGGATGTAAGCAGGTATCTTTATTCAGGCTTCCGTGGAAGTCGATACATGAGGGATCCAGGGGCGGACACAATGTTGCAAGCGGCGACGGCCGTTTCGAGCGTGAGATCGCGCTTCCTCAGGCCGCTGTATACGTCATGACGCAGGTTTGCATTTTATAGAGGCGGACAGGGGACGGCCGACGCCGTCAGCCACAGCTGTGCGCCCTAGGATGGATGACATATGTTAAAAACATGCGTGCAGCGATGACAAATGTGAATTCAATCAAATAAAAACATGAGCACAAAAACAAATACAATTCACTTGCTAATACCCACATAGAGTGGGGCATAAATACAAGGTCATGAATAGGTGGCGTAAGTGCAGTGCGAAATCCAGTACATATGATTTTCCAGTAGATGAGGGGAGCGCATTATATTAGCGCAATCAAAGACGAATACATGACAGAGAACAAAGGGCAAAAGCAAAAAGCACAAGGTAAAAAGCAAAGACACACAGACAGGGAATCACAGAGTGTGGAGAGACTGAAACCTGTGAACATATGCCCAACTATCTTGAACGCATACGGATTATAAAAACACGGACATATCGTTCCTATCGTTCATGCCCGCCGGGCCCCTAGCGCCCGTCTGCATTATCCACCTTGCCTCCCTCTGCAGGAGTAGGCGATGCCGGTCTCCCCCGCGAGGGATGGGGCGGACATGCTCCACCCCTGCAAAGGAGAGGCAACATGGATGAGCATCATGGGCGGTGCGGATATGGTCAATAAGGCGTGGACTACCTCTACCTGACCGTATAGAGCCGACATGCTCGTGGATGCGCTCAAAAAGAGGGCAGATAGTTTTACCTATATAAAAACGTCTGCAGGGACAAAAAAACACGTATACCACATAAGATGTGCGGCAGTAGATTACAACCAGTGCCCCACGATAAAATGGAGGCTGTTGTGAAGGCCCTCATGGAGGCTTATCTGCAGCAGCGAGAGACAAACCTGCAGCAACGCGAGGCTAATAAGCAGCAGCAGGAGAATAACCAGTTGCTGCTACAACACGTGACGGCTTTGCAGACAGCAGGAGCATCAACGATGCCTGGAAAGCAGTCCGTGCCGTGATTACTAAGATGACCCCCGCAGACGACATCAAAACCTACCTGGCGATGTACGAGAAAGTGGCCATCAGGGAAAAGCTACCCTGTGACCAGTGGGCTGAGGTCATCGCTCCGTTCCTGGCATCCGATTCCCAGCGGGTGTACTTCTAATTGCCGGACGGGTGCATTAGTGGGGTTTCAACCTGGCTGAGCCTGCAATACCCCAGTATTATAACTTACTTCACATCTTGCAAAAATGTCTACAGCCTGACGTGCTGAGTCCCACTGCTATGCTGGATCGTTTGTTAGCCGATATGTTCTGGAGGGCTTTGCCATACCCTCTCCAGCACTGGATCGGTCAGGTGTCTCCTGGCAATGCCCTTGAGATGGTGGACCTGGTGGAATGCTATGAAGCTACCAGGCATCTAAAGGAGGGTTATGTCAGGAGGGGGGGGGGGGATCAGCAAACCCCGGGAATCTCCACCCCAACCCACCTTGGATGTACCCACGGCAGACCTGGCTCCAATAGTCTGCTGGCGGTGTCAGGAGCTGGGCCATGTAAGGGCTAACTGTCCCCATCGGGTTGAGCCCATGGGCACTAATTGTGGTTACCGCCAGTCGCTCAATGCCAGGATGCTGTGTGCAACAGGTACCCCAGAGTCTCTAGATCATTTGTGCCAGGTGGAAGTGGGAGACACTCCGACTGAGGCTCTGCAGGATTCACCAAGTCTGGTGACCTTAGTAAGGGCTACCCTGGTGCGGTCCCCTGAGTATACTGGCCGGAAAGTCAGGGAGATGTGCATCCATGGAGACTTAAAAGACTACCCCACCGCGCTGGTGTTTCTAACTACGGTGGCCGGTAGATGGACCCACGAGGTGGCTGTCGCCACAAATCTACATTGTGAACTCATAATAGGGAGAGACTTCCCGGGCTTCCTGGCAATGTGGCCTGCTATGAGAGTGACTGATACCCATGAGACAGGGGTAACCCTAGCAGAGTGGCCCGGCTCAGGGAGACCATAACCCTGGGAACCTGAGACCGAAGGGCCAGCGGTAGGGGTGACCACCACTTTGGTGGAAGAGGGGGAGACAACCCCGCTAAGTGTGATGGTGGGAGACGTGGAGGACTTGCTGCCGGGTCCTGAATTGGCAGACCTCAATGTCTCCGGGGATAATTTTGGTACCGCTTAACGTCGGGACCCAACCCTATCCCATGCCTGGGAAAATGTGTTAATAGTAGATGGTGAACCACAATAACCTGGGGCAGAGTCAGTGTCTCCCCTTTTTGTGGTTCATCAGGATATGATATATATCGGGTAAACCAACTATTGAACGGTTGGTGGTCCCCAAGGCTTATCGCAAGCTTGTGTTATATCTAGCCCAACACGTTCTCGGGGGTCACCTGGGGCTGCAGAAAACTCAGGATTAGAGTTGAACGGACACCTGAATGTTCAGGTTCGACGGGTTAGGCCGAACTTCACAAAAAAGTTCGGGACCCGTACTTGACCCAAACATGACCCCGAACCCCTTTGAAGTCAATAGGGACCCGAACTTTTGAGCACTAAAATGGCTGTAAAAATGTAATGGAAAGGGCTAGAGGGCTGAATATGCCAGCAAAATGTGGTTAAGAGCATAGCAAGTGTTTCGCAAACAAAAGTGGATAGGGAAATGACTTTAAATACCAAAATACGTAAAAAATAAAAAATAATAATCTTGATCTAGGAGGACGAGGTCCATATGGAGTAGGAGGTAGAGGAGGCGGTGGATGTGGTGGTGTAGGTGGAAGCGGCGGTGGAGGAGGAGGACGTAGCCTACACAGTTTTTTTGTTTTAAATGTATTTTTATTTTTTTAAATTAGGGTACACCACAAAAACATTGGGAAATATAACCTGTGATAACCCCCTCCAGTCATGCTAAACACACGTTCAGACAATACACTGGCTGCAGGGCAGGCCAGCACCTTCAAGGCGTAAAGGGCAAGCTCAGGCCATGTGCCCAATTTGTAGACCCAGAAGTTGAAAGGGGCAGACCCATCATTCAGTACGTGTAGGCATGTGCATACATACTGCTCCACCATGTCGCACGTCCCCGTGATGTCCACGATCCAATTGGATATCTTCTCTATCAACTTTCAATGTTCTTTTATGCGCCTACCATGGTGATCAAGGGAAATCAGGGTTCTAGGCTGGAGAGGGAGCCTGAGAAAGGGATACCACATCCAAGGGAGGTCAATGGATGAAATTAAATGTAATCCAGCGGAAATGTGGGACAAAGTATTAAAGCATAAGCTTCCAAGTTAAGGAGGGTACGTGCGGCAATTACTCACTCCCGACTCGGGGAGGTAGTGACGATAAATAACAATACAGGACTCTTAAGATGCCCTGTTATTGGAATGATTATTAAAAAATTATAGGGAATGTCACTGGGGTATTTTGGATTTGGAAACGTTAGCCAGGAGAGGCCCTGCTGCCGCTTTGTTAACTCTAGATAACTTCTGCCTGATCGCACGTTCCTGTGACGTCCACCATCCATTTGGATATCTTCTCTATCAACTTTCAATGTTCTTTTCTGAGCCTACCATGTTGATCACGGTTATCGGCGAATCAGGGTTCCACGCCAGAGAGGGAGCGTGAGAAAGAGAGACCACAGCCAAGGGAGGTTAATTGTTTCAAATTAAATATGATAGAGTGGAAATGTGGGACAAATTATTGAAGCGCAAATGTGGGACAAATTATTGAAGCGCAAATGTGGGACAACTTGTTAAAGTTTAAGCATTGAATGAAAGGAGGTGGCACGCATCAATTAAAGGGATTCTGTCACCTCTCATAACACAAATTCAGATTTTAAACCAGTCATGCTCCACAGCCTACCTTGAATCGGCTGTGCTGTTCTATATTGTAGTAGTTTTGCAGAAAAACGACTTTTATAATTATGCAAATTAACCCTGAAGGTGCCCAGAGGGGCGTTATGTTCCCCTTTGTGTTCCCAGTAACGCCCCTCTTACAGTGCCCAAAACGCCTTCCTCCAGAATCCCTAACCGCCCACAGCGTCTCATCCCTCTCCTCCCCCTCCCTGACGGCCGAGCGAAGTCTCGCGCAGACGCAGTACCCACTGAGGGCTGCGCCAGTGCGATTTGCTGGAGACTGAGGGCAGGAGCTTCATCGTCGTCACTGGGCATGCGCCGAGCCCAGTGACGTCCGATGCTCGCTCTTCCCTCAGTCTCCAGCAAATCGCACTGGCGGATTACAATATAGAACAGCACAGCCGATTCAAGGTAAGCTGTGGAGCATGACTGGTTTAAAATCTGAATTTGTGTTATGAGAGGTGACTGAATCCCTTTAACCACCTCTGGACCGCCGAACGCAGCGACGCGTCCTGGAGGTGGTTGATTGATTCCTCCTGGACGCATATACGCGTCCTCTCGCGAGACGCGAGATTTCGGTCAGAGCCGACCCGCGCATGCGCATCGCGGGCCGGCAAAAGTTCGAGAAGTATTTTGTCAGCAACCTGCCAGCCAATGATCGTTGCTGGCAGGTTGCTGATTTTTTAAAAATCGAATCAGAAGCCATATAACACCTTATATTTATAAATATAAGGTGTTAAATGGCTTCTGTGCTCCTCTGCTGGTCCTTTCCGTCGGTTGGTTCCAGCAGAGGAGCACACATCATTGTGAGTACCCACCAAACACTGCACTTAGCCCCAGATCACCCTCCATCACCCCCATCACCCCAATTAACCCCTTGATCGCCCCCTGTCAATCACCTAGTGAAAGAAAAAAAAGTGATCAGTGTAAACTGTCACTTTTTTTTTTTCACTGGTATTGACTGATAGGTTTAGGATAGTTTAGGTCCCTTGGTTAGGTAGTTAGCGTCAGTTAGCGCCCAGCCCACCACACCGCAGTCACTTATTCGCTGATTAGCGTATCGCTAATCAGCATTTGTACTTTTATAGTATCTGTAAGTGATCAAAACTGATCACAGTCAGATCTATAATTGTATTAGTGTCACCTTAGCTCGCCCTCCACCCAAAACACAGTGTTTGCCCGATCAGGCCTGATCGGTCGCCCACACGTGCGTTCACCCACGCCCGCCCCACCGCAGTGACAAAAAATTATTATTTTTTTGATCACTGCACAATCACTTTACAAGCACTGCGGCGATAAAAAAATCTGTTTTGATATTTTTTATCAATCACAGCGGCCTCCGATACTTCGCTAGCCTCCCATTTGTAAGACAGGCTTGCTTTTTTTCTTGGGTAGTCTCAGGGAATACCCCTAAATTTAGTAGTCCAAAATGTCAAACAGGGGGTATTCTTCTGAAGAGGCCTACAGGATTCTGACCCAGTCGGATGAGGAATGGGAACCCTCATCTGACGAATCTAGCGGGTCAGAATATGAACCTGTAGAAAGCAGTGGCAGTCTGACCCAAAGTTCGGACGAGGAGGTTGAGGTCCCTGATAGCACCAGGCGTACCCGGCCCCATGTCGCTAGACCACAGGTTGTGCAGGATCCGTTTCAAGGGCAGCAGAGTGGGGCTGGCGCTGTCGGCGTACGTGGTGAGGCATACACCAGCACCGCAGCCCATCCTGGACCTAGTACCAGCACTGCCGTACAATATGGTGAAGTGGCGAGCACCAGAAGGGCAGTTGAAGCTGGTACGGTGGCACGTGCAATAGTTACCCCATCGCAGCCACCGCAAAGACAGGCCCGTAGAGCCCCTAGAGTCCCTGAGGTGCTGGCAAATCCTGATTGGCAGTCACCAACTTCAGCCGCACCATTAGTTCCCCCTTTCACCGCCCAGTCTGGAGTTCGGGTTGAGACAGCTCAGATCGGTTCGGCCCTGGGATTTTTTGAGCTGTTCTTGACTGCGGAGCTCTTGGACTTAGTCGTGGTAGAAACAAATCGGTATGCCACACAATTTATATCCGCCAACCCGGGAAGCTTTTATGCCCAGCCTTTCCGGTGGAAACCAGTCCAAGTTTCCGAAATTACAATTTTTCTGGGCCTTCTCCTGAACATGGGTCTAACCAAAAAGCATGAATTGCGGTCATATTGGTCCACAAACCCAATTCATCACATGCCCATGTTCTCTGCTGCTATGTCCAGGACACGTTTTGAGACCATCCTGCGTTTCCTGCACTTTAGCGACAACAGCACCTCTCGTCCCAGAGGCCACCCAGCTTTTGACCGGCTCCACAAAATTCGGCCCCTCATAGACCACTTCAACCAGAAATTTGCAGATTTGTATACCCCTGAGCAAAACATCTGCATAGACGAGTCCCTAATACATTTTACCGGGCGCCTTGGCTTCAAACAATACATCCCAAGCAAGCGCGCCCGGTATGGGGTCAGATTGTATAAGCTCTGTGAAAGGGCCACAGGCTATACCCACAAATTTCGGATCTATGAGGGAAAAGATCAGACCCTGGAGCCGGTCGGTTGCCCTGACTACCTGGGGAGCAGTGGGAAGACAGTCTGGGACTTGGTGTCACCCTTATTTGGCAAGGGGTACCATCTTTATGTGGACAATTTTTACACAAGTGTGCCCCTCTTCAGGCATTTGTTCCTAGAACAGATTGGCTGCCCCCAACGGCTCGTTACCACCCGTCTTGCAAGGGGGGAGAGGGCTGCCTTGTGTAACGAAGAACTGCTCGCGGTGAAATGGAGAGACAAGCGTGACGTTTACATGCTCTCCTCCATTCACGCAGACACGACAATACAAATTGAACGGGCAACCCGTGTCATTGAAAAGCCCCTCTCAGTCCACGACTATAATGCGCTCATGGGAGGGGTGGACTTCAATGACCAGATGTTGGCTCCCTATTTAGTTTCCCGACGCACCAGACGCTGGTATAAGAAGGTGTCTGTATATTTAATTCAATTGGCTGCCTATAATAGTTTTGTTCTCTACAGTAAGGCTGGGAGAACAGGATCCTTCCTCAAATTTCAGGAAGAGATCATCGAGAACCTCCTGTATCCAGGAGGTTCCGTGGCCCCAACCACCAGTGTAGTGAGCCGTCTACATGAGCGACATTTCCCCAATGTCGTTGCTGGTACCTCAACCCAACCGCCACCCCGAAAAAAATGTCGTGTCTGTAGCAGGAGTGGAATAAGGCGTGACACCCGATATTTCTGTCCTGACTGTCCTGACCACCCTGCCCTATGCTTAGGGGAGTGTTTCCGGAAGTACCACACACAGGTACACTTAGCATAGGGATTGCATCTCACAGGACAGGCACACAGGGCTATTAGGGCCCTTTCTCTCACAGCTAGTCACGAGTTGGAGGTCCCAGGAGAGACCACTGCGTCGTCATGCAATAAACAGAAATCAGGTACAGACACATAAGAGTTTATTGCACAAACAAAACAGGGAAGGCAGCACAGAGAAAACATGAGCTCTATGTACCGTCAGCACAGTGGGAGAAAACCCCCACTGCGCCACTGTCTAGTAATACTCCAGAGGGACGTGACTAAGCAACTCCTGGTTTTCACTAGGGCCTCAGAAGGTGAGGTTAGGCTTTGCCGCAGGAAGTTGCCAGGGTCCACTCTGGAGCGTGAACTAGACAGTGACAGCAGGAGCGAATGGACAACAGGTACCAGAAGGTACCGACGGCACATAGGCAAACATAACAGACAGGTAACTACAAAACAGGGCAAATAATAACACAAGCAGGAGTACACGCAAGGGAGCAGGAGTGGCAATGAGCAGAGAAGGACTTGCTCCACCAGTAGTAAACTGCATGGCCTTGTCATGCCACTCTGCTGCAAAGGCTTGCAGAACACAGACATCAGAATAAACACAAAGTAACTAAAACATAACTGGCAGAACAGATACAAGCAGGAGTTCACGCAAGGGAGCAGGAGTGGCAATGAGCAGAGAAGGACTTGCTCCACCAGTAGTAAACTGCATGGCCTGTCATGCCACTCTGCTGCAAAGGCTTGCTGAACACAGACATCAGAATAAACACAAAGTAACTAAAACATAACAGGCAGAACAGATAACAGACAGACGACGTTAATGAACAAATAGGGAAACTCACAGAGCACAGACAGACAGACACAGATCCCATGGGTCAGCAGCATGGGAGAGAGAGTACAAACCAGGAGCAGGACAGACAACACACACCAGGAGAGCTGACACAGAACTGAGGAAACCTCAGCCTTATATACAGGTTCCATGGGTGCAGCAGAGAGACCACACCCATGAAGCAGACAGAGGATTAACTCCTAATAGGCACACAGGGGAGTTAACCCATAAAGAACCACAAATGACACAGGAACGGAACTTCAGCGAGGAGCGCCGAACGAGCAAGGACGGAAGGTCACAGCCAGAGGTAATGACTGTGACACAGCTGCTGCAAACCTCTCCTTTGCATAATGCATAATGTACTTCGCATAATGTACTTCGCCACATCTTTGGGCGATTTGCGCTTTGCACATTGTCCCATGGGGAAGGAGAGGTTTGTCCTATAAAGGTAAAAAAAAAAAAAAAAAAAAAAAAAATCACCGGTAAGCCAAAAAGTTAACGTTCAGTTCAAAAGTTTATATGTTCTGTTCAAAAGTTATTATAAAGTTAATAAATTTATTGTGTTGCGGCCTGGTTTTTTCTTTTTTGTTTTGTTTTTTTTACCTTCCAGGTGGACCAACCGATCGACTAGCTGCAGCACTGATGTGCATTCTGACAGAAGCATTGTGCTGCTGTCAGATTACACAAAAGTCGGTGTATGCGGCGCTGCAAGAAGAGATTTCTCCTCTGCAGTAAAAGATACGTTTGCCGAGGCATATGAGCTGAGGAGGTGGCGGTGTTCATATACTTTGGCAAACACTTTGTATATAAAAAAAAATATAAAAATCCCGGCAATGATTTATTCATTCACATCGATTGATGTGAATGGAGAAATCTGGTTTGCCAGGGCATACGAGCTAAGTGGGTATGGATGTTGGGCGGAGCTCCTATGTCCTGGCAGACGCCTTTCCCCTCCTTTTTTTTTTTTGGGCAGAGATTTTTTCATCCACATTGATCGATGCGAATGAAGAAATCTTTGCCGTTCATTTTTTCTTTCAGCCCTAAGGCTGAACGGAAAAAAAAAATCTCATTACCCGTATGCTCAATATAAGGAGAATAGCAGAAACTCCTAATGCTGGCCATACATGTAATGATTGCGGAGACCCTCAAATGCCAGGGCAGTACAAACACCCCACAAATGACCCCATTTTGGAAAGAAGACCCCCAAGGTATTCACTGAGGGGCATATTGAGTCCATGAAAGATTGAAATTTTTGTCCCAAGTTAGCGGAAAGGGAGACTTTGTAAGAAAAAACAAAACAAAATCAATTTCCGCTAACTTGTCCAAAAAAAAAAAATTCGATGAACTCGCCATGCCCCTCATTGAATACCTTGGGGTGTCTTCTTTCCAAAATGGGGTCACATGTGGGGTATTTATACTGCCCTGGCATTTTAGGGGCCCCAAAGCGTGAGAAGAAGTCTGGTATCCAAATGTCTAAAAATGCCCTCCTAAAAGGAATGTGGGCCCCTTTGCGCATCTAGGCTGCAAAAAAGTGTCACACATCTGGTATCGCCGTACTCAGGAGAAGTTGGGGAATGTGTTTTGGGGTGTCATTTTACATATACCCATGCTGAGTGAGATAAATATCTTGGTCAAATGCCAACTTTGGATAAAAAATCAGAAAAGTTGTCTTTTGCCAAGATATTTCGCTCACCCAGCATTGGTATATGTAAAATAACACCACAAAACACATTGCCCAACTTCTCCTGAGTACGGAGATACCACATGTGTGACACTTTTTTGCAGCCTAGGTGGGCAAAGGGGCCCACATTCCAAAGAGCACCTTTAGGATTTCACAGGTCATTTACCTACTTACCACACATTAGGACCCCTAGAATGCCAGGGCAGTATAACTACCCCACAAGTGACCCCATTTTGGAAAGAAGACACCCCAAGGTATTCCGTGAGGGGCATGGCAAGTTCCTAGAATTTTTTCTTTTTTGTCACAAGTTAGCAGAAAATGATGATTTTTTTTTTTTTTTTTTCTTACAAAGTCTCATATTGCACTAACTTGTGACAAAAAATAAAAACTTCCATGAACTCACTATGCCCATCAGCGAATACCTTGGGGTGTCTTCTTTCCAAAATGGGGTCACTTGTGGGGTAGTTATACTGCCCTGGCATTCTAGGGGCCCAAATGTGTGGTAAGTAGTTTGAAATCAAAATGTGTAAAAAATGGCCGGTGAAATCCGAAAGGTGCTCTTTGGAATGTGGGCCCCTTTGCCCACCTAGGCTGCAAAAAAGTGTCACACATGTGGTATCTCCGTACTCAGGAGAAGTTGGGCAATGTGTTTTGGGGTGTCATTTTACATATACCCATGCTGGGTGAGAGAAATATCTTGACAAAAGACAACTTTTCCCATTTTTTTTATACAAAGTTGGCATTTGACCAAGATATTTATCTCACCCAGCATGGGTATATGTAAAATGACACCCCAAAACACATTGCCCAACTTCTCCTAAGTACGGAAATACCACATGTGTGACACTTTTTTGCAGCCTAGGTGGGCAAAGGGGCCCACATTCCAAAGAGCACCTTTAGGATTTCACCGGCCATTTTTTACACATTTTGATTTCAAACTACTTACCACACATTTGGGCCCCTAGAATGCCAGGGCAGTATAACTACCCCACAAGTGACCCCATTTTGGAAAGAAGACACCCCAAAGTATTCCGTGAGGGGCATGGCGAGTTCCTAGAATTTTTTTTTTTTTGTCACAAGTTAGCGGAAAATTATGTTTGTTTTTTTTTTCTTACAAAGTCTCATATTCCACTAACTTGTGATAAAAAATAAAAACTTCCATGAACTCACTATGCCCATCAGCGAATACCTTGGGGTGTCTTCTTTCCAAAATGGGGTCACTTGTGGGGTAGTTATACTGCCCTGGCATTCTAGGGGCCCAAATGTGTGGTAAGTAGTTTGAAATCAAAATGTGTAAAAAATGGCAGGTGAAATCCGAAAGGTGCTCTTTGGAATGTGGGCCCCTTTGCCCACCTAGGCTGCAAAAAAGTGTCACACATGTGGTATCTCCGTACTCAGGAGAAGTTGGGCAATGTGTTTTGGGGTGTCATTTTACATATACCCATGCTGGGTGAGAGAAATATCTTGGCAAATGACAACTTTTCCCATTTTTTTTATACAAAGTTGGCATTTGACCAAGATATTTTTCTCACCCAGCATGGGTATATGTAAAATGACACCCCAAAACACATTGCCCAACTTCTCCTGAGTACGGAGATACCACATGTGTGACACTTTTTTGCAGCCTAGGTGGGCAAAGGGGCCCACATTCCAAAGAGCACCTTTAGGATTTCACAGGTCATTTACCTACTTACCACACATTAGGGCCCCTAGAATGCCAGGGCAGTATAACTACCCCACAAGTGACCCCATTTTGGAAAGAAGACACCCCAAGGTATTCCGTGAGGGGCATGGCAAGTTCCTAGAATTTTTTTTTTTTTGTCACAAGTTAGCGGAAAATTATGTTTTTTTTTTTTTTTCTTACAAAGTCTCATATTCCACTAACTTGTGATAAAAAATAAAAACTTCCATGAACTCACTATGCCCATCAGCGAATACCTTGGGGTGTCTTCTTTCCAAAATGGGGTCACTTGTGGGGTAGTTATACTGCCCTGGCATTCTAGGGGCCCAAATGTGTGGTAAGTAGTTTGAAATCAAAATGTGTAAAAAATGGCCGGTGAAATCCGAAAGGTGCTCTTTGGAATGTGGGCCCCTTTGCCCACCTAGGCTGCAAAAAAGTGTCACACATGTGGTATCTCCGTACTCAGGAGAAGTTGGGCAATGTGTTTTGGGGTGTCATTTTACATATACCCATGCTGGGTGAGAGAAATATCTTGGCAAATGACAACTTTTCCCATTTTTTTATACAAAGTTGGCATTTGACCAAGATATTTTTCTCACCCAGCATGGGTATATGTAAAATGACACCCCAAAACACATTGCCCAACTTCTCCTGAGTACGGAGATACCACATGTGTGACACTTTTTTGCCGCCTAGGTGGGCAAAGGGGCCCACATTCCAAAGAGCACCTTTAGGATTTCACAGGTCATTTACCTACTTACCACACATTAGGGCCCCTAGAATGCCAGGGCAGTATAACTACCCCACAAGTGACCCCATTTTGGAAAGAAGACACCCCAAGGTATTCCGTGAGGGGCATGGCAAGTTCCTAGAATTTCTTCTTTTTTGTCACAAGTTAGCAGAAAATGATGATTTTTTTTTGTTTTTTTTCTTACAAAGTCTCATATTGCACTAACTTGTGACAAAAAATAAAAACTTCCATGAACTCACTATGCCCATCAGCGAATACCTTGGGGTGTCTTCTTTCCAAAATGGGGTCACTTGTGGGGTAGTTATACTGTCCTGGCATTCTAGGGGCCCAAATGTGTGGTAAGTAGTTTGAAATCAAAATGTGTAAAAAATGGCCGGTGAAATCCGAAAGGTGCTCTTTGGAATGTGGGCCCCTTTGCCCACTTAGGCTGCAAAAAAGTGTCACACATGTGGTATCTCCATACTCAGGAGAAGTTGGGCAATGTGTTTTGGGTTGTCATTTTACATATACCCATGCTGGGTGAGAGAAATATCTTGGCAAAAGACAACTTTTCCCATTTTTTTTATACAAAGTTGGCATTTGACCAAGATATTTATCTCACCCAGCATGGGTATATGTAAAATGACACCCCAAAACACATTGCCCAACTTCTCCTGAGTACGGAGATACCACATGTGTGACACTTTTTTGCAGCCTAGGTGGGCAAAGGGGCCCACATTCCAAAGAGCACCTTTAGGATTTCACCGGCCATTTTTTACACATTTTGATTTCAAACTACTTACCACACATTTGGGCCCCTAGAATGCCAGGGCAGTATAACTACCCCACAAGTGACCCCATTTTGGAAAGAAGACACCCCAAGGTATTCCGTGAGGGGCATGGCGAGTTCCTAGAATTTTTTATTTTTTGTCACAAGTTAGCGGAAAATTATGATTTTTTTTTTTTCTTACAAAGTCTCATATTCCACTAACTTGTGATAAAAAATAAAAACTTCCATGAACTCACTATGCCCATCAGCGAATACCTTGGGGTGTCTTCTTTCCAAAATGGGGTCACTTGTGGGGTAGTTATACTGCCCTGGCATTCTAGGGGCCCAAATGTGTGGTAAGTAGTTTGAAATCAAAATGTGTAAAAAATGGCCGGTGAAATCCGAAAGGTGCTCTTTGGAATGTGGGCCCCTTTGCCCACCTAGGCTGCAAAAAAGTGTCACACATGTGGTATCTCCGTACTCAGGAGAAGTTGGGCAATGTGTTTTGGGGTGTCATTTTACATATACCCATGCTGGGTGAGAGAAATATCTTGGCAAATGACAACTTTTCCCATTTTTTTATACAAAGTTGGCATTTGACCAAGATATTTTTCTCACCCAGCATGGGTATATGTAAAATGACACCCCAAAACACATTGCCCAACTTCTCCTGAGTACGAAGATACCACATGTGTGACACTTTTTTGCAGCCTAGGTGGGTAAAGGGGCCCACATTCCAAAGAGCACCTTTCGGATTTCACCAGCTATTTTTTACAGATTTTGATTTCAAACTACTTACCACACATTAGGGCCCCTAGAATGCCAGGGCAGTATAAATACCCCACAAGTGACCCCATTTTGGAAAGAAGACACCCCAAGGTATTCGCTGATGGGCATAGTGAGTTCATAGAAGTTTTTATTTTTTGTCACAAGTTAGTGGAATATAAGACTTTGTAAGAAAAAAAAAAAAATCATAATTTTCCGCTAACTTGTGACAAAAAATAAAAAGTTCTATGAACTCACGATGCCCATCAGCGAATACCTTACGGTGTCTACTTTCCGAAATGGTGTTTGTACTGTCTGGCCATTGTAGAACCTCAGGAAACATGACAGGTGCTCAGAAAGTCAGAGCTGCTTCAAAAAGCGGAAATTCACATTTTTGTACCATAGTTTGTAAACGCTACAACTTTTACCCAAACCATTTTTTTTTTACCCAACCTTTTTTCTATCTAAGACATGTAGAACAATAAATTTAGAGAAAAATTTATATATGGATGTTGTTTTTTTTGCAAAATTTTACAACTGAAAGTGAAAAATGTCATTTTTTTGTAAAAAAATCGTTAAATTTCGATTAATAACAAAAAAAAGTAAAAATGTCAGCAGCAATGAAATACCACCAAATGAAAGCTCTATTAGTGAGAAGAAAAGGAGGTAAAATTCATTTGGGTGGTAAGTTGCATGACCGAGCAATAAATGATGAAAGTACTGTAGGTCAGAAGTGTAAAAAGTGGCCTGGTCATTAAGGGTGTTTAAGCTAGGGGAGCTGAGGTGGTTAAAGATGAATTTCTGAAATTGTATTCCCTGTCACCTATGCAGAGCAGGGGTTTCTATCTGGCAAAATTTGTAAAATGTCACCTGACAATGTAATAGACGATTTTTTAAAATTTATGTTCTTGTCACCTATGCAGAGTTGCCCCCGTGACGTCCACCATCCATTTGGGTATTTTCTCTATCAACGTTCGATGTTCTTTTCTGAGCCTACCATGTTGATCACGGTTATTGGCGAATCAGGGTTCCACGCAGGAGAGGGAGCGTGAGAAAGGGATACCTTATCCAAGGGAGGTTAATGGCTGCAATGGGATGAAGCGGAAATGTGGGACAATTCTAGAATTTTTGAAATTTAAGTCCCTGTCACCTATGCAGAGTAGGGGTTTTTTATCGCCAGAAATGGGTTAATGTCACCCACCAATGGAACAGATTATTTTTTTAAATTTCTGTCCCTGTCACCTATGCAGAGCAGAGGTTTATTCACGTCAAAAAAATTTAAATGTCAACCTAAGAATGTAACAGAAAAATTTGTGAAATTTATTAACCTGTCTACTAGGTAGAGCAGGGGTCTATGACAGAAAAAAATTGTTTAATGTCACCCGAAAATGTAAAAGAAAAATTAGTGAAATTTATTAAGCTGTCAACTAGGTAGAGGAGGGGTATATTACAGCCAAAAATTGGTTAAATTCACCCGAAAATGTAACAGACAAATTAGTTTTTTTTTTTACCTGTCTACTAGGTATAGTAGTGGTATATCACAGCCAAAAATTGGTGAATTTCACCCGAAAATGTAACAGACAAATTAGTGAATTATTTTACCTGTCTACTAGGTGGTATATCACACCCAAAAATTGGTGAATTTAAGTTTTTTTGCCAAAAATGGCTGTTTTTCAAACAGAATAGAACCACAGTATGTAAAGGGTGTATCTCACACTTACAGATCCAGACTAGGCCGCAATTTTAGTTTTTTGCCCAAAATGGCTGTTTTTCAAATAACAGAATAGAACCACAGTATCTAAATTGTGTATCTCACACGTACAGATCCAGACTAGGCCGCAATTTAATTTTTTTGCCCAAAATGGCTGTTTTACAAATAACAGAATAGAACCACAGTATCTAAAGTGTGTATCTCACGCGAACAGATCCTGACTAGGCCGCAATTTAAGTTTTTTGCCCAAAATGGCTGTTTTTCAAATAACAGAATAGAACCACAGTATCTAAAATGTGTATCTCATACGTACAGATCCTGATAGGCCACAATCTAAGTTTTTTGCACAAAATGGCTGTTTTTCAAATAACAGAATAGAACCACATTATGTAAAGGGTGTATCTTACATGTACTGATCCAGACTAGGCCGCAATTAAAGATTTTTGTTTTATTAAGAGCAGAATAGAACCACAGTATCTAAAGGGTGTATCTCACAATGACATATGCAGCAAAGGCTGCAAAATTAAGTTTTTGGTCCAAAATGGGTATTTTTTTTTTATAACAGAATATGACAGCAGTATATTGAATTTCACACAGGCAGATGCAGCAAGGGCTGTAAAATTGTGTATTTAGGGAAACTGTAAAGTTCGGGTTCGTACCGAGTTTAGGATTTTTGGACCCCGGACCCGAACCCGAACATTTCAGTAAAAGTTTGGGTTCGGTGTTCGGCGCATTCTTGGCGCTTTTTGAAAGGCTGCAGAGCAGCCAATCAACAAGCGGTTAACTGTCTGACCTTAGAAGCTATCACAGCCATGCCTACTAATGGCATGGCTGTGATTGGCCAGTATAGCATGTGACCCAGCCTCCATATAAGCTGGAGTCACGTAGCGCTGCACGTCACTCTGCTGTGCTTAGTGTAGGGAGAGGATGCTGCTGGTGATTTCAGGAAGAGAATAGGAAAGAGTCTTTGCTCCAAATCTGAATCTAACTCAGTGATCTACATACATTGTGTTTTGTGGGTGCAGAGCACAATTTTTTTTATCCTGCCCTGAGCCCAGTGACTGAAAAAAAAAAAAATTTAATAAGTCAGGGCAGCGGCCATTTTATAAAAGCTCAGTGCACTAGCACTGCATCTGAACTTTTAGGACATTAAAAATCCTAATTTTTTGGGCAATTTACAACATCTGGTGCATTTGCTGGCTTAGTCAGTGTGCAATTTAAGCTAGAAATGCAGCCATCATTTTCTGGGGTTTTAAAAACACACTTTTTCCCCCCAAAAAACACTATTTTCCTGATCTGAAAGTGTTAAATTCAAGTTTAATATATACAGCTTTCATATTCTGTTACCAAAAAAACACTTTTTTGGCAATATACAACATCTGGATTAGTCAGTGTGCAATTTAAGCTAGAAATACAGCCATAATTTTCTGGGGTTTCAAAAACACACTTTTTTTCCTCCAAAAAACACTATTTTCCTGATCTGCAAGTGTTAAATTCAAGTTTAATATATACAGGTTTCATATTCTGTTACCAAAAAAAACCTTTTTTTTGCAATATACAACATCTGGATTAGTCAGTGTGCAATTTAAGCTAGAAATACAGCCATCATTTTCTGGGGTTTTAAAAACACACTTTTTTGACTAAAACCACTATTTTCCTGATCTGCAAGTGTTAAATTCAAGTTTAATATATACAGCTTTCATATTCGGTTACCCAAAAAACACTTTTTTGGCAATATACAACATCTGGATTAGTCAGTGTGCAATTTAAGCTAGAAATACAGCCATAATTTTCTGGGGTTTTAAAAACACACTTTTTTGCCAGAAAAGCCTCTATTTTCAGGCCTTGCAGCATCAGCACGTGTGAAATTACAGGGTTATATACTGCTGTCAAATTCAGTTATTAAACAAGCACCCGTTTGGGCAAAAAAATAATTGTTGGCATCCTTTGCTGCAGATGTCATTGTGAGATACACCCTTTATACATTTGGGTTATATTCAGATATTTGAAATACCGCCATTTGGTGCACAAATCTCTAATTGAGGCCTACTGTGGGTCAGGCCGTGTGAGATACACCCTGTATATACAGAGCTTATATTATTTCATTAATAAAACACAATTTTTGGGGCAAAATACACAATATTTCAGGCCTTGCAGCATCTTGACGTTTGAAATTCCTGGGTTATATACTGCTGCCATATTGAGTTATTAAACAAACACCCGTTTGGGCAAAAAAAGTTTATTTGGCTCCTTTGCTGCATATGTCATTGTGAGATATACCCTTCATACATTTGGGTTATATTCAGATATTTGAAATACCGCCATTTGGTGCACAAATCTTTAATTGAGGCCTACTGTGGGTCAGGCCGTGTGAGATACATCCTTTACATACAGGGGTTTGATTCCGGTATTTGAAATACAGCCATTTTGGGCAAACAAATCTTTAATTGAGGCCTACTGTGGGTCAGGCCGTGTGAGATTCATCCTTTACATACAGGGGTTTGATTCCGGTATTTGAAATACAGCCATTTTGGGCAAACAAATCTTTAATTGATGCCAACTGTGGGTCAGGCCGTGTGAGATACATCCTTTACATACAGGGGTTTGATTCCGGTATTTGAAATACAGCCATTTTGGGCAAACAAATCTTTAATTGAGGCCTACTGTGGGTCAGGCCGTGTGAGATAAACCCTTTAAATACTGGGGTTTGATTCAGGTATTTGAAATACAGCCATTTTGGGCAAATATATCTTTAATTGAGGCCTACTGTTGGTCAGGCCGTGTGAGATACACCCTTTAACCACTTCAGCCCCCCTAGCTTAAACACCCTTAATGACCAGGCCACTTTTTACACTTCTGCACTACACTACTTTCACCGTTTATTGATCGGTCATGCAACTTACCACCCAAATGAATTTTACCTCCTTTTCTTCTCACTAATAGAGCTTTCATTTGGTGGTATTTCATTGCTGCTGACATTTTTACTTTTTTTGTTATTAATCGAAATTTAACGATTTTTTCGCAAAAAAATTACATTTTTCACTTTCAGTTGTAAAATTTTGCAAAAAAAACGACATCCATATATAAATTTTTCGCTAAATTTATTGTTCTACATGTCTTTGATAAAAATAAAAAAATGTTTGGGTAAAAAAAAAATGGTTTGGGTAAAAGTTATAGCGTTTACAAACTATGGTACAAAAATGTGAATTTCCGCTTTTTGAAGCAGCTCTGACTTTCTGAGCACCTGTCATGTTTCCTGAGGTTCTACAATGGCCAGACAGTACAAACACCCCACAAATGACCCCATTTCGGAAAGTAGACACCGTAAGGTATTCGCTGATGGGCATAGTGAGTTCATAGAACTTTTTATTTTTTGTCACAAGTAAGCGGAAAATTATGATTTTTTTTTTCTTACAAAGTCTCATATTCCACTAACTTGTGACAAAAAATAAAAACTTCCATGAACTCACTATGCCCATCAGCGAATACCTTGGGATGTCTTCTTTCCAAAATGGGGTCACTTGTGGGGTAGTTATACTGCCCTGGCATTCTAGGGGCCCTAATGTGTGGTAAGTAGTTTGAAATCAAAATCTGTAAAAAATGGCTGGTGAAATCCGAAAGGTGCTCTTTGGAATGTGGGCCCCTTTGCCCACCTAGACTGCAAAAAAGTGTCACACATGTGGTATCTTCGTACTCAAGAGAAGTTGGGCAATGTGTTTTGGGGTGTCATTTTACATATACCCATGCTGGGTGAGAGAAATATCTTGGCAAAAGACAACTTTTCCCATTTTTTTATACAAAGTTGGCATTTGACCAAGATAGTTATCTCACCGAGCATGGGTATATGTAAAATGACACCCCAAAACACATTGCCCAACTTCTCCTGAGTACGGAGATACCACATGTGTGATACTTTTTTGCAGCCTAGGTGGGCAAAGGGGCCCACATTCAAAAGAGCACCTTTCGGATTTCACCGGCCATTTTTTACACATTTTGATTTCAAACTACTTACCACACATTAGGGCCCCTAGAATGCCAGGGCAGTATAACTACCCCACAAGTGACCCCATTTTGGAAAGAAGATACCCCAAGGTATTCGCTGATGAGCATAGTGAGTTCATAGAAGTTTTTATTTTTTGTCACAAGTTAGTGGAATATGAGACTTTGCAAGAAAAAAAAAAATCATCATTTTCCGCTAAAAGTTCTATGAACTCACTATGCCCATCAGCGAATACCTTAGGGTTTCTACTTTCCGATATGGGGTCATTTGTGGGGTGTTTGTACTGTCTGGCCATTGTAGAACCTCAGAACACATGACAGGTGCTCAGAAAGTCAGAGCTGCTTCAAAAAGCGGAAATTCACATTTTTGTACCATAGGTTGTAAACGCTATAACTTTTACCCAAACCATTTTTTTTTTTTACCCAAACATTTTTTTTTTATCAAAGACATGTAGAACAATAAATTTAGAGAAAAATTTATATATGGATGTCGTTTTTTTTGCAAAATTTTACAACTGAAAGTGAAAAATGTAATTTTTTTTTTAAAAAATCATTAAATTTTGATTAATAACAAAAAAAGTAAAAATGTCAGCAGCAATGAAATACCACCAAATGAAAGCTCTATTAGTGAGAAGAAAAGGAGGTAAAATTCATTTGGGTGGTAAGTTGCATGACCGAGCAATAAATGGTGAAAGTAGTGTAGTGCAGAAGTGTAAAAAGTGGCCTGGTCATTAAGGGTGTTTAAGCTAGGGGGGCTGAGGTGGTTAATGGATGAAATTTAATTGTGATCGAGCTGAAATGTGGGAGAAGCTATTAAAACGTAAGAATTTTTAGGAAAGTAGGGGGCGCGCGGCAATTACCCACTACCGACTCGGGGAGGCAGTGACGATAAATAACAATACAGGACTCTTAAGATGCCCTGTTATTGGAATGATTAATAAAAAATTATAGGGAATGTCACTGTGGTATTTTGCATTTGGAACGTTAGCCAGGAGAGGCCATGCTGCTGCTTTGTTGACTCTAGATAACTTCTGCCTGATCGCACGTCCCTGTGATGTCCAGCATTCATTTGGATATCTTCTCTATCAACTTTTGATGTTCTTTTCTGAGCCTACCATGTTGATCACGGTTATCGGCGGGTTCCACGCCGGAGAGGGAGCGTGAGAAAGAGAGACCACATCCAAGGGAGATAAATGGAAAAAACATTTTTTGGATCGAGTGAAAATGTGGGAAAAGCTGATAAAGCGCAAATGAGGCACAAATTATTAAAGCGCAAATGTGGGACAAATTATAAAAGCGCAATTGTGGGAAAAATTATTAAAGCGCAAATGTGGGACAAATTATTAAAGCGCAAATGTGGAACAACTTGTTAAAGTTTAAGCATTGAATGAAAGGAGGTGGCGCGCATCAATTAAAGAAGAATTTCTTAAATTTTATTCCCTGTCACCTATGCTGAGCAGGGGTTTATTCACGTCCAAATTTGTAAAATTTCAACCCAAGAATGTAATAGAAAAATTTATGAAATTTATTAACCTGTCTACTTGGTAGAGCAGGGGTCTTATTGTTTAATGTCACCCGAAAATGTAAAAGAAAAATTAGTGAAATTTATTAAGCTGTCAACTAGGTAGAGGAGGGGTACATCACACCCAAAATTTGGTGAATTTCACCCAAAAATGTAACAGACAAATTTGTGAATTTTTTTAACCTGTCTACTAGGTATTGCAGTGGTACATCACATCCAAAAATTGGTGAATTTCAACCGAAAATGTAACAGACAAATTTGTGAAATTACATAAAATAAAATACGTACAAATCCCCCCCAAAAAATTGATTTATGAGGTGGAGGTCCATATGGAGTAGGAGTTGGAGGAGGCAGTGGTTGTAGCGGTGTAGGTGGAAGCAGCGTCGGAGGAGGACGAAGTAGCCAACACTGGTTTTTGGTTTTTATTTAATTTATTTTATTTAATTATGGTACACTCCAAAAGAGTGTGAAATATCCAAAATACAAGAATAAGCAATTGAGCTGCAGTATAACAATGGCTGGTTAAGGCCGGTATACATGTCTATTCTGCACATGGCACGGACAAGTCCTGTGGGATCTATGCCTGGTTCATTTTAATGAACCTGAGCTTGTCCACATTGGCTGTGGACAGGTGGCTGCGCTTGTTTGTGATAACGCCCCCTGCCGTGCTAAACACACGTTCAGATAATACACTGGCTGCAGGGCAGGCCAGCACCTCCAAGGCGTAAAGGGAAAGCTCAGGACATGTGCCCAATTTGGAGACCCAGAAGTTGAAGGGGGCAGACCCGTCATTCAGTATGTATAGGCGTGTGCACACATACTGCTCCACCATGTTGGTGAAATGCTGCCTCCTGCTAAGACGTTCCATATCAGCTGGTGGTGCTGGTTGTTGTGGCGTGCTGACAAAGCTTTTCCACATTTCGGCCATGCTAACCCTGCCTTCTGAGGTGCTGGCAGTGCCCCAGCTGCATTGGCAACATCTTCCTTATCCTCTGCCATCGCCTTGTGCTTCCACTGAGCCCCCGCTGTCAGGTGGGAATGCCACCAGCTGCGCGTCTACCAGCGTGCGCTTGTATTTGCGCATCTTACGATCACGCTCCAGTGAGGGAATTAAGGATGGTAGATTGTCCTTGTAACGGGGATCCAGCAGCGTGGCCACCCAGTAATCAGCCCAAGTTAGAATGTGGGCAACTCGGCGGTCATTGCGGAGACACTGCAGCATGTAATCTCTCATGTGTGCCAGGCTGCCCAGAGGCAACGAAAAGCTGTCCTTTGTGGGAGGTGTATTGTCTGTGTCCTCTGTATCCCCCCCAGCCACGCACCAGTGATGGCCATGAGCTGGTCTGGGTGCCACCCTGCTGTGAACATGGTTCCTCCTCCTCCATCTCCTCCTCCTCATCCTCCCCCTCCTCATCCTCCAGAACTGTGCCCTGGCTGGACAATAGTGTACCTGGCATTTGTGGGTGCAAGAACCCACCCTCGGAGCCACTTGTGAATGACTGTCAGGAAACCCTACGAAATGATCCCTCTTTCTCCTCCTCCTGTGCCACATCCTCTTCCATCATCGCCAGCAGCTGTCACGGGAAGGGAAGGTAAAAGGAAGTGCACCCCCTAGACTGCCACCCTCAACCCTGTCCCTGCCTACTTGCACCACCCACCCTAGGTGACGGGGCGCAACTGGGCGACGGTCCCTAACCTCCGTAAGTGCCGGGTAGGGGAGGAAGGAACAGAGAGGGTACCGGACAGCTAGGCAGAGAACGGTACTCGAGATGCAGGCAGACAAATGGACAAGGAAGTGGACAAGGGAGAGGTACCCTGTGAAGGAGAAGGCGGGTCAGCTAGCCGAGGTCAGTCCGGGAGGTCACGTCAATACAAAGGGAAGAGGCAAGTGGCAAATCCGAGAACGAGCCGAGGTCAGAATCCGAGATGTAGCGTCAAAACAAAGGGAGCAGGCAAAGGGAGGTCAGGAAACAGTCAAGGACAAATTCCAGAGGTCAATCAATAGAGTAGCTAACAATACACACAGCCTAAGAGACTAAAATCACAGGCAACCTGTAGCCAGCAGGCCATCTGTATTTATAGTGGGGAGTGAGGGTCATGTGACGTGGCCAGCGTCACATAACCGACAGACAGACAAGTCGAGCACCGAGTGATCAGCTCGGCGCTCAAGGCAGACCTAGAAGCAGGGAGCCTCCCAGCTAGCAAAGCCACCCTGGGAACGAGGCCAAACACAGATCCTCGCTCCCGAAGCTAAGCAGCAGGTTTGCGGCTGATCGGAGACCGAGTGCGCCTTCGGCGCCTCGTTACAGCAGTGTTTTTTTTCAAGGAGGCATAGAAGTGTGATAGTTACGCTGAGGAAGGCGTTATCGGCACTGGCCATGTTGGTGGAGTACTCAAAACAGTGCAACAAGGAACACAGGTCTCGCATGGAGGCCCAGTCATTGGTGGTGAAGTGGTGCTATTCCACAGAGCAACTGACCCGTTCGTGCTGCAGCTGAAACTCCACTATCGCCTGCTGCTGCTCGCACAGTCTGGCCAGCATGTGCAAAGTGGAGTTCCACCTTGTGGGCACGTCGCATATGAGGCGGTGAGCGGGAAGGCCGAAGTTCTGCTGCAGCGCTGACAGCAGCAGGGTGAGAACACCAAAGTGCGCACAGACGGCCCACACTTTATGCAGCAGCTCTGACATATCGGTGTAAATGTTAAGGAATCTCTGCACCACCAAATTCAGCACATGCGCCAGGCAAGGGATGCTCGTCAAACCGGCTAGTCCCAGAGCTGCTACGAGATTTCGCCCATTATCGCACACCACCAGGCCGGACTTGAGGCTCACTGGCACAAACCACTCATCGGTCTGTTGTTGAAGGCCCGTCCACAGCTCCTGCGCGGTGTGGGGTTTGTCCCCCAAACAGATACGTTTTAAAACTGCCTGCTGTCGTTTACCCCTGGCTGTGCTAAAGTTGGTGGTGAAGGTGTTATGCTGACTGGATGAGGAGCCGGTAGAGGATGAGGAAGTGGAGTAGGAGGAGGAAGCAACAGGAGGCAAACTGAAGCGCCCTTCAATCCTCGGTGGTGGAAGGACATGCGCCAAACTGCTATCCGCCTCAGGCCCAGCTGCCACTGCATTTACCCAGTGTGCTGTTATGATATATGATATAACGTCCCTGACTCTGCTTACTGGTCCACGTATCCATAGTGAGGTGCACCTTGCCACAGATGGCGTTGCGCAGTGCACACCTGATTTTGTCCCCCACTTGGTTGTGCAGGGAAGGGATGGCTCGCCTGGAAAAGTAGTGGCGGCTGGGCACGACGTACTGTGGGACAGCCACCGCCATAAGGTCTTTAAAACTATCCGTCTCCACCAGACGTATTAATGACAGCATTTCAAAAGCCAGTAATTTAGAAATGCTGGCATTCAGGGCTAGGGATTGTGGGTGGGTAGGGGGGTACTTCCTCTTCCTCTTCAGTGTTTGGGAGATGGAGAGCTGAACGCTTCCGTGGGACATTGTGGAGATGCTTGGTGACCCAGGTGGTGGTGTTAATGGCAGATCCTCTTTTTGCGGGGTGTCAGGTGGCACTGTCACTCCAGAGGTGGATGAAAAGGCCGAGACTACAGCAGAAGAGGAAGCAGGAGGAGCCAGAGACCTTTCTTGGTTTTTGAGGTGTCTACTCCACTGCAGCTCGTGCTTTGCACTTAAATGCCTGGTCATGCAGGTTGTGCTCAGGTTGAGAACGTTTATGCCTCACTTCAGATTCTGATTGCACAGCGTGCAAACCACTCGTGTCTTGTCGTCAGCACATTGTCTGAAGAACTGCCATGCCAGGGAACTCCTTGGAGCTGGCTTTGGTGTGCTCGGTCCCTTGCTGCGGTGGGCAGTAGTAGGCGTACTGTCTAGGGGACGGCCGCTCTGCTTTTGCACCCTGCTCCCTCTTCTTCTGTGATGGTGGCTCTGTGCGACCACCGCCTCTTCCTCTGAATTACATAGGTCACTCACATGACCTTGATTCCATGTGGGGTCGAGGACCTCATCGTCCTCCACATCATCTTCCACCCAGTGTTCACCCCTGCCTTCCTTGTCAGTCTTCACACTTTCGAAAGCCCCAGCAGTTTTCACCTGTGTTTCGTCATCATCTGAGACGTGCTGCGATGGTCCTCCCATGTACTCATCTTGAAACATAAGTGAAACATGGTTGGGCATCGGTGCACTCAATCTCTTCCACTTCTGGGGCAGGGCTAGGTGGATGGCCCTGGGAAACCATGCTAACAGAGTCATCAAAAAGCAGAAGAGACTGCTGCATGACTTGGGGCTCAGACTGCTTGGCTGATTTGCAAGGGGGGGAGGTGAAAGACTGATGGACATCGGCTGCAGGTGCCAACTCTGATCTTTCAGCAGGAGACTGGATGGGAGACAATGTGAGGGAACTCGAGGCACTGTCAGCAACCTAATCTACTATCGCCGCATTAGGCCCGACCAAATACCGCTGCAGGTTCTGTCGCCTACTCGCACCTGAGGAAAGGGTTTCACTTGTGCGTGTAGCTGGCACAGATCGGCCACGTCCTCTCCCTGCAACAGGAGCTCCACCAGCAGCACCTCGACCTGGGCCATGTCCCTTATTTGACGCTCTCATCATATTTCTCAAATGTAGGATCTTGCCCTAAATGGGTGTTTAATTAATAGCAGAATAGAACGACAGTATGTAAAGGTTGTATCTCACACGTACAGATGCAGACTAGGCCGCAATTAAAGTTTGTTGCCCAATAAATGGTGTTTTATTAATAGAAGAATATAACCACAGTATCTTAAGTGTGTATCTCACACGTACAGATGCAGACTAGGCCGCAATTAAAGTTTGTTGCCCAAAAAAGGATGTTTTATTAATAGAAGAGTATAACCACAGTATCTAAAGTGTGTATCTCACACGTACAGATGCAGACTAGGCCAGAATTTAAGTTTTGTGCACAAAATGGCTGTTTTTCAAATAACTGAATATAACCACAGTATCTAAAGTGTGTATCTGACATTGACATAAGCAGCAAAGGCTGCAAAATTAACTTTTTTGCACAAAACGGGTGTTTGTTTAATAACTGAATATGACAGCAGTATATAACCCTTGAATTTCACACGTGCTGATGCTGCAAGGGCTGTCAAATTGTGCATTTTGCAAAAAAAAGGTGTTTTTAAAAACCCAGAAAATTATGGCTGTATTTCTAGCTTAAATTGCACACTGAATAATCTTGCAAAGGCACCAGATGTTGGATATGGCCAAAAATTTGTGTTTTTTCAAAGCCAGAAGATTATTTAGATTTTTAAAACTTGTTTTTAACAATCACAGATACAGCAAGAGCTGCAATATTAAGTATTTTGCAAAAAAAGTTTTTTTTTTATAACAGAATATAAAAAAAACTGTATATAACGATTGAATTTCACACGTAAAATAGTGTATTTTGCACAAAAAGGGTGTTTTTAAAAACCCAGAAATGTATGGCTTTATTTCTAGTTTAAATTGCACACTCACTAATCCAGATGTTGGATATTGCCAAAAAAGTGTGTTTTTTTTGTAACAGAATATAAAAGCTGTATATAACGCTTGAATTTCACACGTGCAGATGCATCAAGGGCTGTAAAATATTGTATTTTGCAAAAAAAAGGTGTTTGTAAAAACCCAGAAAATTATGGCTGTATTTCTAGCTTAAATTGCACACTGACTAATCCTGCAAAGGCACCAGATGTTGTATATTGCCAAAAAAGGGTGTTTTTTTTAAACCAGATTATTAGTGCAGTATTTCAAGCTTGGATTTGAATATCACAAAAGCTCAGATGCAGTGCTGGTGCACTGAGCTTGCATAAAATGGCCGCCGCCCACCTAACTAACAGACAGATAAAAGTTATTTTTTTCTGTCACTGGGCTCGAGCAGGGTAAAAAGATTGTGCACTGCACCCACAAAACTAAATGTATGTAGATCGCTGAGTTATATTGGAGTTCTGATCACAGATTCTGTCCTATTCTCTCCGTGAAATAACCAGCAGCATCCTCTCCCTACACTAGTAACAGCAGAGTGACGTGCAGCGCTACGTGACTCCATCTTATATAGAGGCTGGGTCATATGCTACACTTGCCAATCACAGCCATGCCATTAGTAGGCATGGCTGTGATGGCTTCTAAGGGCACACAGTTAAACGCTTGTTGTTTGTCTGCTCTGCAGCCTTTCAAAAAGTGCCAAGAAATCGCCGAACAACGAACCCGAACTTTTACTGAAATGTTGAGGTTCGGGTCCGGGGTCTAAAAATCCTAAAGTTCGGTACGAACCCGAACTTTACAGTTCGGGTTCTCTCAACCCTACCCGAAACGTGTTTTGCGTCAGCTCCCTCAGGGGGAGTGATGTGATGCCCATTTTGGGCACGGTATCGCATCACCATATTTTGACCCCTATAACATTTTTGTACTTCTGTGTACGGAGCTGTGTGAGAGCTCATTTTTTGTGGAGCAATCTGTAATTTTCCACCATTCTGAAAGTGGTCATCAGCATGCGGGAGGCGCAGGGAGCAGTGAGGGAAGTGCTGGCTTTACTCAACCTTCCTGGTCTTCTTCCAGGCTTCCCTCTTTACTATGTCCTGACGGCGGACAGTGTCAAGACGTAGTGCATGTAGGCGCGCATTATGACCTGATGCTGTGTGATGTCACGCGGGCCAGAAGAAGACCAGGGAGCAGTGAGTCCTGGATCTGCAGAGTGGCAGCACCGTCCGGAGCTAGCGAGGTAATTTTTTTTTTCAACGCCTGATCTGATGTCTTATGGGGGCCTGATCTGAGGCTAATGGAGTCTGATATGAGGCTGATGGGGGCTGATCTGAGGCTGAAGGAGCTTTGGGGTCTGATTTGAGGCTGATGGAGCTTGAAGGTTTGACTTTAGGGTCTGATCTGAGGTCTGATGAGCTTGGTGGTCCGATTTTGGGGTCTTATCTAACATCTGATGAAGAATAAGGGATTGGGGGTCTGTACTGAGGTCTGAAAAATATTTTCTTATTTTTCTCCTTCAAATCCTAGGTGCATCTTTTAGTCCATTGCATCTTATAGAACGAACATATAGTATATACTTTTAGAATTGCATTATACCTTTTGCTTTTCCCTGCAAACTTAAAGGGGTTCCCTGTTTGTTATATTAAATCTGGCCTTTCTTCTGACCTGTGGAAGAAAGATCATTTGGTTTATACTTACCCATCTACTAAGCTGCCGAGGCCACTGTCTCCACTGCACTCACACAGGCTTGCAAGTTCTTCTGCTCGGGTCCTGACTGAATGTGTGCTCTTTTTTTCCTTTTTCAGCTGCCCAATAGTAAATGTAGCTGAACAGGAAAAGAAGGTAGTACATACTGTTTGGACCAAAGCAGAATAGGTCTTATGAAAAGTTGTGATACCTGTGAGGCCAGCCTAAACTTTGGTGCAAGAGAATCATACTTCATCTAGTCTGTTCACTTGTCATATAGCTATCAGTCTAATGTGTGTTTTAAAAGATTCCTATGATAAGTGAAATTTTGCCTTTCCAGTTCACATCAGTTTTCATTTAATGGTCTCTCCATGGCAGATAATGTTTTTATGCTTTGAGGCCAGTCAGTAAAATTTGCCTCTGGAACTAGTCCAACTAACAACAGAAGAGACCCGTGGCAGAAGCCCATGATAGTTGTCAACATTTATTTCTAAAGCAAATCCCCTTTCTGGGAACAGTACCAAACTGTCTATGCCAACTTTAGAATCTCCAAGTGTAATATTCTATGAAATGTCTATGATTTCATCTTTTATATCAACATCATATAATTTTGTTTAATAACAACTTCAATGTGAATTACATGGTGTCTTAAAAATAATGCATGATTCTTATTGTATTTGTGCATAAATTACTCAAGTTTCTTGAGTGGCTCATTCAAACAAATGTATACTGTTTTTTGTAAATTTAATAGGCAGCAGCTCTGGAAATCAAAGGGCTATCTAAAGTCTCAAGATCCCTGGTGCAACAATGTATCTTTATCTCAGCTTCCATTCGCCATACCTATGAAAAAAACAAAATTTTGGCCTGGATGCATTGGGACAGATTTACTAATCCTGTAGAAGTGTAAATTTAGACAAGCTATAAAGACATGCATCTGCACCCTGCTTTAAGACAAAATTTTACATCAGATCTATGGCACAATTTTAGCGCTAAATATTGCGTCCCTGTGCTTTCCACAAAGCCACGCCTGCTTCCCGCCAAGCCCTGTACCTTCTCAAGAGAGTCCAAAAATGTGTATATGCAAATGAGCTCTTGGCAAGCTCTGCCTCTAATAGTGGCAGAACCTGCTAAGAGCTCAGAATTCAAGAGGAGCATTATCTTCCAAATCCTGAGCACTTTTTTTTTTACACATTCTAGGTGCAAGCACATTAGTAAATCTGAGCCATTGTTTATACAGATCACACTGACATAGCTCAAGTTTTATGAAGCTATAATATAGCTCCTGTAGAACTTTTTGCCTCCATACACTGACGGGCAAAAGGGTAACAATATTTTGAACTTTTGACTTTCAGGCTCTATACCTCACCATCCTCTACAGCTTTGAATGTGAGACTACCATAATTTTATAGATCATCTTAGCTATCTCATACATAAATTGTACTTTGTAAGGGATCGTCTTTTTTTTACAGGGGATCACCATCACAAACTTCCTTCCGGACAATGGCTTTAATGTCCAAACGGTGCATTTATTTGGCAGTCTTCACAAACAAAACGACATAAATGAACACCTGCCCGGCTAGGCACTACCTAATACATAACATATTACCTGACTCACCTATAAAGGACTGTTCAGACACAGAATCAGGTCCGGCTCCCTCAGCCAAATGTATACCAGCCTCCAGGCTGTAGCAAGGTCAGTATGTCTGGGGAACTTAGGCTCAGCAGTCCACCTGACTCTGGCCGTGTGACTCTTTCCCAGCAGGTGTTACTTGGTCCCCCAAACTCAAGGCTATCTCCCAGCCTTGTGGCCCCTCAGCCTAGCCCGGCTGAGACCACACACACAGAGCCCCACCAGGTCTCTGTTTCAAAACTCTCTACCCTCTCACTCTCAGGATTACTTTATCCCCAGGTGATTACTGCACCTGGTCTTGATTCATGCCTGGTGATTGTGGGGAAGACACAGCAAATCCTGCCATATATCTCCCCTAACAACTATGAGGCCTGTCACTGCCTCACAACTTGCAACTATTTTGCATATGATTAGTTATGCAGATTCTTGTCATGTAACTGGATTGTTACTGTTTTGCTCCTAACATTCTAAATTTTAATTTTTATTATTTTGTTACTATTTTGTAAATCCAACTTTAGAATCCTTCTGGGTATGCTCTCTATCAGATTCAAGCATATCTTAACCAAAATCTGTTCCCAGGTCTCTTCTACACATTCCCAATGTTAGTGCATAATGGTTAACTCACGTGGGTACGAATACAGCTTTTTCTTCAACTTTACCCACAAGTGTTCGATTGGGTTGAGGTCTGAGGACTCTGGGGCCAATCCAGCACCTTTACTTCATTGTCATTGAACCATTTCTTCGCCAATCTCGATGTATGCTTCTGGTCATTGTCCTGCTGGAACACTATGTTGTCATTTTCATACCCATAGTACTTGAGTGTAGCTTGTCTTTTATTATACTCACATATAGCTCAGCATTGAAACCACCATTAATCCTGGTCAAGTCCTGTTCAAGTCCAACGCCTTTGGCTCTGAAACAACCCATATCATGATGCTTCCTCCACCAAACTTGACAGTTCCTTCAATTTTTTTGATCCATTAGCCCCCTTTTCCCTTGTTTCTTCCATACCCATTTGCACTCATCAGAGCCCAATCTATTGACATTCGTCTCATCGCTCAAAATCACCCGTTTCCAATCCTCTACTGTCCACTGTTTGTATTCTTTTGCAAACTGGAGCCAACGCTTCTTATGACGATATTGAAGCCCAGGCTTCATCATCTTTTTTCAGGCCACCATTCCAGACTTGTGTAATGCGCGTCACATGGTGCTTGCATGGACGCCTGTGATTAAACTATTATGAAGCATACGAGCCACCTCCACTGGTGTGTTTGTCACGCCACAACAGAAAGACCTTGTGATGAGCTGACTTGTTGACTCTAATATTTTGCCTGGACGTCCACCTATTGGCTTTGGAATAGATGGATGAACTTCATTTCATATTCTTCCAACTGTCATGGCACTCACATGATGCAGTATGGCAATTATCTTGGCCGAGATACCGCTATCAATGATGCTGTTTCTCTTTTCTTGGGAAATCTTCTTATTGTTGCTCCTGGATTTGAATCAGTGACCTTGTGAGAACAGGTTGTAATTTGTAGTATACAAGAAGAAAAAGTTTGTTCCACAACCAGGAGCAAAACAGTAACAATGCAGTTACAAGGCAAGAATCTGCATAACTGATCATATGCTAAATAGTTGAAAGTCTAATGTATGTATGAGAGAGCCAAGATTGTCTATAAAATGATAGTAGTCTCACGTTAGAAGCTGTAGTGAATGGTGAGATATGGAGCCTGAAAGTCAAAAGTTCAAAACATTGTTACCCTTTTGCTTATCAGTGTATGCCCCTGATTTTATATGAACACAGAGGGGTCATTTATCAAACTGGTGTAAAGTAGAACTGACTTAGTTGCCCATAGCAACCAATCAGATTCCTCCTTTGGTTTTCTAAAGCAGCTGCCAAACTGAATGGTGGAATCTGATTGGTTGCTAAGGGCAACTAAGCCAATTCTACTTTACACCAGTTTGATAAATGACCCCCAAAGTTTTTTCTGTTAGAGTATATATAAAGGCAACTGTAAAAAAAAGTGTTTGCTCCATTGCATGCCGTATTACAAGGGAATTCAGGGGAAAAATATCCCCTTAAAGGAGTTGTCCAGGTTTAGGGCTGAACTTGGATATAAGCTCCCCTTCACTCCTTTACCACGTAGTAGTGGAGCATTGGAGCATTTCCTTTCTCCGATGCTTCCCTTGCCTTGCGCTGCATTGCTCAGGGCACGGTCTGTTTGTTGTGAGCCGGTGACGTAACGGGCTTCATATCAGTATGCTAGGCAGAAACATCCGCATAGCAGGGAGCCTGGTGATGTCACTAGCACAAATAGGCTCACGACAAACAGACCTTGACCTGCATGATGCTGCACAAGGGAAGCGTCAGAGCAAAGAAATGCTCCGATGCTCTACTCCTACATGGTACAGGAGTGAAAGGGAGCTTATATCCGGGTTATACCTTGAACCCAGACAACCCCTTTAATCCAGTGTTGTACAAACCAGAGACTGAGGCTGTCCTGCCATTCTAAAGTACAATTTTTGGCATGATTTTCACAAAATTCCATATCTCTATTTATTCCAGACCCCGTTTCAGGCCTCAAATGCTTGACCAAACACTACAAATAATTTGGACTCTAAAATGTATTCGGACCCCTGAGCAGACCCCTAAATCAATTAGGCCTCAGATGTATTCAGACCATCCACACCAAACTATAGAATGTATTGTTTCTTGTCCCGAAATCTAATTTACCCTGTCCAGCAGACTAAATGCTACATAAAGAATACTAAATACTACACTGCTGAGCTGACAAATCTGGTGCATCCATGATTTCGGGGTCTGTTCACATGAGTGAATGCTACAACCCCTACAGTTATGTCACTGCTGATAATGTCCATGAGCTTATAACACTGCAGTTACATCATATGTCATTAAGGAGTTACTGTACTACTTTCTCAACATGTTTGTCATATTTATAATAATGTATGCGGACACTGAATAATACAGAGTGCTTTTTTAGAATCCATTATGACTATAATTGCTTTAACATGGCAATTTCTTTTGTATATGTGATGTAAAGCAGGGCTCTTGTGTCTAATCTCTCTGCATATAATAGACAATGTGGAGGAATTACATTGCACATTTGTGGCATTTGATGAACAAAGACCCATAGAGTCCAGTTATAACCTAATTCATTCAGCTCCTGCAGGTTCAAAGTGTTGTCTTATTGTCATCATAATGTCATGTTGTATCAATCATACACTTCAGCATAAATGTATAAAAGTTCCGTAGGCGGCGCTCACCTGGTCAGTCTTGCAGTGAAAGCACGGACGGTGCTTGGAAGGCGCACCAGTTGCAAACTGTATGAAAATAAGACGGGATGTCCAGCTTTCCAAAAAAGACGTTGTTCTTTATTCCAAAATGACACAGGATAAAAAACAAATCCTAAGTTTTGCGGAATGATTTGCGCAAAAATGGTGCATCATTTTGCTGTGAAAATTGTCATGGAAAATGGCAAGAAGGCTTGCCCTGATTTGCTCAAGGGCTGACAGATAGGATGCGATCCAATCAGGGGCAGAATTTTTGGCAGGCTTTTCAGTCTCTGGGCTTGTTCACAAGCCAGAGATGCCATTCTGAGCGCAGTTTGCGTTCTGAGACCATGTGTCTTGGATATATCTGGAAGAAAGTAATTACAGACACCTAGGTACAGACAACCTAGGTGTTGTAGAGTCAGTATAAGGAAATATTTAGTTCGAAGTTTAGGTAGATTGAATCAATAGGTCGAAGAGTCAGAGTTTTATCAGGGAAAGAATAGGGTGGTCACTCAGAGTTCTGTGTTTGTGCATTATACTGAAGGTAGATGTTGGCTGTAGGTGTAAAGTACATGTATGAACTACAAATTCTGCAATCACGAAAATCCTGCACCAACCTCATTTTTTTCTGGATGTGAACAGCCAGCCTTATTTAAAAAAAAGCAAAAACGCAAGCTTTTACAGTTCTCGTGTTTTATAGTTTTTTTCCCAGCAGCATACATTTTTCTGTAAATGTTGTGCAAGCCCTCCTTTTTTCTGTTTCTAAAAACAGTTAAAATTTTACTACCGTTTATAAGTACTTCAGCACATGTAAGTGCATCAATGCCGGTGTGTTCATAGAAGGGGACATACACTGCCTGTCCCAAAAAAAAGTCGCCACCAAAAAAACGTCACACACTCTAATATTTCAATGGACCGCCTTTAGCTTTGATTACGGCACGCATTCGCTGTGGCATTGTTTCGATAAGCTTCTGCAATGTCACAAGATTTATTTCCATCCAGTGTTGCATTAATTTTTCCCCAAGATCTTGCATTGATGATGGTAGAGTCTGACTGCTGCGCAAAGCCTTCTCCAGCACATCCCAAAGATTCTCAATGGGGTTTAGGTCTGGACTCTGTGGTGGCCAATCCATGTGTGAAAATGATGTCTCATGCTTCCTGAACCACTCTTTCACAATTTGAGCCAGATGAATCCTGGCATTGTCATCTTGGAATATGCCCGTGCCATCAGGGAAGAAAAAATCCATTGATGGAATAACCTGGTCATTCACTATGTTCAGGTAGTCAGCTGACCTCATTCTTGGAGCACATACTGTTGCTGAACCTAGACCTGACCAACTGCAGCAGCCCAGATCATAGCACTGTCCCCACAGGCCTCATACAGTAGGCACTAGGCATGATGGGTGCATCACTTTATCTGCTCTCTTCTTACCCTGATGTGCCCATCACTCTGGAACAGGGTAAATCTGGACTCATCAGACCACATTACTTTCTTCCATTGCTCCAGAGTCCAATCTTTATGCTCCCTAGCAAATCGAAGCCTTTTCTGGTTTGCCTCACTGATTAGTGGTTTTCATACGGCTACGCAGCTGTTCAGTCCCCAATCCCTTGAGTTACCTTCACATTGTGCATGTGGAAATGCTCTTACTTTCACTATTAGCCCTGAGTTCTATTGTTTTTCTTTTTTTTTCAATTTCATTTCACTAAACGTTTAAGTGATCACTGATCACGATCATTCAGGATTTTTTCCCCGCCACATTTCCTCGATACGATGGGTCCCCACTATCCTTCCAGTTTTTATAATGCGTTGGACAGTTCTTAACCCAATTTTAGTAGTTTCTACAATCTCCTTAGATGTTTTCTCTGCTTGATGCATGCCAATGATTTGACCCTCGTCAACAGTCTAACATATTTTACACGACCATGAGATGTGTCCTTTCGTCATGGTTGTTTAAGAAAGTAGAGCAACTCATTGCTCCAGTTGGGGTTAAATAACTTGTTGCCAGCTGAAAGATAATCGCCCAGCAGTAATTATCCAATAGGAGGCTCATAACTATTTGCTTAGTTAAATCCAGGTGGCAACTTTTTTTTGGACAGGCAGTGTATAATTGCACATCTTTTAGTTCCCTAAAAAGCAGCAATTTTGCTACCATGTGTAATTACACAGTTTATTGAATTTAACCATTATGTTTGTATCAGGCACTATTTCATATCGCCGTTGTAATTACCAAAAAACAGTTTCAATTTAGCTACTGTTTTTACTTGGTCATTTCAGAGCATTTCCGTGCATTGATATACCAATTTCATTCAATGCATTTGTATTGCATTAATATACCATACAGTTTTAGTTAACGCATTGTAGTGCAATAACTGTGTGCAATAACTGCATTAATATAGCAGTTTCATTCAAGCATTGTATTGTGTCAGTATACCATGGAGTTTTAGTGAATGCATTGTAGTGCAATAACTGCATTAATATAGTAATTTCATTCAATGCATTGTATTACATTAATATACTGTGCAGTTTTAGTGAATGCATTGTAGCACACAGTTTTAGTGAATGTATTTTACTGCGTTATTTGCATGAATATTCCAGTTTTTTTCAATGAATTGTATTATGTCATTATACTGTGCCGTTTTAGTGAATGCTTTGTACTGCAATAACTGCATTAATACAGCAGTTTCATTCAACACATTGTATTTAGAGATGAGCGAATCGAAGCTGACAAGGTGGGATTGTTCCGAATTTCATGAAAAATTCATATTCGCAACAAATGCGAATTTCCTCGCCCTACGTGGTAACGAATCAAATTTTTTCCTAAAATGGCTGCTGCACGTGTGAGGACATGGAGAAAGGGAACTCTGGGAAGGCGGGATCACCCATACTGCCATGCATGCAGCCAATCAGCAGCCAGCCAGTGCTGTGATGTCACAGCCCTATAAATAGCGGCAGCCATCTTAGATTCTGCCATTTACCAGCGTACTTAGTGCAGGGAGAGACGTCTGCAGGTACAAGGGACAGTGATAGAAAAAACATCATTGTGCGAAAAAAAAAAACTATTTACAAGTGCAGGGAAAGATTATGTCAAGTGTAGGGAAAGGATAGGGAGGAATCATTGCACTGCATTTCTGTTGAACAGGGTTCATTCGGGGAGGTGACAGCCTGGGTAATAGGAACAATCCTCTTACACCTTGCTGCACTGACTGGGGATCCAAATTGCCATTATAAGTTCTGTATCTGTAATTCCAGCAAACCGTTCTTATTAGGGTGCAAGTGCTGTGTGATACAGGCATTAACAGGGTTAGGCCTCATGCACACAACAGTTGTTTTTATCGGTCCGCAAAATGTGGTTCCGTTGTTCCGTGATCCGTGTCCGTTTTTGCTTCCGTTGTGTTTCCGTGTGTCTTCCGGTTTTTTTTGCAGACCGTCAGAAAACAAGGAAGGGTGAAAAAAATGTAATTTTAATATCTCCACCCAGGATACTGGTATATATGCAGGTCACCTGAGTTTGGTTTGGTGGCCATTTTATGTACTCTTTACAGGGTACAGAGGTTCTTTTTGGTTGCTTGTCTTTGCTGTTTGACCATGGCGGATGACTCCCGAGGAAGAGGTCGTACTGCATTGGCTTATTTCTCGGCGATGGAGACAGCGCGCTCTTTTGTTGGACGAGGAACCTAGTAGAAGGCGGCGATTTTGGGTCGATCCGATTGTTTCACAATGCAACCGGAAAGGACACTTTCATACCCTCTACCAAATCTGCGCCTGCATCCTGAGAAGTTTTTTTCCTTCTGTCGGATGTCAGTAACTACATTTGATCGTTTTGCTGTCGTCTCTACGTACTGTCCTTACCTTCATGGACACTAATATGAGGCACAGCATTTCTCCTGAGGAAAGGCTCATCGTCACGTTGAGGTAAGCAATATTTTATGTTTCTAGTTTCAACAGTAATGTGCACTGCTTCTGTCAGGAGGAACATGTTTCTGTAAATGGCTGCTGTTAGACATGTGCTACTGTTTGCTGAAGTAACCTTTCTTTGCTCATAATGTTTTGCAAACATTGTTATGTCCTTTTTTTTTTTAAACTAGAATCCCTGACACATAACATGGCAATATTAAAGGTCGTCGATTCTTTTTAGCAGGTTTGCAATTTGTGTCAGCTAACGTCATATCATGCATAATGTTCACTCATAACCTTCAGCATGTCAATGGTCTAAACACAGTTGTTGTAACTTAGTTGTGGTAGTACTGCCCACACCCCAATCACTGGTAGTGTTTGGTTCATACACACAAAATCACTTTTTTAAATTTTGTTTAGTCGACAATGGACATAGATAGTTTTAAATCATGTCTGTATACAACATTATAGGCGAATCATGTATCTGATGTTCCTTTGATTTGCTACTTACTGATTTTTTTTCTTCTTTTTCCTACAGATTCCTGGCAACTGAGAACTCTTTTGCATCCCTGCATTTTGAGTTTCTTTTAGGAACCTTGACGATCTCTCGGATTGTACGTCACACTTGCCATGTCATCTGGCAGCAACATCCGAGAGACGGTGATGCCACAGCCCAAGGCGGACGATTGGGTTCGGATCGCTGAGGGCTTCAATATTTCTCTGCGCAGTTTCCAAACTGCATCGGGCAATGGATGGCAAGCACATCCGTGTGAAGAAGCCTTCTCACTCAGGGTCACGATTTCTTCAATTCTAAACACTATTTTTCGGTAGTGCTAATGGCTGTTGCTGACAGTAACTACCGGTTTATAATGGTTGAATGGGCTAATGTATAGACTCTATTTGGCAATACCGGCGATACCAGCGATACTAGCGATAATAGCAATCTATTGCTCTGTGGATTACTTGGCGGTGGCTATTTCAGGGGGAGAAGGGAATACTAGAACGGTGACACGGATGATACCGTCGCAACTGGTGGCAAGCAGCTGGATTTTCCCTTATTTTTTCCTGCACAGAGGATTCAAGGAAGGCACTAGTGTATGGTGCATGGAGGGCAACGCTGGCACTCGTGCAGCAACCCTGGCTTTGAAGGAGCTCAAGGGACCGAGCTAGCTACCGGGCAGCGTTCCTATCCACAGCAACATGGAAGCAGAGTTTCACTGGAGGTCGCAGCAGTACTTGGCCCAACAGGATGGGCCTTTATCAGAGGAGGGCATACTGGACTACAGAGATGCCACTCGAAAGGGGCTGTGGTATGACGCTTTGGAGGAGGTACAGCAGCAGCGGAGAGAGAGTCTTCCCAGTGAGGAACAGAGGCTCCAGGTACTCGTGGCCCTGCGGTCACCGTTCCTAGGAAAGCAACCCTTGGCTGAGTGGGTGACAGAACTGTGGACCCTGAGTTGGAGGGAGTTGTGGCTGAACAAAGCATACCGGGCACTAAAGTGGTATGCCACCCAGCGCAACCCATGGATGACTAACCACTATCTGCCGAAGGGAGAGGATAATAATGGTCCGGGCATACTGTGGGAAGCCTTTGATGAGGGCGATGACTTTGGATGCCCCACAGAATGTCGGTTCTGGGACATCCACGACATCAGGGAAACCGAGCTGGACCTTCCCCGGCCGGATGACCTGGGGCCAGACCTGATTCATCTAGTCACCATGGAGTGGGAGCTGGAGCAGAGCTACCGTCAACTGTTCAACCTAGCTCAACCACCATCCCTCAGCCCAGAGGATTGCCTGGAAATTATACCCTCTTTTGCCCAACCAACCTCAGAGGTGAGCAACCTCATAGACTTGTCCTGGGAGGACCCACAGATGGCAGGTGGAGATGGGAACGGGGTCTCTCTACCAGCCCCTACAGGGCAGCTTGCTGGGCGCCTGCCCAGATCTCCAGCGGCAGTGCATATCACAGGGAGAGGAGACAACCGGGTCTCTCTCCCCAGCGGCAACTGAGTTCCAGGGGGAGGTGCTGCTGGTCCTCTGCCCTACAGCACCAGAGTCCTGGGAGGAGAGGCACCGGCCTCACCTTCCAACAGCAGCCGGAGATACCGGGAAACTGGGAACACATACCCCTCTACACGGGCGCAGATGACCGACACGGGCTCTGTGCCAGTCCTACGGGATGCTGGACGGTCGGTCCCGAATTCCCCAGCCAACTCTGCAGGCATTACCAGGAGGAGGAGGTAAGCGACCGCTCCCCCCTTCCAGCTACTTCCCACAACCGAGTTCCTGGGGGCAGGGGATGAGCCTGCGATGCTCACTGATCCCTCCAGCCGAGTCTGTTGGCAGGGGATGAGCCTGTGATACCCACTGATCCCTTCCCAGCGGAAGAGCTGGCAATCGCCGGCAGAGCACCGCTAGCCTCTGCTCCACCGACCCCCCCTTGGTTACAGGACTGGATTGCACCCCCCTCGCCCCAGCAGAAAGAGCTGGCATCAGGGCAGAGCGCCGCTAGCCTCTGCTCCACCGACCCCCTTGTTAAGGACTGGCATGCACCCCTTTGCCCCCCAGCAGAAGTGCTGGCCTTCAGTGCAGAAACACAGCTGGCTGCTTTTTCCCCAAAGTAGCCCCAGCGGTTTGCCTAGCTGCACCAGGGAGACTGAGGATGCGGAACTGTTTCACCACAACCTGGGACTACAGACCAGTACTGTCCCTGGTGGATGAGCTACCCTGTTAACTATTTACCGTGGGTGGGCAACTCTGCTAATGTTTCTGTGTGGGTGGGCTTCCCGAGCTAATCTAGGTTACTGACCGACAGGAGGTCAGATACTGTTTAGTCTTAACCCCAAAGGGAAGATCTGTGACAAACTCCCCTCTTTTGAGGTTGCCCGACGAGTGCTTGGAGAGACTACTTTGCCCGCCTCTTACCATGCGATTATGGTCCCTGTTGTATGCACTGGTTTTGTGCAGCCAGGCCAAGAGACTTGTACTAACTTTTGAATTCGTGTCATTTTGGGATGGTGTTAAATGTCTATGTGTTTTGTAAAGGGTGGGACATTGTATGTTTGAGTAGAGTGAGGTCTGTTCCATTGTCTCTCTCCTGTGTGTATTGGCGATTGTCCTCTGTCCGGAGACAACCGAGTTGTATTTCGATTGTCTCTCAGGACCGAGGGCAATGTGTATTCTCCTGCCTGTGTTGCTTATGTTATACATGGTGTTCTATGTGGGTTGTAACCTTTGTGTTATGGGTTAATGTATGTTTGTTGTGGGTGTCTCCCTTGCATGGAGCAGGGGATAAAAGCACTTGTATTTTTTCAATGTGAGGCCTTCCAGTAAAGTATTTCTAGCATTCAGCTTGGGCTAATGTATAGACTTATTTGGCGATACCGGCGATACCAGCGATACTAGCGATAATAGCGATCTATTGCTCTGTTGATTACTTTGGCATGGTGCTATTTACAAGGGAGAAGGGAATACTAGACGGTGACACGGGAGTGATACTCGTCACATGCGGCCCTTTCCAAAGCGTGGTCTGGATGTCAGGAGGTGTATTTTCAACCTACCGGTTGACCTCCGTGCCCGTCGGTATGTTGATGTGCGCTTTCCGGGATACTCTCCCTCGCAAGTGGGAGGTGTTTTTGTCATCCATACAAATGGATCCGGAGAATGCTACCCTGGTGATTCAAGCTTGTGTTGTTCTACACAACTTCACCAGGATTAATGAGGCTTCCTCCTTCTGTTGACATGGAAGATTTTCCTACGTCATCAGATTTGGGTTTGGAAGGACCCTGCATAGACGCACCTGGGACTGCAGGCATTGCAGTTCGGGGAACTCTATGCAGACTACTTTTAGCAGCCCGAGGGGTCCTTGCCGTGGCAGAGGGACGCTATTTGTGGCAGTGTTTGATATCTTCTGGCCCTCGTTAGTTTTTAATTTATTTTCTAGATAGCTAATCAAAATTGATTATGGTAGTTGAGTGAAGGGCCTCGCAAGAGAATGAGGCACCCTTGACGTGGGCTTGCGGGCTGAGATTTTTTGGACATCACATATTTTAAACTCATAAAATAAATATTAAGGATGTTTTCTACAAATGTTAATTGACTATAACATCTTTAGTATTTTGCTTATATGGTCCAACACAAATTTCTAATACCTCATGACTCACATATATCCAAAAATTACAGATTTGTTCTTCAAATAAAGTGTTGATTTGTGAGCTATAGTGTTGTGTCGATGTGTTTTTGCGATGTGTTGAACTCTAAATGATTTGTGTATTTAAACAAATTAACACAAGTCAAATGTTTTTTCCAAACAAACTTAAATAAAATATGTGGATCACAAATCCCAAACCAATAACAAGTACATAAATATAAACACATAATCAAAAAGTGCTAAGAAAACATTTTTGAAGCATATCTCAAAGTTCAGAGAGGTTCATGGGTAAATGACCCCAGGACCATATGGCTGTACATGGCCTGTTGTTGTGGCCCCAGTTGCCAAAGTGGCCGGGGTTATTTGGCTGACCCACATGTTGTGTCGGGTCTTGGGAATGTTTGGTATGGTGGTTGGGGGGGAAAGATGGCCTTGAGTTGGATTGGGGAGGCTGGTGGTAGCTGCGTGTTTGCAGCTGCTTGAGCAGCATTTAATATTTCATTTTTTAATAAATTAATTTTTGAGTGTATGTCTCCCTGGTAAGGGGAGGAATACATTTTAATGACTAGGGCCAGAGAAGCCTTGCACTCATGGTACTTTTCCAGAGTGGCCTGCTTCATTAATGGCCATAGTCCCCTTAACATTGCCTCCTCCATGCCATCACTCCTCCTCTGGGCAAGGAATTCTATGACTCGTGCATCAATCCTTTCACGATTCGCTTGCCCAGAGGAAGAGGGAGGGACAAGGCGGCGACACCTGGGCTGCGGCTGCTGGCCTCTCTCTGGGCTCGCCATTGCTAGGGTGGGCTGGGCCAGTGATGACTCTTCAGGCTCCTCTGCTGGCGTTGGGGCTGGACTTGTTGCGGGCGAAAAAACAGCCGGTGTCTCACTTCCCGCCATCTCGGAGTCATCTGAGGCATCCAGACTGTCCACAGTACTGTATTTGAAAGAAACAAGAAAAAATATGTTACATAATTTGACTACCTCATTGCAAAAGTACATCATTTTTACTTAAGTTAAAACAGCCGTGTGTGTACAATATATACGGTGAGGCTGCATACATCACATATTGTTTTAAAACAAGGGAATAACACCTTCAATGTGAATTTTTCAAATTAAAATAAAAATATTAAATAAAAAAAACAAAAACATTTGGATATTTTGATGTAAAGGCCTAATGTGAAACTTTTTCGGAATACATTGTTTGCGTTTGAGCTGTCCAGCACCAAAAGAGGTTATTCATTTCAAGGACCAAAACCAGTGCTGATATTCCGTCCATCTCGTCTGTATGTGGCCTGCTTCCACATCCAAACATCCTTGATGTAATGTAAACCTAATAGAACATAATTTCCTGAGAAACAACAGTGTACCAGGGCAACACTTGCCTATGGGTGAGGTAGTAGTTTAAAATCTGCTGGTCGGACGTAGTTGGAGCATCATTATACTCGATTAGGCATTGGATTATGTAATTGGCATTTTATGGGAACTTTTAGGATCCATGTTGTGGTTTGTAATATACCATTTAACCTATGTAAATGACAATGACAGTACAGAATGGGTATCAAATTCTAAAACAGACAAAAGTAAGATAGCAGGGTATGTAGGCAAAAATATATAACAACCAAAACATACGCAAATGGCTACACTATTCAGGCCCTCCCAAAAAAGGAGGGTTTGTCCAACCTTTGAGATTTGTGACCTATCCACAGGATAGTACACAAGATTATATTGGTGTGTGACCAACAGCCGGCAAACACGATGATCAAACATATGAGGAGACAATGCGTGCAGTGAGCACGTGCCATCTCCCCTTCTCTATTCCTGCTCTGATTGCAAACATCTATGTTCCTTGACCGTGAAAATATTGCTTCACATGAACAAAAGAGAGAGGGGAGGCGCCATGTGCGCTCTGCACGTGTCGTCTCATCATACAGCTCATCAGCGGTGGTGCCTGGTGTGACTCCCCCACAAAATTGATGGAGATCACCTACACCAGGCATGTCCAAACTATGGCCTGCCAGCTGTTGCACAACTACAACTCCCAGCAGGACTGGATAGCTTACAGCTATTATGGCATGCTGGGAGTTGTAGTTTAGCAACAGCTGGAGGGCCACAGTTTTGACATGCCTGACCTACACAAAGGATAGGTCATCAATAGTACAACACAACACAACCCATTACATTCTTTTCCACTATTGCTCACCAAGATTAGAAACTAATTTTAACCAACATTTAAAAAAAATAAAACATCAAAAATACTTACAGCCTCAAATCCATAACTGGTCGCAAAAACTGCAACTGGGCAGTGTACAGATAGGGCTTTTTTTTTGAGGTTCCTTCCCCACTCCGGCCTTTATTTGTAACCTCTCGACGAAATTGATGCCGGCAACTAGACCACCGGGTTTTAGTCTGTTTGACTGTAAATAAATGACATAATATACAAATTACAAAAAATTTTATAGAATCAAAAATAAAATAAAAAATCTAGACAAATAACAAAGTTCAAATGTTAACCTAGATCAAGGAGACAAATCTCATAAATGTCTGAATTGGCAAGATTATACAGCACATGGTACAGTACTGCAGGTGTGTGGATACTAATGTACAAGTTCCGGAAGGAGGAGACTAGTCGTGCAAGCCATTTGTACTAAAATACTTTAGAATATGTGAGGGTGACAACTATAAGATGCTCAATTACAACAGGGACACATGTGTCACCAAATAAAAAGTGCCCATACATGTTATTATACATGAGTACTGTATGCTGTAGCAAAGGGAGGGACAGCCATTTAAAGTTAGAAATGGTGGGGTATGGTATTTAGTGCACGACTCATTTAAAAAACATGTACAGGCCTTTATGCAAAATGAAGCTGGGCCACAAAATATACAGTATTCTGACCTCATGGAATTTATAGATACATCATTTTGGCACACACAGGGCAAGGACAGTACAACTACATTGCTAGCACTTACCTAAATCTGCCCGGCCTCGGCCATCTGCTTTGGCCCATTCGGCCCGTCTCATGCTACTTGTTCCCACGCAGCCTCCTTACGGACTCGGTCCTGATAGGAATTGGTCCGGGTGTCCCATAGTTCGGGCCTCTCCTGTACCAAATTTATTAATTTTTCGACATTCCAGCGTGGCATTTTGACAGAAAATCGATCAGCAATGACTGCCACACCACACTAATGATTTTCAGCACAGGTGCCTAGCAATTGGCATAAGTTTTGGCAGACAGTTTTGCCATGGCAAAAGATAGAAATAAAACGGACGCGGACGTGGATGTCAATCGGGTGTGCCTCCGCTTTTTTTCACGGTCCCATTGACTTGAATGGGCCCGAGAACCGTTTTCCGTGAACAAAATAGGACAGGTTATATTTTTTTGACGGACTGGAACCACGGATCACGGACGCGGATGACAAACGGTGCATTAGCCGAGTTTTCAACGGACCCATTGAAAATCAATGGGTCCGCTGAAAATCACAAAAAACGGTGCAACGGACACGGAATAAAACAACGGTCGTGTGCATGAGGCCTTATTACAAGGAAATATTTCTACTTTTTATTTGCCATAGTGTGGTGCAGTTATATGTTCTAAATCTAAAGCATTTTTTGGCTTGTATTAGTAGGGAAAAAAGGGCTTATTAGCCGTTGTGTGGTGAAGTGCTAAAATGAAAGTCCTTTTTTTTTGGCTATTAGTGGTAAAAGGAAAAATATATTTGCCGCCTAGCAGTGCAGTTATCTGTTTTGAAGCCCTTTTTTTAGTGTATTAGTGGAAAAAGGAAAAATATCTTTACCACTCAGCGGTATAGTTAGATATTTTACAGCCCAGTTTGCCGTGTATTACTGGCAAAATAGAAATATATTCTCTGTTCATTATTGCACTTATCTGTTGAAAAGACTTTTGTGTAAAAAATAAAAAAAAATTAGGGCCTAATTGCTGTTCAGTGGTGCAGTGAGATATTTTACAGCCCAGTTTTCCGTGTATTACTGGCGAAATAAAAATATATTTGCCGTCCTGCATTGAACTTATCTGTTGAAAAGCCTGTTGTGTTCTGTAAAAGTGTAAAAAAACTAGGGCCTAATTGCCATTAAGCAGTGCAGTGAGATATTTTACAGCCCAGTTTGCCGTTTATTACTGGCGAAATAGAAATATATTTGCCGCTCATCGTTGCACTTATCCATTGAAAAGCCTTTTGTGTAAAAATAGAAAAAAATGAGGCCCTATTTGCCGTTCAGTGGTGCAGTGACATATTTTACAACCCAGTTTGCCGTGTATTACTGGCGAAATAAAAATATATATATGCCGTTCTGCTTTGCATTTATCTGTTGAAAAGTCTGTTGTGTTCTGTAAAAGTGTAAAAAAAACTAGGGCCTAATTGCCCTTGTGCGGTGCAGTGCTATACTCTAAAGCCCAGTTTTCCATCTATTACTGGCGAAATAAAAATATATTTGCCGTCCTGCGCTGCACTTATCTGTTGAAAAGCCTGTTGTGTTCTGTAAAAGTGTAAATAAAATAGGGCCTGATTGCTGTTTAGCGGTGCAGTGAGATATTTTACAGTCCAGTTCGCCGTGTATTACTGGCAAAATAAAAATATATTCGCTGTTCATTGTTGCACTTATCTGTTGAAAAGCCTTTTGTGTAAAAATAGAAAAAAATTACGGTCTATTTGCTGTTTAGCGGTGCAGTGATATTTTCTAAAGCCCTGTTTGCTGTGTATTATTGGCAAAATAAAAAATATTTGATCTAACATTTTGGTTATTTGATCTAACAATATGTCAGGCAGAGAATTGCCAGGCCCTGCACAGAGGTGTGGCAGAGGACTAAATGTTTCTGGCACAGGCAGAGTTCGCAGCAGAGTAAGGGGCTGTGGCAGCAGGGGTCACTTCGAGAGGCCTGAGCTCCCAGTCTCAGCTAGTGGTCGTGTCGTGACCAGATACCCAGTGGTTCTTGAATGCTTGACTCGATCTTTGACTTTGTCGCAAGCGACATCAGACACTCCCAGCCAAGAGTCAGTGGGTTCTTCAGACACAACCCTTAGTTGGCATGGCCCAGGAGCAGGCCCTGTGCCCTCACCTGTCGTCAACCTGCCTCTGTCCTTTTCTGTTCCCTCACCGCGAGAAGTATTATATGCTGTAGGCTCAGCTCCACTTTTCAGTGAGAAAGAGCTACTAGAGGACTGTCAGCAGCTACTGCCCAGCCAAGATGTAAAGGAGACATCAGCCGCTTCCTCCACTAGGTGGGCAAGTAGTGATGAGGAGAGTGGCGTGGGAGCTGGTGTTGAGAGCGGTCAGGCTCCTGACCCAGAGACGGTTAAGTAGGAAATCAGTGACGTGCAGACAGTACTCGATGATGATGATGATGTAGCTGATCGCACTTGGGAGCCAGGTGACAAAAGGGCTTCATCATCATCGGGAGAAGAGGGTGGCAGCTTGCTTGTGAGGCAGTGGCGGAGCCAGCAAGTCGCTAGCGTGGGCGGGAGTCATCAGGGTGGCAGCAGTGTGAGGTCAGTAGCCAAACACACACGGGGTAGACCACCCGCTTCGCGGGAGCCTACCTGCCCAGGAAGTAGCGGTGCAGCGGCTGAAGGAGGCAGCGACGGTAACAGACAGTCAGTGCGTAGTGTTGGGGATGAAATCACCTACTCGGTGATGTGGCAGTATTTTTTAAGCCACCGGAGGAGGTGAAGGTGGCCATATGTAGAATGTGTGGGCAGAGGGTGAAGCGTGGCCAGGGTGCCAATGTTGGGACTTCGGCCCTGCGTCAACATATGCAGCGCCGCCATAAAGTGGCCTGGGAGAACCGTGGCTCCGATGTGGTGGTCCAGCCTGCTGCAGAAACCGCTGCATCACCCACTGGCACGCACCCGGTTTCTGGCAGTCAAGGCTCCACCACCTCAGCCAAAGGGAGCTGCCTGTCCTTCCCATCATCTGCTGGTCCTGATGCTCCTGCTCCTCCTACTCCTCGTCACGCATTCCGTCAGTAATTGATCACCAAAGCGATTGCCAAGAGACAACAGTATGCGTGCACTTATCCGGTGCAGAAGCTGAATGTGCTCCTGTCCAAGTTGCTGGTGCTGCAGTCCCTCCCTTTCCAAGTGGTGAACTCTGCACCTTTCAGAGAACTGATGGCTTGTGCCGAACTGAGGTGGAGAGTCCCAAGCCGTCATTTCTTTGCCAAAAAGGCAGTACCAGCCCTGCATGTAGAACAGAAGGTGGGCCAGTCCTTGAGCCTGTCAGTGTCTGCCAAAGTGTACTGCAGCGCCAACGTGTGGTGCTGTAACTACGGTCAGGGACAGTACATGTCCCTTATGGCTCACTGGATGAGTGTGGTTCCTGCACAGCCACACCAGCAACTTGGCCAGGTGATGCCGCTTCTGCCTCCACGTTGCCACGACAATGTCCGCCTCTGCCTCCTTATCCTCCACCGTGTTCTCAGCCTGCAGAGACAATTCACAGGGGCCCTCCAGCATACCACATGTGCAGGGCACGGCGGTGTCACACTGTTTTGCACCTCGTTTGCCTGGGCAAACGGAGTCACACAGGGGAGGAACTGCTTCATGTCCTTCAGCAAGAAATCGAATCCTGGCTTTCTCCGCAACAACTGAAAATCGGAACCATGGTGACCGACAATGGGAAGAACATTGTGTCGGTGCTGCGTCAAGGAGGGCTGAGCCATGCGCCCTGCATGGCACATGTGTTTAATCTGGTTGTCAAGTGGTTCTTGAAGTCTTCCGCCCATTTGCAAAACATCCTAAAAATGGCCAGGAAACTTTGCATACACTTCAGCCACTCGTACACCACAAAACACACCCTCCTTGAGCTGCAGCAGCAGAACGGCATCCCCCAACATAGGCTGACATGCGACGTTTCCACCCATTGGAATTCCACCCTCCATATGTTGGACCGACTGTACGAACAAAAAAAGGCCATCAACGATTTCCTGATGATCCAAGCGGACAGGAGTACTCCCATGTGTAACTTCGATGTCAGCCAGTGGCAGCTCATGGGTGACACCTGCCATTTGCTCAGTCCCTTTGAGGAGGCCATGTTATTTGTCAGTCACCAGGACTACAGGATGAACAATGTCATTCCACTGCTTCATGTCCTGGAACAGATGCTGGTAAATATGGCTGGTCAGGGGACTGGAGACGTGGCACCTAGATCTCACGGCCACATGAGCCCTGTGGGGGCTGAGCTGAAGGAGGAGGTGGAGGACATTGGAGGACAAGCAATGTGTAGCGAAATGGGTGGTTTTTCTACACAGGTGACAGGAGAGGAGGAGCAGGAGCAGCCAGAGGAGCTACAGGGCAATGAGGAAGATGAGGCAGAGGACCCAGACACACCGTGGTAGTATGCAGTGGGGATGGAGGCAGGGAGTTCCTCCAAGTCACTTACACAAATGGCCCGCTGCATGCTCACTTGCTTGGGTAGTGACAGCCGAATTGTCACCATTCAGCAGAAGGATGACTTCTGTCTCTCCACCTTGTTGGACCCTCGCTACCAGTCCAAAATGTGGGCCTTTTTTACACCTGCTGAGAAGGAGGACAAACTGAACTACTATAGAGACATCCTATGTAGTCAGTTGGCTGCTGCCTATCTGTGCCATTGTCCATCCTCTCGCAGGTCTGACCGGGGGGGCCCTCTGCACTCACATTCCACTGCCATGGCTGCTGGGGAGGGGTGGGGTGGCAGCAGCATTACCAGCTCCATCAGCAGCAGCCTGAGTCTAAAGTCGCTGATAAGCAGCTTTCTTCATCTGCATAATGAAGAAACTACTCACCAGCAGCTAGACGTAGAGCAGAACCTGAACCAGCAGGTGGTGGCATACTTGGAGTTCACCCTGCCAGCCGACATTGAAGATCCGCTGGACTACTGGGCAGACAAACTGGATTTGTGGCTGCAACTGGCCGAGTTTGCTCTGGAAAAGCTGTCCTGCCCGGCCAGTAGTGTGGCATCAGAGCGGGTGTTTAGTGCGGCGTGGGCCATAGTTACCCCAAGAAGAACTTGACTGTCCACCCAAAATGTGGAGAGACTGACCTTTGTCAAGATGAATCAGGTGTGGATCAGCCAGGATTTCCACCCACCAATTCCTAAAGCATCAGACAAGATCATCCATGGTGCCACACCAACACTTTGAAAAAAGAGACTGGTTTCTTCTGGCTACCTGCCTCAACTACTATTCTGATGCTGCCACCTGCCTGATGCCACACATCTGATGCCAAGTGCTCCTTCTTTCACCCACCATCTTCAGCGGGTACTGGTATTGCCACCCACCTCAACACTATGTCACCTTGCTACTCTGTGGTCTTCTGATGCTGCCGCCGCCTCCACACTCTGTCATTGTGCCACTCTGTGGTCTCCTGATGCTGCTGTCACCTACAGACTCTGTGATTTGGCCACTCTGTGGTCTCCTCATGCTGCTTCCACCTCACCACTATGTCACCTTGCCACTCTGCGGGCTCCTGATGCTGCCGCCACCTACACACTATGTAACATTGCCACTGTGGCATCCTGATGCAGCCACCACCTCCACACTCTGTCATTGTGCTACTCTGTGGCCTTCTGATGCTGCCACCAACTACAGACTCTGTGATTGGGCCACTCTGTGGTCTCCTCATGCTGCTTCCACCTCCACACTATGTCACCTTGCCGATCTGTCGTCTTGTGATGCTGTCGCCACCTCCACACTATGTGACCTTGCCACTCTGTGGTCTCCTCATGCTGCTGTAATCAATTAGTGTACTCCCGTACGTTTTCAATCCTAGGCTGACTTTCACTTTGACTCAGCGTTCACAATCTTCATATACAATACAGCTATATATCACTTAGAGCATACTTTGATAGATGAAGAGAGTATTACTCACACTAAGGCCTCCTGCACACGACCGTTTTTTTTTAAGGTCCACAAAAATGGGGTCCGTAGGTCCGTGATCCGTGACCGTTTTTTCGTCCGTGGGTCTTCCTTGATTTTTGGAGGATCCACGGATCCGTCCTGAATTACAATACAAGTCAATAGGGACGGATCCGTTTGACGTTGACACAATATGGTGCAATTGCAAACGGATCCGTCCCCATTGACTTTCAATGTAAAGTCAGGAGTCCCTATACCATTGGATCGGAGTTTTCTCCAATCCGATGGTATATTTTAACTTGAAGCGTCCCCATCACCATGGGAACGCCTCTATGTTAGAATATACCATCAGATATGAGTTAGATCGTGAAACTCAGATCCGACAGTATATTCTAACACAGAGGCGTTCCCATGGTGATGGGGACGCTTCAAGTTAGAATATACTAAGAACTGTGTACATGACTGTCCCCTGCTGCCTGGCAGCACCCGATCTCTTACAGGGGGCTGTGATCCGCACAATTAACCCCTCAGCTGCTGCACCTGAGGGGTTAATTGTGCATATCATAGCCCCCTATAATAGATCAGGGGCTGCCAGGCAGGAGGGGGCAGACCCCCCTCCCTCCCCAGTTTTAATTTTATTGGTGGCCAGTGCGGCCCCTCCCTCCCTCTATTGTATTATTTTCATTGGTGGCACAGTGTGCGGCCTCCCCGGCCCCGCCTCTCTCTATTGTATTATTTTCATTGGTGGCCAGTGTGCGGCCCTTCCCCCCGCCCCCCCTCCCTCCCTCTATTGTATTATTTTCATTGGTGGCCAGTGTGCGGCCCTTGCCCCCAGCCCCCCTCCCTCCTCTATTGTATTATTATTTTTATTGGTGGCACAGTGTGCGGCCTCCCCTCTCTCCCCCCCGATCATTGGTGGCAGCGGAGAGTTCCGATCGGAGTCCCAGTTTAATCGCTGGGGCTCCGATCGGTAACCATGGCAACCAGGACACTACTGCAGGCCTGGTTACCATGGTTGCTTAGCAATATTAGAAGCATCATACTTACCTGCTGCGCTGTCTGTGACCGGCCGGGAGCTCCTCCTACTGGTAAGTGACAGGCCTGTGCGGAGCATTGCTTAATGATCTGTCACTTACCAGTAGGAGGAGCTCCCGGCCGGTCACAGACAGCGCAGCAGGTAAGTATGATGCTTATAATATTGCTAAGTAAGGGGAGGCCGCACACTGTGCCACCAATGAAAATAATACAATAGAAGGAGGGAGGGGGGGCGGGGGGGCCTCACACTGTGCCACCAATGAAAATAATACAATAGAGGGGGGGTGGGGGGGCCGCACACTGTGCCACCAATGAAAATAATACAATAGAGGGAGGGAGGGGGGGTAGGGGGCCGCACACTGTGCCACCAATGAAAATAATACAATAGAGGGAGGGAGGGGGGGCGGGGGGGGCGCACACTGTGCCACCAATGAAAATAATACAATAGAGAGAGGGGGGGCCGGGGGGGGGGGCGCACACTGTGCCAGCAATGAAAATAATACAATAGAGGAGGGGGGGCCGGGGGGGGGGGGCCGCACTGGCCTCCAATGAAATTAAAACTGGGGAGGGAGGGGGGTCTGCCCCCTGCTGCCTGGCAGCCCCTGATCTCTTATAGGGGCTATGATATGCACAATTAACCCCTCAGGTGCAGCACCTGAGGGGTTAATTGTGCGGATCACAGCCCCCTGTAAGTGATCGGATGCTGCCAGGCAGCAGAGGGCAGTCATGTACACAGTTCGTAGTATATTCTAACTAGAAGCGTCCCCATCACTATGGGAACGCCTCTGTGTTAGAATATACTGTCGGTTCTGAGTTTTCACAAAGTGAAAACTCAGCTCTGAAAAAGCTTTTATGCAGACGGATCTTCGGATCCGTCTGTATGAAAGTAACCTACGGCCACGGATCACGGACGCGGATGCCAATCTTGTGTGCATCCGTGTTCTTTCACAGACCCATTGACTTGAATGGGTCCGTGAACCGTTGTCCGTCAAAAAAATAGGACAGGTCGTATTTTTTTGACGGACATGAAACACGGATCACGGATGCGGCTGCAAAACGGTGCATTTTCCGATTTTTCCACGGACCCATTGAAAGTCAATGGGTCCGCGAAAAAAAAAACGGAAAACGGCACAACGGCCATGGGTGCACACAACGGTCGTGTGCAGGAGGCCTAAGAACCATCGGTACTTTCATAACTTTATTCTTCAAAATAAAAAATGCTCGCAGGCCCATAAAATTCAGAGAATGCCAAGTTGTAGCACATTCAAGCGCTACAACTTGGTGTTCTCTGAATACAGTATATGGACCTGCAAGCCATGCAACATTTTTTATTTTGAAAAATAAAATTATGAAGGTACCGATGGTTCTTCAGAAGTGTGAGTAATACTCTCTTCATCTATCAAAATATGCTCTAAGTGATATATGGCTGAATTGTATATGAAGATCGTGAACTCTTCATGCTGCTGCCACCTCCACACTATGTCACCTTGCCACTATGTGGACTCCTGATGCTGCGCCCACCTTCACACTCTGTCATTGTGCCACTCTGTTGCCTCCTAATTCTGCCGCCACCTACAGGCTCTGTGATTGGGCCACTCTGTGGTCTCCTCATGCTGCTTCCACCTCACCACTATGTCACCTTGACACTCTGTGGTCTCCTCATACAGCTGCCACCTCCACACTATGTCACCTTGCCACTCTGTGGCCTCCTACTGCTGCCACCACCTCCACACTATGTCACCTTGCCACTCTGTGGCCTCCTGATGCTGCCGCCACTTCCAGACTCTGTCATTGTGCCACTCTGTGGTCTCTTGATGCTGCTTTCACCTATCTACTATGGCATAGGGCCACTCTGTGGACTTCTTATGCTGTTCCCACCCTCCCTATTTTATGACTGGTCCACTATTTAGCCTTTTTGGCTTGGCTGACATCATCATTTTTTTGACCCTTCCTCTGATCTGTCAGAAGGAAGGTAAAATGAGACACACAATGGATCCTGTCTGTGTAGCAGCTGTAAGGCCTGTATGGTCCCATCAGAATTGGCTTGTGATTTGGTAGCCAAAAGCAGGAGTGGGTACAAAACACAGAAGACCGAGTGAAGGTAGATGCTCCACAGACAGGATCAATTTTTTTGTGTTATTGTTCTGATGGATCAGAGGAAGGGCAAAATAATCAGTGACATCCACACAAACTTACTGCTGACACCCTCTCCACTCTGTCGAAGGCTCTACTTGTATAAGCATTTAATAGAACAGGTTCTTTAGACATCTATGTAGAATCAGCTGACGGCGGTGTAAAAGGAGTGCGCTTTTTCTAGCGCTAACATCGACCTGTAAGGCTGAGTTCATACTTGAGTTATTTGGTCAGTTTTGGCCCCATGACTGCCCAAATAAGTGAAGTGTGTAGTGATTCTAAGAGCGACGCCTGTCATCTGCATGTCATACTGACTCACAGTATTATTTCATTACCAAAGCAGACTCCCTATGCGGGTTACTGCAAGGCACAGTGTTCTACACCACTATAAAGGCTCTCTGCAGCTAGGAAATAGCAATTTTTAACGTTATTCGGCCCAAATTTATTCGTATCGAACCAAATATTTCCCCAAAAATTCGGCGAACCGGCAAATCTTATTTTTGAAAAATGTACTCATCTCTAATTGTATTACATCAATATACTGCACGGTTTTATTTAGCACATTTAACTGCATTAATATAACAGTTCATTCAACACGTTATTTACCGTTTATATACCATCATAAATTGTCAATACCAACGTGCAGTGTTTTTGTAGAAGACGAGGGATATTTAATGGCACCTATGTCTATAAATTACAGAAAAAATGCTTCTATTTTTGTTGCCTTTTAATAATCTGTGTACCAAAACTGGGACTTTTCATTTACAGAGCTCAAATGACAGATTGGAAAATGAAAGACCCATGCCTCATCATCCACGAGTCAGAATAAGGATGGATATACACGTAGTAGTGCAGACAGCTGTAGCACCAACAGATGTCCGTAGTAGTAGTAAAAGTAGCAGGCCAGAGTTGTCCCTTTCTTCCAGTAGGTCCTAAATTTTTAATGAGTTTAAAGAGAATGACATTGTGGACTATAGTCTGATATTGTGCCTTTGAGCCAGGGCTCAGAGCATCCCTCCTGCTCTTCTTTCTTGCAGCCCAGAGAAGCTTTTCACCGTGTTATCACTGCCCCCTCCTAGTGGGGTGCCTTCTTTTTTCCTAAGAAGAGGCAACAACACCACATGCTCAGGGCCGTCTTTAATATTGATTGGACCCTGGGCAAGAATTCACTTGGGCCCCCCGGATCCCGCCCCCCCCCCCCCCGCACTTTGCTGTACTTGCTATACAGCGGCACTTACCTGTCACATCCAGGGCCTCCAGGTGACGTCTCCTCTCTGTCATCATCCTCTCTGTAGATCTTCTCTCTCATCATCTTCGCCACTCGGTCTGGACAACTTCTTTCAGCCGCCTCGTCTCTGCAGAGTGTGACACCCAGACATCTTAGCTTCCTCACATTCTATCATTATCCCCCAACTGGAGTCCCCACAGTGTTATCCTGCTGCTTGCTGTGCCCCCCCCCCCAGGGGTGTAGCTATAGGGGGTGCAGAGGTAGCAGTCGCTACCGGGCACAGGAGCATGAAGGGGCCCAAAGACCCTTGTGCCACATAAGACACACAAAGCACTGAGGGAAGGGGGGCCCAAGCTGAACTCTTGCACCGGGGCCCATGAGCCTTTAGTTACGCCCCTGCCCCCCCCCAATACCCCCAAATACTATCCTGAAGAAACATTATTGCCCCCCATAGTAATAGTGCTACTCATAGTCCCACCAATAGTAATTCCCTTCTAGAATGCCCTCATTAGTAACACTGCCCTAACCGTGATAATGCTCCTTAACAATGCCCCCATTATTAGAAGAGCCCTCCCATATTAATAATACCCTCACAGAGCCCCCCAGTAGAAATAAGGCCCCCTATCGTTCCCCCAGTGGTAAAAAAGCTCCCTACAGACCCCTCAGTAGTAATAAGGCCCCCATAGTGCGCTTAGTAGAAATAAGGCGGATCTATAAGACCCTCCTATAGAGCCCCCAGTAGTAATAAGACAGCCTATAATGTCCCCTGGATCTGCAGTGCCCATGTAAATAACATCACCTCCTCCCCAGCCGCCTCCAACGCACAATCCCATGTAAACATCACCCCCTAAGGCTACTTTCACACTTGCGTTCGTGCGGATCTGTCCTGTACTTGTACAGGACGGATCCGCACCGATAATACAAACAAATGCATCCGTTCAGGACCGATTCGTTTGTATTAGATTTGAATTTCTAAGTCCTAATACGGATCTGTCCTGACTTACATTGAAAGTCAATGGGGGACAGATCCGTTTACAATTGCACCATTTTGTGTCAGTGAAAACAGATCCGTCCCCATTTACTTACATTGTAAGTCAGGACGGATCCGTTTGCCTGCGCAAGGCCATGCGGACACAAAAACGCTGCTTGCAGCATTTTGGGGTCCGCCTCCAAAACGGAACGGGGGGCCGTACGGAGCCGAACGAATGTATTCTGAATGGATCCTCATCCATTCAGAATGCATTGGGGTTAAACTGATGCATTTGGGGCTGCTTGTGAGAGCCTTGAAATGGATCTCACAAGCGGATCCCCAAACGCAAGTGTGAACGTAGCCTAAACATTAAGTCCCATGTACATAAACATCATTCTCCCCACCATCCACTTTCAACATACAGTTCCATGTCAATAACATCCCTCCCTTCAGCCCTAACATACATCCTAGTTAAATAACTACAACTCCCAGCATTGCTCTGCCTCTCCCTTAACTTACCTCTCCTCATGTACAGACATCACCATTAGGCTCCTTCTCCTCTTCACTCCGGTCCAATCCTGCACTGGTCACATGATGTGACATCATCCAGGTCATCCTATCACAGCCTGTTTTGCTGATCACATGACCTGTGATGTCACCACAGGTCCTTCACCTCTTCCCAGTGTATTAGATTCAATTGTATTGCCGTTTTGTGTACGGCAATACAGTTGTATCTAGCAGGCAGGCAGGATATTCGGGGCCTGGGACAAAACATCCGGGGCCCAGGCACCGAATGTTTTAACCTAGCGACGCCCCTGGACTAGTGAATGGGAATCGGGAAACAGAGTTCCCTTGGGCCCCCAAGAGCAACTGGGCACCGGGGCAGCTCCCCCTTTTGTCCTGCGGCAAAGACGGCCCTGCATGTGCTATTAAAGAAACTGAAGGTTGTCTTCCTGTTGATGACTTATGTGAAAAGCGTCAGCGTTTGGATTGCCATGAGTAGGAGATTCAAGCACAGGTCGGCGGTCACATGCTTATCTATGTTGGTGACACTTGTAGCCACGATGGTGTCAGTAGGGTCAGCAGCAGTAGCAGTGGGGACAGTGACACATGGGAAGATACAGAGAAGGGAATCATGGGAGGGCCAAGGAGCTCAAAATGACATATCACAGTATAATAAAAGTGATGGAGAGGGTGAGGATTATGATGTTGATTGTGTGTTGGATAGGACCTGGGAGCTGGATCAGGGTACTGAGGAGGAGGTGACATCAAAAGAGGAGGGTGATGGTTGCAGCAGCAATAAAGAGCAGAGGCAATGTACAACCAGAACCTCCAAAAAACTTGTAGCGCCAGATCTGCTTCTATTGTGGTCACCTCGGGAACTGGTGATGACACTGATACTGTGGGCACAGGCTCAAAATGTGCCAGACCTAGGAAATGCTTGGCTGCCACTAGCTCTGTGCGAGTATCTCCCATATGGTGTTTTTTTCTCCACAAGTCTAGCACACCGAATCCCTGTCATGTGCAAGATCTGTAGAATGAGAGTAAGCTGTGGGCATTCAAACATAAACATAGGTACCAGGGCTCTATTGCATCAAATGAGATGGCATCATCAAATCCTGTGGGGAAATATAACTGACCAGAATTCCAAATTGGAACTAGTCTGTCCTCATTCTCCTGGTCTTCTTTCTGGCAGCCATGCTGCATCCCCAAGCAGTATATAACCTTGTCATCATCATCAGCTGTTTCTTCTCCTTCTCATACTTCTCCTCCTCCTTGTCCCCAGCTACATCGTGAGATATCCATAACAATGTGTGGCAAGAGAAAACTATTCGCAATTAGCTTTTGTGAAAGCTGAACTCACACCGGGCCAAGTTGCTGGAGGTGTGTTGTGATAAAGGTGGTACACTTTTATGCCTTGACCAAAATTAAATCAAGCAGACATTGCTAGCTCTAGCCTGTTGTCTGTAAAAATTGTCTCATCATTCTGGTAATGTAGCACACTTCTGCGCCTTTATCAAACTTGAATTCAGCTGCATGATTGTTGTACTTCTGGCCACCTATCCATGTTTAAATTGTTTAAAATTGTCTTGATTTTTAAATGACTATGGCCTTTCCCTGGCACATACCCCATTCCCTGACCCCAAGGACTTCTGGGCAGGCAGATTGAAACAGTGACTGGAAAACAGGCCCAGTTTGCTCTTGCTGTACTGTCTTGTATAGCCTCCAGTGTCATCTCAGAGAAGGTTCTCAGTGAGGCAGGTTGTGTTGTCACACCTCAACGGACAAACTTGTTCTCCACAAGTGTTAAAAAAAATCACATTTTCGTCAACATGATTGAGGCATGGATCCATTAGGATTATCACCTCCAGCTGAGGCCGATGAATAGATCTGCAATTTATGACAGTGGCTATTTATTGTCGGCCCCAACACGTCACTGCTGCTGTTTGCCTGCCTATTGCCATGTTCTGTACTGTATGGCTGTTACTGCTGCCACCACCACTGCAGCTGCTACTCCCCCCAATACCACTAGCATTAGCCCTACCCAGCAATCACTACTACTATAATTACCCCTACACAACTGCACACACATCTACTGCCTTATCTGTTCTATGCTGAGCTGCTACTGTTACTACTACTGCTACTGCTATTGCTGCCACATACCTTTAGATCTTAACCTTTCCACATCCAAATTGTACTGCTCCTGCTCCCAAAAAAGGGAGAATTTTCTATAGCTTGTTCATAACAAGTCTCTGTTTCTTCCGACACTACCATTTGTGTGTATAAATACGGGCATACATATGCCCCCTTAGGGCATAAATTTTGGACACGTATGTAGAACAAGCCACTGTTTCTTCTGACATTAACATTTGTGTGTGTAGAAAATGACATCTGCCTTATTAAGGCATAATTTTTGGATGCTTGGTCCCAACAAGCCACTTTTTTCCTATACTGGTTTCATGGCAAATCTTTGCAAATCTATAATCGGTCTTTTGGACAACCACTTTCTGAATGCTTGGTAGGACCAATCCTGCTGAATAAAAACTTACATTTCTTATTTCAATCTGTTACTGCATTTAGGAGAAATAAGTGTTTTTTAAATATACAAATTAGAGCTAGTCATTGTGCTTTAGTTCCTCTGTTTTGCTTCCCTGGATGCTCATCCCTCACCAGGATGTCTATCCCTCTCATTAAAGTGGAGAGCAGGATGTCAAGGGAAGCAGATTGGGGGAGCTTAAGTGCACCGAGTGTCTAGGGCCCGCCTTCAGTGTCCTTAAAGAGGACCTTTCACGGTTTTGTTTTACTCTAGATAAATACCTTTACTTGCGGGGTACTGGCTGATGCTGCCACCCTGAATGTTTTTTTTTAAATATCGCTTCTATACCCCACTGTGCCCCCCTGTAGTTTTCTCGCTTAGTATGTTAATACTGAGCATCGGTACAGGGAGGAGGAGACGCCAGGGTTTCTCAATGGGCGTGTATTTCTCCCTGGCTGTGCCGCAGTCCAATCACAGTGGAGAGCATCACAGCCAGGGAGAGAAAAAAAGCTCACCTTCTCCCTCGCTGTGAAGCTCTGCACTGTGATTGGACCGTGGCACAGCCAGGGAGAAGGAGACGCCCATTGAGAAACCCTAGCGTCTCCTCCTCCCTGTACCGATGCTCAGTATTAACATACTGAGGGTGAAAACTACAGGGGGGCACAGCGGGGCGGAGCAATATTCTAACAAAACATTTAGGGTGGCAGCATCAGCGGGGGGTACCCCGCAAGTAAAGGTATTTATCTAGAATTTAAAAAAAACTTTAAAGGTCCTCTTTAAGTCCTCATTTGCATATGTCCTAAATGCAGCAAAGTACTGATGGAAGAAATGTGCAATATGTTTTTAATCAGCAGTGTTAGCCTACCATGCGAATCATATGCTGGTCTTAAATTAGACTACTGTTTATTCACTCAACTTTTTGCAAACCTGATCTCTATGGGATTAAATCGGGCTCTCAACATTTGATGTGCCACAAAAGTTAGATGATCTATTTTTTTTCTTTTGTCCTACCCATGATACCATGGAGCATTAGTGCATTAGTGTCCAATCATGACACAGCCATATAACAACTCTCCATTGTAGATATAGCATTTCCTCAAGCTTCATTCAAGATAAATGAAAAAGTTTAAAAGTTTCATATAAATCAAGATCATTTGCACCAAATGTGCTGAATTAGCAGCCCCTCATAAGGTAAAATGTGACAGTGTGGTCATGCAACAAGAAAAAAAAGTAATGTAACCCAGCTTTACTGTATATTACTATTTGTGTTTGGTATTGGTTTCTGTATACTATAGTTGCCATTATGCAACAAAACCAGGTGCTCAGGGACATGACTTATTGTGTGTATTACTTATTTACAGTTGCAAGAAAAAGTATGTGAACCCTTTGGAATTATATGGATTTCTGCACAAATTGGTCATAAAATGTGATCTGATCTTCATCTAAGTCACAATAGACAATCACAGTCTGCTTAAACTAATAACACACAAAAAATTCAATGTTACCATGTTTTTATTGAACACACCATGTAAACATTCACAGTGCAGGTGGAAAAAGTATGTGAACCCCTAGACTAATGGCATCTCCGAGAGCTAATTGGAGTGAGGTGTCAGCCAACTGGAGTCCAATCAATGAGATGAGATTGGAGGTGTTGGTTACAGCTGCCCTGCCCTATAAAAAACACACACCAGTTCTGGGTTTGCTTTTCACAAGAAGCATTGCCTGATGTGAATGATGCCTCGCACAAAAGAGCTCTCAGAAGACCTATGGTTAAGAATTGTTGACTTGCATAAAGCTGGAAAGGGTTATAAAAGTATCTCCAAAAGCCTTGCTGTTCATCAGTCCACGGTAAGACAAATTGTCTATAAATGCAGAAAGTTCAGCATTGCTGCTACTCTCCCTAGGAGTGGCCGTCCTGTAAAGATGACTGCAAGAGCACAGCGCAGAGTGCTCAATGAGGTGAAGAAGAATCCTAGAGTGTCAGCTAAAGACTTACAAAAGTCTCTGGCATATGCTAACATCCCTGTTAGCGAATCTACGATATGTAAAACACTAAACAAGAATGTATTTCATGTGAGGATACCACAGAGGAAACCACTGCTGTCCAAAAAAAACATTGCTGCACGTTTACAGTTTGCACAAGAGCACCTGGATGTTCCACAGCAGTACTGGCAAAATATTCTGTGGACAGATGAAACCAAAGTTGAGTTGTTTGGAAGAAGCACACAACACTATGTGTGGAGAAAAAGAGGCACAGCACACCAACATCAAAACCTCATCCCAACTGTGAAGTATGGTGGTGGGGGCATCATGGTTTGGGGCTGCTTTGCTGCATCAGGGCCTGGACGGATTGCAATCATCGAAGGGAAAATGAATTCCCAAGTTTATCAAGACATTTTGCAGGAGAACTTAAGGCCATCTGTCCACCAGCTGAAGCTCAACAGAAGATGGGTGTTGCAACAGGACAACGACCCAAAGCATAGAAGTAAATCAACAACAGAATGGTTTAAACAGAAGAAAATACGCCTTCTGGAGTGGCCCAGTCAGAGTCCTGACCTCAACCCAATTGAGTGTCGGGATTCGAACCCGTGACCAGCCACATCCCAGGCAGTAGCCCTGCTTACTAGGCTACCGTCCTCTCTGGACATTCCTCCCTGAAGCCTATTAGTTAACCTCAGTCTTGCCAAGCCTTGCTCATTACCCTTGATTCCCCACACCTGGTACTTCCCTATATAAGTCCAGCCCATTGCACTCCAGTTTGCTGATTATTGAGTTCCTGAGCCTTGATCAAGCTTCTCCTCATCTGCTGCTCTTGCTACTGCTGGAAGTCCACTGCTGACCAGGAATTGCCTACCGACTACTCTTCTGCTTGTCCCTACCAACTGAACTGCTACCACCGTTGCCATCCGGATTGTCTGACCACGCTTACTGCCGCCTGCCCTGACCCACCGCCTGCCTACCGACTACTCTTCTGCTTGTCCCTACCAACTGAACTGCTACCACCGTTGCCATCCGGATTGTCTGACCATGCTTACTGCCGCCTGCCCTGACCCACCGCCTGCCTACCGACTACGCCTCTGCCAGACTTCCTGCACCTACTACCTGCCTGCGGTCCTTGCCACTGGGCTCCACTCCTACCTCCAGCCAGCGGTCCTCTGACTCAGGTGAGCCTGTAGGACTGTGACAGAATAATCAGCCACACTATGGAGTCCGCAATGGCCACTCTGCGTAAGCAGGTCTCCGAACTTCAAGAATTTGGTACTACATATCAGGAGAAATTTGCCCAGCTCCAAGGCGTAGTCCAAAGCCAACAGAGGGAGATTATTGAACTACAGAGGCAACTCCTGGACGTCCGCGGCGCGCCCACAGACACCCGCATGCCACTCCCATCAAGATTCAGCGGCGACAGACGCCAGTATCGGGGGTTTCTAAACTAATGCCGCATCTATTTTCAGATGTACCCGGCCCCCTTCACCACCGAGAAAAAGAAGGTGCTATTCGTGGTCAATCTCCTGACGGATGAAGCATTAGCATGGGCATCACCATACGTGGAGACTAACAGTCAGCTCCTTGACAACCTAAACAACTTCATCACCGCCATGAGCCAAGTCTTCGATGACCCCAACCGCTGTGCGACAGCCGAGGCGCGACTACATGGTCTGCGGCAAGGGAGACGCTCCGTCGCCGAATACACCGCCGAGTTTCGCCGTTGGGTCACGGACACCGCCTGGAACCCAGCGGCACAGAGAAGCCAATTCCGGGGAGGCCTGTCAGAATTAATAAATACGAACTCGCCAGAGTTGAGGCCCCGGACGATCTGGATGACTTCATTCAGTTATGCATCCGGATAGATCAAAGACTCTCCGAGAGGAAGAAAGAGACTCTGGTCCTCGGACCACAGACCCACTTACTCCCTCTCTTCCACCGCCCAGCGCGACCCCCAGTCAGTAACTGAACCTATGCAGGTTGACGCTCTACGTAGGTCTCTATCCACAGCTGAGAAGGAGAGAAGGCTGGCCGAAAACCTCTGCCTCTACTGTGGGGAGCCGGGTCATTTTGCCATCAAATGTCCTCATAAGATCCGAAAGACTATTGCCGTCACGGAGCTAAAGGAGCAACCACAGACTCCAACCCCGCCAGCAGCCCCTGAAAATAACAACACGGCGGCTCATGGATCCCACTTCATCGTCCCCATCCTCATCGACATTGAGGGGCGATAACTCCCCTGTTCAGCGATGTTAGACTCCGGGGCGGGAGGCAACTTCATGGACCTAACCTTCGCCCGCGAAAAGAACATTCCACTGACAATCAAGGCAGCCCCCGTTGACCTGGAAACCGTCGACGGATCCCCACTCTCCTCGGGGCCGGCCACTCACGAGACCACCGAACTACAACTCCTCATAGAACCTGATCACCGTGAAAAGATCCACTTCTCTCTGATCGCCTCCCCGAAGTTCCCAGTGATCTTGGGCATCCCATGGTTGGCCACTCACAACCCCTCGGTGGACTGGGAAACCCGCTGCATACGATTCCCATCCGAGTTCTGCACGCTAAATTGCTCCCACAAACCCGTCCTTCCACCCGAAGACACCACCATCTCAAAACTATCCGTCAAGGATCTGCTACCCCCTCAATACCGCGAGTTCCAGGATGTCTGCGACAAGAAAAACGCAGACAAGCTGCCACCACACCGACCCTACCACTGCCCTATAGAACTGTTGCCCGGGGCCGAAATACCCTTTGGCAGTACCTACTCCCTCTCAGAGCCTGAACTCAAGGCTCTGAAAGAGTACCTGGACGAGGACCTGAGGAAGGGGTTCTTCCGGCCCTCCACCTCCCCCGCGGGAGCCCCCTTTTTCTTCGTAGAGAAAAAAGACTCCTCCCTGCGTCCCTGCATAGACTACAGAAAGCTTAATGACATAACCGTAAAAAACCGGTACCCGCTCCCACTGATTTCCGAACTCCTTGAGAGACTCCGGGAAGCGAAGATCTTCACCAAACTCGACCTTCGAGGGGCCTACAACCTCGTCCGAATCCGCCCTGGGGACGAATGGAAGACCGCCTTCCAGACACGTTATGGTCATTTCGAGTACCTGGTCATGCCTTTCGGACTCTGCAATGCTCCCGCCACCTTCCAGCACTTCATTAACGACGTCCTCAGGGACATGCTGGATCTGTTTGTAGTCGTTTACCTGGAGGACATCTTGATCTTCTCTGAAGACCTCGAGCAGCACCGCGAACACGTCCGCAGGGTACTGCAGAGACTCAGACAGAACTCTCTCTATATCAAGCTAGAGAAATGCGAGTTTGAGCGAACCACCACTCAGTTCCTCGGATACATCATCTCCCCAGAGGGCCTAAGTATGGACCCGGGGAAGGTCCAAGCTGTGATGAACTGTCTCGTTCCGAAAAACGAGAAGGAGATACAAAGATTCATTGGCTTCGCCAACTTCTATCGGAAGTTTATCCGGAACTTCTCCAAGGTCATAGCACCAATCACCCAACTCACCAAGAAGGCAGTCCCCTTCTCCTGGACACCCGAGGCCCAGGAGGCCTTCACCAAGTTGAAACTCCTCTTCACTTCTGCCCCAATCCTAATCCACCCGAACCCCGAGCTCCCATTTACAGTCGAAGTGGATGCATCAGACTCTGCGGTGGGGGCAGTTTTGTCACAACGGACAGAGGAGAGGATGCTATTACACCCGTGCGCATATTTCTCCCGCCAGATGTCCCCCTCCGAGAAGAACTATGACATCGAGAACAAAGAACTACTGGCGATCAAGGATGCCTTCTCCGAGTGGAGACACCTGCTGGAGGGAGCCACCAACCCCATAATCGTACTTACTGACCACAAGAACCTCGAGTTCATCCGCAGCGCTAAGAGACTCTCAGCCAGACAGGCCAGATGGAGCCTATTCTTTTCCCGCTTCAACTATCTCATCACCTATCGCCCTGGATCAAAAAACGGCAAGGCTGACGCCCTCTCCAGAATGTTTTCCGAGCCCTCACAGAGTAACAAGGGCCAAAATAACATCTTACCCGAGAGAAGGGTCGTAGGGGCCACCTACTCTAAAGAACTCCTGGGCACAATCAAAGAAGGATACGAAAATGACCCCTTCCTCGCCCACCCCACAGGGAATATCAGCCTTACGTTTAAGAACGGTCATTGGTTTCATCAGGACCTACAACTATATGTACTAGAAATCGCACGGCTCGAAGTGCTCAAACTCAACCATGACTCCAAGCTGGCCGGCCATTTTGGCACAAGAAAGACCCAGTAGCTTCTCTCCCGCTCCTTCTGGTGGCCAACATACAAGGAGGACATCAAGAGGTACATCTCCTCGTGCACGGTCTGTGCCCGCAATAAGACTCCTCGTTCCTCCCCCGTGGGTCTGTTACAACCCCTCCCTATTCCCTCCCGCCCCTGGGGCTCGATCTCCATGGACTTTGTGGTAGACCTTCCTCCTTCAAAAGGGATGAACACTATCCTGGCTGGTCGTAGTCGACCGTCTCACCAAGATGGCCCATTTCATCCCCTACAAAGGCATACCCACCGCCAAACAGACGGCCGATCTAATTCTCAGAGAGGTCTTCAGGCTGCATGGGATCCCGGACGACGTGGTCTCCGACCGAGGCGTACAATTTGCCTCAAAGTTCTGGAAGAACTTCTGCCTGGCGCTCGGGGTTAAAGTGAACCTGTCCTCTGCTTTCCACCCTCAGTCAAACGGGCAGACGGAGAGAACTAATCAGACCCTAGAGCAATACCTACGCTGTTTCAGCTCCCACCTGCAGGATGACTGGCTTGATCATCTCCCCACGGCCGAGTTCGCCTACAACAATGCTGAGCACAGCTCAACCAAGCATAGCCCCTTCTTTGCTAACACAGGCTCGCACCCGGTGTTCATTCCCCACCTACCCATCGCCTCCACCCTCCCAGCAGTGGCCGAACGCCCAACAACCCTACAGGAGGCACAAAAGAACATTATAGACAACCTCCAGCTTGCCCAGAGGCGCTTTAAACAGGGAGCAGACAGACGTCGCAAACCCACCCCGGGCTTCCATGTGGGAGACAAGGTGTGGCTGTCCACCAGGAACCTCAGATTGAAGGTCCCCTCCAAAAAATTTTCCCAAAGATACATGGGTCCGTTCCGGATCACCGCACAAATCAACGAGGTCACGTTCCGGCTCGACCTTCCGGACTCCATTAGGGTGCACCCTGTCTTCCATTGCTCTCTCCTCAAGCCATACGTGGAGAACACCTTCACAGGCCGCCACTCGCCCCCTCCACCACCCGTGAGGGTACAGGGTGAAGAAGAATATGTTGTCGCAAAGATTCTCGACTCCAGGATCCACCGGGGAAGACTACAATACCTAATTGGGTGGGAGGGTTACCCTCCCGAGGATAACTCCTGGGAGCGAGAAGAAAATGTCCACGCCCCCAGACTGGTAAAAGAGTTCCACCAACGGCACCCCGGTAAGCCTGCCCCTGCGGTGCCCGGAGGTCACCTTGGAAGGGGGGGAGTACTGTCAGGATTCGAACCCGTGACCAACCACATCCCAGGCGGTAGCCCTGCTTACTAGGCTACCGTCCTCTCTGGACATTCCTCCCTGAAGCCTATTAGTTAACCTCAGTCTTGCCAAGCCTTGCTCATTACCCTTGATTCCCCACACCTGGTACTTCCCTATATAAGTCCAGCCCATTGCACTCCAGTTTGCTGATTATTGAGTTCCTGAGCCTTGATCAAGCTTCTCCTCATCTGCTGCTCTTGCTACTGCTGGAAGTCCACTGCTGACCAGGAATTGCCTACCGACTACTTTTCTGCTTGTCCCTACCAACTGAACTGCTACCACCGTTGCCATCCGGATTGTCTGACCACGCTTACTGCCGCCTGCCCTGACCCACCGCCTGCCTACCGACTACTCTTCTGCTTGTCCCTACCAACTGAACTGCTACCACCGTTGCCATCCGGATTGTCTGACCACGCTTACTGCCGCCTGCCCTGACCCACCGCCTGCCTACCGACTACGCCTCTGCCAGACTTCCTGCACCTACTACCTGCCTGCGGTCCTTGCCACTGGGCTCCACTCCTACCTCCAGCCAGCGGTCCTCTGACTCAGGTGAGCCTGTAGGACTGTGACATTGAGATGCTGTGGCATGACCTCAAGAAAGCGATTTACACCAGACATCCCAAGAATATTGCTGAACTGAAACAGTTCTGTAAAGAGGAATGGTCAATAATTACTCCTGACCGTTGTGCACGTCTGATCTGCAACTACAGGAAAAGTTATTGCTGCCAAAGGAGGTTCAACGAGTTATTAAATGCAAGGGTTCACATACTTTTTCCACCTGCACTGTGAATGTTTACATGGTGTGTTCAATAAAAACATGGTAACATTTAATTCTTTGTGTGTTATTAGTTTAAGCAGACTGTGATTGTCTATTGTTGTGACTTAGATGAAGATCAGATCACATTTTATAACCAATTTGTGCAGAAATCCATATCATTCCAAAGGGTTCACATACTTTTTCTTGCAGCTGTAACTCCTAATTCCTATAAAGCTTGTCATTTCATTATTGTGCTGTTGTTCTTTTGACATAGATGCTTTGTTGTTATAACAGGACAAAATGGAATCTGGAAAACAGTACTGAGAGGCAGCAGAAAGACAATCAGGTTCATGACTTTCAATCCAACAGATTTTAAGTTAGCAGACAGAAGGGTCACCAGAGTGATATCCTGGTTTCAGACAGAAGGAGATAGTAATTACAACATCAAGACAGTACACAAATGTCAGGTAAAGAGGGTCATTAAAGGTTAGTGCCAAAATGACGATTACTATCACAGGAACCTACTAAGTGTTTGAGGAACCATAACTTTACATATTATCATCATCGCTGTTTTCACCATCATCACTATTATTAGTATTATCATTATTATCATCATCATCACTATTATTAGCATTATCATCATTATTATCATCATCATTAGTGTTGAGTGAATCGAAGTTAATGAAGTGGAATTCGATCAGAATCTGAACGTCCTGGCGCTTCATGGTAACGAATCAATTTTTCCTAAAATGGTTAAAAAAAACATACTCCCCTCATCCATTCGATCATGGAGAGGCTAACGCTGACATCTTGATTGAAAAAAAAAAGCGTCAATTGGGGTCCGCGCAGACATGTGCCGTCACCACGGCATCTTGCTGGGCAGGCGCGGTGATGTCATCAGTGATGATGTCACCGCGCCTGGCCAGCGTGATGACGTGGTGACGTCATCAAGCCCACGTGCAGCCCAACTGACGCGTTTTCTGCAATCAAGATGTCCGTAACCGCGTCTCCACATTTAAATGGATGAAGTGAGTGTATATATTTTCATTTTAACCCCCTAAAGAGCTGAATATGACCCTCAGATGCTGCAATCAGGGCAGCGCGATCGCCGTACCCCATACAATGGAATGTGATTTGTTACAAAGTAATTTGGAACAAATCTAATTTCTTGACAAAATTAGGCGAAGCAGCTGAATCAAATTTTTTAAAACGTTGCTCATCTCTAATCATTATCATTATTATTGTCCTTACTATAAAATTCAGCACTTCAAGCACAAATCACTGCGTTTATGATTTGATCACAATGTTACGTTACTTACAATGATTTGGAGAAACGCTAGCACTGAATACGGACTAGTTAAACATCTGGGGAATACAATCAAAGCTCATGCCTAGGATGTTACATACATTGCTGCAGGGGGTTGTCCATTTACAGCTCAACCCTTCACATTCCTAATCATATGCTAAAGCACCATGACATAACAGATCCTACAGAAGAAAACTTTGTCTCCTTGTGGTGAAATAATGTAGAAGGAAGAGGGCACTAGAGTACAGACAAAACCCTGGATCTGTAGCTCATTGTGTCAGTGCAGTAGCTGGTGTTCACAGAGCAACGATTTCATCAAGGAGCCGTTCTCTATCTCTCACCTAGGTAAGTCTTAACTTTGATCCTTTAACTCAGCATTGCCACCTTCATTCAGTAAACCTCCTATCCCATGTATGATTTTTATCAATTCCATCACTTGCCACTGCCAAGCTGATTTTATTTTTTTTGTGCTCCTTTCCGTATGGCACTCCTGCATGTGCTGAGAATGTGAGTGTAATCCCTATTGATTATTGAGTGGATGTGTCACTGGTCAGTAGGTGTCTAGTCTTAAGAGACAGCCATGCTTAGAGTGGGCAATGCACTGCGCCCACAGCAACAGAAGGAACTGGTGGTTGGAAAGGCTTGTGTGTGGGCTGCTGAATGTGTGTGGGTGCTTTGTGGTTGTGGGAGAGAGTTATAGACAGAGCTAGATAAGAAAGCAACTGTGGCTATGGACATGAGTGGACCACTGTTTCCTTGCACTGTCTGGGTAAGTGACGACGGATGGGAGTTATAGTCACTTAGGTATAGCTGTAGCATTGTCCTTGGTGCTGGAGCAATCATGTTACATAGAAAACACACACAATGCATTGACATTCTTTAAATGCACGTAGTTAAAAGCTGCTCTACAGTTACCTTCTGTGCAATGCAATAGCTGGATTTCAGCAGATCCAGCAGAAATCACATAGGATTATGCAAAACACGTATAATGATAGAGCATTGACTCTGGCTTTGATGCCACCAGATACTATGTAAAGAACACAACATGCCTGCAACATGCATTTAGGTTAGTTATACAACAAACATATAGTAGTAGAGTATTGTCCCTTGCTTTGAAGCCCCCAGATCTTCTACAAAGCATATAGCATTGCATACATTGCACCTGTACCATGCATATAGGTTAGTTATGGATAGATTACTGTCCCTGGCTTTGAAGCCCCCAGATCTTCTACAAAGCATATAGCATTGCATGCATTGCACCTGTACCATGCATATAGGTTAGTTATGGATAGATTACTGTCCATGGCTTTGAAGCCCCCAGATATTCTACAAAGCATATAGACTATAGCATTACATGTAGAGCACCTAACATACATGTAGGTTAGAAGTTGCTGTCTTTTCACTCACTGTACAGCAGCAATACTCATAGTGATAGACCAAGCTCTGTCCCTGGTGCTGAAGCCAGTACATTCCCCTCACAATTAAACTAGGTGCATAACATTCATATAGAGTAGTACTATAGAATACCCACAGATAAATCTCTGTCCCTGGTGCTGAAGCCTGTGGGTTTCCTTCACAATTGAAATGATTGCATAACATTCATATAGCATAGTACTATGAAGCCCCCACTGAGAAAGTTCTGTCCCTAGTGCTAAAGCCTGTAGGTTCCATAGAAATCTACAAATACATGGACATAATGTTCACATACTGTACAATAGTTATTGCTTTGTACTATACAACAGACATAGAGAAAGCTGGTACTGTCTACCATGTATTGAACAGTTCAAGCACTACTTACCCATCAGCTTATTTTAATATCATAGACTAATGTATATATGCAGAGCACAAACTAGGTGGTCAACCACGAAAAGCCTCGCAATGAGCTCTTTTTATGCCAAATATCTGTAAACAACATATCCATTCTCTATTCATAAAACCATGTCTATATAGCTATTTCACACCATGAAAGTTTCTACAGACTTAGGTTACATTCTTTATCTGGCAATGGTTCTGCATTTGTTAGCTGCTCTGTGTGCACAAGTTGTGACCTTGCCAAAAGGACGAGATAAACAAGTTGAATTTTTTAACATAAATTGGGAAAGAATGATGCAGGGCTATTTTTCAACCCTATGTTTCGCCTAAAGCAAGGAAATGACAACCTTTCATGATGAGAACTGAAGTTGACATGCAACAAAATACCAGCAATCACACATAAGCATGCTTGTGACACTATATCTATCTATCTATCTATCTATCTATCTATCTATCTATCTATCTATCTATCTATCCAATCACACTGATGACCTAAGGTATTTCATATCAATATATTCTTTCTATTTCTATAAAACAGGGTCACTGTGTCTGGAGAGATGTTCCTGGCTACAGACTCAGTCTGTCTAATGTAAGGTTACTAAGGCTGGATCTGGAAGCACTGGATTGTGACTAGGAAAATTTAGAGCTAAGGGGCATCATTTCTGAGCAACGCATTCACCTCTCTCCCAGGATCTGCATGGCTTTCTTGGGCAAAATGTTAAATTTCTTCCTGATTATCATGATGATGATTATAACACTGGAAAGCTTTGATGGAATTGTAGGTAGAGCTGGTGCCTCTAGCCCAAGGTCGGTGGCTAGAATGGATGGAGATATTATCATAGGAGCTTTGTTTTCTGTACACCACCAGCCACCTGCTGAAAGGGTACCAGAGAGAAAATGTGGAGAAATCAGAGAACAGTATGGCATCCAGAGGGTAGAAGCCATGTTTCACACACTGGATCTGATTAACATGGACCAGACTTTGCTACCCAACATTACCCTGGGGACAGAAATACGAGACTCTTGTTGGCATTCATCTGTAGCCCTGGAGCAAAGCATAGAATTCATACGAGATTCTCTTATTTCTATAAGAGATGACAAAGATGGCATCAGCAAATGTTTAGATGCCACACCAACCCCTCAGGGCAGAATTAAAAAGCCTATTGCTGGTGTGATTGGACCAGGGTCTAGTTCTGTAGCAATCCAAGTTCAGAACCTGTTGCAACTTTTTGATATACCACAGATCGCTTATTCTGCAACAAGTATTGACCTGAGTGACAAAACTTTATTTAAATACTTTCTGCGGGTGGTCCCCTCTGACATTCTTCAAGCCAAGGCTATACTGGACATCGTGAAAAGATATAACTGGACTTATGTGTCTGCTGTCCATACAGAAGGTGAGATGATTGCGTTGTGTAAGAGAAACTAATGAAAAATAATAATCATATATAACAATAATTATTTATATACTGTACTGTTCAAAAACTTTAGGCAGCGGTGGGAAAAATGCTGCAAGTAAGAGTGCATTCAAAAATATTAATAGTTTATTTTTTATCAATAAACAAAATGCAAAAGGAATGAACACGAGAAATCTAATTCAAATCAATGTTTGGTGTGACCACCTTTTCCTTCAAAACAGCATTGATTCTTCTAGGTACATTTATACACAGTTTTTGAAGGAATGTGGTAGGGAGGTTGTTCTAAATATCTTGGAGAACTAACCATAGATCTTCTTTGTATGTAGGCTTGCTCAAATCCTTCTGTCTGTTCATGTAATCCCAGACAGACTCGATGATGTTGAGATCAGGGCTCCATTGGAGGCCATATCATCACTTCCAGTGCTCCTTGTTCTTCTTTACCTGAAGATAGTTCTTAATGATATTGGCTCTTTTTTGGATAACTATATATATATATATATATATATATATATATATATATTATATATATATATATATATATAAACCAGTAATAATCTGTAATAGTCATTCTCAAATTTTCATAATGCAAGATTTATTTAATACGTGGTTCAGTCATAGCCATCCCCATATGCATATAGTGTATTGCAGAAAGTTGGAAATAACATCTATTTATTATAATTGCCTTGATTCACTTTTACTTCATTGTGCTAGTATATACTTTCTGTGCAACACATCAGTGCACAGAAGAGAATATAGTAAAATGCAGTCCACTTGGTTTCTAATCCCTGGCAAACACTTTCATTTTGGAGGAGAGCATTTTGCATATGGCAGAGAGTACTGAGCACCATCTCTTTATCTTATTGTTGATTCTCCATAAAGAAGTCTTAGTATTCCATTGAGGCTAAAGATGGCTCCTTAGCGCTTTTTCAAAATTTATTCATGGTAGTACAACCGGACAAATGGATACAAGGATAGGATATGATGGCCATTTAGTCCATTATGACTCTGGATTTTGAGCTATCTAGACATTCTTAAATAGCTGGAGAGTTGCAGTACAATTTTGGATAGTCCTTCATCTGACTTCATAAGAGTTTTCTGTGATACAATTTAAAGTCTATCCTCAGGCAGTCAATGTTGAAGTCAATTCACCCTTTTTACCATACATATATAGAACAATTGTCAGTTTAACAGATGTTATAATCATTGATGGAATAAGTTTTATACTGTACAAGGCAATGCTTTCATATGCCAATGTTCCTAGTGTGTCCGGTGTTTTATGCTCCTGTGCCTCATGTTTAGTGGTTGTTGCAGTCAACTCAAGTGTCTTATCACCCAGTCCCTAATATTTGGGGCTTATATTTTAGACTCAATAAATAATGTGACCTCTTACACTAGTATTTTGGCGTCTCTGAAGTTGACTGGATGGCTTCAAAAATACTTTTGTCTGCCTCTTTATTTTCCTTGGTGCATATCTATATAAAAAAATGTGGCCAACGGAGATCCATGGTAATGCTGTAAAGTAATACCCTGCTAAAGCTAATAAATGAAGGGGGTTTGTCTAGCTTTTTTATCTTCATGACCTATCCTGAGTAAAGGTCATTGATATCAGATCAAGGGGGCTTGACTGCCAGCACCCCCCGCCGATCAGCTGTTTGAGGAGAATGCAGCTGTCACACCGGTGACAGGTTTGAGAAGGTCTGAAAGATTATCTGCACGTTAGTGATCTGACAGGCTCTTTTGGTTTCACTTTGTATGTGTGTTGCTGGTATGTCCACACCTCCTGTTCAGGTGTGGATCATGTGACCTTTACCTTCGCCTATTTAGTCTGAATTTACCCATCACTCCTTGCTCTGGATAGCTTCATTTGGTTTTTGGAAGAGCTGGAGTGTGGTTCTAGTTGAAGTCCTGTTCATCCATCATCCATCAGCCTCAGACGTTAAGTGTTCCGCTTGTTGTATTTTGTATTCCCCCCACCTTTGTTGTTTACTAGGCCTCAGCGAGACGCTGGTTCCTTCACCAGGGAAGGAGCTGGTTGTCTCTGCCCTGTCATTACTATTAGGGCATCTGAGGGCCACCAGGGTTTTCTAGGTTCCTGTGTATGGGCATCTCTACCATCGAGAGGTGCCCGTAAGGATAGGAGTTAGGGCCAGGAGCAGGGTTTTATAGGTGGTGACCCTTTTCCTTCCCTAGCGGTGCGGCCTAGTGTCTTTTCCCTTCCTTCTTGTTATCTTTTGGTGTTCTCCTCTACTACATCCGTGACAGCAGCGCTCGTATGAGCACTGTGTTCTCTTCACTGTTTACCTGCTCGTCGCCAATATAGCAGCAGTGAGCAGTGTAATTACAACTCCGCTGTCCCCATTCACTTCAATGGGATGGCGGAGTTGTAATTACTTGAGTAGGAAGGAGCCGTCCTATTGAAGCAAATGGGGATGGCATGGTTGTAATTACACTTGCTCACTACTGCTATTGCTGCAGTGACAGGTAAATAGTGAAGAGAAGGCATCGCTCGTATGAGCTCTGTGGTCTCTTCAAAAAGCTGATCATCAAGGGGGCCAACAGTCAGGACCCTGCCGATCTGATATATTGTCATCAGTTTTCGTTCTACACGGTTATGTTTCAGTCTGTCTGCAGAGTAATTTGCTTTGTTTCACACTGAACCCAGCACATTGCTGCTCTGACAACTCCAACACCTGACAGCATTTATTATAGCTAAATTCCTATCAAAATGATAAGAATATGGCGTAAATTAGTGTTTATGAGCTGTCAGGAGTTCAGAGATTATACACAGTGCCGTCAAAAAGCAAGATATTGACATTTTTTAATACAAATCAGTTGAAAAATTTTAGCACAAAATGAGTATATTCAATCATAAAATAAAATTGCCTCCAAGAGTATTCATAACTTTTAAAATGAGCATTTGTGAAGTGTGGGTTGTATTGAGAGGGCGTATATCACTGACAAGGTTCTTGTAATGTTTTACAAACTGCACAATATCTAAATCATTAGCTATAGAGTTAGATAGGTAGGACTGCTGCCAGTGTCAGACTGGGGTGCCTACGTAGGTCCACCAGTAAAATCATTCTGGGACCCACTGTACAGCTACAAGCAAATTTTACCTGCTCACACAGCGACAGGCAGTCGCAAGTCTATAGAGGTCCCAAGAAGGGAGGTCCCTAGGGAAATTAAAGGGGTTATCCGAGACTAAAAAATTCCCCCCATATGCTTGGGTCCCTCACACTGAATCTACTTACCTGGCTCCCTGTCCGCTCCTGCTCCTCTCACCACCGCCGCTGCTTCTCCCCATGCACGGATGAAAACATCTGGTGTCGGCGGGGAGCAGCTAATGGCAGACGAGGGCGGTGACAGGCCTCCCTAACGTCAATCACGATGCTAGGGAGGCTTGTCCCCGTCCTCACCTGCCATTGGCTGCTCCCCCCGACACTGGATGTTTTCATCCGCGCATGGGAAGAAGCAGCAGCAGGGGTGCGGGGACAAGGAGCGGCCAGGGAGCAGGGAGCCAGGTAAGTAGAATCAGTGTGAGGGGCACAGGCATATGGGGGACATTTTTTAGTCTCGGATAACCCCTTTAAGCACTGGCTGTCCAGCTTCTGTCCCTAAAAGTAATCTCAGCCACCCAATAAGTCTATAATAATAAACTGATTAGTTTGTTAGTTTCTTTAAGGATGCATACACTGGCTGAGATGCTGTAGCTGACAATATGTATGTAGTGCTGTTAGTCTACTGTGCCATGTGCCATTTGTGCAGGGGGTGAGGGACTGGATTGCCACCCTTGCTCGGGGGCCCACTGGGAGATTCTCCTGCTCCCCTGTGGGCCATTACTATTTCACATACTTCACTTTGATCTGATTACCAAGAAGAAAAAGATTTGAACGTCTTTGAATTGCAAAAAGGATGTTAAAGCACTGTATCATTTCCTGTGACCGATTATACATTTCAATTTATATTACATATTTTCTCTAGATGTATTATTATAGCATACTATACTACGTATGGCAACATTTTTCTGGATTAGACCCATTGTTTCTAACCCCTTTGGGCACTTTTTATTGTCAATTTGAATTTTGATTTTATGCCATATTACATATTACAAAAGTATTTATTAACATTGCAGTTGTAACCTTGACAGTACTGTGAATATTGTCTCATTGTCGTATTTTTTTCTCTTTCTTTGTAATTGCTTAAGGCTTAAAGCACGTAGAGTTGTACAAACATAGACATTTTTAGATGATATGTGCTGTGCTCATATGTAAGTTCATAGCTTTGCAGACGTATTTCCAACACTTTTGTCCCAGATGATTCACCTCAAGATTGTTGTAGACTGCATTTATGATGTGTTGCAGCACTGTGCCTTTTATTAGCATAAAGTTAGAAAAAATGACGCTCAATATAAGCATTGCTTATTGTGTATTGTGTTATTGTGTTGATCTAAATCATATTAGCATTAGAGATGATTTGAACAGTATTAATATCATAAATTGAGATAAAATCTGAATGTAATTCAGTTGCAGAGTCTAACATGAGCACATCTGAGAGCTTTTCTACTTTTCAAAGCCTACATACACCTTTATCCTTAAAGTATATTATTATAGCACATAGATTGCATTGGTGTTTTTACCAACGTTTGCTTCAAAGTCATCATATTGTCAACTTTTTTCTCTGTGTCTTTTAAGAGTATTTCTAAATGTGAGTGCACATTAAAAACTACAAAGCACTATAACAAGTGTTGAGTGAATCTAACCTGATGAAGTGGAACTCGATCCGAATTTCAGGGAAAATTCGATTAGCTGTGAATGAAGCCTAATTTCCTTGTGCTTCATGGTAGTGAATTGATTACCCCCAAATGGTGGTAAAAAACACAAAATATCATACCTACCTCATCCATTTGAACACGAAGAGTCGGCTGCCGCCATCTTGATTTAAGATCCCCCGCAAAATCCTGTGCATGGTGACGTATCACGTCACCGCGCTGGGCAACCTGCTGACCTCATCACGGGCCATGCGAGATTTCACGTTAGATCTTTAATCAAGATGGCGGCGGCCGGCTCTTCGCAATCAAATGGATTAGGGTCCATTCACACGTCCGTTGTTTCTTTCCTGATCTGTTCCGTTTTTTGCGGAACAGATCTCGACCAGATCTGTACCCATTCATTTTCAATGGGTCCTGAAAAAAATCGGACAGCTCAATGTCTGATTTTTTTTCAGGACCCATTGAAAATGAATGGGTCCAGATCTGGTCCAGATCTGTTCCGCAAAAAACGGAACAGATCAGGAAAGAAACAACGGACGTGTGAATGGACCCTAAGAGTGAGTATGATTTTATTCATTTTTATTTTATTTAACACTGTAATATTGCTATCAGCTATAAAAGTGGCATCTGAGAGGTGCAATGATGGGGGGTGGCGTTCCTTGTCATTGCACCCACTACTTACAAAGAAATTAACTTTGTGACGAAGTCACAAAGTGAACTTTTTTGTAAAATTCGGCGAAGCAGCTACAGTAAATCGAATTTCCCAATACTTTGCCCATCACTAGCTATAACCAGCACAAGACGTGTAGAGAGAGTTAGATCGGATCCGTTAGAAAAGCACTGCTCTTTCCTTCTTGCACAATGTCCACTAATACCACCATACATTACTCATATAATAGTGTCATAGTGTGCTCAAATAACACTGCCATACTGTACAAACAGTGCTATATAGAGCCTAAATAATGACACCACTGTAAGTGTGATGTTCAACATTCAAAATAAGATCTGTCAACTACCCAGCAGAAACTATTCTGTTCGTCTGTTAGCTTTGCTGTGACCTATCACTTTGGATGGTCCATTGTGAAAGGGAATTGGAAACCCTTAGGCTTGCTTTGTATGATGTAGAGCTTTATGATGCACAAACTAATTTTTAGGAAACATTTCAGATTTTTCATTAATCAAATATTTATTTTTTTCGCACACTTTTTGCATTAGAACATTTCTAAATTGATTACACATACTGTAGTATTTCATTATTTAGAACACATTATATTACAATGCAAAACAAAATTCAGGGTTTTTTTTACAACGGTCGCTGACATTGACTAGGAGATATTTTTTAAACTATTCTATGGATGTTTTCAGCTGTTTGATGTTTGAGGGATTTCTTGCATGCACAGACCATTTTAAATGTCTCCACAGTAACTCAGTGAGTTCCAGGCGTTGACTTGGCATAAGAATTCACTTCTCGTGAACTGCTGCCTTTGATTTTCACCATACATGTCTTTTGGTACCGTGGGCCAATAAATCTATCTAATGTCTTTTCTTTCCATAAGACATTAGCAGAAGTACAGATGTGTTACTAGGTGTTTAGTCTTGATGTTCTCTGTATAGCAATAGTTTCCTCATAGTACATGTCCTATGTAGGTTCATTCTTTGCAATCTCTTTCTAATGGTGGACTCGTGCACTTTCACATCAGTACTGGTGAGAGCTACCTGTAGGTTGTGTGTTAAAATTATGAGCTTCATAAAAATTTCTTTTAGAATTTTGTGTCCTGCTCATAAGTCGAACATACTTGCAACTGGCAAATTGGCAGTTTTTGGGGAATTAATGATGTCCAATTGTTGGGTGTATTTTTAAGTCACTGATCTGCCCTAACAGATCAGAGCACCTGCCTAATGTTATGTAGGTCCCCCTTAAAAGCAGCTGAAGTGGCTTTAACCTGTCGAGGCATGGACCCCACCAGACCTTTAATGGTGTCCTGTGGTATCTGGCACCAAAACGTTAGCAACAGATCTTTAAGTCCTGTAGGTTGAAAAGTGGGGCCTCAATGTATCAAACTTGTTTTTCCAGCATGTCCCACAAACACATGATCAGTATGAGATCTGAGGAGTTTGGAGGTTAAAGTGGTTTTCCAACTAAAAATATTCTACATTTTTCAAACCAGCGCCTGGATCTGAATACTTTTGTAATTGCATGTAATTAAAAATGTATTATTGTATATTATTCAATGAAATCTATCTGTGTAGAGCCACCTGCTGTTTGCCCTTTTTTCTAATTTCACTGTCCACATCACTGAGACACAACTGCGTTCAACTGCCACTAGTTGCAGCAGACAGGACAAACCCTCTGTGAAAACAGACGCCCCATAAACTGCCAGCTTGAAATAAATCTAGCAGAACAATTGGAGCAATGAATGGGGAGATCTCTGGATCCATGTGAGGTACAGGGCTGGTTCTAGCTTTGTTAGAAAGAGGTTGTCATGTACTAGATTATGTATGATTTATGCCCAAACTTGAACTATGTGTCATGTTCCTCAAACCATTCCTGAACAATTTTGTCAGGGTGTGTTATTCTGATGAAAGAAGCCACTGCCATTAGGAAACACAGTTGTCCATGGAGGGATGTATTTGATCTACAATAATGTTTAGATAGGTTGTACATGTAAAAATAAATCCACATGTCTGCCAGGACCCATGGTTTCCCAGCAGAAGAGCATCACACTGCCTCTGTGGCTTCTTACAATAGTGCATCATAGTGATTCATAAGACCAGAGCATCTTCTTTATTACTCCACGATCCTTTTCTGATGCTCATGGTCGTATTTTCTGAGCTTTTGGATAGAAGTTATCATAGGTGCAATGACTTGTCTGCAATGAAGCAGCCTCATACAGAGCAAGCTGTGATGTACTGTGTGTTTGGACACCTTTCTATCAAAGTGGGAACACTCCATAACACCATTTTGGAGATACTCTGACCTGATCATCTAAAATTAAGTTAAAATTACTCAGATCCTTACACTTGGCCCTTTTTCCTGCTTCCAATGCATCCTTAACAAAAATTGCATGTTTACTTTCTGCCTAATAGACCAAAATCTTTCGCATACACTGACAAGCAAAAGGGTAACAATGTTTTGAACTTTTGAATTTTAGGCTCCGTATCTCACCATCCACTACAGCTTTGAACGTGAGACTAACATAATTGTGTAGACAATCATCTTGGCTATCTTATACATGAATTGTATAACTTGCAACTGCAGCGTACTCAAGTTAGGTGTAGAAATGTTCCTGGGTGTTGTAGTGCAATAGACACTAACCTGAGACGGCTGACTCTCTGCAAGGGCAGGTGATGATGAGAAATGTTCGTGACGCCAGTGCCAATTAAACGGTGGCACGCCGTTTGCTGATAGCAGGAATAACTGAGGAACCACGTGATGTTAAAGCAGAACTCAAACTTTAGTAGTCATCATATAGGGACAATAACGGAAACGCAGTTCCTTTGCAGACAGTTGATTTTCAGTACAGTTGATGCAGGCAATATATGTATAGCAAGGTGACTTCAGAGTGTTAAACACAGGACTTGCAGTACAGGCAGCTTGCACTCTATTCCTGACTGATCCTGGAACATAGAAACTCTTCTCCAAGGTCCAATGCCCTAGCTCTGGCGTATATCCTTGGTTTTATCTTTATCAAGTACCTCCTCTGTTGTCTTGAGTACCTCTTGCTTTTCTGGGCTTTGCCTCTGTCTCTCCCTCAGCTTCCTCAGGCTCTTTAACTGAGGTGTTCCTGCTTCTGCATAGGTGAACTCAGGAGGGGAACCTTCTCTTTGAATCTGGAACCCGGTTACAGGGACTGCAATACCCTCTCCTGGTCTGCAGGCTTCCGGCCTGGACTTGACTCTGACATAGTCTAAACTCCAACTGCTGTAGACTGGCTTTAGACTAGACTGACTGTAGACTCCCACTACAGACTGACTTTCCTTTCCCTGACTGGGCCTTATATAAACTAGGGCTCCCTAGCTCCCTCTAGTGACTAAGAGCTGGAATGACACCCCTAGCAGGCCTGTACATGCAAGTTTCACAGTAACAGGGAAATACATAGCATTACAGTTTATAAAGATGACTTATACCAACTTCCCCATAAATAAGGGGGGACGACAGCACACAAGTGACCCTTCTGTAGTGACGGGCATTACAGTCCCCGTACACTACACAACTATTTAGTATATGATTAGTTATGCAGATTCTTGTCATGTAACTGCATTGTTACTGTTTTGCTCCTGGTGGCGGAACAATAGTTCTCTTCTTGTATGCTACAAATTACAACATGTTCTCACATTCCCTTATAGCTCAGTGTGTTATTGGCTTGATTCCCAAGCGAAAAGTCGCTGGTTCGAATTCAAGAGCAGCCAAATAAAATAATGGTAGTCTCACATTTGAAGCTGTAGTGGATGGTGAGATATAGAGCCTGAAAATCAAAAGTTCAAAACATTGTTGCCCTTTTGCTCGTCAGTTTATGCCATTGTGATGAGATAATGTTATATACTTCATCTGTACGTGGCTTTGGGGTGCTATCCCATGTAGCAGCCCCCACACAGCTGTTTATCCTGCAGAATATTGATGTGGTATGACCAAAAGCCTAGCATGCATGTGGTTCATTAATAAAAATAAAGCACAGGTAGTTGTTTAATAATGGCTGTGCAATTTTAGGCAAATTGAACCACAATTAAAGATTAGCAACATGTAAACACTTTATTTCATTAGCAAACCGCCTGCACTGGGGTCTTTTGGTCACATTGTGGTCGCATTCTGGCAACAGGTTGGCGGTGCAACGTCTGTACGCTGACCTCTACGTGGGACAGTATCTTTGATGTTATCACTGAGAACAGTTGGATTTTGGCATGCTGATACCAAATACTATATTTCAACAACCAAGGGCAAACTAAACCAAATGTGCCATTACACTAGCAGCTGTGGGTACCGCTCTGTTTACCTCTAAGCTCCAGGCTGCAACTGGACTTGTCATTGTTTCAAGTTGGAAATCCAGCTTGGCAATTAGCAGTTAACCACAAGCGCTGCTTGTGACCCCTAATGTGCATGTAAAAGTACCAAAAGGGTCTCAGGTTTAAAGGGGTTATCCAAGAGTATAAAAAGTCTCCCAATATGCTGGACCCCCCCCCCCCCACACTGAATATACTTACCCCGCTCCCTGATCCCTGTGCCGCTCCCAGCCAATGGCAGGCACTGACGGGGACGAGCCTCCCTAGCATCACTCTCGACTGCTCCCCCTGACACCGGATGTTTTCATCCATGCACGGGGAGAAGCAGCAGTGGCGGTGCGGGGACCACGAGTGGCACAGGGAGCAGGGAACATGGTAAGCAAGGTATATTCAGTGTGGGGGGCCCGGCATATTGGGGGGCTTTTTATACTCTCGGATAACCTCTTTAAGTAAGGTAGGTTACGCTTCTTTAACGATGTTCAAATAATTTGCTCCTAAATTGGTGCTCAAAATTCTAACTTTAGGCTAGTGACTAAAGTAGTGTAGTGTGTCCAAATATTGCAGCAGCCTGATGCTACATAACAACTAGTGAAAGTGAATGGGGTTTGCATTGTGATCTGCAAGGTGCAATGACTGCAGTAGAGTTGGATTTCTTACAACTGTTGGGTCTCAGTCACAGCAACTCGTGGGTTTCAACATGACCCCATTCATTTTCACTAGTCGTGATGTAGCATTGCATTGCTGCAATCTTTGGATGTGCAACAAGTATTATGGGCCAAACTTGCCATGAAGCCACAGTGTTCACACATCCGCAAAACACGGACACTGGCCATGTGTGTTACGCATTTTGCCTGTGATAGAAATGCCTATCCTTGTCCGTGGCTGGAACTACGCTGGTCCGTGGAATGGAACTACGGATGATTACAGCACACGGTGTGCTGTCCGCATCTTTTACGACCCCATTGAAATGAATGGGTCTGCACCCATTCCGCAAAATTGCGCAAAGGATTTGGACCCATTCATACGGACGTGTGAATGGACCCTTTAAGGGTTTATCCCATGAAAAGTATTCCTATGCAATGAATAGGGCATTTCAAATAACAGGTTTTATGTACATTACACTGTCTCCCTGTGCTTCTGGTTCACCATCTCCTGCAGTCAGAGGTGGACCAACATGCTCAGTGGCTTCCCTCCCTAAGTCCTAGGAAAAGTTGGGAGTTGAATAGAACGACTGCCACATGATTTTTTTTTTAGATATTTGCATTATGGAGCAGGTGTACAGTCATACTTAATTAAGTTATTACTTTTATGCACTATATACTGTATGTACATTGAAACCTCTTCGAGACAACTACTCAAAATTGCAGCAGAAAATGCTCTAGAGCGGTGGCTGTCTCATAGTAGAATGCCGATATACATAAGTTATAAGGAAACTGACAATCCATCACAGAAAAATCAGGTCTAGATCCTGTACCTTTCTAAACCTAATTTAACTTTATATCCATCTAACTTTCTTGATTCTTAATAAACTATTAGTCGATTGTAAGCTCCTTCTGCTATTAATGATTTAATATGCATCTATAAATCACTAAGCACAGCATGAATTACTTTCGCTCCTTGAGCCTAAATGACATGTTGACAGTTTATTTTGGAACCATATGAAAAGTGGCTGCAGATGTGCACATTCTCAGCATGCGTTCTCCACATCCTGTAAAAAATAGGAAGCTATGATGTATTTATTGTGCTAAAACTCCTGTTAAAACAGTCCTCAGCTGTATTTTCTTAATCCCTGTATGAATTATGCAACAAACTGTAACCGGTTTGATCCTTATGTGGTTGTCAAAATATGTACATGATCCCAGGGATTCTATATTTAGAATGAGTAAAGTATTTAGAATTTAAACACATTTTTAAAAATTCAATTATGATTATTATAATTACCAGTGGCGGATTGGGTAGACCATAAATCCTAGGCTGTTTTCCAAATGTGGCCCCCCCTTTCCCAAATGCCGCACTGTAACCGTCTGAGCAGCAATTATCTGTGCTAGCTGGTATATTTCTGGAAAAACTGGAATCCATATTCTTCCCAGTCCCACACTGTCCAACTATTGTGAAGTTTATCAAACTGTGTAGAGTCACATCCTTTTGACAAAGGAAATGATAAAACCTAATTGTCAACTTACGTAGGGGTACATGTTGACTTTTTGTATTGCTGCTTGATCAAGTGAAAGCTGGGGTTCACTACATTGAATACAGCTCAGTTGCACTGTACCACAGCTGTAGATCTATAATTACAATCAATGTCTTCTCCGAATGAAGTTGTTCTCTTTCCCATTCTTCTCCACTTAGCCCAGACTGTTATGGTGTCATCTCCTAAACACTGCAAAGTGTTCTTGTAATGGTGCAGAACCCCAAACAACCAGACAGAGTTTAAACAATGGTGGATTTATTAAATGACGGCAGTCCAGACCAGAAATCATATGCAGGTAATTAATCCAAATAACAACTTGTGCAGGAAAACTCACAAGGGACAGCCAGACCAGGCTAGGGACCTAGGGACGAGACATTTCCAGGGTCCGATCCGAGGTCCAACACGAGACAAACTGTTCCACATAGAAGTTTCCCACAGACAGTCTCTAGAGATGGATTGAGGAAGTCAGAGGTCATGCACAGGTAGTCTGGAAGAATGTGAACAGCAACATACACCCGGGTTATCAAAACAACAGTGGGCACTGACCAGCCAGGGAGATCACCTCTTAAACACCTGCTAGCCAATCACAGAGTGCCATGTGTCTATTCCTCATAGGCCATATGATTATCCTAATCCATGACACTTGTGCGGCCTTGGCTGGTCATTGACCACATAACCCATGCCTGCCCTCTAATCTACTAGAGTTTATGTACAGGTATATTCTCCGTCAGCGGCCGGCGTAGCGAATAAGATGCGCGTACGTTCGGCTGCATAACCCTTTGCGAACCTCCTCTCAAGCATGCACACGGATGCTCAAGTGGCCCAGCATGGATACGCGATTGCATCGGCACGGACTCCGGAACTTCGTCCGCCCGCAAAGGAGTCGGAACCGAAGATTCTGCAGGCACATGCGTGAACTGTCCCGCTACTCCAATGGGGTCCCCCGCAGGCCAAGCCCCAAGAGAATTCCTGGGGGACCCAGTGGAATGCGAAACAGGAGAGTGTCTTACAGTTCTGCTGTGAGATCTTTACCTACAGCATCCTCCTTTTGCATGCCATTCCCAGTTACTATAGCAATTCAAATAAATTCAGGCCAAACCCCTAAATTATTTCAGACCCTAGACCAGACCTCTAAATTAATTAAATCCCCAGACTAGACCCTAAAATTAAGGCAGATCCTAGACCACAGCCCTAAATTAAGAGACTCTATACCAGACAAGAAAAAAATATTTTGACCCTGTATCAGATTTCTTATTTATCTAAATTTTTTTGGAGCAGAAGTTTCCTGGTAGTACAGTACCATCATCACTCATATACTGCAAATACAGCATGAATATACTACTACTACTACTATCACTACTAATAATTATTTATATAGAACCACCATAGTCCGCAGCGCTTTACAATTCAGAGGGTTCATGTACAAAAATATTGACATCACAAAGTTACTGGCTAATATACAATTGAAGCAATAGGTGTTAGGACCCTGCTGGCAAGAGCTTACAATATATGAGGATGTGAGGGTGATACAAAAAGTTATTGTTATATGAAGTGGTCTAGCAATCCTTGTACGAAAAGGAGTGGTGTAGGCCGATCTGCGTGTGCTGGTGATTTGGGTGTCAGAAGATTGAGCCTCTCACAGAGTGGGCACTGGACAAATGTGCTGCTGCTCATAAACTGCATATATGACTTGCGTGTACCACTCTCACCCAGGATGCATGATAAATACCAATAAGACACATCTCCTATAGAGTAAAAGAGTATGGCATTATATGACTTAAATTAGAATGTGAATAGACTACGTTATAGGTAGGTTATGCGTATGGTTTATTGCAGTCTGTTTTTGTAATAGTATCTATTATCAAGTACTTGCCTACAAGAAAACATGTGTTTAAACTTTTTTATTATTATTTATTCCCTATTCAGGAACTCTGACATAAACTATACTGTATCTCCATTACGTATAAATGATATAGTTATCCCTTAATTTAAATTCAATAATCCTACAAATTATTCATTCATGTGTCACTGTCAACATATTCAACTGATTGCGTCGTCTTATATGTTTTGGACTATTGACTAGATGTTGCTTATAGGGACCTGGTTATACTATAGTAGGATAACCTACAGGATACATAGAAAGAATCAAATCAAACAAAAGAACTATACGGTATAATGGTCTTCTAGAGGGGTGGTCCTCTCAAAGAAGATGGAAGGTTATGCATGGCAAATGATGAAACTAAAAATCCATCATAGAATATCCAGTCTAGATAAAGGGATGGTCTTCATAAAGTGTAAGCTTTAGGAGAGGTTTCACTATAGTATATTCTGAGAGATTGTGTATGTGCTCTAATGTTTATTTAATACTTTAAAGCGATATTCCAGTAAAGTAACTTCATTTTTGAAAGGCTGCAAGCTGTGACCCAACCAGAACCCACACCTATACATATAGCCAGAGCTTCAATTTACCTTGTAATCCATTTGTCTAGCTCCTGTGTGAGCCTGCAACACACTGAGTATCATGGCGCCTGATCTTCCCTCACAATCCCCACAATCCCTAAGCTTTCCTGCTGTGAGTTTGTCCTTGTTCATGAGTGTTGATGTTTATTGATTGGGTGTCTGATATACCGTCCAGTCACGCACCCTCTACTCAGTAATCACCAGCACAAGACATTTACCTAGAGAATTGATAGCAACTCACTGAGCATGCTCGACCTAACAAAGGATCAGAACTACAGGTCGATGCCATTGTAATTTATGAGAAACACAGTGGGTAGCAGAGGAAGAAAACTGATTTTATAACTACTGAACGGTAAATGTGAAATTTTCATTATATTAGGTAATTATTGATGATGAATTAGTCTAAAACATAAGTTATATTTATGGTAACCGGGCTAAGCCAATATTAGTGGCTGTGTTTTTGTTTTTCCTCTCCGCCATCCAAGAGCAATCACTTTTTATTTTTTTGTCTACAGGGAGATTTTTTTCTCTTTTTAATAGAAAGATATAAGCAATAGAATGCAATCTGAATTGTGCATTCAATGTAATAAAAGAGTATCCACAGAGCAATACAATTCAAAAGTGACAGTCATAATGCATGAAAATATGAGTCCTAAAATCTATTATAGATTGAAGACAGGCGCTCTACACCTGAAACCATTCCGAGAAAATATAACCTAAGATATATATTTTTAATATAGTACATCCACATTAATGATAGATAAAAAATAAAATAATAATAATAATCAATGGATCATAGATAAAAATAGGATAAAAACGGAATAATAGAAGATGTTGCATATAATACAGTGGCGATATTATACCAAAGACTGTATGTATGGTAAATCTACTGGTGTTATTAGTTAAGATTGATAGTTACCATCCATACAGCTGTAGAAAATCACCACAGTAAAGTACCTCAATTATAAGTGGTGGTAATAAATTGTAGACAATACCTTTTAAAAAATAACACATTTTAAAAATAATAACACAATTTGTTTAACCCACGAGACTGCTGTTTTTCTTATAGAGATAATGTCTCCTTTGAAAATAGTTCACTCTTAATGATACTTGTGAGACTGTTAGTTGATTCATCAGATTAAATAAATTTAGGTGTTCATATCTGCCGACCATAGCGTCCCACGTGGCGATCAGTACACTGACCTTTGTTTCCTCCTTCCGATAGCTGACTCAGCTGATATTACCTCTACTCCCTGCTGCATTCTCTGTAATCCCCGAAGTCGGTACCTGGCGTCCCACGTGACTTGTTCTGCTGATACATGGCGTCCCACGTGTTCCAATACACTGGTCCAGGACTTTTAAGTCCTCTTGGTTGAATGGGGTGGGCAGGGAAGGTAGGGGAAGAAGGGATAGGCAGAAATGATGAAGGAAGGCATATGAAGTAGTAGGCGAGGAGTGAAGGAGGCCAAGAGGCGAGGTTAGGGCCATAGAATCCAGTGAGAGTTTTTAATTGTCTTGATCACTTCAACCCAAAAGGGATATACTTCAGGGTAGGACCACCACATGGAATAATACGTTCCAATTTTGTATTAGTATTTTTAGCATGTTGAGGGGTAGGATCTATAGATGTATTTTTCCCGCTTCACACGAAACCACGTAAGAGATTGTTATAATCTGGGTGTTTTTATAAAGCTTTTAGGGCACTAGTAAGCACAGAGAGAAAGTTAAGAGCAGGAATTGTTAGAATCACCTTCAATTCATCCCTAGTTGGTAGAAGGGCCTGTTGAAGAACTGTTTAAAGAGAAAGAGTATTGTGACTTAAAACATCTGTAGTGTGGGGTGAAAGATCTCAGACCTGTATTAAAAGTAAAGTGATGGTGATGAGCTTGTATGTTGAGTTAGTCAATCTCCATATAAGTATTCCATAGAATGTGAGAATAGTTTAGGTAAACGGAAAGAGTGTAAGGCTCAACATCCATGTAGGACAATCTGTCTGAGAGGAAACAAGGCAATATTCTATTGCACTACAACCCGGTTCTTATGTTTTGGCTGTCAGCCAGTCCACTATCCAGTTAATATGTACAGATTTATAATTTAAGAGATGGTCTGGTAAGCCTATATCTCCCAAATTAACTGATCTGATTAGTGTAGAGGAACCTATCCTGAGGAGCGTCATATAAATTTAGAAAATAACAATTTAATTGAACTAAAATAGGATATTGGCACATGTATAAGTAAGGGTTGAAAAACATAGGAATTTGGGGAGTTTTTATGTCCAATCGAAGAAAAAAAAAGGGACTTCCAATGAGGAAAATGTTTAGGAGACTGCAGTCAATAATGGTAGATAATTGAGCTTGTATTGATCTATAAGGGTAAAAAAACATAGGAAGGGTTGAAAAACATAGGAATTTGGGGAGTTTTTATGTCCAATCGAAGAAAAAAAAAGGGACTTCCAATGAGGAAAGTGTTTAGGAGACTGGAGTCAATAATGGTAGATAATTGAGCTTGTATTGATCTATATAGTTAGGGGTTATGTTTATTCCTAGATATTTGAGTGTTGGCTTTAACCAGTCAAATGGGGATGAAGACATAATGCAATCTGCTTTTTCCAGGGCAAGGGATATACTAAGGACCTGAGATTTAGACATGTTAATCTTGAAACCTGACATAAAGTCGAATTCTTCAAAAAGGGATTGCAGATAAGGTAAGGCTGTGTCAGGGTTAATTAAAAAGCAGAATTTGTGTTCTCTGTCTCCACACATTATTAGTGTTGGGCGAGCATGCTCTGCCGAACACTAATTTTACTCGAGCATCACGATGCTCGGCACATCGCGGTGTTCGGCCGAACACCGCGTGTGCTCGAGCACGATGCTCGAGTCTCATCCCCACACGTTTGTTGGCTGCTATGCAGCCAATAAACGTGTGCTGAGGTACTTGCACTCCCTGTAATGCCGTAGCCATGTTGGCTACTGGCATTACAGTGATTGGCTGACCAGAACGCATCATCGGGTGCTATATAACACCCGATGACACATGTTCGGCTCAGTCTTAGTCATAGAGAGCTGTGCTGAAGAAGGGACAGATAGTGTAGGGAGTGAAATAGTAATATTTTAGAGAAAAGAATTGTTTGAAACCCAAAAGTCCTTTTAAGGGCTATTGTTGTATCTGGCAACAATATAATAATTAGCGCAACCTGCGCTAAATTGCGTGGAATTGTTAGAGACCCAAAAGTTATTTTAAGGACTATAGTTGTATCTGGCTGCAATATATATTATTAGCGCAACCTGCAATTGTTAGTTGCGCTTCTGATAGTGACAACCTCTGCTACATCTTTTATTTTGCATTTGCGCAGCCAAAATATCCGTGACATTCAGCGCAATTGTTTGCCCGCTGGTGACAGTGACATCACCAGCACTACAACTCCTGTATAATGTTTGCGCATCCTAAATATCAGTGACATTAATTTAGTGTCATTTTTTATTAGCCTCTGGTGACAGCGACATTAATTGTGCTATACCTCCTGTATAAAGTTTGTGCATCCTGAATATCAGTGACATTCTTTCAGTGTAATAATTTTTTAGCAGATAATGACAGCGACATTACTTGCGCTATACCTCCTGTATAACGTTTGTGCATCCTAAATATCAGTGACATTCATTCAGTGTAATTTTTTATTAGCCACTGGTGACAGCGACATTATTTGCGCTAAACCTCCTGTATAACGTTTGTGCATCCTAAATATCAGTGACACTCATTCAGTGTAATTTTTTATTAGCCGGTGGTGACAGTGACATTACTTGCACTATACCTCCTGTATAACGTTTGCGCATCCTAAATATCAGTGACATTAATTCAGTGTAAATTTTTTATTAGCCGCTGGTGACAGCGACATTACTTGCTCTATACCTCCTGTATAACGTTTGCGCATGGAGAGTCTTGGCAAACAAGTGATCCCACACTCGGATATTCCGAGGAGCTTTCATCGCCATTCCTTGATTTGGACCTCTCGACAAGCCCGCTTGAAGAGGGACATGAGGAGATATTGTGCCCTGATTCCCAAACTCTTGAGCATCCACAGTCACAAGAAGATGACGGTGGGGAACGACAATTAGTGTTTCACGAGGTGAATGATGATGATGGGGCACAGTTGCCAATAAGTCAACCGCAATTAGTGCCTCAAGAGGTTCATGATGAGGATGAGACACAGTTGTCAATAACTGAGGTTGTTGTTAGGTCAACAAGTCAGGAAGATAATCAGAGTGAGGAAGTGGAAGAGGAGGTGGTGGACGATGAAGTCACTGACCCAACTTGGGAAGGTGGCAGGCCGAGTGAGGACAGCAGTACAGAGGGGGAGGGATCCTCAGCACCGCAAGAAGCTGGAAGAGGCACTAAACAGACCCGCAACTGTTCCCTGGAGCACCCCCTTGCGTCAATCTCCCTTGATGTTCTGCAGTCTGTCGCTTTTTTGAGGAAAGTGCAGACGATAAAAGAATTGTCATTTACAACCTGTGCCATAACAAAATGAGCAGGGTCGTGAACACTAGCAACCTCACCACCATCAGCATGATCCGCCACATGGCATCAAAGCACCTCTAATAGGTGGGCCGAACGCCTGGGTCCACAACCAGTGTCTGCGGGTCACACCACTGCCTCCTCCTACCCTATGTTACATGCTGGCCAATCCCCTGTCCAAGACGCAGTCTGGTCCCTTATGCCTCCCGCCATGCACCTGGACTTTCGCAAGCACCATCAGCTATCACATCCACTTCTGTGTCCCAGCGCAGCGTACAGATGTCTATACCCCAGGCATTTGAATGAAAGCGCAAATACCCACCCACCCACCCACAGACCATAGCACTAAATGCGCACCTTTCCAAATTGCTGGCCCTGGAAATGTTGCCATTTATGTTTGTGGACACTGAGGCTTTCCGCGGCCTGATGGTTTCGGCTGTCCCACGGTACTCTGTCCCCAGCCGCCAATATTTTTCACGGTGTGCAGTCCCAGCCTTACAACAGGATGTGTCCCGTAACATCACCCATGCCCTAACCAATGCAGTTATTGGGAAAGTCTGCTTAACGACTGACACATGGACAAGTGCTTTTGTCCAGGGACACTACATTTCCCTGACGACACACTGGGTGAACGTTGTGGAGGCCGGGAGCGAGTCGTACCCTGGGATGGCACAGGTGCTACCGATGCCAAGTATTGCGGGCCCTACTTCCATAAGGGTTTCCACCACCACCTACTTTAGTGGCTGCAACCCCCCTTCTCCTCCTCTGCCTCATCCTCCACTTCCACCTCTGAATTATCTTCTTGCAGCACCAGTCAGACACCAGTCAGTAACTGAAAACAATGTAGCACTGCAGTGGGGAAGCGGCAACAGGCCGTGCTTAAACTGATCTGCTTAGATGACAAACAGCACACCATCGCAGAGCTGTGGCAGGGGATAAGGGACCAGACTGAGCTGTGGCTCTCACCTCTCAACCTAGAACCAGGCATGGTTGTGTCTGATAATGGCTGTAACTTGGTGGCGGCTTTGGAGCTCGGCAAGCTCACACACATCCAATGCCTAGCCCACGTGTTCAACATAGTGGTTCAGCGGTTTCTCAAAACCTACCCTAATTCGCCTGAGCTACTGGTGAAAGTGCACAGCGTGTGTGCCAATTTCCGCAAGTCATCCACAGCTTCAGCCGGTCTGGCAACGCTGCAGCAACGCTTGCAATTGCCAGCTTACCAACTGTTGTGCAACGTAAGCACGCGCTGGAACTCGATGTTCCAGATGTTGCCAGGCTTTGTGAGCAGCAGAGGGCAGTAGTGGAATACCAGCTGCAACACGGTCGTCGCCTTTCCAGTCACCTTCCCTCTTCACAAGCGACGAGTGTTCATTGATGTCTGACCTCTGTCAAGTTTTACGCAACTTTGAGAAATCAACACAGATGGTGAGCGGTGATAACGCTATTATCAGCGTAACTATCCCACTTCTGTGTCTACTCAAACGCTCGCTGCTCACAATTAAGACTGACGCTTTGCATGTGGAAGAGGTGGAAATGGGGGAAGACAGTAAACAGGGTGATAGCCTGACCATCCTCAGTTCGTCTTCGCAGAGCGAATTGGATGATGAGGAGGAGGAGCAGAAGACGGTTGCCTCCGCTACAGAGGGTAGTACCCATGGAAGTTTTATTCCATCTGTTCAGCGTGGATGGGTAGAAGAGGAGGAAGAGGATAATGAGATTTAGAGTCATCCTCCTGATGAGGACAGCGAAGTCCTGTCTGTTGGGACTCTGGCACACATGGCTGACTTTATGTTAGGCTACCTTTCCCGTGACCAACACTGATTACTGGTTGTTCACCCTTCTCGACCCTCGCTACAAAGAGAACTTCTCATCTCTCATTCCTGTGGTGGAGAGGATGAGCAAAATGATGCAATACCAGAAGGTCTTTGTGGAAAAATTGCTCCAAAAACTTCCAGCTGACAATTCTGGCTGCAGAGTACGTAGTTCCTTGTCCAACCGAGGAGGGGATACGAGGGGAACACACAGCAGTTCCAACAGAGGCAGGGCAACACTCTCCAAGTCCTTGGACAGTTTTATGACACTCCGCCAGCACCGGTAAGTTGATGCGCGGCCTAGTGTCACAAGGAGGGAAACATTTTGGAAGATGGTGAAGGAGTACATAGCAGACCGTTTCAGTGTCCTCAGCGATCCCTCTGTGCCTTACAACTATTGGGTGTCCAAGCTGGACACATGGCACGAACTGGCGCTCTACACCTTGGAGGTGCTGGCCTGCCCCGCTGCCAGCGTTTTGTCAGAGCGTGTATTTAGTGCTGCTGGGGGCATAATAACTGATAAGCGCATCCGCCTGTCAACTGAAAATGCTGACAGGTTGACTCTTATAAAAATGAACAAGGCCTGAATTGCCCCTGACTTCTCTGTTCCACCAGAGAAAGCGGCTGAACATAAATGCACTCTAAATGTGGCTTTTATGGTGTATTGAATACACTGTATTCCTATGCACCCCTTCCTCCACTAAAAAGGGTATATGGTCCAATCTCCCTTTTCTCGTCCTCCTCCTCCATCATATCAACATGCTTATTAGGCTGTCCTCGCTCCTAATGTTTTAGAGGGTCAGCTCAGCAGCAGTCCCTCACCAATAATGTTTTAGAGGGTCACCAGCAGGCCCTCACCCATAATGTTTTTTAGGGTCACCAGCAGGCCCTCAACCATAATGTTTTTGAGGGTCATCAGCAGGCCCTCTTTCATAATGTTTTTGAGGGTCACCAGCAGGCCCTCGACCATAATATTTTAGAGCGTCACCAGCAGGCCCTCGCCCATAATGTTTTTGAAGGTCACCAGCAGCAAGCACTCGCCCCTAATGCTTTAGAGGGTCAGCTCAGCAGCAGACCCTTACCCCTAATGTTTTAGAAGTTCAGATCAGCAGCAGGCACTCGCCCCTAATGTTTTAGAGGGTCATCTCAGCAGCGGACCCTAACCGCTAATGTTTTAGATGGTCACATCAGCAGCAGGCCCTCGCCCCTAATGTTATAGATGGTTAGATCAGCAGACCCTTGATCCAATCGTTTTTGAGGGTCATTTTTGGCAGCCCTTTCACTTAGTGCATAGGCTTTATGAGTGTAGGAGTCCCACTACCTGAACAATTGTACCACAAGGTGAATGAGGCCCTTCTTTATACGATTTGGTATACAGGTTGTATCGGAGTGCCTCTTCCTTGTAATTTTTGGAAGCACATGCACTTTATATACAAGTAAATATACAGGAAAGAATGTTTTCTAACAATTTTTCCTCTAAAATCGATTTTATCTTTGGTTTTGTGCGTATTATTGTCAGTCTGTAAAAGTGGCGTACTACTCGGACAACATCGTTGCCAGCAGCGACCTGGGAGTCCAAGATGCATCCAGACATCGTCCCCATGCTGTTCCCGAACCATTTAGTGGTGTTTCCATCAATTTCTGACCTTTTCCTGTGAACCGGACACCCTCCCCAATTCAGAGCAGGGGTTGCCTGGTTTAATGCTCTGGTTCTCCCATTGTCTTCCATTGTGCTCGGGTGCTCTATAGAGCTGATCACCGAACTTAAAAAGAAAGGGATCCGCCACTCGGCATCAGCACGAAAGGCAGAGTTATATCGTCTGCTCTTTCCTGAATCGCCCAGGGCTCCCGAACCACCCGGAGCCTCCGAAGACCTGGTCTCCATGTCGACCATTCAGCTATCCTTGACCCAACTCCACGCAACCCTTAATAACCTAGCGTCTTCAATGTCGCACATCGATTCCAGGCTCCAGGCCGTCGAGAACAAGATTTCCACGCCTCCTCCTCCTGCAGAGCTTGAAGCTGTTCCTTCAACTTCCCGGGCAAACATCCCAGGTACAAGTCTTGGCACTCCCGACATCGCCCCCGCTTTCTTCGTACCAGAGAATATCAGGCAGGATATCCTGGCAGGAAAGGACATCAACTTGGCCGCCATCCTGATCTCCACCCACGACACGGTCGAAAACCGGACAATCGCCTGCGGTGATGTATCGGTGGTGCTGAGGTCTAAAGACGTCCGCCTCAATAAGAAGCTTACCATCCCCGAATTTATGCTGACCTTCAGCCTGTACCGTGACATCGTGTGCTCCATTCATCCCCACCGCAGGGAAGAACTGGATACATACCTATACAGGGTCACCGAGTTAGGATACAAATATGGCGGTTTCGCTTTTTACGAATACCACCGGTCATTTTCCGCAAAAGCTGCAGCGGCGTTCCTCCAGTACCAGCATGTCACCAACTGGGCTGTTTTGGACATGGAGCTCTTTTGCAGGCATTTTGCCGGCCAAAACTCCCCAGCCTGTGCCGGTTGCCAATCAGTCCTCCATTCTTCTGATTGGTGCCCCCATGTCACAAACCCACCCCCTGCCAGGCCAATGATCAGCTCCGGTGCGCAGAAACCTAACCCCATCACGGACAAACTCGGTCGTCCCATCACTTTCTTAGGAAAGAATCAGATATGCAACAATTTCAATCTAGGCTTCTGCAGTTATGATAAGTGCAAAGTCTTGCACATTTGCTCCATCTGCTTTAGGGCCCATCCTCAGTCCTCCTGTTCCCAATGCACAGCCAAACGCTCCTGACTAGGCGGGGTCAACATTGACCTGTTACTCTCCCTCCTCCAACAACATCATGACCCCAGTTTCGTCCTGTTTCTCAAACAGGGTTTTTCGGAGGGTTTCCACACAGGGCTAGTCACCCTTCCGCAGGTCACTCTCTTCTCTTGCGGATCCCACCCTTCTCTCTTCTCTTGCGGATCCCGTGGCGGTGGACGAATTGTTGGAAGCTGAGTTGCAGAAAGGCTTCATGATTGGTCCATTTGCCGAATACCCTTTCCTTGTGTACCGGGTCAGCCCCATAGGTTTGGTTGCCAAGAAATCCTCAAATAAAAAAAGATTAATCTATGACCTGTCTGCTCCTCATGCATCCAGCACCCCCAGCCTAAATTCCCTGGTCCCGTCGGACGAATTCTCCATGCACTACTCTTCCCTGGACGAGGCCGTAGAGCTCATCTTACAGGTCGGGGCAGGAGCTTGGTTGTCAAAAGCGGACATTTCTGATGCCTTTAAGTTGCTGCCGATTCTGCCTCACCTGTGGAAGTTCTACGGCATCAAATGGAGGGCAAAGTATTATTTTGCCACCCGCTTGACGTTTGGGTCAAAGAGCAGCCCCTGGCTCTTTGACCAGTTCGCCCAAGCACTTCACTAGGTTCTGGTCAACCATGCCCATTGTCCGAGGGTTATCCATTATTTGGACGATTTCTTGCTCATCGAGCAGGCCGAACACGCCCCGGATAGCCTGGACAGCCTCCTCAGCCTGTTCAGTCGCCTGAACGTTCCAGTGGCTTCAGCAAAGGTCGAGGGCCCCTCCAGGGTAATCACCTTTCTGGGTATCACCCTGAACACAGTCAAAATGGAGGCCAGCCTTCCCCTGGACAAATTAATCAGATTAAAGGACTCAGTGGCCAGGCTCGTGGGTACCCGCACGGTGTCAAAGTTGGAACTCCAGTCATTATTGGGGTCTTTCAACTTTGCCGCCAGGATCATGCCCCAGGGCAGATCGTTCACCTCCGGCCTGATCAGACTCCTCCCAACAGCCTCAGATCAGCATGCCCTCATCCACCTCGGACGCGATGCATTGGCGGATCTGGCCATGTGGTCAGTTTTTTTGTCCAGTTGGAATGGCGTCTCCAGCTTCGTTCCCCAGTGGAACGATGCCTCCCCCTTGGTGTTTTCCAATGCTGCTGCTTCCCTCGGTTTTGGGGCCATCTGCGGGGACCAATGGTTTGCGGGTCCTTGGCCCACGCAGGTCTCTTCAGACCAGGAGGCTGCCAAGTCCTCCCCCCTGCTCGAAGTCTACCCCATCGTCGCAGCCGCTCTTGTCTGGGGGCAGTCATGGAGTAACAGGCCAGTATGCTTCATGACAGACAACCAAGCAGTTGTCGACATCCTCGCCAGGGGTAGGTCCAGCTCCCCCAAGGTCATGCATCTAGTTCGCAAGCTCACCTGGCTGTCTTTACAATACAACTTCCGTGTCATCTGCAGGCACATAGAGGGCAAGAAAAATACCGCAGCCGATGCCCTGTCCCGTTTAAACTTTAATTTGATTTTTCAGGTCATGCCGGGAGCGCGGAGAGTCGGAATCAACCCTCCGGGGTTCGAAGCCCTGATCATGGACTAGATGAGTACATTTCCGCAGCCCACGGTCTCATCCGCAAGTCACTCTCGGCTAATTCTGCCCGGAACTATCTAACGGGGTGGAACACCTTCAGACGGTTTTCACACCTTCACCCCAGGGGGGACAGGGACAAAGTCTCCTTCGTCCTGGCCTTCCTGGTGTACTGCCACAAGGAGCTCCGGTTGTCCCACAACACCATCAGACTTTATTTAGCGGGCATCCAGCACCACCACATGATCAGTCATCCCAGTCATTCCTCTTTCTTTTCCTCCCAGGCAGTCAAGGCAGTCTTGAGAGGCATTCAGAAGCTCTCTTCTCCTTCCACTCCCACCAGACAACCGGTTACAGGGGATTTATTTCAAAAAATTTCTGCCGCCCTAGATGGTAGTCCTTTTGGCCCATTCAAAAGTTTGATCCTCAAAGCTGCCCTCTACCTCAGCTTCTACGGGTTCCTCAGGCCTGGGGAGTTCTGCTGCACCTCAGCCCAGAACTCAGGGCCAGCAATAAGTCAGCTCCACCGTAGTCTAGACCACTTCATCTTCTCTCTACCTTCCTCCAAAACCTCCCAAGTCGGTCCACGGTACAGATTGAGTACTTCAATTCATTTAACCCTTGGTGCCCAGCGACAGTGTTCAACCAGCTGCTCTCCACTCTCCATGACAGAACTCCTGATAGCCCCTTACTGCCTTTTCCCGTGCTCTCACTGACTTCTGCGCAGTTCATCAGACACATTCGCTCCATAGCTTCGGGTCTAGGGTTCCACGCTGCCTCCATATCCGGACACTCTTTCCGAATTGGGGCCGCGTCTGCAGCTTCCAAACACGGCGTCCCCGCTCACGTCATACGAAAGATGGGACGGTGGCAGTCTTCATGTTTTTCCCGTTACATCCCACATCCACGGGTCGAGATTGCCAAAGCTTTTTCCAGTTTGGTTTTGTAATTTCTCAAGCAATAAACTGCCTAAATTCATGTTTTGCCCCCTTTTTTGGCTTACCCGCGTTACATGGCTAAAGGCACACCACTAGCCAAGTTAGGTCCTACTGTGTCCAGTTTCTCCGCCTTCGTTTCAGCGCTCCCCCCGGAGTCTTGACCACAAGTACAGCAGGCTGGATTTCCAGCCTGCATTTGTGGGAGGGGCATAGGGTATTTAGCCGGCCGCACGGCCTCCCGAAGGTGTCGGCATCGCGTGGTGCCCCACCCTACCCTCCCTCATTTCCAGTCTCACTTCTAGCTCAGACTCCCTGGGTTAGCCCCCTTTTCTGGCTTACCTGCGTTACATGGCTAAAGGCACACCACTAGCCAAGTTAGGTCCTACTGTGTCCAGTTTCTCCGCCTTCGTTTCAGCGCTCCCCCCGGAGTCTTGACCACAAGTACAGCAGGCTGGATTTCCAGCCTGCATTTGTGGGAGGGGCATAGGGTATTTAGCCGGCCGCACGGCCTCCCGAAGGTGTCGGCATCGCGTGGTGCCCCACCCTACCCTCCCTCATTTCCAGTCTCACTTCTAGCTCAGACTCCCTGGGTTAGCCCCCTTTTCTGGCTTACCTGCGTTACATGGCTAAAGGCACACCACTAGCCAAGTTAGGTCCTACTGTGTCCAGTTTCTCCGCCTTCGTTTCAGCGCTCCCCCCGGAGCCTTGACCACAAATAATATCAGATCAGAGAGTGAGATAGTGCGGTAGTTCCCGCAGAAAGAAGGTTAAGGATGTCTTTATGGAGTATGGAGATATAAGCAGCTAAAATTTAAGGCAGAAAAGGAGTCCCATCAAAAGTGTGTTAAACATGGTAGCAAAATGTCTTAGTAACATGGTAACATAGGCTGAAAAAAGACATCTGTTCATTCAGTTCAGCCTGCAAAGTTAATCCAGAGGAAGGCAAAAAACGCTCAGGTACAAGACAATTTTAGGGGAAAAAATGATTTCCTGACTGGTGATGGCAATCAAAATAACTCTTTGGATCAATGACCCTTCTCCAGAAATCTAATAACTATAACCTGTAACAATATTGCACTCCAGAAATACATCCAGGCCCCTCTTGAACTCTTTTAGTGAGTTCATTATCACAACACCCTCAGGCAGAGAGTTCCATAGTCTCACTGCTCTTACAGTAAAGAATCCCCTTCTATTTTTTTTGTAGAACCCTTCTTTCCTCTAGTCGTAGTGAATGTTCTCTTGTCACAGTCACAGTGCCGGGTATATATAGATCATTGGAGAAGTCTCTGTACTGACTCTTATTATATTTATACCCTGGTTTTAGATCTTCCCTCCCCTCATCCTCTTTTTTCTAAACAAAATAACTCTAATTTTGACAATCTTTCTGGGTACTGTAGTCCACACATTACATTTAGTACCTTAGTTGCCCTCCTCTGAACCTTCCTTAGCTCTGCTACATCTGTCTTGTATACATGAGCCCAGAACTGTACACAGTACTCCATGTGTGGTCTGACTAGTGATTTGTAAAGTGGCAGGACTATGTTTTCATCATGGGCCTCTATGCGCCTTTTTATTGCCATCCATAATCTTATTGGCCTTGGCAGAAGCTGCCTGACACTGGTTTCTACAGTTAAGTTTACTGTCAACTAAAATTCCTAAGTCCTTTTCCATGTCAGTGTTACCCAGTGTTTTACCATTTAGTATGTACAGGTGACTTGCATTATTCCTTCCCATGTGCATAACCTTACATTTGTCAGTGTTAAACCTCATCTGCCACTTATCTGCCCAAGCCTCCAATCTATCCAGATCCCTCTGTAGTAGTATACTGTCCTCTTCCGTGTTAATTACTTTACACAGTTTAGTGTCATCTGCGAAAATAGATACTTTACTATGCAAGCCTTCTACAAGATCATTAATAAATATATTGAAGAGAATAGGGCCCAATACTGACCCCTGAGGTACCCCACAAGTGACAGTGACCCAATCTGAGTGTGTACCATTAATAACCACCCTCTGTTTTCTATTATTGAGCCAGTTACTTACCCACATACAGACGTTTTCTCCCAGTCTGAGCATTCTCATTTTATATACTAACCTTTTATGTGGTACAATGTCAAATGCTTTGGAGAAGTCCAGATATACGACATCCATTGATTTTGCCGCTGTCAAGTCTAGAACTTACTTCCTCATACTTACCCACATACAGACATTTTCTCCCAGTCCAAGCATTCCTATTTTATATACTAACCTTATCCAGATCCCTCTGTAGTAGTATACTGTCCTCTTCAGTAATAATCACTTTACACAGTTTAGTGTCATCTGCCAAAATTGATATTTTACTGTGCAAGCCTTCTACAAGATCATTTATATATATATATATATATATATATATATATATATATGTAAATTGTGGGGATTTGCTCTGGTAGACAGGCTTGTGGACGCAGTATAGAGGCAACGACAACGTCTTTAACTTAAACAGTTCGGTGTTTATTCACACATAAGGATAAGCAAAACAAAAAGTCAGTTTCAAGGAAAACATTCACCTTGAGTCTGGTGTTTGTTCACACCATGCAGCAATGCAGAAGTCCTTGGACATAGCAGAAACCACCTGCTCTCACGCCAACAAGGTAGCAGACGTTTACCCAGGCCCAAACTCCCAGGTCCCAACACAGAGACTTACAGAGCTTCACTGTCAGAGAGGAGTACATTCCTACCACCTGACAGTGCTGCCTGTGTTTTATAGCCCAAACCAAGACCCTGCCTGGAACGTGGGGAGAAGCCACCCACCCTGCACTTTGGCTGCTCCCAGTAAGAGCTGGCCCAGATCGGCTTTACAGCCATACTAAATAGCAAAACCATGTCAGCCAGCACTATCTGCCGCTGACACATGAAATTACTGGCTCTTACCTCACTGAGGCCAGGAATCTCGGTGACACATACCTTCCGTCAATGACGGACCCTTGCGCCTTCCTACAACATATATATATATATATTTAGAAGAGAATATGAGCCGATACTGACCCCTGTGGTACTCCACTAGTGATGGTGACCCAATCTGAGTATGTACCGTTAATTACCTTTTATGTGGCACAGAATCAAATGCTTTGGAGAAGTCATGATACATGATGTCCATTGACTCACCCAGGTCCAGTCCAGAATTTATCTCCTCATAGAAATTGATAAGATTAGTTTGACAGGACTGATCCCTCATGAAGCCATGCTAATACAGCGTTATACTTTTATTTTCATTGAGATAGTTCATAATAGCATCTCTGAAATAGAGTACTGAGTACTGAAATATCAGAAATAAGGGTCTGCCTATTACATGACTTAATTCTCTTGGGAATTATTTTGAAAGGTCATATAGTAAAGCGTAGTGTTTATCGCGAATATTCAAATCACGATTTTTAATCGCGAATATCGCTACTTCGAGAATTCATGAAGATGTAGAATATAGTGCTATATATTCGTATTTGCGAATATTCTAGATTTTTTTTTCATCTGAACCCATGATCCCTCCCTGCTTCTTGCTTCCGGGCTAATGAGAAGGCTGCAATGCCTTTGTCTGAGCTTAGCAACATCCCTAGCAACCAATAGGAAAGTTGCCTACCCCTTACTATACAAGAACCTCCCCAGCAGCCATTTTCTGCAGTTTTTTGCAGTTCTAAAAGAGACAGCAGTGTCATTGCTGTGCTCTGTGCTTTGCTGTGTAATTACATTAGATAGTTAGCTCATATATATATACAGTAATACAGATAGTTATATATCTACATATAAAGCTATTGTGATGTTCTGCCGTGCCAACCATTTTCTCCAGTCTCAGGAAACTTCTAGAAGCTTAAAAAATGTAGCAAAAGTAACCCACGCCTGTATTGCACACGCATTACGCAAATATTACACTGCCATTTTCGCAATCAAGAAAATAATTGTGAATTCTCGAATTTGCAAATATATTACGAATATTCGCCCAAATATTTGCGAAATATCGCGAATTTGAATATTGTCCCTGCCGATCATCACTAGTAAAGCGATGTGAGGCCATCTGGACCTAGACATTTATGCTTAATCTGCCATAGGGTGACTAAAACTCTTGTGTAGTAAAAGGTTTTCACAATTCATCTGCTTGATCTGGTGACACCGAAGGGTGTTGGATATAGTCTCAATAGGACTTAGTTATGTCTTAAGGTCTGTAACATCAGGGTAGTCCATGTGGTCAAGGTTACAGAGATCAAAATAAAATTTTCTTAATTCTTCAGCTATGGCTGAGGTTGTGTACTGTTTTTCTCCTGAAAAGGATTGGATTATGGACATAAAGGATTGTGCTTTTCATGTATTTACTTGCGCTAACGTGAATGTAGTGGGCTTGTCTCCACTAGCATAATATTCTTGCTGGGGGGAGAAAAAAAATTGCATAGACTTCAAGAGGCTGTACAAGAGTCTAATGCAACCCTGTGATTATCACCTAGCCATGGCATGCTTTGGTAGGGGTAGACTCTAACCTATAGTGGAAACTGGAAAGGAAGGTCCATGCAAAAGCCACAAGACATCTTGGATGCAAACTGACCTACAATAGGATTTTTTATGTGACCACAGTGTCCCTAGAAAGAGACTGTTCAGAGTTCTGCACCTGTTCTGCTGTAATGTGCAAATTTCCCACCAAGTGTGAGTGTAACCATTAAGTTGATGTACTGCAACTGCCACAGTTGTCATGCCTCTCTGTAAGACGAAATAAAGATAGTTGTGTCTTCTGGTGTCTGTGACATTCCAGTGGGGTGCCAACCCCCCCCCCCCCCCCAACAATGGTACATGCGTATTATTATAAGAAGCAATCCCATTGAATCCAGCACTTCAATATTCCATAAAATCAGATATTTCATTGATGCATATGAAAACAAATGCAAAAAAAAATATATATATATGAATATCCTAAATTTTTTGGGCAATACATGCCACACTCAACAGTAAAATAGGCTGTCATCTCTGATTTGATCAATTATAAAGAAACATTCATTTGTAGTAAAGTCAAACACATACAGTATGCAGAGCAATTAGTATGTTGAAGTGTACTCTGCATGGATTATACACTGCTCAAAAAAATAAAGGGAACACAAAAATAACACATCCTAGATCTGAGTTAATTCAATATTCTTCTGAAATACTTTGTTCTTTACATAGTTGAATGTGCTGACAACAAAATCACACAAAAATAGAAAAATGGAAATCTAATTTTTCAACCCATGGAGGTCTGGATTTGGAGTCACACTCAAAATTAAAGTGGAAAAACACACTACAGGCTGATCCAACTTTGATGTAATGTCCTTAAAACAAGTCAAAATGAGGCTCAGTAGTGTGTGTGGCCTCCACGTGCCTGTATGACCTCCCTACAATGCCTGTGCATGCTGCTGATGAGGTGGCAGACGGTCTCCTGAGGGATCTCCTCCCAGACCTGTACTAAAGCATCTGCCAACTCCTGGACAGTCTGTGGTGCAACGTGACGTTGGTGGATAGAGCGAGACATGATGTCCCAGATGTGCTCAATTGGATTCAGGTCTGGGGAACGGGCGGGCCAGTCCATAGCATCAATGCCTTCGTCTTGCAGGAACCGCTGACACACTCCAGCCACATGAGGTCTAGCATTGTCTTGCATTAGGAGGAACCCAGGGCCAACCGCACCAGCATATGGTCTCACAAGGTGTCTGAGGATCTCATCTCGGTACCTAATGGCAGTCAGGCTACCTCTGGCGAGCACATGGAGGGCTGTGCGGCCTCCAAAGAAATGCCACCCCACACCATTACTGACCCAATGCCAAACCGGTCATGCTGGAGGATGTTGCAGGCAGCAGAACGTTCTCCACGGCGTCTGTCACATGTGCTCAGTGTGAACCTGCTTTCATCTGTGAAGAGCACAGGGCGCCAGTGGCGAATTTGCCAATCTTGGTGTTCTCTGGCAAATGCCAAACGTCCTGCACGGTGTTGGGCTGTAAGCACAACCCCCACCTGTGGACGTCGGGCCCTCATATCACCCTCATGGAGTCTGTTTCTGACCGTTTGAGCAGATACATGCACATTCGTGGCCTGCTGGAGGTCATTTTGCAGGGCTCTGGCAGTGCTCCTCCTGTTCCTCCTTGCACAAAGGCGGAGGTAACGGTCCTGCTGCTGGGTTGTTGCCCTCCTACGGCCTCCTCCACGTCTCCTGATGTACTGGCCTGTCTCCTGGTAGCGCCTCCATGCTCTGGACACTACGCTGACAGACACAGCAAACCTTCTAAGCCACAGCTCGCATTGATGTGCCATCCTGGATAAGCAGCACTACCTAAACCACTTGTGTGGGTTGTAGACTCCGTCTCATGCTACCACTAGAGTGAAAGCACCGCCAGCATTCAAAAGTGACCAAAACATCAGCCAGGAAGCATAGGAACTGAGAATTGGTCTGTGGTCACCACCTGCAGAACCACTCCTTTATTGGGGGTGTCTTGCTAATTGCCTATAATTTCCACCTGTTGTCTATCCCATTTGCACAACAGCATGTGAAATTGATTGTCACTCAGTGTTGCTTCCTAAGTGGACAGTTTGATTTCACAGAAGTGTGATTGACTTGGAGTTACATTGTGTTGTTTAACTGTTCCCTTTATTTTTTTGAGCAGTGTATATCCTCATATGTTATTACTGGAAAGTAATAATGTAGAAAACTATACCATGAAGGGTCACATTCATTCATACAAAATTTTTTCATTCATGGTTTTATTAATTTCTATAATGGTTGGATTTAAAGAAACAAGACAGATGATATCTACTGCCAAATGCAACCCCTGGGTCATGGTGGAAAACTTCATATGTATTTAATGCACATCAGTTCATGTGCAAGAAATATGTTTTATGGACACAGTTGTTGATCTTGAGCTAAGCAAAATGTCACTTTTTATTTAAATAACTCTACCTTTTCCCTTAAATACTTCATTTTCAGTCAAAGCTCAAGCTTATCGGTTTTATTTGTAGTTGTATTTTACTTTGCCCTCAGAAGCTTGGAATCACTGTGGGAAATAAAGGAACAACAATCTGACATGACTGCCGCTTTCTCTACAGCTGTCGGAAATGTTTGTGTCCTTTAAGCATCTGGGGAACTCGTGCAGAAAGCAACTAAAACCTGAGTTTGTTGTCAGAGCTTGGGAAAATCTTGTATACTACTAAAAAAGCAAACATCTTTTATAAACTATATAACTTGGCTTTTCTTTGAAAATATAGTGCGTTCCTTGCTGGTATTATTTCAACTACTGTTTCAATAAGGATTAAGGGACAAAGGATTGTACGTTTGTCATGTTTTAACGATTGTAAAAGTTTTATCGCAGACATCTGTTCACTTGGCAACAAAACTGTCAATATGACTACCATTTTAGCCTAAAGATAGGTTTGTTTTATTAAAAATATGCCAAATGAAATGCTTCTTTGCATTTAGAATACTAGTTTTCTCCATACTGTTTGAGGTGGAGATGGTAGTAGTGACCCCTTCGTTCCTAATGTTCTTCTGAAATACTTTGAAGTTCATGTTGGCACCATTCTTGAGCTGGGATTTATCAGCCTTGCTATATCATTTGGTTCTGTTGAGGCTCTGAACTCCTGGATGGGAGGCAGAAACACTAGCAGTGAGCCACAGGCTGCACTGTCTCCAATGGGAGGATTTTTTTTTAACTTAAAGTGGACCTATAACCTCTCCTAACATGTTTGTTTTAGCAACTAGCTGCATTCCTCCTGTAATAACAATTCTAGAGCCCCTACTCTTATGCCTATGTTGTGCTATTCCTCTATTTTTATAATAGAATTTATAAATATATTATGATTGATATGAAGCTATTAATTGCAAGCAATTTGCAATGAAGTTCCAGATGGAGTTGTGCCTCTGCTTAAACTGACACTATCCTATCAGTGCTGCTGGTATCAGACTGTGCATAGACACCCCTTCTCCCTCCAATTGGTATCATCCATCTTGAACTTCATTGCAAACTGCAAGCAATTTAGTCATTATTTGTAACAGGAATAATAAAAGAATGGCAATGGCTAATAAAACTGTCATAATTCCTATTTTTCAGTATTTCCCCTAAATCACAAAATTATAACTAGGTGGCGCTATACAGGTTTTATTGAATAACTCAGTGGCTGTACTACATTTTTAATTGAATGCAATGACAAAAGTATTCGGATCCAGGAGCTGGTTTGAAAAATTTAGAATATTATTTGTAGGACAATATTTGTAATACAAATTAAACTTTTGCTTGTGTATAAGGCAAAATGGCCCCTCAATATAAATCTGTCTCACAAAAAAGAAGACCTCATACAGCTAAATTGATGTAAAAACATAAAGGGTACTATAATTGGAATTTCCAACAGTGAAAAGACAGAACTTCGAGTGTATTCATATGAGTAATTCTTTGTCACAGTTTTTGCTGCAATTTTCATAATTGCTGCAATAATGTTGCAGTTGTGCCAGACTTTTCTGTAACTGTCAACCCCATTGAGATGTACAGTACGTATGTACCTGATTTTCATTCACTAAAACTACTACAACCATTTTGCATGTGAACATTCCCTTAAAGGAATGTCCATACAGTTATGGTTATACCAAATGTATACATTTTTATTTTTGTTTCACCACTTTTGCATAGTAAACTTTAAAAACAAAATTGTTTCTGTTTCGTCATATTCTGAGAACCAACACTTTTTATTCTGTCTTTGGATCTGTGTGAGGCCTTGTTTTTTGTCATGAGAGCTGTAGTTTTTCTATGTTACCAGTTTGGGGTACATATCCCTTCTTGGATTCTCATCTTTATTTCATTTTTTAGAGGCAAGATAACAAAAACCCACAAATTCTGGCATAGTTTTAAATTTTTTATGACATTCACCATGTGAGTTAAATATTGCAGTAATTTCATAATGTGATACCAATTCTGTGTTCTTTTTATTGTTTTTATTTACTTAAGTTTTAATGGGAAAAGGGGTTTTGTAATTTTTCATTTTTTATTTTATTTTAAACATATTTTCATTTTTTTTCCCAGTCCTACTATGGGATTAGAACACAAGGGGGCTCCATCGCTGGTAAAATACACTACAATTTTTCTTTACAGCACAGCACAATACTTTTTATACCTGTCAGCATTGTGCTGTTAGGCCCAATATCAGGTCTTTCCTCTGGCAAAGCCTAATAGGTGTACCAAGATAGCGGACATGGAAACATTTATTATTATAACAAACCAATGGCACAATGTTGTTGTATTGTGGGCATTGTGTCTGGTGACTGCACTTCTGTCAAACTCCTTAAAATGCTGCAGACGCTATTGGCCATGCATCTAAGGGGTGATATAGCCAGGATCAGAGTTATCTCTGATCCTGGTCATTGCGGCAGGGTGTCAGCTTTAGGCTACTTTCACACTGCCGTTTCTGGGTTCGCTTCTGAGATCCGTTTCAGGGCTCTCACAAGCGGCCCAAAATGGATCAGTTCAGCCCCAATGCATTCTGAATGGATAAGGATCCGTTCAGAATGCATCAGTTTGGTCTCCGTTCCGCTTTTGAAGACGACACCAAAGCGCTGCTTGCAGCGTTTTGGTGTCCGCCTGACGATGCGTCCTGACTTATAATGTAAGTCAATGGGGACGGATCCGTTTTCACTGACACAATATGGTGCAATTGAAAACGGATCCGTCCCCCAATGACTTCCAATGTAAGTCAGGACGGATCTGTTTTGACTTAGACTTTTTTTTTAATGAATAATGCAAACGGATCAGTTCTGAACGGATACAAGCGTTTGCATTATCGGTGCGGATCCGTCTGTGCAGATACAAGACGGATCCGCACCGAACGCAGGTGTGAAAGTAGCCTTATGGTACAGATTACATCCTTTGATGATGGTGCAGGCTCAGCTTTGAACACCATAAGAATGCTGTAAATGTCAGGCATTAAAGCCCACCTTTCTGTGACCTATATATACATTATTTACTATGTTTACATGCTAGGTTTATATTGGCGGACTTTAGTGATAGTTCTGATTATTTGCCTAGCAACTAGAGATGTCATTCTCTATCCTATTTTATGATTGGTTCAGTATGTTTTTTACCTAGTAAATCAGAGTGCTAGATGTAAACTTGTTACTTTGGTCAAATGCAACAATTAAATTACTTTCCTACACAATTTAGCATATGATTTAACATAAACCTTTATATTAGATTTATGCAGGCTGATTCTAGTTTACAAACAGGGGTGTAGCTATAGGGGATGCAGCGGTAGCAGTCGTTACCGAGCGCAGTAGCCTGAGGGGCCCCAAAGACCCTTATGCCTTTAAATTTTTGCCTCAGGCAGCACAAAGATTATGTGATTCCCTGCCCCGGGCCACAAAGCACCGAGGGAATGGGGGCCAAGCTGAACTTTTGCACCAGGGCCTATAAACCTTTAGCTGCACCTCTGGTTATAAAATCTGCCTAGTAACTGGCCACTATTTATTTTTGATTGGCTCAGCTGGCCTGTTTTCCCTCTCATTGTTTCTTCACGGGGATGGGAGTGTTTTTGGGAAGTTATCCTGCTGATGGAGCTATGTAAATGAACTACTTATGACATCATGAGTAAATGCATCAATTTTCTTTCAACATTGTACAGATCATTATCTATTTATTCTGCTATTTGTTTAAAGGGGTATTCCCATCTCAGTGATCATAGTTTAAGTTGATAAATATGTCCCATTGAGCATTTTTGTAAATCTATCTTATTAATTTCTTTAAAATCTTATAAATTTACAAGCGTTCCCCCTAAAATTTGTTGCCTCCTACCTCATTTTATATGTTTGGTATCCCATGGATACGGCCACCTCTTGGCTGCCGCATCCATGGGCCACGCTTGCGCAGAAGAACTAGCTCCATCCAGTGCCCAGCCTCTCCATGTCATCGCGAACAAGCATGGCGCAGGGCGGCCGCGTATGCGCAGACGCCCATACCCCGCGTGCGGGGCTCAACTTTAGCAGCGGCACCAAGAAACACACATCCGCGCATGCGCGGCCGCCCGAAGACTGCCGAAACTACAGAGGAGCGCGAGGACGTGCCGGAGAAGGATCGGAGGCAAGTTCAAAAGAGGTGAGTATTATTTTTAATAAAAATACTATATGCACCATTAAATCCACCAACGATATAACATTATAACAATATATGATAATAAAAGAGAATCAACAGGAATTGAGGAACTCCATTATGGAATATAGGAACATAGGGGAAAGACAAATATGGAGTGGATAGAACAAAGGTCCACATTTAGGGAATAGGAGGACATTGTATATTTGAGGGGCACATGGAAAAGCAGTCTGCAGGCTGCTGATGACAATCCACATGAACGAGTTTTCAGACTGCCTAAGCCCGCCCAGCCTTAGCAGAAGGAAACCAGGAAGTGAACAACAGAGCTGGCTGCAGGTGAGGATGAAATAGCAAGATGGGAATACCCCTTTAATGCTTTCTCTTAATCTAGATGTTAGATTTCTATACTCTTACCATTGATTTTATGTCATAGACTTGCTTCTTTTTGTTATTATGGCCTTCTTTTCAGCTGTATATATACACCATATAGGTGTATGTGTTTGTTATCCTCTTACTGACTTGATACCCCCAAAATGGTTTTAGAGGAGAACAATAAGAAAAAAATATTTTCCATTACACCTCAGGTCAGACCAGCAATCAGACCCCCAATGTTAATCAGACTTCAGGTTACAGCCCCAATCAGACCCCCAATGTCAATCAGACCTCAGATCAGACCCCCAGTGCCTCAGATCAATCCCAAACTTTCAGCCATCTATCAGCCCCCATATGTAAACCATCTATCAGCCCCCATATGTCAGACATCTATCAGCCCCCATATGTCAGCCATCTATCAGCCGCCATATGTCAGCAATCTATCAGCCCCCATATGTCAGCCATCTATCAGCCCCCATATATTCAGCCCTCAGCCCCATATATCAGCCCCTATATGTCAGCCATCAGCCCCCAGCGCAAATAAAATAAAAAAATCTCACTTACCTTTCCTTACCTCTCCTGCTCCTGGATGCCACCGCTCCTCACCATCGTGATCCTCTTCATCCTGCTGTCGGCTGTGTATCGCGGCGCACAGTATGAGGTCACTGAGCACCCTCATGCTGTGCGCCGCAAGTCAATATATTTCATCTTTATTCATAAAAAAATCCAAAAGTTAACGAAAATTTTAAAAAATTCACAGTTTTCTAAATTTTAATCTCTCTGCTTTTAAGACAGTGATACCTCATAAAATACCCATTAATTAACATTCACCATATGTCTACTTTATGTTGGCATCATTTTGGCAATGTAATTTTATTTTTTTAGGATGTTAGAAGGTTTCGAATTTTAGAAGCAATTTTTGAGAAAATTAATTGGGGAAATGTTTATTTTTTTTACATGTGAAACTTAAAAAAATCATTTTTTGGAAAACACTTTATTATTTTTATTTTTATTTTTTTTATTTTACACTTTGTGTCCCCCATAAGGTCATACAAGACCTCTGGGGGACATTTAACTTCACTTTTTTTTGACATAGTAGCCCCAGTTACAGGGAAAATACACCCCCTAAAAAGGCTGTATAGCATTATACAGTGCTTTACAGCCTCAGTACAGGGCTGATCGAGGCCTGTGAAAGACCCAGCAGCTCCTGCACTCTCCCGACGCCAGCGGTCACATGACCACCAGGCTGGGACAGGAAGCGACATAGCACTTCCTGATCTGTATACACAGCGCTCGTTCAGCGCTGTGTATATGACGGTCTAGAAGTCAAGTCACCCAGGAGCGGTCCCTGCCTTCTCTCTGGGGTGCCCTGCTGTCACTTACAATGATCCTATTAAAAGTTCAATTTTAAATAAGTATACTCCCCCCTCTTGCTACAGGGGCCCATTGTCTGCTTGTCACTTTGGAGTGTCTGCATAGCCTGAATTGATTCAGTGCTCTGATCATTTTTTCACTTACAGCAGGCCCCCGATACAGCAGCTGTACTATTAGCGTGCAGCAGCAATCTCTGAAAGGACGTCCCAAAATGTCTGATCAGAGATAAACCCGACTGCCCAGGATGTTTATAGTCAATGGGCGGTCGGGAAGTGATTAAAGGAACTGCAGATCTTTGTAATTCAAAGACTCCACAGTGACAGTCTTCAGGTGAACAGACCGTGTGGTTACAGCTTGTATATGATTTATTTTCATTATTAGAAACAGGTTTGCAAGCTTTCTTTCCTCGCTGCAGAGGAGACAGATTAGAGGTGGGTTCATGGATTTTCTATTGAGCTTCAGCGGTGAGGATATATATTAGGTAATTTATCAAACTAGTGTAAAGTAGAACTGGCTTAGTTGACCATAGCAACAAATCAGATTCCATCTTTCATTTTCCAAATGAGCTGTGGAAAACTAAAGGTGGAATATGATTGGTTGCTATGGGCAACTAAGCCAGTTTTACTTTACAATGGTTTTAGAACCCCCCCCCTTTGTCTTTACCTCTTTCTGCTTAGAGATCTTCAAATTGACCATCTAAAAAATTTTGTGGGTGAGGGCCTGCTGCCGAGCTGACTATCTAAAATATTTTGTGGGTGAGGGCCTGCTGCCGAGCTAACCATCTAAAACATTTTGTGGGCGAGGGCCTGCTGCTAAGCTGACCCTCTAAAACATTATGGTTGAGGGCCTGCTGGTGACCCTCAAAAACATTAAGTGTGAGGGCCTGCTGGTGACCCTCTAAAACATTATAGATGAGGGCCCGCTGCTGAGCTGACCCTTTATAACATTATGAGCGAGGGCAGCCTAATAAGCATGTTGATATGATGGAGGAAGAGGAGGACTAGAAAAGGGAGATTGAACCATTTACGCTTTTTAGTGGTGGAAGGGATGCATGGGAATAGTGTATTCAATACACCATAAAAGCCACATTTAGAGTGCCTTAATGTTCAGTCGCTTTCCTCTAGTGGAGTAGAGAAGTCAGGGGCAATCCAGGCCTTGTTAATTTTTATAAGAGTCAACCAGTCAGCATTTTCAGTTGACAGGCAGATGAGCATATCAGTTATTATGCCCCCAGCAGCACTAAATACACGCTGTGACAAAATGCTGGCTGCGGGGCAGGCCAGCACCTCCAAGGTGTAGAGCGCCAGTTCGTGCCACGTGTCCAGCTTGGACACCCAATAGTTGTAAGGCACACAGGGATCATTGAGGACGCTGAAACGGTCTGCTACGTACTCCTTCACCATCTTCCAAAATGTTTCCCTCCTTGTGACACTAGGCCGTGCATCAGGTTGAGGGTGCTGGCGGGGTGTCATAAAACTGTCCTAGGACTTGGAGAGTGTTGCCTGCCTCTGTTGGAACTCCTGTGTGTTCCCCTCATCTCCCCTCCTCGGTTGGCCAAGGAACTACATACTCTGCAGCCAGCGTTGTTAGCTGGAAATTTTTGGAGCAATTTTTCCACAAGGACCTTCTGGTAATGCACCATTTTGCTTGTCCAATCCACCACAGGAATGAGAGATGAGAAGTTATCTTTGTAGCGGGGGTCAAGAAGGGTGAACAACCAGTAATTGGTGTTGGCCAAAATGCGTACAACATAAGGGTCACGGGAAAGGCAGTCAAACATAAAGTCAGCCATGTCTGCCAGAGTCCCAACAGACAAGACTTTGCTGTCCTCATCAGGAGGATGACTCTCAATATCCTTATCCTCTTCATCCTCTTCTACCCTACGCTGAACAGATGGAATAAAACTTCCATGGGTACTACCCTCTGTAGTGGAGGCAACCGTCTTCTGCTCCTTCTCCTCCTTCTCCTCCTCATCATCCAGTTTGCCCTGCGAAGACGAACTGAGGGTGGTCTGGCTATCACCCTGTGTACGGTCTTCCCCCATTTCCACTTCTTCCACATGCAAAGCGTCCGCCTTAATTGCGACCAGCGAGCGTTTGAGTAGTCACAGAAGTGGGATAGTTATGCTGATAATAGCGCTATCGCCGCTCACCATCTGTGTTGATTCCTCAAAGTTGCGTAAAACCTCACAGGTCAGGTCAGACATCAATGCCCACTTGTCGCTTGTGAAGAGCGGAAGCTGACTGGAAAGGCGATGACCATGTTGCAGCTGGTATTACACTACTGCCCTCTGCTGCTCGCAAATCCTGGCCAATATGTGAAACGTGGAGTTCCAGGGCATGCTCACGTCGCACAACAGATGGTGAACTGGCAATTGAAAGCGCTGATGCAGCATTGCCAGACCGTCTGAAGATGACGATGACTTGCGGAAATAGGCACATAAGCGGCGCACTTTCACTAGTAGCTCAGGCAAATTGGGGTAGGTTTTGAGAAGCCAGTGAACCACTAGGTTGAACACGTGGGCTAGGCATGGTATGTGTGTGAGCTTGCCGAGCTCCATAGCCGCCACCAAATTACGGTCATTATCGGACACAACCATGCCTGGTCCTTTATCACCTACCACAGCTCTGAGGCGGTGTGCTGTTTGTCACCTAAGCTAAGCAGATCAGTTTAAGCACGGCCTGTTGCCGCTTCCCCACTGAAGTGCTACACTGCTTCCAGCTACTGACTGATGTCTGACTGGTGCTGAAAGATGATAATTAAGAGGTGGAAGTGGAGGAGGAGGCGGAGGAGGAGAAGGGGGGGTTGCAGCCACTAATGTAGATGGCAGCAGAAACCCTGATGGAAGTAGGGCCCGCAATCCTTGGCGTCGGTAGCACCTGTGCCATCCCAGGGTACGACTCTCTCCCAGCCTCCACAACATACACCCAGTGTGCCGTCAGGGAAATGTATCAGCCCTGGCCAAAAGCACTTGTCCATGTGTCAGTCGTTAAGTGGACCTTCCTAATAATTACGTTGGTCAGGGCACAGGTGATGTTATGGGACACATCCTGGTGTAAGGCTGGGACTGCACATATTGAAAAATATTGGCGGCTGGGAACAGAGTACCACGGGACAGCCGACTCCTTCAGGCTGTGGAAAGCCTCAGTGTCCACAAGCCTAAATGGCAACATTTCCAGGGCCAGCAATTTGGAAAGGTGAGATTTAGTGCTATGGTCTGTGGGTGGGTGGCTGGCTGGGTATTTGCGCTTTCGTTCATAGGCCTGGGGTGTAGACATCTGTACGCTGGGCTGGGACACAGAAGTGGATGTGCTAGTTTATGGTGCTTGTGAAGGTCCAGGTGCATAGCAGGAGGCATCCGGGCCTGCAACTTGGACAGGGGATTGGCCACCACGTAACACAGGTGAAGAGGAGGCAGTGGTGTGACCCGCAGACACTGGTTGTAGACCCAGGCTTTTGGCCCACCTATTAGAGGTGCTTTGATGCCATGTGGCGGATCATGCTGATGGTGGTGAGGTTGCTAGTGTTCACGCCCCTGCTTATTTGGTATGGCACAGGTTACAAATCACAATTCTTTTATAGTCCGCACTTTCTTCAAAAAAGGGCCAGACTGCGGAACATCTACCCCTTGATAAGGGAGATTGCCGCAAGGGGGTGCTCCAGGAAACAGTTGTGGGCCTGTTTGGTGTGGCTCGCCTTCTCCCTTTTGCCACCCCACTGCCTCTTCCAGCCTGTTGCAGTGCTGCGGATCCCTCCCCCTCTGTACTGCTGTCCTTGCTCGGCTTGCCATCTTCCCAGGTTGGGTCAGTGACTTCATCGTCCAGCACCTCCTCTTCTACTTCCTCACTCTGGTCATCCTCCTGACTTGTTGACCTAAGAACAACCTCAGTTATTAACAACTGTGTCTCATCCTCATTATGAACCTCTTGAGACACCAATTGCGATTGACGTATTGGCAACTGTGTCTCATCATCATCATCCACCTCGTGAAACACTAATTGCTATACCCCACCATCATCTTCTACTGACTGTGGAGTTTGGGAATCAGGGAACAAGATCTCCTCATCTTCAAGCGGGCTTAGCGAGAGGACCAAATCAAGAAATGGCGATGAAAACAGCTCCTCGGAATATCCGAGTGTGGGATCACTTGTTTGACAAGACTCTCCATGGTGGGTGGAAGGAGTATCAGGATGAGGATTCTGTTGACCAGACTCTTGGCTACTGAGACTGGACTTTGTGGAAGACAGGGTGGTGCTTAACCGACTGGTAGCATTATCTGCTGCAATTCAACCGACCACCTGGTTCCACTGGTCTGACTTCTAGAGTGGTGTCCTGCTCCGCCCTGCAAACTGGGACATGAATCTAGGTATCGTGGATGAGTGTGTTTCTTGTGCTCCGGCAGCAGGCACAGTTTCACCGCGCCCAGGGCCACAGCCTCTGCGTGCACCATCAACAGCACGCCCACTTCCCCATCCCTTACTGTTCCCCTTCTTCATAATAAATGGTATATATGATTAAAAGTCTGTCACACGTACAATGGTGCAGGTTTTGTAAGTGTATGCGCAAATAAGGCTACTTTCACATTAGCGTTTTTCTTTTCCGGCATAGAGTTCCGTCACAGGTGCTCTATACCGGAAAAGAACTGATCAGGCATACCCCCATGCATTCTGAATGGAGAGTAATCTGTTCAGGATGCATCAGGATGTCTTCAGTTCAGTCATTTTGACTGATCATGCAAGAGAGAAAACCGTAGCATGCTCCAATAAAAACTGAAGACTTGCCTGATCCGGCATTTTTTTTCCATAGGAATGTATTAGTGCCGGATCTGGCATTCAAAATGCCGGAATGCCAGATCCGTCCTTCCGGTCTGCGCATGCGCAGACCTTTAAAAATGAGAAGAAAATAAAATACCAGATCCGTTTTGCCTGATGACACCGGAAAAACGGATCCGGTATTGCAATGCATTTTTCTGACTGATCAGGCATTTTTCAGACTGATCAGGATCCTGATCAGTCTAAAAAATGCCTGATCAGTCCGAAAAAATGACATGCATTTGCATACAGTTTGCCTGATCAGGCAGGCAGTTTAGGCAACGGAACTGCCTGCCGGAATCAAACAACGCAAGTGTGAAAGTACCCTAAAGTACACAGAATGTCACAGATAATGTCGCTGTCTGCAGTGGCCAAACAATTGAAAGCTATTTAGCGCAGGTTGCGCTAAAAATATATATTGCTGCCAGATGCAACTATAGTCCTTAAAAGGACTTTTGGGTCTCTAACAAGTTTTAGCAATTTAGTGCAGGTTGCACTAAAAATATATATTGCTGCCACACCCAATAGTCCTGAAAAGGACTTTTGGGTCTATAACAAGTATAAAAACTAAAATATTGCCATTTAAATCCCTAAATTATCTCTCCCTGACTAATACTGAGCCTTTCAATCCCTACACTATCTCTCCCTGACTAATACTGAGCCAAACACGTGTCATCAGGTGCTATATAGCACCCGATGACGCGTTCTGGCCAGCCAATCACTGTAATGCCAGCAGCCAACATGGTTACAGCTTTACAGTGAATAGCAGTACTTACCTGCACATTTATTGGCTGTGTAGCAGCCAACAAACGTACAGGGAGGATGCTCAAGCATCGTGCTCGACTACACGCGGTATTCGGCCGATCATGCTCGCCCAACACTACTCACTATCTGTCTAGGAAAATCTGACCTCCATCAGTGCAGGAGAGCAGGATTGCAAGTCTTGTGGATCTATACACACTATATACAGATAATATTACCCCTAAATTATGCAAGTAACCTAGATTTCCCAGGATTCTGAAAGGTAAATCGGAGAAGCAATAGCAAGCATTGTTTAGGAGCAAGGAGAGGAATTTGTCTTGGTAGATATGGTATTGTGCATGTTATATTACAGTGCCACATGATGATAGCCCAGCTTTCCCAGGACCTTGAAAGGCAAATCTGCTTAGCTATAGGGAGATTTGTCTTGGTAGATTTATTATTCTGCATTCTCTATTACAGCTACACATAGTGGTAACCACGCTTTCCCTGAACCCTGAAAATGAAATCTGCCTCGCTAGGGCACTATTTAGGAATGAGGAGCAGAATTTATCTTGGTAGATTTGGTGTTCTACAGTCTATTTCATTTCCACATGGTGAAAACCCATATTTCACACGACCCTGAAAGGCAAATTTGCCTAGCTATAGCACTATTTAGAAGTGAGGAAGGGGATTTATTTAGGTAGACTTAGTATTTATAGTCGTCTCTATCACAGCTCCACATAATATGTTACCCAGCTTTCCCAGGACCCTAAATGATAAATCTATCTAGCTATGCTACAGTATAGAGGATTTGTTACTGGTATTCTTACTCAGCTTCTCCAGGCCCCTGGCTAGCAAATTCAGCCGACCTATCTCATTTATAATTTTCTATGCCTGTTGTAGGCATAGAAAGTGATCTAAATCTATTCCAGCGAGGGAGCTGGAGTAGATTTAGGCCGGTGGTGGATGCACCTAAGTTATTTAGAGGCTGGCGCATCATATGCCAGCGTAAGGGATATTAAGATCAGTATCTAAAATGCCAGTGTAAATAAATGGCCCCATATATCCATAAATATAATATCAGGACAAAAGGCAAATCTGCAAAATTATAAAATGAAGGGAGGAATTATCTCTGTGTAACTGGGCACATTAGCTATTCACCTGTATGTACCATCAGTTGTGCTATGTATATACTATAACTGGAACTATGGTTGTTGCTGTTACCAAATCTATGTTTTACTATTAGTAACTAGAAGATTCCTCCTAACAAATTGGCCATGCTTAGAGTGTAGACAGAAATTATCCAGACTAAATACCATCCCCTAAACTGTCTGGGTCACATGCTCTAGCATCAGTGGGGGGAAGAGGGAGGGGATAGTAGATGTGGTTGCAGCTTGAGAGAACAATGCACTGCTTTTCTAATTCATTTTTCATGGTTTGCAATTGTGATATTACATTTTGCTGATTGTTCTCTTTTCTTTGTTTGGATTCAGAGTTTATAGGCTCCTTTAATATTACTTACGTATCTCTTCAATATTTGTTGAAACTTTCAATAAAAAGGAAATTGAAAACAAAAGAAAGCTATACCATGAGCAAAGACTTAAGCGGTATTAAGCGTGTAGCAAGAGTGCATTTTATCCTAGTGTAACACTGTTAATGTCACCTTCCAGGGGCCTAAGGCAGACTTCCAGGACATCTTGCAAACAAGACACATGCAAGATTCAGACCAGGGACCAAAATAATACTTTATTACACATGTTATAAAAGAACATGACAGTAACAGATGTGAAGGTTAGGCAATAGTGGTAGAACTATCACAGAACCAAATGCACCAGAAAACCAGAGGCAAAACCCAGAGGGCGGAGAACCAGCAAGCCCCGTTCTTCACAGAGCCTCTGGTGGTGGGGAGAAACTGGGCCGAGTGCTCACTGGTCGCACCTCCAGGAAGGTCCCGATACACTTGGCTGCTACCTGCAGAGAACCACAAACAGGACTGGAATCTAATCAAACACAGGACATGGAACAGATGATAAGACAAACGGGAACCAGCACACAAGCAGATGCCTGGACCCCATGCGGAACAGAAGCATGGCGGTCACAGGCAGACCTGCACACAGACTAGCGATCCTCCCTCCGGAGAACCCAAGAGCCCTCTTACGAAGGCAGGACATACACAGGAAAGTAAGAAAAGCAGTAAGGCACTGCCAGGCTGGACATAGAACAGATAGGATCAGAGGCAGTTAAGCACTGCCAAGCTAACAGACGCAGTTAGAGCACTGCTGGGCTAAACATGAAACAGAGTGGATCAAGACACAGAACAGGTACAGAAGATCAGACAAGGCAACAACATCAATGCTTTACCAGGCAACACCACACAGAAGGGCAGATGGCAAAACCCCCTCGGTCAGCAGCAAGGGGCTACACCCAGCAAGGCACAAGACAGACTGACCACAAGCCCCATGGTTTACAGGTAGATATAGCTGTGATAAAGAGGGCATCTGTTAAGACACACCCAGGAACAGACCAGGGAATGTTAAGCCCATAACCAGGAGTTCCAGAAGCACTGAACAAACAATACAGGCCACAGTTCACACACAAGTCCGCAGCCAGCATGCATCGCAGAACCAGCATACATGGGAACATCCACACCCAGTAAACAAAGCACATGCAGCCAGCTTGCACAACACCAGTGACAGGAACCACAGAGATATGGACATGGAAGTTACAAACACAGACCAGAGTTTACACACAAAGGCCGCAGCCAGCACACATCGCAGAACCAGCATACGCAGGAGTCAGCCTGCAGCCAGTATGCGAGAGGACATGCAGCCAGCCTACACGGCCACAACTGTCACAGTGAACAGCACCGTGACAGTTAATATGCTGTTTTAATGAATTTTCAATAAAGGTGTAAGAATTGTTTTAGCATGAGTACTGCATCGGCTTCAAGTTTATACTGGGATTGAAGTAGCATCAAAGGAGTGAACTGATCTGTGCGCCAGGGCCAGGTGTGCCAGATTCATAAACAGTTGCCCTAACATACAGAATTATATATACTCACTCCTGATGCCTCGCTGACACTACTTATTGGTTATTGGAGGGGCTCCACACCGCACACATATTATACCTGTATAGATGCAGTGCAGAAAGTTGAAGTAGAAGCAGAAAAACTCAGCCAAAACCACTGGGAGTTTAGACTAGAGGCACAGCTCAAGGAGAAAGGTTCTCTCATGGTAGTCTGAATTACTGAGCTGCATATGTGGGTTGTTATTGCACATAGTAGTGCTCCATTGATTTGCAGCTGTAGGGGGCTATGGTGGAGTGTAGGAGGCAATGGATCTAATCCAGCTGATGGCCTTCTCTTGGATCACTGTCTGAGGACAGCATGCAAGTGATTTTCTGTGAGTTGCTATTGTCACTCTGACTGTACGACTGGGGTGCTAATGTATATATCCTCAGTTTTGATGACCTACAGTACCAGTCCTGGATGCTCCTGTGAAACTGGGGAGAGGATTCCACAAAGTGTGCTCATAGCTCCCCAGTATCACGTTTCATTGTGTATTCAGGTTATATCAAGTCACCCCTTATCTACAAGATAGGCGATACTAACATTGGCATAAAAGGGATAAATTGGAGACATAGAGATGGGAAGAAGGGAATAAAAGTAAGCAGCCATTTTTCTCTAATCCTGGACAACCCTTTTAGAGTAATTTCTGCCCCAAAAGTATATTTTGTATCAAGAGAGCAGGCATTGATTTCAGGTATAATTTATGCCAATTAGCTTGGTGTGAAATATAACAAATGTATGCCGACCCCACTCCATCCACTTTTTGGAAAAGTGGTGAATAGGGTGAAAAGCTTACCAAAACTCACAGATTTTTTGTGCAAGCTGGACTTTTTGACACCAGTTTTCGTCGTACATGGATTGATAAATGTGGATCTAGCCATGTGTGTATGTATTCCATATAATAGATACTGTGGTGATGCCATTTAGTTCACAGTACCCAATACCCCAAATAGTTTGTGACAAATGATATTAAAACCTGCTGTGATATCTCTATTAACTATATGAGGAAGGTAATGTAGTTCCTCCAGGTTTATTGAATCAAAGTAATTCAAGATAAGCTGAATGAACTATGGGATATCTGGCTTATTTGAGCACGCTGTGGGATAGCTGTGATCTTTTCCCGTTTCATTATTTACCCTCTATTGCCTGTCATGTATCCTGTTGTCCACTAGATGGAAGACTATGAATTTTATCAAGGGCACACAGTATATTTTACTGATATCACATAATATTAAAAACTTCCTAAGACACAACATAAAAAAACAAATAATTTATATACCTGTTTTGTACACTGGAAAGGCTCAAACATAAAATAAATCTATACATTATAGATAGTATTTCTCTTCAACTACTGTATTCTATTCTATTGAATTATAAATTTTAGATAACATAGAAGTTGTAACAAAGCATCGTAGTTACCTTATTATCAGGGTCACATACAGGGAAGAGACATAATGGTATGAAGCTAAAGGAGCTTATCAGTTTCATACAAGTGAAGCTTATTTAATTAGAATAAAAAAACAATACAAGTTTCTATGGGGGGGGGGGGGGGGGGGGGGGGGGGGGGGGGGGGGGGGGGGGGGGGGGGGGGGGGTTTATCAAGAATGGCATTATAACGTAAGTCTTGATCTAGTTCTTGGTGGGGTTAGATACAATGTATTTATGAGGAGCCAGGTCTGTATACCAGAATCTGAAATCTACAGCAGCTAGATTTCTGGCTTAACTTGCATCAGAAAACTAACACAAGAAATATTAAATTTGTCTGGCGGCATAGACCCTGCTGCTCACCCCTGCACCACTCATTTCATTCTACAAATCTGATGAGTGTGGTGTAAAAGGACAAAAAGTTGCAAATCTGGTTTTAAGTCTGGCACAGAACATTTTGGACAAGGTGCAGTGGTTTATCGGCTTACATATTGTATAAAATAACATAATAATTATCCAAATTTTACAGCAAATCGTGCCACAGATGAGCTGTAGCCAATATAGTAAATGTGGGCAATTCGCTCCATCATCTATACTGAATTAACCCTAACCTACCAAATATACAATAGCAAGAAAAAAGTGACGGCTGACAGTATAAACTACAGAGTTAGACTACACAGGGTTTGCATTGGGCTGCTTAGTATCTGTAGGCACAAGGCTGTAGCATATTTACAATCAAGACTCTTTTCAAATCATTCGCTTTTTCATTTAAGTTGCATAGGAACATTAAAAATTGTTATGAATGCAAAAACTGCCCTTATAGAGGACAGGGCATCTTACCTGACAAGTCTTTTTAAGTAATTATTTATGTCTCACTTTTTATCCTTTATAAAAGTCATGAACAAATTGCCAGCAGTTTGCCAGTTGGGGGTGTGTCTCTGCATAGTCTGACACTATTCAATCAGTGCTGCCAGTGCCAGACTGTGCAGGAACACCCCATACCCCCCAAACTGTAGCACCCAGCTAAAACTTTATTGCTGACTGCTGGCAATTCATTTATAAACTTCTAGCAGGAATAATAGCAAAATGGTACACAGTCATAAGAATAGATGCCCCAGAATTGTTAATGCATGGGGAATGTAAGTACTTACTAAAACAGACATCAGAAGACGTGACAAGTCCTCTTTAAGGGCTATTGTCTGAGTAGCCCTGCTGCTTTCTCCATTCAAAATATTGGAGCAAAACAGGAAATTGCTGCAAACATGACCATACCCTAGGCCTATAACAACTTCTATCTTCCTAAATGGCAGAATACAGATCTGTATTTTGCCAACATTAATGGACGAATGTTATTTCTCATTCACACTCAGAGTATTTTAAGATATTGGCCATGATGCAATTCCCTGTATACTAGTGACAATTCTCCACTGAGGACCCCTTTGAAAAGCTTGTATCTCAACTATAAGACCTGTCCTGATGTCCAAGGAGCACATATGGACTTTATAGACGGCACCCCTTAAATGTACCAGAATGGAGAGCTTTTTGAAAAGAACAGAACGTCGGCCGACCTAGAGCATCATTCTATTACATGAATGGATGTTCAGTTAAACAGTTGGCATGCTATGCCGCTTCTAAGGACAACCCTTTTAAAAGCTATGATTATGATACCGTGTGTAAGTGGTTGCACTGTTTCAGTCAGTAATTTTAATTCATTCATTTTTAGAGTCGCTGATATATACTGTACTTTGCAACCTGCGCCTTGCATTTGGGTGATTCCTCCACCTCTGTATTCTGTCCCCAGTCCTCTTTCTGTACATTGATACACAGCCTGTCTATACCCTTGATATAGTTCAGTGTGTGTGACTTGCTCTCTCTGAAAACCTGGATGCTTTCCTACCTCTCCTTTCTCTGATCTGCCCTGTGTACTACACCTCACTACCATCTTTAACACTGAGAAGAGGAAAGAGGAGAGCACAGAGAGACAGGAGCAACGTGTTGTCTGATCAACATTCAAAGCAGCAGGACAGCTAGTTACGTGAAATAATTACACAAATTGTATAAACTGGTTGGAAATTTAAGATAAGAAAGTTGTTTTCTTTTAAATAAATAAATAAATAAATAGTTACATTGTTGCATAGTTAATACGGTTGAAAAAATACATAAGTCCATCAAATTCAACCAAGGGATGGGTGGGGACGTGAATCCCAGAAGGAAGTTAGACTCAGATTTCTACACATTTTAATAAGCATTAATGTCATTTACTTTTAAGAATTCATCTAAACCCTTTTTAAAACTGTCTACTGTTCCTGTTGTGACCATGTCCTGAGGAAGTCTATGCCACAGATTCATAGTTCTTACAGTAAAGAAGTTTTGATGCTTCTGGAGACTGAACTTTTTCTTCTCCAGTCAGAGGCAGTGCCCCCTTGTCTTTTGAGGGCATTTGACATGGAACAGTTTTTCACCATATTTTTTGTATGGCACATTTATATATTTGTATAGGTTAATCATGCCCCCCCCTTAGACGTCTCTTCTCAAGACTAAATAAATTTAATTATTTTAATCTTTCTTCATAACTAAGACCCTCCATGCCTCTTATCAGCTTAGTCACACTCCTCTGTACTTTTTCCAGCTGAAGAGCATACTTTCTATGGACTGGTGCCCAGAACTGAACTGCATATTCCAGATGAGGCCGCACCAACACTTTGTAAAGTGGTAATATTACATCCCTGCCCCCCGAGTCTATGCCTCGTTTAATGCATGACAATATCCTGGTGGCCTTAGAAGCAGCTGATTGATATTTTATGCTGTTATTTAATCTACGATCTACAAGGACACCCAAATCTTTCTCTATAAGTGACTCTCCCAGTGTTACATCCCCTACGGCATATGATACACGGAGATTATTACTACCAAGATGCATGCTTTACATTTATCCACATTGAACCTCATTTGCCAAGTTGATGCCCAATCACTCAGAGTATTTAAGTCAGCTTGTATTTTTTAGCTTGCATTTTATGGACATCTTCCATAGACTGCACAGTACTACACAGCTTATTGTCATCTGCAAAAATAGAAAAGGTGCTATAAATCCCGTCCTCAATATCATTAATAAATAAATTTAATAATAGAGGACCCAGCAATTGAACCTCGGGGTACACCACTTATAAACCGGGACCATTCTGAATAGGAATCATTGACGACAACTCTCTGGACGCGGCCCTTCAACCAGTTTTCAATCCAATTACAAACAATACTTTCCAAGCCTATAGACCTTAATTTACCTATTAAACGTCTATGAGGGACAGTATCAAAAGCCTTTGCAAAATCCAGAAACATTACATCCACAGCCGCCTCTCTGTCCAGGCTACTACTCACCTCCTCTTAAAAACAAATCAGGTTAGTCTGACAACTTCTGTCCTTGGTAAAACCATGTTGGTTATCACTTATGATTAGAGTTGAGCGAACACCTGGATGTTCGGGTTCGACGAGTTCGGCCGAACTTTCGAAAAATGTTCGGGTTCGGGATCCGAACTCGACCCGAACTTCATCCCGAACCCGAACCCCATAGAAGTCAATGGGGACCCGAACTTTTGGGCACTAAAAAGGCTGTAAAACACACCCGGAAAGGGCTAGAGGGCTGCAAAAGGCAGCAAAATGTAGTTAAATCCCCTGCAAACAAATGTAGATAGGGAAATGATGAGTTAACATAAAATAAATAAAAATTAAACAATATTAATTGGAGTGAGGTCCCATAGCACAGAATCAGGCTTCAAGTCACCCACCAATGGAGAAGGTCACTTACTATTATTTTGACCACAGCACCCAGACAAAGGAGAGAGGTCCCACAGCAGAGAACCAGGCATCATATCACCCACCACAGGAGTAGGCCACCATTTAGTTACTTTGACTCCTACACCCAGACGGAGGAGAGAGGTTACACAGCAGAGAATCAGGCATTTAGATCACCCACCACAGGAGTAGGCCACCATTGAATCAGACCCCGGCAACCATGTCAGATGGCACAAGCATAAGCTTTATATCAATCAGCACAGGAGAAGGCGACTTTGACAGACTTTGACCCCTACACCCGGACGGAGGAGAGAGGTTTCAAAGCAGAGAATCAGGCATTTAGATCACCCACCACAGGAGTAGGCCCCAATTTAATGGGACCCCGGCAACCATGTCAGATGGCACAACCATCAGCTTCATATCAATCAGCACAGGAGAAGGCGACTTTGAAAGACTTTGACCCCTACACCCAGACGGAGGAGAGAGGTTTCACAGCAGAGAATCAGGCATTTAGATCACCCACCACAGGAGTAGGCCCCCATTGAATCAGACCCTGGCAACCATGTCAGATGGCACAACCATCAGCTTTATATCAATCAGCACAGGAGAAGGCGACTTTGAAAGACTTTGACCCCTACACCCAGATGGAGGAGAGAGGTTTCACAGCAGAGAATCAGGCATCATATCAACCACCACAGGAGAAGCCACCATTTAGTTACTTTGACCCCTGCACCCAGGAAGAGGAGAGAGGCACCACAGCACATATTCTGGCATCATATCAGCCACCACAGGAGAAGCCACCATTGAGTTACTTTGACCCCCGCACCCAGGAAGAGGAGAGAGGCACCACAGCACATATTCTGGCATCATATCAGCCACCACAGGAGAAGCCACCATTGAGTTACTTTGACCCCTGCACCCAGGAAGAGGAGAGAGGCCCCACAGCACATATTCTGGCATCATATCAGCCACCACAGGAGAAGCCACCATTTAGTTACTTTGACCCCTTCACCCAAACAGAGGAGAGAGGTTCCACATCAGAGAATCAGGCATCATATCAACCACCACAGGAGTAGGCCACAATTTAATGGGACCCCGGCAACCATGTCAGATGGCACAACCATCAGCTTCATATCAATCAGCACAGGAGAAGGCGACTTTGAAAGACTTTGACCCCTACACCCAGACGGAGGAGAGAGGTTTCACAGCAGAGAATCAGGCATTTAGATCACCCACCACAGGAGTAGGCCCCCATTGAATCAGACCCTGGCAACCATGTCAGATGGCACAACCATCAGCTTTATATCAATCAGCACAGGAGAAGCCACCATTGAGTTACTTTGACCCCTGCACCCAGGAAGAGGAGAGAGGCCCCACAGCACATATTCTGGCATCATATCAGCCACCACAGGAGAAGCCACCATTGAGTTACTTTGACCCCCGCACCCAGGAAGAGGAGAGAGGCACCACAGCACATATTCTGGCATCATATCAGCCACCACAGGAGAAGCCACCATTGAGTTACTTTGACCCCTGCACCCAGGAAGAGGAGAGAGGCCCCACAGCACATATTCTGGCATCATACTAACCACCACAGGAGAAGCCACCATTGAGTTACTTTGACCCCTGCACCCAGGAAGAGGAGAGAGGCCCCACAGCACATATTCTGGCATCATATCAGCCACCACAGGAGAAGCCACCATTGAGTTACTTTGACCCCCGCACCCAGGAAGAGGAGAGAGGCACCACAGCACATATTCTGGCATCATATCAGCCACCACAGGAGAAGCCACCATTGAGTTACTTTGACCCCTGCACCCAGGAAGAGGAGAGAGGCCCCACAGCACATATTCTGGCATCATACTAACCACCACAGGAGAAGCCACCATTGAGTTACTTTGACCCCTGCACCCAGGAAGAGGAGAGAGGCCCCACAGCACATATTCTGGCATCATATCAGCCACCACAGGAGAAGCCACCATTGAGTTACTTTGACCCCCGCACCCAGGAAGGGGAGAGAGGCACCACAGCACATATTCTGGCATCATATCAGCCACCACAGGAGAAGCCACCATTGAGTTACTTTGACCCCCGCACCCAGGAAGAGGAGAAAGGCACCACAGCACATATTCTGGCATCATATCAGCCACCACAGGAGAAGCCACCATTGAGTTACTTTGACCCCCGCACCCAGGAAGAGGAGAGAGGCACCACAGCACATATTCTGGCATCATATCAGCCACCACAGGAGAAGCCACCATTGAGTTACTTTGACCCCCGCACCCAGGAAGAGGAGAGAGGCACCACAGCACATATTCAGGCATCATATCACACACCACAGGAGAAGGCCTCTTTCAGTGATTTAGGCCTTTGGACCCAGACAGAGGAGAGAGGCACCACAGCACATATTCTGGCATCATATCAGCCACCACAGGAGAAGCCACCATTGAGTTACTTTGACCCCTGCACCCAGGAAGAGGAGAGAGGCCCCACAGCACATATTCTGGCATCATATCAGCCACCACAGGAGAAGCCACCATTTAGTTACTTTGACCCCTGCACCCAGGAAGAGGAGAGAGGCACCACAGCACATATTCTGGCATCATATCAGCCACCACAGGAGAAGCCACCATTGAGTTACTTTGACCCCTGCACCCAGGAAGAGGAGAGAGGCCCCACAGCACATATTCTGGCATCATACTAACCACCACAGGAGAAGCCACCATTGAGTTACTTTGACCCCTGCACCCAGGAAGAGGAGAGAGGCCCCACAGCACATATTCTGGCATCATATCAGCCACCACAGGAGAAGCCACCATTGAGTTACTTTGACCCCCGCACCCAGGAAGAGGAGAGAGGCACCACAGCACATATTCTGGCATCATATCAGCCACCACAGGAGAAGCCACCATTGAGTTACTTTGACCCCCCGCACCCAGGAAGAGGAGAGAGGCACCACAGCACATATTCAGGCATCATATCACACACCACAGGAGAAGGCCTCTTTCAGTGATTTAGGCCTTTGGACCCAGACAGAGGAGAGAGGCACCACAGCACATATTCTGGCATCATATCAGCCACCACAGGAGAAGCCACCATTGAGTTACTTTGACCCCTGCACCCAGGAAGAGGAGAGAGGCCCCACAGCACATATTCTGGCATCATACTAACCACCACAGGAGAAGCCACCATTGAGTTACTTTGACCCCTGCACCCAGGAAGAGGAGAGAGGCCCCACAGCACATATTCTGGCATCATATCAGCCACCACAGGAGAAGCCACCATTGAGTTACTTTGACCCCCGCACCCAGGAAGAGGAGAGAGGCACCACAGCACATATTCTGGCATCATATCAGCCACCACAGGAGAAGCCACCATTGAGTTACTTTGACCCCCGCACCCAGGAAGAGGAGAGAGGCACCACAGCACATATTCTGGCATCATATCAGCCACCACAGGAGAAGCCACCATTGAGTTACTTTGACCCCCACACCCAGGAAGAGGAGAGAGGCACCACAGCACATATTCAGGCATCATATCACACACCACAGGAGAAGGCCTCTTTCAGTGATTTAGGCCTTTGGACCCAGACAGAGGAGAGAGGCACCACAGCACATATTCTGGCATCATATCAGCCACCACAGGAGAAGCCACCATTGAGTTACTTTGACCCCTGCACCCAGGAAGAGGAGAGAGGCCCCACAGCACATATTCTGGCATCATATCAGCCACCACAGGAGAAGCCACCATTTAGTTACTTTGACCCCTGCACCCAGGAAGAGGAGAGAGGCACCACAGCACATATTCTGGCATCATATCAGCCACCACAGGAGAAGCCACCATTGAGTTACTTTGACCCCTGCACCCAGGAAGAGGAGAGAGGCCCCACAGCACATATTCTGGCATCATACTAACCACCACAGGAGAAGCCACCATTGAGTTACTTTGACCCCTGCACCCAGGAAGAGGAGAGAGGCCCCACAGCACATATTCTGGCATCATATCAGCCACCACAGGAGAAGCCACCATTGAGTTACTTTGACCCCCGCACCCAGGAAGAGGAGAGAGGCACCACAGCACATATTCTGGCATCATATCAGCCACCACAGGAGAAGCCACCATTGAGTTACTTTGACCCCCGCACCCAGGAAGAGGAGAGAGGCACCACAGCACATATTCAGGCATCATATCACACACCACAGGAGAAGGCCTCTTTCAGTGATTTAGGCCTTTGGACCCAGACAGAGGAGAGAGGCACCACAGCACATATTCTGGCATCATATCAGCCACCACAGGAGAAGCCACCATTGAGTTACTTTGACCCCTGCACCCAGGAAGAGGAGAGAGGCCCCACAGCACATATTCTGGCATCATACTAACCACCACAGGAGAAGCCACCATTGAGTTACTTTGACCCCTGCACCCAGGAAGAGGAGAGAGGCCACACAGCACATATTCTGGCATCATATCAGCCACCACAGGAGAAGCCACCATTGAGTTACTTTGACCCCCGCACCCAGGAAGAGGAGAGAGGCACCACAGCACATATTCTGGCATCATATCAGCCACCACAGGAGAAGCCACCATTGAGTTACTTTGACCCCCGCACCCAGGAAGAGGAGAGAGGCACCACAGCACATATTCTGGCATCATATCAGCCACCACAGGAGAAGCCACCATTGAGTTACTTTGACCCCCGCACCCAGGAAGAGGAGAGAGGCACCACAGCACATATTCTGGCATCATATCAGCCACCACAGGAGAAGCCACCATTGAGTTACTTTGACCCCTGCACCCAGGAAGAGGAGAGAGGCCCCACAGCACATATTCTGGCATCATATCAGCCACCACAGGAGAAGCCACCATTTAGTTACTTTGACCCCTGCACCCAGGAAGAGGAGAGAGGCACCACAGCACATATTCTGGCATCATATCAGCCACCACAGGAGAAGCCACCATTTAGTTACTTTGACCCCTTCACCCAAACAGAGGAGAGAGGTTCCACATCAGAGAATCAGGCATCATATCAACCACCACAGGAGTAGGCCACAATTTAGTTTATTTGACCCCTGCACCCAGGAAGAGGAGAGAGGCCCCACAGCACATATTCTGGCATCATATCACACACCACAGGAGAAGGCCTCTTTCAGTGATTTAGGCCTTTGGACCCAGACAGAGGAGAGAGGTCAGAGATTAGCTTCATATCCCCCAGCACAGCAGAAGACCGCTTTATTTGACTTAGGCCTCAGCACCCAGACAGAAGACAGAGGTAGCATGGCAGAGGTTATGGCTTCATGTCACCCGTTAGTTTAACCGGCCACTTTCATCTGGTTAGGCCCCGGCGCCCAGACAGAGAAGAGTTTCATTCAACTGTGGGTTTCATAAAATTTGTATCAAATAAAGAAGTGGCCCGTAGCACAACAAGACATGTTTTAGGCAGTTAATAAGGACTACTCTGCACAAGGGAGGGACAGGTCCTGTGGGATCCATGCCTGGTTCATCTTTATGAAGGTCAGCTTGTCCACGTTGGCTGTGGACAGGCGGCTGCGCTTGTCAGTAATGACGCCCCCTGCCGTGCTGAATACGCGTTCAGATAAAACGCTGGCCGCCGGGCAGGAAAGCACCTCCAAGGCATAACATGCTAACTCTGGCCACGTGGACAATTTCGAAACCCAGTAGTTGAATGGGGCCGAACCATCCGTCAGGATGTGGAGGGGTGTGCAGACATACTGTTCAACCATGTTAGTGAAATGCTGCCTCCTGCTAACACGTTCCGTATCAGGTGTCGGTGCAGATAGCTGTGGCGTGGAGACAAAACTTTTCCACATTTCTGCCATGCTAACCCTGCCCTCAGATGAGCTGGCCGTGACACAGCTGCGTTGGCGACCTCTTGCCACTCCTCTGCCTTCACCTTCCACCTGTTCCCCTGTGACATGTGGGAATGCTCTCAAGAGCGCCTCTATCAGCGTGCGCTTGTACTCGCGCATCTTACGGTCGCGCTCCAGTTCAGGAATTAAAGTGGGCACATTGTCTTTATACCGGGGATCCAGCAGGGTGGCCACCCAGTAGTCTGCACACGTTAAAACGTGGGCAACTCTGCTGTCGTTGCGCAGGCATTGGAGCATATATTCTCTCATGTGGGCCAGGCTACCCATGGGTAAGGACAAGCTGTCCTCTGTGGGAGGCGTATCGTCATCGTCCACCGTATCCCCCCAGCCACGCACCAGTGATGGGCCTGGGCTGCCACCCCGCTGTGAACTTGCGTCATCCTCGTCCCCCTCCACCTCCTCCTCCTCATCCTCCTCGTCCTCCAGTACAGTGCCTTGGCTGGCGACTTGTGAACCTGTCCTCTGCTGCTTAAACAAACCTCCCCTGAGCCACTTCGAACAGACTGGCCCGAAAGTGTTAGAAACGAGCCCTCATCCTCCTCCTCCTCCTCCACCTGGGCCACCTCCTCTAACATCATTGCCCTAAGTGTTTTCTCAAGGAGACATAGAAGTGGTATTGTAACGCTGATAACAGTGTCATCGCCACTGGCCATGTTGGTGGAGTACTCGAAACAGCGCAGCAGGGCACACAGGTCTCGCATGGAGGCCCAATCATTGGTGGTGAAGTGGTGCTGTTCGGCAGTACGACTGATGCGAGCGTGCTGCAGCTGAAACTCCACTATGGCCTGCTGCTGCTCGCACAGTCTCTCCAGCATGTGCAAGGTGGAGTTCCACCGGGTGGGCACGTCGCATATGAGGCGGTGAGCGGGAAGGCCGAAGTTCCGCTGTAGCGCAGACAGGCGAGCAGCGGCAGGATGTGAACGGCGGAAGCGCGCACAGACGGCCCGCACTTTATGCAGCAGCTCTGACATGTTGGGGTAGTGGTGAATGAACCTCTGCACCACCAAGTTCAGCACATGCGCCAGGCAAGGGATGTGCGTCAAACCGGCTAGTCCCAGAGCTGCCACGAGATTTCGCCCATTATCGCATACCACCAGGCCTGGCTTGAGGCCCACCGGCAGAAACCACTCGTCGGTCTGTTGTTTAATACCCCGCCACAACTCCTTTGCGCTGTGGGGCCTGTCCCCCAAACATATGAGTTTCAGAATGGCCTGCTGACGTTTACCCCGGGCTGTGCTGAAGTTGGTGGTGAAGGTGTGTGGCTGACCGGATGAGCTGGTGGAAGCAGTGGAGGAGGAAGCCGAGTAGGAGGAGGAGGCTACAGGAGGCAGAGAATGATGCCCTGCGATCCTAGGGGGCGGAAGGACGTGCGCCAAGGAACTGTCCGCCGGGGGCCCAGCCGCCACTACATTCATCCAGTGTGCAGTTAGTGAGATATAGCGTCCCTGGCCGTGCTTACTGGTCCACGTATCTGTGGTTAGGTGGACCTTGCCACAAATGGCGTTGCGCAGTGCACACTTGATTTTATCGGACACTTGCATGTGCAGGGAAGGCACGGCTGTCTTGGAGAAGTAGTGGCGGCTGGGAACCACATACTGCGGGACAGCCATGGCCATCAGCTGTTTGAAGCTGTCTGTGTCCACCAGCCGGAATGACAGCATTTCAAAGGCCAGCAGTTTAGAAATGCTGGCGTTCAGGCCAAGGGCTCGAGGGTGACTCGGGGGGAATTTGCGCTTCCTCTCTAAGGTTTGAGATATTGAGAGCTGAACGCTGCTGTGTGATATAGTGGAGACGCTAGTTGACGGTGGCGGTGGTGGTGGTGTCGGTGGCACATCCTCTGTTTGCTGCTCGGCAGGTGGCAACATTCCTCTCGAGGCGGAAGCCGAGGCAGCAGCGGTAGAGGGAGCAGGGGGAGCCTCAGCGAGTGCCTGGTTTTTAAGGTGTGTACCCCACTGCAGTTCATGCTTTGCATGTAGATGCCTGGTCATGCAGGTTGTGCTGAGGTTCAGAACGTTAATGCCTCGCCTCAGGCTCTGATGGCAGAGCGTGCAAGTCACTCGGGTCTTGTCGGTAGGACATTGTTTAAAGAAGTGCCATGCCAGGGAACTCTTTGAAGCTGCCTTTGTGGGGCTGGGTCCCTGTTGGCGATGTCCAGTAGTGTTGAGCGCGAATATTCGAATATTGAATTTTTTTCGCGAATATCGGCACTTCGCTAATTCGCGAATATTTCGAATATAATGATATAAATTCGATATTTCGAATATTCGTTTTTTTTTTTTTTTTTTATTGTTATATTTTTTTCTTTCCCACTTCCCTAAAGTTGTTCTTACCTGTCCTTTGGATTCCTGGCTTCCTGGCTGCTCCAGTCAGTGCCCGTTGCCGCTTCTGCCGACTTCCGTGCTCATGGAGCGTCCCCATCACCATGGGAACGTCTCCATATACTAGAATGTACTGTCGGATTTGAGAATTACGTGAAAAATCGCAATTTGATTATTTCAAGTTATAATAATCGAATTTCGATTTTAACTTAGCACTGCTATATTTAATTCTAGCCTAATATGGAATATAGCAGTGCTAAGTTAAAATCGAAATTCGATTATTATAACTTGAATTAATTGAATTGCGATTTCAACTTGGACCTGGTTTACTATGGTTGGCTTGGTAGAATTAGCGAATATGACGAATGTATTCATCATATTCCACAAAACGAATATAACGAATGTATTCGTCATATTCCACAAAACGAAGATAACGAAGTATTCTGCATCTTCGTTTTAGCTACCTATTCATCAACTTCGCTAATTCTAGCAATCATATAGGAAAGTTTACTATAGAGACAGCTAAGTTTAATTCGCTATGCGATTATATTACTTTGCTGTTTTTTTATAAATAGAATAATTATAATAATTATCAGGTATTATAATTATTCTATTTTTTTTTTTTAAAAAGCAGTCATATAATCGCATAGCGAATTAAACTTAGCTGTCTCTATAGTAAACTTTCCTATATGATTGCTAGAATTACCGAAGTTGACGAATAGGTAGCTAAAACGAAGATGCAGAATACTTTGTTATCTTCGTTTTGTGGAATATGATGAATACATTCGTTATATTCGTTTTGTGGAATATGACGAATACATTCGTCATATTCGCTAATTCTACCAAGCCAACTATAGTAAACCAGGTCCAAGTTGAAATCGCAATTCGATTAATTTAAGTTATAATAATCGAATTTCGATTTTAACTTAGCACTGCTATATTCCATATTAGGCTAGACTTAAATATAGCAGTGCTAAGTAAAAATCGAAATTCGATTATTATAACTTGAAATAATCGAATTGCGATTTTTTCACGTAATTCTCAAATCCGACAGTACATTCTAGTATATGGAGACGTTCCCATGGTGATGGGGACGCTCCATGAGCACGGAAGTCGGCAGAAGCGGCAACGGGCATTGACTGGAGCAGCCAGGAATCCAAAGGACAGGTAAGAACAACTTTAGGGAAGTGGGAAAGAAAAAAATATAACAATAAAAAAACAAAAAAAAAACAAAAACAAATTCAAGTTATAATAATCAAATTTCGATTTTAACTTTTAAAATCGCAATACGCGATTATTTAAATCGCATATTAATCGCGATAACAAGAATAATGACGAATATTCGATTTCGACGAATATAAAACGAATATTCTATCGAATATTCGCGAATTTCGGCGAAATCGAATATGGCACCTGCCGCTCATCACTAATGTCCAGTAGCAGGCGAACTCTGGGGGCGGCGGCTCGTCTGCTTTGGCCCCCTGCTCCCTCTTTGGCTTCGCTGTTGTCTCGGTCTCACCACTACCTCTTAACTGTGAAAGTCATCGCCACGACCTTCAGTCCATGTGGGGTCTAAGACCTCATCGTCCTCTGCATCGTCTTCCACCCAGTCTCCCTCCCTGACCTCCTCCTGTTCAGTCTGCACACTGCAAAAAGACGCGGCAGTGGGCACCTGTGTTTCGTCATCATCAGAGAGTCGGTGACTCTGCTGTGGTGGTATTCCCATGTCCTCTTCATCTGGAGACATAAGTGGTTGTGCGTCAGTGCATGGTATGTCTTCCTCCACTGGGGAAGGGCTAGGTGGACGCCCCTGGGAAACCCTGGAAGCAGAGTCTTCAAACAGAAGAAGAGACTGCTGCATAACTTGTGGCTCAGACCGTTTCCCTGATATGCTTGGGGGTGATGTGACAGACTGATGGGCTTGGTTTTCAGGTGCCACCTGTGCGCTTTCCGCAGAAGACTGGGTGGAAGACCATGTGGTGAACGTGCTGGAAGCACTGTCGGCCACCCAATCGATTAATGCCTGTACCTGCTCAGGCCTTACCATCCTAAGAGCGGCATTGGGCCCCACGAGATATTGCGGTACATTCTGCCGGCTAGTTGAGGGAGTTCGTTCCCTACTGTGTGCGCCTGGGGCCGAACGGCCACGTCCTCTACCAGCAACAGAGGCTCCACGGACACCACCACGACCGCGTCCTCGTCCCTTAATAGTATTTTTCTTCATTGTTGCGATTCAACTCGCACCACAATGAAATATATTATTTTTTATAAGCAAAATCCCCTCACTGGAATACTTTCAGTCTTTTGACTGTATGGATTACAGATGGAATGACTGTTATATGTGAGTACCGCTTTCTTTGACAGATTCTAGTATGGGTACATATATGTTTTCCCAACCCCAGCACATTAGTTTGCTAATTCCAGATGTATGAAACGCAGGCCTAACTGTATCTAGTATATTGAACGCCAGATAAACTAACTTGGCCTTTTTTAAATAAAAAAAATCCCCTCACTGGAATACTTTCAGTCTTTTGACTGTATGGATTACAGATGGAATGACTGTTATATGTGAGTACCGCTTTCTTTGACAGATTCTAGTATGGGTACATATATGTTTTCCCAACCCCAGCACATTAGTTTGCTAATTCCAGATGTATGAAACGCAGGCCTAACTGTATCTAGTATATTGAACGCCAGATAAACTAACTTGGCCTTTTTTAAATAAAAAAAATCCCCTCACTGGAATACTTTCAGTCTTTTGACTGTATGGATTACAGATGGAATGACTGTTATATGTGAGTACCGCTTTCTTTGACAGATTCTAGTATGGGTACATATATGTTTTCCCAACCCCAGCACATTAGTTTGCTAATTCCAGATGTATGAAACGCAGGCCTAACTGTATCTAGTATATTGAACGCCAGATAAACTAACTTGGCCTTTTTTAAATAAAAAAAATCCCCTCACTGGAATACTTTCAGTCTTTTGACTGTATGGATTACAGATGGAATGACTGTTATATGTGAGTACCGCTTTCTTTGACAGATTCTAGTATGGGTACATATATGTTTTCCCAACCCCAGCACATTAGTTTGCTAATTCCAGATGTATGAAACGCAGGCCTAACTGTATCTAGTATATTGAACGCCAGATAAACTAACTTGGCCTTTTTTAAATAAAAAAAAAATTCCCTCACTGGAATACTTTATGGCTTTTCACTGTATGGATTACAGGTGGACTGGTATTAGTAGGGGTGACACAAGCACACCCAAGTCCCTGATGTAGGATTTCTATGGCACAGACCACTATTACAAGTGATTAATGGACGTTGGGAGAGATTGTGCTGCAGCACTAGTCCCAAGATGGCCGCCGCCCATCAGCCCAGTAACATGTGCCACAAAATGGTCTGCACAACCTTTAAAAAAAATAGCCTTGGACTGTGCTGCTAAATCGCTATTGGTCTGAATCCCAGGTGTAGATGTCTGACTTGTTTGGAGCTTTGGAATGCACACTGTGGCAGCTTCTGCTGCAGCACTACAAGTCGCAAAATGGCGGCCGGCGGTCAGCCCAGGTACATGTGGATGGAAAAATCACTCTGGCCACTCTAAAAATAGCCAATCCCTATCAAAAAAGCAGCTCAGCTGCAGTTGTTCAGATGAATCACAGGTGGAGGAGAGAAATTTGCTTCCAGTTATTCAATTATCCCTGCCTATTCTCGCCCTAGCATCAGCTGCGTCTATCCCTGTTCTATTCACATCGGGAGTGAGCACGTCCCGACGTGCGCACAAGCTTATAAAGAGGCTGAGTCACATGCTGCACTTGGCCAATCACAGCCTTGCCAATAGTAGGCATGGCTGCGATGGCATCTTAGGGCAAGTAGTATGATGCATGTTGATTGGCTGCTTTGCAGCCTTTCAAAATGCGCCAAAATACATGCCGAACGACGAACCCGAACTTTTACGAAAAAGTTCGGGTTCGGGTCCGTGTCACGAACACCCCAAAATTCGGTACGGACCCGAACTATGCTCGAACTGTTCGCTCAACACTACTTATGATATTATTTACGGTCATAAACTCCTCTATATAGTCCCCTAAGAGTCCTTCAAACCTTTTTCCCATGACAGAAGTTAAACTATCTGAGCAGCACATTTGCCTTGCGCCAATCACTTGGCACTGTAGCAGTACCTACAGATTCTTTAAAAATTATAAACAGGGGCACATCAATAATCGAACTGAGCTCTTTAAGAACTCTTGGGTGTAATCCATCTAGAACCGGAGCCTTGTTCACATTTACCTTATTTAAACAGCCCCAGCACCACAGATATCTGCTCCTTTCTCTTCTTTTGTATATACAGAGCTAAAAAAAACATTTAGTAACGCTGCCTTTTCCTTATCTTCAGTGACTAACACCCCTTTACCATTATTTAGGGTCCCCACCTGCTCAGACCTTGCTTTTTTAGCATTTATATATTTAATATATTTAAAGATTTTTTGGGGGATTTGTTTTGCTCTATTTTGCCACCTGCTGTTCATTTTGGAGTTCAATTTTAGCCATTTATACTTGTTACCTGAAGGAATAAATGCTCTCCCATTTATCCTCAGTATTATTATGTGACAGTAGCTTCTCCTAGTCTATACTCTGAAATGCTACCCTCAACTCAGGGAAATTAGCCTTTTTAAAATTCAGTGTTTTTGCTTTGCCTGGCAGAATTTTCTTCTTATAGTGTAGGGGGAGTATAATTATATTGCAGTTACTATTACCTAGTGTTTCTTGAACAGTAACATTTCCAACAAGCTCTGCATCATTAGAAATGACCAGATCCAACAGAGCATTGCCCCTAGTGGGAGCTTCTACAAACTGGCCCATACAGTGGTCCTGCAGCAAGTTGAGGAATTTTCTCCCCTTTGCAGTTGAGGCAGAATCATGACCCCTGTCAATGTCTAGGAAGTTAAAATCTCCCATTATGACCACTGTACTGTACAGTTGAGCTTCTATCTCCTCTGTGATGTTAGGGGGTCTATAGATTACACTAGTGTTGGTCAAGCACCAAAGTGCTCAGGTGGTCGAGTAGAACACCTCGGGATGCTCGTGTGCTCTAAAGAGCACCCGAGCACAATGGAAGTCAATGGGAGAACCAGAGTATTAAACCAGGCACCCCCTGCTCTGAAGAGGGGAGGGTGTCTGGTTCACAGGAAAAGGTCAGAAATTGATGTAAACACCACTGAAATGGTTTGGGAAAAGCATGGGGAGGATGTTTAGATGCATCTTGGACTCCCAGGTCGCTGCTGGAAACAATGTTGTCCGAGTAGTACGCCACTTTTATAGACTGACAATAATACACGCAAAACTAAAGATAAAATCGATTTTAGAGGAAAAATTGTTAGGAAACATTCTTTCCTGTATAGTTACTTGTATATAAAGTGCAAGTGCTGCCAAACATTACAAGGAAGAGGCACTCCAACACACCCTTTATTACACATAAAGGAGGGCATCATACACTGTCGGGGATATAAAGCTAATGATTTTATATAAAAGAAAGGATCAAAAGAAACATTTAAAAGGGAATTGATCCTAGAGGTGGAAATATAAAATACCTCAAAAAGAGATCGTTGTTAATTTAATTATAGTGTGCAATCAGTAAAATAAGGTATAAGCGTCTTGACGACAATTATGAGATATACACAATAAACTTAATATTGATTAAGGTAGATACGAACCCTTGCTCTGCTCAAACTTTGACCAATCTCGGATATCGGGTAGTATTGCAACACAACTTATAAATTATCAGGCCAGATATTGGCTATGGAATTGAATATTCCAATCATAGATTTTCTCCAATATCAATATTGGATCTTTTATTCAGTAATATGCATCTTTATTGAATAGTGATAATATTGATGTAGCACTTTTAACATTATACATCCGAACTAATGCAGGTAGTTACTAAATATCAGGCCAATTAATTCAATCAATACTACACATAATAAAGTTATATGTTACCTGAGAGTGCAGATGATATGCAGAGTCTGAGGCCACTTTCACACGGGCAAGTTTTCCGCGCGGGTGCAGTGAGTGAGGTGAGCGCATTGCACCCGCACTGAATCCAGACCCTCTCATTTCTATGGGGCTGTGCACATGAGCGGTGATTTTCACGCATCACTTGTGCGTTGCGTGAAAATCGCAGCATACTCTCTATTGTGCGTTTTTCACGCAACGTAGGCCCCATAGAAGTGAATGGGGCCTACGTGGGGATGCGGTGCGAGCAAGTGCGGATGCAATAAAGTGCGGATGCGGTGCGATTTTTACGCATGGTTGCTAGGTGACGATCGGGATGGGGACCCGATCTTTATTATTTTCCCTTATAACATGGTTATAAGAGAAAATAATAGCATTCTTAATACAGAATGCTAAGTAAATTAGGGATGGAGGGGTTAAAAAAAAATAAAAAATTTAACTCACCTCATCCACTTGTTCGCGCAGCCCGGCTTCTCTTCTTTCTTCTTCTTTGAGGACCTGGGAGAAAAGGACCTTTAGTGACGTCACTGCGCTCATCCCATGGTCCATCACATGATCCATCACTATGGTCCATCTGTGACCACAGGTGACAATTTGTCAATGACGACATAGGGTCCCTTCCAGGAAGGCAGGAACTTCCGTTCCTTCACCTGATCCCGGGCAAAGTTATAGAGATTAACCTGATCGGAAATCTGGTATTATTTTTGAGTAGTCTTTAGGTCATTGTAGGTTTTGGTGCTTACTTCTGCTTTTTCTATATTCTTCTGGGCAAACGCAAAAGCATGCTGAAGGTGCTTGCGTAGATTCTCCATATATTGATGAGCTGTTAAAGCATTTATCAAATTGTGGTCTGTTGTCCGGTAGAGTAAATGCTGGGATGATACCATCTTCCTGCTTGTGATCATTTCAAAGGGAGAGAGTTTGGTTGTCGCGCTTGGGGTGGCCCTGATGGCCATGAGAACCAAAGGCAACCTTACATCCCAGTCTTTACCGGATTCATTGACAAATTTCTTTAGAATGTTGACAATTGTTTGGTTGTATCGTTTTACTCCACCACTAGAGTCTGACCAATAAGCTATATGTAGCTTTTTCTTTACCCCCAGTATTTCCCACATTTTCATCATCACTTCTCTAGTGAAATGACTTCCGCGATCGGACTCGATGCATTGGGGAAGACCAAACCTGAAAAATACGTAGTTAATGAGTAGAGAGGCGTACACACTTGAACTGCATGTTTTGCAAGGCAAACATTCCACCAATTTTGTGAATTAACAAGTCACGGTTAACATATATCTGTTGACTTAATAATTCATACGTTAATTCATACGTTAACTTCTCACCTCGATGACCAGCCATTGGGGCGTCATGGGCGTGCTGCAACATCAAACCTCAGAATGCCGCGGGTACCACCCATTGTGAGATACCATTCTTACCAATAATCCATCCTGTGACGAGAATTGGAACTTACCCTTCATCAAAATCCGTAACTCTAACTTTTCCATCCCGGGAAGTACTCCTCAAAGCTATTGCGAATATAATTAGAATCTGTGTTTATAACAAACTCTTTAATACCAGATTTGATAGACATTTGTACGGGGTTATACACAGCGGTAAGCTCTGTGACTTGGCTACTTTTGGGACCAATTTTGTAGCCCACGGACACTTCTGGGAATATATTTTTCCACACAACTCGGATACCTGCAACCAATGTACATTCAGTTCCTATAGTGGTATGGAAAGAACAGCCGTCTACATATACACATGCTAAGGATTTGTAATCCTCTTGTTCATAAGATTTGTATGGAGATAAAGATTGTTCTTCCAGGAAATCATTTCCTGTTGATTCATCTATATGTCCTGCATTCGTACAATCGTGAAGTTCAGCTAATCCTTGAGCAACTGGGTTCTTATTATTTAGTGTGTATATGATTCCCAATGGCCATACCATTAAGGACATCGTCCAGGCGGTTATCCTGCTGTTTGACAGATTTCCATCCTTGATTCTATCACTTTGCAAATATTGCAGTGGTTGGTGTGCAGTTTCCACAATGATCTTTTCGCCTTGGATAAAACTCCTGAAATATTGCAAAGCCCACACCATTGACAGTAATGGTTTTTCACAGTCATTGAATTTTACCTCAACCGGTGATAAGGACTTGCTGGCATAGTCGATGATCTTATTCAGGTTGTCCTGTTTCTGGAAGAGGACTGCACTCACTCTTTTGTCAGTGAAGCCTGCTTCAATGAAGAAAGGTTTTCCACCTTCTGGGTAAGCAAAGCATGGGGCTTGGGTGAGTCTGGCTTTGACCTCATTCACAGCTTGGTCGTGACGTTCACTCCATTCGCATTTCACCCCTTTCTTCAGCAACTGCAAAAACTGGTTTCGTAATCTCAGCATAGTTGTCTATGATAGTTCATCATACCCAGGATGGATCTCAACTCCTTGAGATTTGTAGGTGGTCACTGCTTCCACTTTCTTTTTCTGTGGGTTGATTCCATCAGCAGTGATTTCGTGACCTAGGAAATGGACTTTGGTACGACACCATTGAGCCTTCTGCAAAGAAAGTTTTACACCAGCTTTCCTCAGTTGGGTTAGTACATGCCTCAATTCCGCAATGTGTTCCTGAAAAGTCATGCTTCGATCAGGATGTCATCCACATAAGATAAGGTACCTCGTTCAGTGGCATCAGGCATCATCTTATGCATGAACACAGCAAACTCATAGCCTGCATTAATGAACCCGAAAGGCAATTGGGTCCAGGGATATTGCTGCTTCCCAAATGTGAAGGCCAATTTGTATTGATACTTCTCGTCGACCTTAATCGTCCAATATCCCTGTGCACAGTCAAGAGCAGTGAAAATTTTTGGACCCCTGTATTTGTGGCAAACACTGGTCAATATACAGCACGGGCCATCCGGACATATATACACGTTTATATAACTGCCTCAGGTCCGAACAGAGGTGAAATTGACCATTTGGTTTGAGAATCCCAAGTATAGGATGGTTGAACGAGCTGTGCACCGGACAGATGATTCCCCGCCTCTCCAAATTCTTGACGATTTCCGATAGCGACTCGTAAGCTGCCAGCGGAAGTTGGTACTGTTTGACATATACAGGGGGTGCATTGGGATCCGTCTGGATTCTTGCAACGTACAGGTCAGTTTCCCGAAAGTCATAAGAATTCTTAGCAAACATGTCTTGAAATTCTGCAAAGAGCCCTTTTAGCTGTTGACACTCCGACTCATCAGCGCATACGTTAGCTATAGAGATTTTCTCTTCAACCCATTCCTGAAATTCTGGAAAGATTCATAAGCTTCTTCAAGCTCACTAGTTAAATCGTTTTGAGTATTGCGTACCTTCTCTTTTCCCTATTGGCATGACTCGTACTCCTTCTCATTGCTCTCATGGTGGAAAACCAAAGATGATTCTTCAATGTGGCATGTACCTTCTTCAGGACTGAAACAATAAACAGAGTGGTTATTGAATAACTCCTCAGGTGTTGAGGAAAAACGTTGTTCCACTACTTTTTCTTCTGTCAAGTATTCATCAGGAATATGTTCAATGGAATCATTCTGGAATCCAAAAGTGTAATACTTCGAATTCATACCTAGACCAATGATGGTACCTTTTTGTAAGGATATGCTATGGGGAGCCATATTATGAATTACCATTTGCAATGGATTCTGTTGGATGTTTACCATAGGAGTGGGCTTTACCTTCAGGCCGAGTTGCTGTATCCGGTTAGACAAACAGATCAAAGCATCTGCATTGTTTAATTTTTGCCCCTTCTTTACTTGAATGAGAAGAAGAAATGGCTTGCACCCTTCAGGGATTTTAACCTCATTAGCAACCATGATACTTACGGCATAGGGCATCTATTGTCCCCATCTCAAGTATTGCTCTTCATTTTGGAATCCCTCCGGGTCTCCAGGTAATCTGGACCATATAGTATTGTTGACCAGATCAAGAGTATTGTTGACCAGGTCAATCTGCACGGCAAATCGGTGTAGAAGGTCATTACCTAAATACATCTGGTACAGTGGTTCAGTTAATACGATGAATAAATGTTCTGTAGTCTTACTCCTATGGAAATAGACAATAGACATCTTGCAATCACATTATGACTCTGAGAATCTCCATCCAGATCATGAACCCATTGGTCCTGTGGAGAGGAAGCTTTAATCACTTTAGGGCTAGCGACCTGTTTTAAAAGACCTGGGCTTCTATAACTGGCTTCGGATTTTAGATCCACCTTGGCATATTTCCCCCGGGCTATATTGTTCACCTGTATGGGAATCAATAAGTTATCACTGACCTTCTCAATAGTGATGGACGAACATCTGCCGGGACTGTTCTCGAACGCGATCAAATGTTCGCGAACCGCAAGTTTGTGGCGGGTCCCATTCATTTTAATGGCAGGCGAACCTGAAAAACCTTCAGCTCATATTTGCAGCCAAGAAATAATTACTAGAAGTGCACAAATAGTCCCACAACATGGACAGTGACATACCAGATTTATTATTCGAATTTGCGATCCCAATAACGCTTGTCCCTCTATATACCTGCAGTATCGCAGCAGAACCGCACACAACTGCCGCACAATACAAATGCACTATAATATACTTTCTAACATAGAAAGTATATTATAACATTGCACACGGAAGGCAATCCATTAGAATATACATAAATATAAAATGTAACCTTTAATAATGTTACTATGAGGGTCCATTCACACGTTCATAAGTGTTTTGCGGATCTGCAAAACACGGACATTGGCAATGTGCATTCCGCAATTTGCGGACGGCACATCGCCGGCACTATAATAGAAAATGCCTAATCTTGTCTGCAATTGCGGACAAGAATAGGACATGTTCTATTTTTTTGCAGAAACGGTAACACGGATGCGGAACTGCAGATCCACAAATGCGGATGGATACGGATCCACAAATGCGGTTGCGGACAGCACATTCCGGCCCCATTGAAAATGAATGGGGCTGCGGAGCGAATGCGGACCCATTTTGCGGATGTGTGAATGGAAAAGATATCCCTCAAAATGAAAATAAATTAAATTATTAAAGTTAAGCATAAAGCATAGATGTGGTAGGCAATAACAAGTGCTCGACGGCACTAAATCAGGTGCTCGGCGGCACCAAAACAGAGACCATATGTCCTACCACAATCCGGGGGGTTCCAGTGCACATCCATGAATCCTGGAGGGAAAGCAAAAAACATCTAACCCTGGGCTAGATGATGTGGTATTGAAGGACAGGGTGGGCAAAGAACTGTCCCTGATATTGCCCTACAGGGGAGGTGCTATTCTGGCCGTGATAGCCTAACCACAGACCACCTGCCCTGATAAGAGCGACCCTGTCCGGAAAATTGCCCTATATAAAAATGGCCCTAGTAATCCCCTAGCCCCTAGGCCCCTGACTTCCAGGTGATCACTATATAGATCTATGTGTTTTTGACTCATTATAAAAGTATATTATAAGTATATCGCACCCCTCTGTGTATCACACCTATTCATAGCACACCTATACCAGTCCTTAAAATGACTTTTGTGTGAAAATTGCGTCCAGATCAGGTTTATTTATAAGGTAGGGGGTATGTCCATGTGCTGAAACATCTGAATGTATGTTCGCATGTTCGGCGAATCGCGAACACGCAAAGTTTGCCGCAAAACGACCGCCGGGCCAACCGGAAGGCCATCTCTACTTCTTAATCCATACCATGGATTGAGTATGCTTGGTCTGGTCCGCCACTTCTTAATTTTCCCCTTCTAAAGAAATGGTTAATACATCCCATCCAAGGTTACCTTTTCAATTCTGTCCTTCTGGATGGTTATGGTATGAGCGGTACCATTGACATTTTCCCTAGGCTTACAATTTCTCAGGATCGTGACATCCGGCATCCTAAAACGAACTTCAACACAGTTAAGCCTTTCTTCAATCACATGACAACTACGTTGGGGTTGTGCATTGCAAGAATACTCTTAGGCAATAGGGTGCCTTTACCTGAGTCCAGATTGCTTAGAATCAACAAAATATCGGACTTCAACCTGAAACAGATCACATAAGAAATTAGGATGCTCACTAGTGTTGATCGAGCATGCTCGGCCGAACACCAGTTCGGCTCGAGCATCTCGATTCTCAGCACATGGCGGTATTCGGCCGAATACCGCATGTGCTCGAGTGCAATGCTCGAGTCTCCTCCCCGCAAGTTTCTTGCCTTTTTAAAATTTTAACCATGCTGTACCTCTTACTTGCAAAGTGTCTCCGCCCACACTTATAAAAGAGCCATCAAACGATTTCAATTTCAGCCTCTTTACTGTCAAATCCATAAGCTGCTGGAAATAACTATATGACAATATAATGGCTTGTGATCCAGTGTCAAGTAAACCCGATAAGTTCATCTTGGAGATAAGAATCAACAAAATATCGGACTTCAACCTGAAACAGATGACATAAGAAATTAGGATGCTCAATAGTGTTGATCGAGCATGCTCGGCCGAACACCAGTTTGGCTCGAGCATCTCGATTCTCAGCACATGGTGGCATTCGGCCGAATACCGCATGTGCTCGAGTGCAATGCTCGAGTCTCCTCCCCGCAAGTTTCTTGGCTGCTACGCAGCCCAAAAATGTGCAGGTAAGTACTGCCCTCACTATGATGCCTTAGTCATGTTGGGTACTGGCATTACAGTAATTGGCTGGCCGGAACACGTCATCGGTTGCTATATAGAACCCGATGATGCGTGTTCAGCTCAGTCTTAGGCCTCTTGCACACGAACGTGTGCGACCCGTGGTCGTGCTGCGGCCCGCAAAATGCGTGCCGCAATGCACGAGCACAGTCCGTGGGGAAGCTGCAGCGGATCGCGTACCCATTCACTTTAATGGATCCGCGATCCAGCCGTTCTGCAAAAAGATAGGACATGTTCTATCGTTTTGCGGAATGGAAGTATGGGACAAAGTGCTTCCGTAGGGTTCTGTTCTATGCTTCCGTTCTGCACTATTCCGCATCTCCGGATTTGCGGACCCATTAAAGTGAATGGGTCCGCATCCGTGATGCGGAATGCCTACAGAGCGGCACACGTGTATTGCTGATCCGCAAATGCGGTCCGCAATACGACAACAGGGCGCACACGTTTGTATGCAAGAGGCCTTAGTCAGGGAGAGCTGTGCTGAGGAAGGGACAGACAGTGTAGGGAGTGATGTACAAATATTTTTAGTAGAAAAACTTTTCAGAGACCCAAAAGTCCTTTTAAGGACTATTGTTGTGTGTGGCAGCAGCAATATCTATTTTTAGCGCAAACTGCCCTAAATAGCAAAAACTTTACAGACCCAAAAGTCCTTTTAAGGACTGTTGTGTAAGGCAGCAATATCTACTTTTAGCAAATCATGCGCTAAATAGTGTGCAATAGTTAAGCTGCTGCAGGCAGTGACATTAGCTGCTCCACATCTCCTGTGTAAAATGTGCGCATCCAAAAAATATCTGACATCCAGTGTACTTTTTCCATAGACGGTGTCCACTGCGGACAGTGACATTAACTGCGCCACATCTCCAGTGTAAAGTGTGTACATCCCAAAAATATCAGTGACATACTGTGTATTTTTTCAATAGACTGTGTTTGCTTCTGACAGTGACATTACCAGTGCCACATCTGCAGTGTAACGTGTGCGCTGAAAAAAATTATTTGTGACATACAGTGTACTTTTTCCGTAGACTGTGTCTGCTGCAGACCGGGACATTACCAGCGCCACATCTGCAGTGTATCGTGTGCGCTGAAAAAATGTATCTGTGACATACAGTGTACTTTTTCAATAGACGGTGTCCGCTTCTGACAGTGACATTACCAGCGCCACGTCTGCAGTGTAACGTGTGCGCTGAAAAAATGTATCTGTGACATATAGTGTACTTTTTCAATAGATGGGTTCTGCTACTGACAGTGAATTACCAGAGCCACATTTGCAGTATAACGTGTGCGCAGAAATTTTTTATCTGCAACATACAGTGTACTTTTTCAATAGACGGTGTTTGCTTCTGACAGTGACATTACCAGTGCCACATCTGCAGTGTAACGTGTGCGCTGAAAAAAATTATTTGTGACATACAGTGTACTTTTTCCGTAGACTGTGTCTGCTGCAGACCGGGACATTACCAGCGCCACATCTGCAGTGTATCGTGTGCGCTGAAAAAATGTATCTGTGACATACAGTGTACTTTTTCAATAGACGGTGTCCGCTTCTGACAGTGACATTACCAGCGCCACATCTGCAGTGTAACGTGTGCGCTGAAAAAAATTATTTTTGACATACAGTGTACTTTTTCCGTAGACGGTGTCTGCTGCGGACCAGGACATTACCAGCGCCACATCTGCAGTGTATCGTGTGCGCAGAATTTTTTTGATCTGTGACATACAGTGTACTTTTTCAATAGACGGTGTCCGCTTCTGACAGTGACATTACCAGCGCCACATCTGCAGTATAACGTGTGCGCAGAATTTTTTTATCTGCAACATACAGTGTACTTTTTCAAAAGACGGTGTCCGCTTCTGACAGTGACATTACAAGCGCCACATCTGCAGTGTAAAGTGTGCGCAGAAAAAATGTACCTGCGACATACAGTGTACTTTTTCAATAGACGGTTTCCGCTTCTGACAGTGACATTACCAGCGCCACATCTGCAGTATAACGTGTGCGCAGAAAAAAATTTATCTGTGACATCCAGTGTACTTTTTCAATAGACGGTGTCTGCTTCTGACAGTGACATAATCAGTGCCACATCTGCAGTGTAACGTGTGCGCTGAAATTTTTCATCTGTGATACACAGTGTACTTTTTCCATAGACGATGTTTGCTACTGACAGTGACATTACCAGCGCCACATCTGCAGTGTAACGTGTGCGCTTAAAATTTTTATCTGTGATATACAGTGTACTTTTTCCATAGACGATGTTTGCTGCTGACAGTGACATTACCAGCGCCACATCTGCAGTGTAACGTGTGCACTGAAAAAATGTATCTGTGACATCCAGTGTACTTTTTCAATAGACGGTGTCCGCTTCTGACAGTGACATAACCAGTGACACATCTGCAGTGTAAAGTGTGCGCTGAAAACCTTTTTTCTGTGACATACAGTGTACTTTTTTCGTAGATGCTGCGGACAGTGACATTACCGGTGGGACCTCTTCTGTATAATGTTTCCTCATCCCAAATATCTGTGACTTCCCTGTAATTTTTTATTAGCCGCTGGTGACAGCATTGACATAATCTGCGGGATATCTCCTGTGTGACTTTCCACATCCCAAATACCTTTTTAAATTTGTTTGCACATACACTTCCAAATCCTACGCTACTATATGTGTGACAGACTTTCAAGCATATATAACATTTAATATGAAGAAGGCGAGCAGTAAGGGACGGGGCAGTGGCCGTGATGCTGATGGTGCACGCAGAGGCCGTCGTCCTGGGCACGGTGAAACTGTGCCTGCTGCCAGTGCACAAGAAAAACAATCATCTATGATACCTAGCTTCATGTCCCAGTTTGCAGGGCGGCACAGGACACAACTCTTAAAGTCGGACCAGTGCGACCAGGTGGTCGGTTTGATTGCAGCAGATAATGCTTCCAGTCGGTTAAGCACCACCCTGTCTTCCACCAAGTCCAGTCTCAGTAGCCAAGAGTCTGCTCAACACAATCCTCACCCTGATCCTCCTTCCTCCCACCATGGAGAGTCTGGGCAAACAAGTGATCCCACACTCGGATATTACGAGGAGCTTTTTTCAGTGCCATTTCTTGATTTGGCCCGTTCGCCAAGCACCATTCCTTGATTTGGGCCTCTCGCCAAGTACGCTTGAAGAGGGACAGATCTTGTGCCCTGATTCCCAAACTCTTGAGCATCCACAGTCACAAGAAGATGACAATGGGGAACGGCAATTACTGTTTAATGAGGTGGATAATGATGAGACACAGTTGCCAATAAGTCAACCGCAATTACTGTCTCAAGAGGATGATAAAGAGAATGAGACACAGTTGTCAATCACTGAGGTTGTGGTTAGGTCAACAAGTCAGGAGGATGAGCAGAGTGTGGAAGTGGAAGAGAAAGTGGTGGACGATGAAGTCACTGACCCAACCTGGGAAGATGGAAAGCTGAGCGAGGACAGCAGTACAGAGGGGGAGGGATCTGCAGCACCGCAACAGGCTGGAAGAGGCGGTGGGGTGGCAAAAGGGAGAAGGCAGGCCACACTAAACAGGCCCGCAACTGTTCCACGGAGCAACCCTTGCGGAAATCTACCTTGCCAAGGGGTAGGTGTTCCGCAGTCTGGCGCTTTTTTGAAGAAAGTGCGGATGACAAAAGAATAGTAGTTTGCAACCTGTGCCATACCAAAATGAGCCGGGGTATGAACACTAGCGAGTCATACCCTGGGATGGCACAGTTGCTACCGACGCCAAGGATTGCGGGCCCTACTTCCATCAGGGTTTCCGCCACCACCTTTGTTAGTGGCTGCAACCCCTCCTTCTCCTCCTCCACTTCCACCTCTTAACTATCATCTTGAAGCACCACTCAGACATCAGTCAGTAGCTGGAAGCAGTGTAGCACTGTAGTGGGGAAGTGGCAACAGGCTGTGCTTAAATTGATCTGCTTAGGTGACAAACAGCACACTGCCGCAGAGCTGTGGAAGGGGATAAGAGACCAGACTGATCTGTGGCACTCGCCACTCAAGCTAGAACCAGGCATGGTTGTGTTTGATAATGGCCATAACTTGGTGGCGGCTTTGGAGCTCGGCAAGCTCACACACATCCCATGCCTAGCCCACGTGTTCAACTTAGTGGTTCACCAGTTTCTCAAAACCTACCCCAATTTGCCTGAGCTACTGGTGAACGTACGCTGGTGTGTGCACATTTCCGCAAGCCATCGACAGATTCAGCTAGTCTGTCAGCGCTGCAGCAGCGCTGGAAATTGCCAGCTCACTGGCTGTTGTGCGACGTGAGCACACGATGGAACTCGACATTCCACATGTTGGCCAGGCTTTATGAGCAGCAAAGGACAGTAGTGGAATACCAGCTGCAACATGGTTGTCGCCTTTCCAGTCAGCTTCCGCTCTTCACAAGCGACGAGTGGGCATTAATGTCTGACCTCTGTGAGGTTTTACGCAACTTTGAGGAATCAACACAGATGGTGTCTACTCAAATGCTCGCTGCTCGCAATTAAGCATGACGATTTGCATGTGGAAGAGGTGGAAATAGGGAAGACATTACACAGGGTGAAAGCCAGACCACCCTCAGTTCGTCTTCTCAGCTCAAATTGGATGATGAAGAGGCGGAGGAGAAGGAGGAGGAGCAGGAGACGGTTGCCTCCGCTACAGAGGGTAGTACCCATGGAAGTTTAATTCCATCTGTTCTGTGTGGGTGGGCAGAAGAGGAGGAAGAGGATGAGGAGATTGAGTCATCCTCCTGATGACAACAGCGAAGTCTTGCCTGTTAGTACTCTGTCACACATGGCTGACTTCATGTTAGGCTGCCTTTCCAGCGACCCGCGCGTTATACATATTTTAGACAACAGGGATTGCTGGTTGTTCACCCTTCTGGACCCCCGCTACAAAGGGAACTTCTCATCTCTCATTCCTCTGGTGGAGAGGATGATCGAAATGGTGCAATACCAGAAGATCCTTGTGGAAAAATTTCTCCAAAAATTTCCAGCAGTCAACGCTTGTGGCATATTTCCGAGGAGGGAAGACAAGGGGAACACACAGCAGTTCCAACAGACGCAGGGCAACACTGTCCAAAGCCTGGGACAGTTTCATGAAACCTCGCCAGCGCCCTCACCATGATGAACGGCCTACTGTCACAAGGAGGGAAACATTTTGGAAGATGGTGAAGGAGTACATAGCAGACCGTGTCAGCTTCCTCAATGATCCCTCAGTGCCTTACAACTACTCTTTTACAGGGTCAGCTCACCTGCAGGCCCTCGCATATAATGTTTTAGAGGGTCAGCTCACCTGCAGTCCCCCGCATATAATTTTTTAGAGGGTCAGCTCACCTGCAGGTCCTCACCTACAATCTTTTACAGGTCAGCCCACCAGCAGGCCCTCACCTACAATCTTTTACAGAGTCAGCTCACCTGCAGGTCCTCACATATACATTTTTTAGAGGGTCATCTCACCTGCAGGCCCTCGCATATGTTTTACAGGGTCAGCTCACCTGCAGGCCCTTGCATATATTGTTTTACAGGATCAGCTCACCTGCAGGCCCTCACATATAATTTTTTAGAGGGTCAGCTCACCAGCAGGCCCTCGCATATAATGTTTTAGAGGGTCAGTTCACCAGCAGACCCGCACCTAAAATCTTTTACAGGGTCAGCTTACCTGCAGGTCCTCGCATATAATTTTTTAGAGGGTCAGCTCACCAGCAGGCCATCAATCATAATTTTTCAAGAGTGTATGATGCCCTTCTTTATGTGTATTAAAGGTTTTATTGGAGTGACAGTTCCTTGTAATTTTTGGAAGCCCTTTCGCTTAGTGCATAGGCTTTATGTGTGTAGGAGTCCCACTACCTAAACAATTGTATCACAATGTGAATGAGGCCCTCCATCCCTCCATTATGTGATATACAGCTTGTATCAGAGTGCCTGTCACGGAACCATGAACCAGACGTACAACAAGAGATAAGTGAAAATAAGAAGGCTTTATTGAAAATAAAGCTGTAAAGCAAAAGTCCAAACGAATGGTGAAACCGAAGCAGAGTCTTTGAGAGGCCAGAGATCAGGAACCAGAAGGGTAGTCAGACGAAGCCAGGATCAGGAACCAGCAGGGTAGTCAGACGAAGCCAGGATCAGGAACCAGCAGGGTAGTCAGACGAAGCCAGGATCAGGAACCAGAAGCAGCAGCAGTCTTAGAAGCATGTGAACACAGGAGGACCAAGCAGGGAACTGAAGCCACAGACCTCCTATATATATGAGCTAGGCATCCAGCTCCTCCCAGAGGGAAGGAGGAGCCGCAGGGTGGAAGGCTACAAGAAACCCAGAAACCAAGATGGCCGCCAGCACATGTCAAACGAAGGAGAACAGCAAGAAGGTAAGACCATGACAGTACCTCCCCCTCAAGGGCCCCTCCTCCGCGGAGCAAAAAACGGTTTCTGAGGGAAGCGTGCGTGGAAGGCTCGGAGCAAGGCAGGAGCATGGACATCTGCGGAGGAAACCCAGGAACGCTCCTCTGGACCATAACCACGCCAATGGACCAAAAACTACACCCGACCGCGGACCAGGCGTGAGTCCAGGATATTGCTCACCTCATACTCCTCATGATTGCCCACTCGGACCGGACGAGGCCGAGGAACCGAGGAAGTGAAACGATTACACACCAGTGGCTTCAACAGGGAGACATGAAACACGTTAGAGATCCGCATGCCAGGAGGAAGCGCAAGGGCATAGGCTACCGGGTTTACCCTGCGAAGCACTCGGAAGGGACCAACAAAGCGAGGCGCCAGCTTGGGAGTGGGCACTCGAAGGTTGAGGTTGCGGGTGGACAACCATACACGGTCTCCGACCTGGTAGGAAGGAGCAGGCGCTCGTCTGCGATCAGCCTGGAGTCTCTGGCGCTGCGCAGAGACCTCAAGGGACTTCTGGATCTGTACCCAAGAAGCACGTAGGACGGAAAGGTGATCCTCCACAGCCGGAATATCCTGGGGAGAGAATACCTCCGGTAACACGGCAGGTTGGAACCCATAATTGGCCATGAAGGGAGACGTCCCAGAGGAAGAGTTCACCGCCGTGTTCCTGGCAAACTCAGCCCAAGGCAGAAGGTCAACCCAATTGTCTCGGTGATCGGAGACATAGCAACGAAGGAATTGCTCCAAGGCCTGATTGGATCGTTCTGCGGCCCCATTGGACTGAGGGTGGTATGCCGAGGAGAAGGAGAGATGAATCCCCAACTGGGAGCAAAAGGCGCGCCAGAACCTGGACACAAACTGACTCCCCCGATCCGACACAATCTCCTTGGACAAACCGTGCAACCGGAAGACCTCCCTGGCAAAAATCGTGGCCAACTCTTGTGCAGAGGGTAACTTCTTGAGAGGAACACAGTGGCACATTTTGGAAAACCGATCCACAATCATGAGAATGACCGTATGGCCTCGGGATGCAGGGAGGTCCACAATGAAATCCATCCCCAGGTGTGACCATGGGCGCTCCCCGGTGGCTATGGGTTGCAGAAGGCCCAACGGAAGGTGCCGAGGGGACTTACTCTGGGCACAAACGGAGCATGCCGCTACATATGCGGCGATGTCGGAACGTAGGGAAGGCCACCAGAACAGACGTGAAACAGCCCAGGACAGCTGATTCTTTCCAGGATGCCCCGCGGTCTTGGAGTTATGGTAGGTTCGCAACAACCGAGTGCGCAACTCCTCAGGCACAAAACATCTGCCGTTGGGTCTCCCAGAGGGAGCACCAGATTGAGCCGCCAAAATCTGCTCACCCAGGGGAGAGGTCTGGCTGGTGCGAATGGCGGCCAGGATCTGATTCGGAGGTATGACCGAAGTCGGAATCGACTCCTCCCTGGACAGCTCGGAGTACTGCCGTGATAGGGCATCCGCCCTGATGTTCTTGGAACCGGGTAGGTAGGAGACCACGTAATTAAAACGTGACAAGAACAGAGCCCATCTGGCCTGACGTGGTGTCAATCTCTTGGCCTCAGAAAGGTAGGTCAGATTCTTATGGTCCGTCAGGATGAGAACCGGAACCACCGAACCCTCGAGCAAGTGCCTCCATTCTTTAAGGGCCTGCACGATGGCCAATAACTCCCTGTCACCAATCTGATAGTTGCACTCCGCGGAAGACAGTTTCCGGGAGTAAAACCCACAAGGAAGCAGAGGACCCTCTGGTGTTCTACGCTGAGACAGAAGGGCGCCTACTCCCGTCTCAGACGCGTCCACCTCGAGGACAAAGGGCAACCCAGGGTTGGGATGCGACAGAATCGGAGCCGACACAAAAGCGGACTTTAGGGCCTCAAAAGCTCGGATGGCCTCGAGCGGCCAGACCTGGGAATTACTGCCCTTCCTGGTCAGATCCGTGAGAGGCTTGGCCAGCATGGAAAAGTCCCTGATGAACTTCCGATAATAATTGGCGAAGCCCAAAAAGCGCTGCAGGGAACGAAGACCACTGGGCTGGGGCCACTGTAAGACAGCCGAAACCTTCTCAGGATCCATGGAGAACCCCTCAGCGGAAATGATGTAACCTAAGAAGGTTACCTGGGATCGGTGAAATTCGCATTTCTCAAGCTTACCGAACAGCTTGTTCTCTCGTAACCGTTGCAACACTCGTCTGACATCCAGAATGTGGGCCTCCATGGATTCAGAATATACCAAGATGTCATCCAAATAGACCACCACACACTGCTGCAACAGGTCACGGAAAACATCGTTGATGAATTCCTGAAAGACTGCGGGCGCATTGCACAACCCAAAGGGCATAACCAAGGATTCATAATGACCGGTCCTGGTGTTAAACGCGGTCTTCCACTCATCGCCCGCCTTGATCCTTACCAGGTTATATGCCGCCCTCAGGTCGAGTTTGGTAAAGACCGTGGCCCCTTTAAGGCGATCGAACAGCTCGGAAATCAAGGGTATCGGGTAAGCGTTCTTGATCGTGATGCGATTGAGACCCCTGTAATCGATGCAAGGCCTCAACTCACCGCCCTTCTTTTTCACAAAGAAAAATCCAGCCCCTGCCGGGGACGAGGATTTGCGAATGTGTCCGCGTGAAAGCGCCTCCCTCACGTACTCCTCCATGGCCTCGTTCTCCGCTACCGACAGTGGATAGACTTTGCCACGAGGAGGAACGGCACCAGGTTGTAACTCTATGGCACAATCATATGGGCGGTGCGGAGGTAGGGCAACCGCGCGCACCTTATCGAATACATCCCGGTACTCCTCGTATTCAGGAGGCAACAGAGAGTCCGAGGAAGTACACAGCAACTTGACAGACCCATGGATGCAACTAGCCCCACACTGCGGTGACCACGAGAGGATCTCGGCCGATCTCCAATCGAAAGTCGGATTATGCTTCTGGAGCCAGGGGTACCCCAAGACCACCGAGTAGTGTGGAGACGAAATAACCTGGAGGCAGACCGACTCTCTGTGAACGGCACCAATGGCTATCCCCACTGGAAGGGTCTCATGAGTCACGTGTGACGACAGAAGGGGTCTGCCGTCTATCGCCTCAAGAGCCAGTGGGGAACCTCGAGCCTGCAGAGGAATGGAATTGGCGGCAGCGAACACACTATCAATGAACAAACCACCAGCACCAGAGTCCACCAACGCCTGGGTTGTCACCGAGCCCCCAACCCAGGAGAGGACAACAGTAATCAGTGGTTTGTCAACACGGGAAACCGGGGATGAGGAGACTCCACCCAAGATCTGCCCCCGACAGGATCTCAGGTACGAGCGTTTCCCGGACGGTTCGGACATGCCAACCGAAAATGCCCACCGAGACCACAGTACATGCATCGACCCTCGCGTCTCCGGAGTACCCTCTCCCCCTCGGACAGGCGAGCAAACCCCAGCTGCATGGGTTCACCCCCAGACAAGTCATCCCCAGGAGGCGTGGGAGGAGAGGGAGGCACGGGTGGGACAGCAAACGTAGGCGCCAATCTGTTAGAAGACCTCCGCAGGCTCTCCTTAAAGGAAGGTCTCTCCCTGAGTCTGGTGTCAATCAAAATCAGGAAAGAAATAAGAGACTCGAGCTCCACTGGTAGGTCCTTAGCTGCAACCTCATCCTTCAAGGCATCCGAGAGACCATGAGAGAAAGCAGCGACCAGAGCCTCATTATTCCAGCCCACCTCTGCTGCCAGGGTACGAAACTCAATGGCGTATTCAGCTACGGATCGTGAACCCTGTCTGATGGACATGAGGAGCTTCGCGGCAGAGGCAGCACGAGCCGGCACATCGAATACCTTCCGAAGAGAAGCAACAAAACCGGAAAACTCGGCAACCACCGGATTGTTGTTCTCCCATAAAGGGCTGGCCCAGGCCAAGGCCTTGTCCGAGAGCAGCGAGATCAAGAAGCCCACCTTTGATCTCTCAGTAGGAAAGGCATGTGGCAGCAACTCGAAATAAATGCCCACCTGGTTAAGGAAACCTCAGCACTGAGTTGGCTCTCCCCCAAAGCGCTGTGGAAGAGGGGCAGAACCGGTCATACCCCGAAACACCGCAGGCGCAACAACAGGTGTCGGGGTAGACTCTGGCGCAACAACCGGAGCGGCAGTAGGAGCGACAACCGACCCATCGGCAACAGGAGCGAAATGAGCCGTGCGTTCAAGCAGGGTTTGCAACGCCACAGCGAACCGACCCAACAGGTGATCCTGCTGATCAAGTCTGGCAACCAGCATGGGTAGCGAGGATGGCCCTGTACCGTCAGAACTCATGGCTTGGTCCTAATGTCACGGAACCATGAACCAGACGTACAACAAGAGATAAGTGAAAATAAGAAGGCTTTATTGAAAATAAAGCTGTAAAGCAAAAGTCCAAACGAATGGTGAAACCGAAGCAGAGTCTTTGAGAGGCCAGAGATCAGGAACCAGAAGGGTAGTCAGACGAAGCCAGGATCAGGAACCAGCAGGGTAGTCAGACGAAGCCAGGATCAGGAACCAGCAGGGTAGTCAGACGAAGCCAGGATCAGGAACCAGAAGCAGCAGCAGTCTTAGAAGCATATGAACACAGGAGGACCAAGCAGGGAACTGAAGCCACAGACCTCCTATATATATGAGCTAGGCATCCAGCTCCTCCCAGAGGGAAGGAGGAGCCGCAGGGTGGAAGGCTACAAGAAACCCAGAAACCAAGATGGCCGCCAGCACATGTCAAACGAAGGAGAACAGCAAGAAGGTAAGACCATGACAGTGCCTCTTCCTTGTAATTTTTGGCAGCACTTGCACTTTATATGCAAGTAAATATACAGGAAAGAATGTTTCCTAACAATTTTTCCTCTAAAATCGATTTTATATTTGGTTTTGTGCGTATTAGTGTCAGTCTGGAAAAGTGGCGTACTACTCGGACAACATCGTTTCGAGCAGCGACCTAGGAGTCCAAGATACATTTAAACATCTTTCCCATGCTGTTCCCGAACCATTTCGGTGGTGTTTCTGTCACGGATGATGTTGCAGAAAGCTGGAACTTATGAATATTCGTCCGACTGGCTTGATCCCAAACTAAGGAGCACATAGGTGAGCCCTATAAAACCCTAAGAGCTCTCCCTGACTGCTATGCCCATGTAATGGTCTCAATGGTAGACGATTGCATGCCCACGTACCTATGACTGTGTGACACCTAAAAACCCTATAATAGTGAGGGGACACGACCACCGGCTCCCTGCACTTAATAGGGACGGAGTCAGGGTCACCTAGATTCAAGCCAGCAAGGAAACACAATACACAAAAGACTTATCTGAGCAAACAGCAGCAGCCTCCAGCAGTGAACACTTCATCCAGGAAGTAGTATAAACCGAAAAGTGAGGCAGTATGGGAGGGAATATAAAGGCAGACGATTAGACTAAATAGGTGACACCTGGGAGAAGGAAAGGAGATGACAAAGTGAAACCAAAACAAAGAAAGTCATGCAAGACTGCAGGACGACTGCCAGACCTTCTCACAGAACTGGCGGTGACAGTTTCCATCAATTTCTGACCTTTTTCTATGAATCAGACACCATCCCCTCTTTAGAGCAGGGGGTGCCTGGTTTAATGCTCGGGTTCTCCCATTGACTTCCATTGTGTTCGGGTGCTCGGTAGAGCACCCAAGCATCCCAAGGTGTTTGTCACGAGCACCCAAGCACTTTGGTGCTCGATCAACACTAATGTTCACTCATCTGATGCTTTTTGAGGATTTGATCCTTTTGCAGCGGTGCGACTTTTGGAAAAAGCCGGACATTGTTACTGCATGCGGCAGCAGCCCCCACTTTTGGGCAAAACTGGATTATATCACAGCTTACAGACGGCAGCTCACAAATTGACACTAAAATGATGATGGAACCACTCATTGGAGAAAACTAGTGGTGATCGAGCACCCCGTACCTACTGAGCACCCGAGCCCTATAGAAGTCAATGGGAGGACCCGAGCATTAATCCAGGCACCCCCTGCTCTGAAGAGGGGAGGGTGCCTGGTTCATAGGAAAAGGTCAGAAATTGATGGAAACACCACCGAAATGGGTCGGGGACAGCATGTGGAGGATGTCTGGATGCATCTTGGACTACAATGTCGCTGCTGGTAACGATGTTGCCCGAGTTGTACGCCACTTTTACAGACTGACCATAAAACATTCTTTCCTGTATATTTACTTTTATATAAAGAGCAAGTTCAGACAAAAATGTTCGTGATTTTCGGAACTGGGGCCATGACTAAGATGGAACGGCCGGTGGTTTTGATAGTGTTGACCGGACTCTTGGACGATCAAACTGAACTCATTGGAAATGGAATGGCCGGTGGCATTCGTATTGTACCTGTAGAGGTGAAATTCTTGTACCGGCGCAAGCCGAACCACAGCCGAAACCTTTGTTGCCACGAACGTTTTCATTAATCAACAACTTAAGTTGGAGGTTCGAAGACGATCCCCGGCAGCGTTATTCCCATTTCCCGCCGAGTATTTTCTGGGAAACTAAAGTCTTTGCGTTCCGGGGGAAGTATGGTTGCAAAGCTGAAACTTAAACTAATTCATGGAAGGGCACCACCAGGAGTGGAGCCTGCGGCTTAATTTGACTACGCACGGGAAGCCTCACCCGGCCCGGACACAGAAAGGATTGACAGATTGATACCTATTTCGCGATTCTGTGGTTGGTGGTGCATGGCCATTTTGAGCGTGTGGATCGAGTTGATTTGTGTGGTTCATTCCATTAACCAAAGACACTCCTCCGTGCTAATTAGTTACGTGACCCCCAGTTATTATGATTGTGTTGACCAGACTATCATCTGATGATAATGAACTTGGAAGAGGAACGGACGTTGAGCTGACCTTGTAAAAAATTGTAGGTGAGGGCCTGCTGCCGCTTTGTTAACTCTAGATAACTTCTAAGCTGATCGCACATCCCTGTGATATTGACGATCTATTCGGATGTCTGCTCTATCAGCTTTCGATGTTCTTTTTTGCGCCTACCATGGTGACCACGGGTAATGGGGAATCAGGGTAGGCTTCCGGAGAGGGAGCCTGAGGGATGGCCAGGGCTACCACTTCCAAGAAAGGCAGGTGGGGGCGCGCAAATTTCCCAGTACCGACTCAGGGAGGTAGTGACGATAAATAACAATACAGGACTCTTTAGAGAGCCTGTCATTGGAACGAGTACAAAAAAATTGAAGGGAACGTCATAGGTATTTAGGATAAGGAAACGTTATACAGGAGAGGTAAAGTATGATTGATGGCCTGCTGGTGAACCACTAAAACATTAGGGGTGAGGGTCTTCAGCTGAGCTGACCATCTAAAACATTATGGGTGAGGGCCTGCTGGTGAGCTGACCATCTAAAACATTATGGGTGAGGGCCTGCTGGTCAGCTGACCATCTAAAACATTATGGGCGAGGGCCTGCTGGTGAGCTGACCATCTAAAACATTATGGGTGAGGGCCTGCTGGTGAGCTGACCATCTACAACATTATGGGTGAGGGCCTGCTGGTGAGATGACTATCCGAAAAATTATATGAGAAGGCATATACGTGATGGACGAGGAGGAGGAGGATGAGAAAAGGAAGATTCAACCATATACCCTTTTTTGTGGCGGAAGTGGTGCATGGGAATACAGAGTATTCAGTACATTCTAAACAACACATTTAAAGTGCCTTTATGTTAAGTCATGGCTTTCCTCAGGTGGAGTGGAGAAGTCAGGGGCAATCCAGGCCTTGTTCATTTTTATAAGAGTCAACCTGTCAGCATTTTCAGTTGACCGCCGGATACGCTTATCTGTTATAATGCCACCAGCAGCACTAAATACCCGCTCAGACAAAACGCTGGCGGCAGGGCAGGCCAGCACCTCCAAGGCATAGAGCGCCAGTTCGTGCCACGTGTCCAGCTTGGACACCCAGTAGTTGTAAGGCACTGAGGGATCACTGAGGACTCTGACACGGTCTGCTACGTACTCCTTTACCATGTTCCAAAACTTTTCCCTCCTTGTGACACCAGGACGTGCATCATGTTGAGGGTGGTGGCGGGGTATCATAAAACTGTCCCAGGCCTTGGAGAGTGTTGCCCTGCCTTTGCTGGAAGTGCTGTGTATTCCCCTTGTCTCCCCACCTCGGTTGCCCAAGGAAGTACGGACTCTGCTGCCAGCGCTGTCAGATGGAAATTTTTGCAGCAATCTGTCAACAAGGAACTTCTGGTATAGCACCATTTTGCTCGTCCTCTCCACCGGAGGAATGAGCGATGAGAAGTTCTCTTTGTAGCGGGGGTCCAGAAGGGTGAACACCCAGTAATCCCTGTTAACTAAAATGCGTATAACACGGGGGTCACGGGAAAGGCAGCCTAACATGAAGTCAGCCATGTGTGCCAGAGTACCAGTGGGCAAGACATCACTGTCGTCATCAGGAGGATGACTCAATCTCCTCATCCTCTTCCTCCTCTTCTGTCCACCCATGCTGAACAGATGGAATTAAAGTTCCATGGCTACTACCCTGTGTAGCGGAGGCAACCGTCCCCTGCTCTTCCTCCTCCTCCAATACGCGCTGAGAAGACAAATTGAGGGTGTTCTGGCTATCATGTCTTCCTTCCCCATTTCCAACTCTTCCCCACGAACAGTGTCGACCTTAATTGTGAGCAGCGAGCGTTTGAGTAGACACAGAAGTGGGATGGTTACACTGACAAAGTTTCTTAACACCTCACAGAGGTCAGACATCCATGCCCACTCCTCGCTTGTGAAGAGCAGAAGCTGACTGGAAAGGCGACGACCGTGCTGCAGCTGGTATTCCATTACTGCCCTTTGCTGCTCACAAAGCCTGGCCAACATGTGTAATGTGGAGTTCCAGCGCGTGCTCACGTCGCACAACAGCTGGTGAGCTGGCAAATTCAAGCGCTGCTGCAGCGTCAACAGACCGGCTGAAGCTGTTGATGACTTGCGTAAATGTGCACACTTCGCCAGTAGCTCGGGCAAATTGGGGTAGGTTTTCAGAAACCGCTGAACCACTAAGTTAAAGACGTGGGCTAGGCATGGGATGTGTGTGAGCTTTCCGAGCTCCAAAGCCGCCACCAAGTTACGCCCATTATCACACACAACCATGCCTGGTTGAGTGGCGAGAGCCACAGCTCAGTCTGGTCTCTTATCCCCTGCCACAGCTCTGCGGCGGTGTGCTGTTTATCCCCTCAGCATATCATCTTCAGCACGGCCTGTTGACGCATCCCCACAGCAGTGCTACAATGCTTCCAGCTACCAGCTGATGGCTGACTGGTGCTGCACGCAGAGAATTCAGAGGTGGAAGTGGAGGAGGAGGCGGAGGAGGAGGAGCCACTTACATAGGTGCTGGCGGTAACCCTGATGGAAGTAGGGCCCGCAATCCTGGGCATCGGTAGCACCTGTGCCATCCCAGGGTACAAGTCGCTCCCAGCCTCCACTACGTTCACCCAGTGTGCCGTCAGGGAAATGTAGCGTCCCTGGCCACAAGCACTTGTCCATGTGTCATTCGTTGGGTGGACCTTAGCAGTAACTGCGTTGGTCAGGGCACGGGTGATGTTAGTAGATACGTGCTGGTGTAAGGCGGGGACGGCACACCGGGAAAAATAGTGGCGGCTGGGACTGAGTACCGAGGGACGGCCGCCGACATCAGGTCGCAAAAGGCCTCGGTGTCCACAAGCCTAAATGGCAACATTTCAACCGCCGGTAACTTAGAAAGTTGGGAGGTTAGTGCCATAGCCTGTGGGTGGGTGGCTGGGTATTTGCCCTTGCGTTCAAATGCCTGGGGTAAAGACATTTGGACGCTGCGCTGGGACAGGGAAGTGTATGTGGTCGCTGATGATGCTTGCGACAGTACAGGTGCAGCGCGGGAGGCATCCGGGCCTGCGCCTTCGACAGGAGATTGGTCGTCACCCAACATAGGGGAAGAGGAGGCAGTGGTATGACCCGCGGTTTGAGAATCAGGGCACAAGATCTCATGTCCCTCTTCAAGAGTGCTTGGGGAGAGGGCTAAATTAAGTGATGGGGGTGAAAATAGCTCCTTGGAACATCCGAGTACCGGATTGCTTGTTTGGCCAGACTCTACATGGTGGGAGGAAGGAGGATCAGGGTGAGGATTGTGTTGTTGACCAGACTGTTGGCTACTGAGACTGGACTTGGTGGAAGACAGGGTGGTGCTTAACCCAGTGGAAGCATTATCTTCTGCAATCCAACCGACCACCTGGTCGCACTGGTCTGACTTCAAGAGTGATGACTTGCGACGCCCTGCAAACTGGGACATGAAGCTAAGTATCGTGGATGACTGTTTTCCTTGTGCTCTGGCAGCAGGCACAGGTGCAACGCGCCCTGAGCCACGGCCTCTGCGTGAACCATCAGAATCACGTCCACTTCCCCGTCCCTTAATACTCGCCTTCTTGATATTGACACTGGATGTCACTGATATTTGGATTAAATATAGGCCTCACACACTGTCTAGAAATAAGTGTATATTTTCATCTCACTGGTCACAGCAAGCAGAGTTTGTTAATACAGAAACTGACTGTAATTGCAATTTGGATTAAATATAGGTGTCACACACGGCCTAGATATCAGTGCTGATTTGCTTCTCACTGGTCACAGCAAGCAGAGTTTGTATAATACAGAAACTGACTGTAACTGCAATTTGGATTAAATATAGGTGTCACACACGGCCTAGATATCAGTGATGATTTGCTTCTCACTGGTCACAGCAAGCAGAATTTGTATAATACAGAAACTGACTGTAACTGCAATTTGGATTAAATATAGGCGTCACACACGGCCTAGATATCAGTGCTGATTTGCTTCTCACTGGTCACAGCAAGCAGCGTTTGTAGAATGCAAAAAATGAATGTCACTAACGGTCGCCCTGACACAAAAAATAATTCCCCCAAAATAAATTTTGCTGCCACCTCTAACAATAGTCCTTTAAAGGACTTTTGGGTCTCTGAAAGGTTTGAGATCAAATGCGCTCTACACTCGCTCTGTTCCTTCCTAACAGCAGCTCTACCTGACTCGCAATGAGCCGAACCCGCGTGACCGGGTGCTATATAGCACCCGATGACGTGTTCCGGCCAGCCAATCACTGTAATGCCAGTAGAAAACATGTCTAATGGCATTACAGTGATGGCAATACTTACCAGCATGTTTATTGGCTGCTTAGAAGGCGCCAAACGTCCAGGGAGGAGACTCGAGCATGGCGCTCGAGCACATGTGGTACTCGGCAGAGTGCTCGGATCTGCCGAGCATAGCGATGCTCGAGCCGAACCGGTACTCGGCCGAGCATGCTCGATCATCACTAGAGAAGACACATTAGTGCACAAATCTACATGGTTAGACACCTCCTCTTTGGCCTCAATTTTAGGGTCAAGAACGCTGCAAGGCAATATAGGATTAGGAATCACATTAGATTCTTCTACAACGAGCTCGGAAACCTTGCGTTGGCCTGGGCTCTGACCCCGCCCTGACTGCTTTATAGGGCTGAGCTGGGACCTGCAGCCGCCCCTAAAAAAGGCTCAGGTTGTTTTTCAATGGACACCTGGGACATCTTATTAACTATTTCACTTAATTTAGCCATTTGATCTGCCAACTGATCAAACCGATCATTTGATTTGTGCACAGTTTGGTTTTGTGGTGTACCCTTACTAGAGGTGGGTGACCGACTTCTAGGTGAAGTAGAGGGTTTAGGCCTACCTTCCTTCTATTGTCTGGGCCTGTTATTTCAGCACCTGTATCCCAGCGGACCCCTATTGTAATATTGGGAACGGTAGTTAGACCTCTTATCACCATTATTATCCCTCTCTGACCCATTGGGGCTATGAGGTTTTGTTTGCTTGGGTCCTATCTATTGTCGTTGGGTTTGTTGGAAAGGTCCTGTAGACGGATGGTACCTGCGTGGCTGCGTTTCAAATCCCAGGTTAGGGTTTATTTTAGCTTCTGCTACGTTTTGTTCTGGGTACCTTTTGTATCTTTTCTCACCCATAGCATGGCACTCACTCATATTATACAGTGAAGTGGCCGCCATCACCAATCTGTCCAAGGGAGCTTTAAAATCAAGATCTCTAGCTAGGCTAAATTTAATTTGCATAGGCATTGCATCATAAAACAGTTGTTTGAATTCCCCAGATTGCCAATTTGGGGACCTATACGTTAACCCACAGGCATTTTTAAGGATAGAGAAAAATTCCAGGGGACTTTGATTGGGTCTACATGTGAGTTTATACAGTCAGGTCCATAAATATTTTTACATTCCATATTTTTTTGACTCTATACACCACCACAATGGATTTGAAATGAAACGAACAAGATGTGCTTTAACTGCAGACTGTCAGCGTTAATTTGAGAGTATTTACATGCAGATCAGGTGAACGATGTAGAAATTAAAATTGTTGGCATATGTGACTCCCACTTGTTAGGGGCCAAAAGTAATGGGACAGAATAATAATCATAAATCAAACTTTCACTTTTTAATACTTGGTTGCAAATCCTTTGCAGTCAATTACAGTCTGAAGTCTGGAACGCATAGACATCACCAGACGCTGGGTTTCATCCCTGGTGATGGTCTGCCAGGCCTCTACTGCAACTGTCTTCAGTTCCTGCTTGCTCTTAGGGCATTTTCCCTTCAGTTTTGTCTTCAGCAAGTGAAATGCATGCTCAATCGGATTCAGGTTAGGTGATTGAGATTGCATAACATTCCACTTCTTTCCCTTAAAAAACTCTTTGGTTGCTTTTGCAGTATGCTTTGGGTCATTGTCCATCTGCACTGTGAAGCGCCGTCCAATGAGTTCTGAAGCATTTGGCTGAATATGAGCAGATAATATTGCCCGAAACACTTCAGAATTCATCCTGCTGCTTTTGTCAGCAGTCACATCATCAATAAATACAAGAGAACCAGTTCCATTGGCAGCCATACATGCCCACGCCATGACACTAGCACCACCATGCTTCACTGATGAGGTTGTATGCTTAGGATCATGAGCAGTTCCTTTCCTTCTCCATACTCTTCACTTCCCATCACTCTGGTACAAGTTGATCTTGGTCTCATCTGTCCATAGGATGCTGTTCCAGAACTGTGAAGGCTTTTTTTAGATGTCGTTTGGCAAACTCTAATCTGGCCTTTCAGGTTTTTGAGGCTCACCAATGGTTTACATCTTGTGGTGAACCCTCTGTATTCATATTGGTGAAGTCTTCTCTTGATTGTTGACTTTTACACACATACACCTACCTCCTGGAGAGTGTTCTTGATCTGGCCAACTGTTGTAAAGGGTGTTTTCTTCACCAGGGAAAGAATTCTTCGGTCATCCACCACAGTTGTTTTCCGTGGTTTTCCGTGTCTTTTGGTGTTGCTGAGCTCACCGATGCGTTCCTTCTTTTTAAGAATGTTCCAAACAGTTGTTTTGGCCACGCCTAATGTTTTTGCTATCTCTCGGATGGGTTTGTTTTGTTTTTTCAGCCTAATGATGGCTTGCTTCACTGATAGTGACAGCTCTTTTGATCTCATCTTGAGAATTGACAGCAACAGATTCCAAATGCAAATAGCACACTTGAAATGAACTCTGTACCTTTTATCTGCTCATTGTAATTGGAATAATAAGGGAATAACACACACCTGGCCCTGGAACAGCTGAGAAGCCAATTGTCCCATTACTTTTGGTCCCTTAGTGGGAGGCACATATGCAAACTGTTGTAATTCCTACACCGTTCACCTGATTTGGATATAAATACCCTCAAATTAAAGCTGACAGTCTGCAGTTAAAGCACATCTTGTTCGTTTAATTTTAAATCCATTGTATAGAGCCCAAAATTTTACAATTGTGTCGATGTTCCAATATTTATGGACCTGACTGTAAATATCACGTTTTGCAGCAGAAATAGTCCGGTAAGGGCCAAATTCTAATTTCACCTCGTGCAAAACATCCTGGCAATCCTGGATCCCCCTGCCTCTAAAGGAAATAAAGTAGTGGCGATACTTATTTTCAAATGCCCATGGTAGGAATATGATCCTGTTCGCATGAGAATACAATTTTAAAGAATCCATGGTGGACTAGTATAGTTCTAAGTGATCAGAAATTTCAGGAGAACCTCTCTTAGAGAATTTAGGTACAGTGGCATTTAGAAATTTAATGATACTAGAGGAACTCTGATCCCTTTCTGAACACTGAGCATTTTTCTTTCTAGAGACCACCTCAGCATATGAAGGTCGCCTAGAACTCTCATCCCCCTTGTGGGCAAACTTATGCCTTCACGGTAGGGAATAAGCCACACGCTTTTCATAATCACTCATACTCCGCACACTTCCATTGTACTCACTTGGCACAGGAGACTTAACCCTAACATTCCTCTATAGGGGAAGGTGTGGGGGGACACTTCTGTGGCCTTTATTGTCGCTAGCGCTTAGTAAGGCGGTTACAGCTTGAAACGCCTGATTTAATTGGGTTAATGCATCCTGTGTAATCATGCCATCACCCTCGGGTGGCTTAGGATCTTGGATGGATTCTGCTTTAGGAGCACTTGATGTCGACATGTCTGTATTTTGGGGTGTGAGAGCTGAAAGATCCAAAAATCTCTCATTATCAGACAGATCACTTTCAACATTGACTATAGTATGGCTTGGTCTGTCTGTTTCTGAAGTCTGCAATAACGGCGGTTCAGCTCATCTGCCTCCCTTTTTAGTTGATAATGGGCAACATGGCTGAGATCGAGCTCACGCTTTAAGTCCTCAATCGATGCTTTCGCAGATTCTAATTCTGTTTCTATATGGGATATATAGGCCTGCATGTCTGTTATATGCATATTTCTACTCTTTAAGAGGGTACTGACTTTTAATATTGCATACAGGACTGGTGGCAACATCTTTAGGAGGGGTTGGTCTTTTTTGGTGTTACTTTTAAGCACACCAAAATAGGTTAGATGTCTCCTGACTGTACCAAGTGATGTCCATACAGCCACACATTCTCTCTTGGCTTCTGTCTGTAGCTCACTTAACCATGCAGTTACATCCTGATCCAAACCAAACCGTGATTTTACATATTCAACAATGTTATGAATTAACTGTTCTGGTCTAGATGGACTACCTTCTGTAGCTTCACCAGAACCTGCTTCACTACTGGCTGCGCTCATTTTCCCTACCAATTATTAGTACACAGATATATAAACAATCTGGTTAGCCAAGAAAATGAATGGAACATTTACTATTTGCACAAATAATTAATAAATTAATGATCTCAGCAGTGCCTACAATTTATGTCGGGGATATAAAGCAAATGCTTTATATAAAAGAAAGGATCAAAGGAAATTTTTTAAAGGGAATTGATCCTAGAGGTGGACATATAAAACACCTCAAAAAGAGATCGGCGTTAATTTAATTATATTGTGCAATTAGTAAAATAATGTACAAGCATCTTGACGACAATTATGAGATATACACAATAAACTTAATATTGATTAAGGTAGATACGAACCCTTGCTCTGCTCAAACTATGACCAATCCCGGATATCGGGTAGTATTGTAGCACAACATATAAATTATTAGGCCAAATATTGGCTATGGAATTGAATATTCCAATCAGAGATTTTCTGATATCAATATTGGATCTTTTATTCAGTAATATGCATCTTTACTGAATAGTGATAATATTGATGTAGCACTTTTAACATTATACATCCGCACTAACGCGGGGAGTTACTAAATATCAGGCCAATTAATTCAATCAATACTACACATAATAAAGTTATACGTTACCCAAGAGTGCAGATGATATGCAAAGTCTAAGGGAAGTTAGCTCTAAAGTACGTTCTAGTCATTGGGATTTTTTTCCTGTGGTCTCTCCTTTCTTTCTTTGTTTCTGTGTTTCTGGGTTCTCTTCTTCCCCCCCTCGTTTGTGTGGTTTATGATCACAAACTTATCAGTCAGACACACCTTCCTAACTTGGAGTTTTCCAATCATTGACGGTTAGGCATGTACATATGATAATGACTGTGATGTCACTATATTACCCAGAATGCATTTCGGCTGTTGGTGCAATGTTACTCATTTGTACCTAGGTGGCACTATTACATAAGCTATTAGTATCATACTAGTAAAGGTTAAATGTCCAGGTCTGATTTCGTCTTACATTCCATACACATTACATAAGGAATCATAAATCAGAGCTAAGGGATTAACTTTGACACATGGACCAATTAAAACACAGACGCTTGGGTACCATTTGAGACATTTCCCAAGCTACTAAATTTATAGTACCGATAAGAATATAATAGACCTTGTATTATCACAGACATGTGTGTCTCCTCTGTTACTCCAACGGTTGATTGATTTATAGTTAAAATAACACTATCTTACTAAAAAAGTTTACACTTAAAATTATTCTCATCATGCTTTAGGAGTGTATGCGTTCCTAGTGAGAAATATATAAGATAATAGATACATTGACGTCCTTCATAATATCCAATAATATAATACAATACATGTGTCCTATTGATTATCTTATATTAGATCTTGTTCATTATACATATACATCACAGATTTTCTGCTTCATCAATAGACATTAAACCATAGGGATAATTAGTACCAGATGCGTCTAGAAAATAACACTATCTCAGTCATAAATCTATAAGGAGACAAGAATGACTCTTCTCAGACTGGTACATCTACAGAGAAGAAATTATATGAACTGTAACCTCTTCATGAACCTCTTTCAGCCTACTTTAAAATACATACGAAATGGTGAATATAACACAATATGGCCTATTATGTATCAAATCCACTATAATTATGATATTTAGATATAAATATTATATACCTATGAAAAAGCACGACAACACACCATAAAAAAATTATGATCGATGGCCTGCTGGTGACCCTCAAAAACTATTGTAGCAAGGGCCTGCTGATCTGACCATCTAAAACATTAGGGGTGAGAGTCTGCTGCTGAGCTGACCATCTAAAACATTAGGGGTGAGGGCCTCCTGGTGACCCTCAAAAACATTATGGGTGAAGGCCTGCTGGTGACCCTCTAAAACATTATGGGCAAGGGGCTGCTGGTGACCCTCTAAGACATTAACAACAAAGGCTTACTAGTGACCCTCTAAAACAATATGGGTGAGGGCCTGCTGGTGACCCTCAAAAACATTATGGGCAAGAGCCTGCTACTGTGCTGACCCTCTAAAACATTAGGAGCGAGGGCAGCCTAATAAGCATGTTGATATGATGGAGGAGGAGGACGAGAAAAGGGAGATTGAACCATATGCCTTTTTTAGTGGTGGAAGGGGTGCATGGGAATACAGTGTATTCAATACACCATAAAAGCCACATTTAGAGTGCCTTTATGTTCAGCCACTTTTCTCTGGTGTTGTAGAGAAGTCCGGGGCAATCCAGGCCTTGTTCATTTTTCTAAGAGTAAACCTGCCAGTAGGGTTGAGCGAACCCGAACTATAAAGTTCGGGTTTGTACCGAACTTTAGGATTTTTGGACCCCGGACCCGAACTTTTCAGTAAAAGTTCGGGTTCGAGTTCAGTGTTCGGCGATTTAATGGTGCTTTTTGAAAGGCTGCAGGGCAGCCAATCAACAAGCATTTAACTAGGTTGCCCTTAGAAGCCATCACAGCCATGCCTACTGTACTAATGGCATGGCTGTAATTGGCCAGTGCAGCATGTGACCCAGCCTCTATATAAGCTGGAGTCACGTAGCGCCGCACATCACTCTGCTTTTACTAGTGTAGGGATAGGATGCTGCTGCTGTGAGGGAGAGAATAGGAATAAATCTATCTGTTATCAGAACTTGTTGTTAACTCTACGATCTACAGCGATTTTGTTTTGTGGGTGCAGTGCAACATTTTTGTACCCTGCCCTGAGCCCAGTGATACAGAAAAATATGTTTTATCCGTCTGTTAGTTAGGCGGGCGTCGGTGGCCATTTTGTGTAAGTTCAGTGCACCAGCACTGCATATGTGCCAGGGACAATAATTTAACCCTGTTCTTTTAGTTCAGTGGGCAACAGATACCCATTTTTTAAGTGCACCTGCACTGCATATGTACCAGGGGAAGGGAAAATAATATAGGGAATCCGTCTGTGAGTTCAGGGACCCAGGGGGTGACATATTCACATTTTTTTCTGTAAAGTACAATCCAATTAAATGCATCTGTTAGATTCACTGCATTTGTTTTTTCAACAATAAATTTTTATTGAGTGGCATATAGTAAATAAGACAGTTTACAAATTATGCATACCAAACAAAAGTAATAATACAAACAAATAAAATAAAGAAGAAATAATAATGTAAGGTACCAAGTTGCACGTATAAAAGTATACAATCATTGTATATAGCTTGTTCCAGAGAGGTTACCTCTATGTCTATTGCATCGTGCACAATTTATATTATAGCAAGGAGAGATTCACTGCATTTGTAATAGGGAAAGAAAATCAGTTAAAGGGAATCTGTCACCGGGATTTTGTGTATAGAGCTGAGGACATGGGTTGCTAGATGGCCGCTAGTACATCCACAATACCCAGTCCCCATAGCTCTGTGTGCTTTTATTGTGTAAAAAAAAACCAATTTGATACATATGCAAATTAACCTGAGATGAATCCTGTACGTGAGATAAGTCAGGGACAGTAACTTTATTTACATTTGACCCTCTAACATGTGTTGAGACGCAATAAACTAAATATTTACAATTGGTCACTAAGACCATTAGTTGTCTCTGGGTTGACACGTGTTACTGAAATACTAATACAGCCCTGCCCATACCCCTTTGCATATGTATCAAATCGTTTTTTTTTACACAATAAAAGCACAGAGATCTATGGGGACTGGCTATTGCAGATGTGCTAGCAGCCATCTAGCAACCCATGTCCTCAGCTCTATACACAAAATCCCAGTGACAGGTTCCTTTTAAATCCATCTGTTTAATTGTGGGTGAAATTTATTTTTATTTTTTTCATAAAGTACCTTTGCGGCCTGCACTGCAAATCTGATAGTGAAATATAATTAGTAAATCCATCTGTTTAACTGTGGGTGAAAAAATCATATTTTTTTTTCCATAAAGTACCTTTGCGGCCTTTGCTGCATTTGTGACAGTCCAATACACGCGTTAAATACTGCTGTTATATTCTGGTTTTATAAAATTTAGTGCAGGTTGTGCTATATTGCTGCCAGATACAATAGTCCTTAAAAGGATTTTTGGGTCTCTCTAACAATTCAATGCAATTTAGCGCAGGTTGCGCTAATAATTATATTGCTGCCAGATACAACAATAGTCCTTAAAAGGACTTTTGGGTCTCTAACAAGTTTTTTCAATAAAATACTACTATTTCACTCCCTACACTATCTGTCCCTTCTTCAGCGCAGCTCTCCCTGACTAAGACTGAGCCGAACACGTGTCATCGGGTGCTATACAGCACAGGATGACGCGTTCCGGCCAGCAAATCAATGTACTGCCAGTAGCCAACATGGCTACGGCATTACAGTAAATGGCAGGCTTCATCTGCACGTTTATTGGCTGCGTAGCAGGCAACAAACGTGTGGGGAGGAGATTCGAGTATCGCGCTCGAGCACATGCGGTGTTCGGCCGATCACCGCGATGTGCCGAGCATAGCAAGTATTATTTTTTTTCAGTGTTTATATCCCTTTGAACTTCCACCCATTTCAACATCCTCACCATTCGCACCCACAATTGCCTCTTTTACACGTGTCTTCACATCACTCCTTACATACAGTCACACGCCACCACCTTTTCTATTGACCCTGTCTTTCCTAAATAGTGTAAAACTCTCAATATCAACAGCCCAGTGATGCGAAGATTCCAACCATGTCTCAGCCACACCAACTACATCTATGTACCATAGCCTCCTGCTCCCCCATAAATAAATAAATAAATAAATAAAAATGAGTGCAAAGGTATTTATAGCCTTTAACACCTTAAGGACCCAGGACGAGAATGCTCGTCCTAAATGGCTGGTACTTTGCGCCCCAGGACAAGCATTCTCGTCCTGTGGTCCTACTTTTCCACCATATGCGGCGCAGCAATCAGCAGCACGGATCTAGCTGTTACTGACAGCCGGACCCCTGCTGCCATCACCACCATCGGTGATAACGCAGACGCCAGTGGATTAACCCCTCATATGCCGTGGTCAGCGCTGACCACAGCATATGGGAGGTTTGCGCTCTTTCTCCTTAGCCATCGGGTCCCCGTGCTGCGGTGGTGGGGACCCGATGGTTGCCATGGCAGCCCCAAGCCATTCTAATATTATTCCCAAAAAATAAAAGTCGTGTCAAAAAAGCAATTTTTGGTTACCGCAAATCATAAAAAGTGTAATACCAAGCGATCAAAAAGTCATACGCACCCCAAAATCATACCAATCAATCTGTCATCTCATCCCGCAAAAAATGAGAACCTACCTAAGACAATCGTCCAAAAAATAAAAAAAACTATGGCTCTCAGAATATAGAGACACTAAAACATGATTTTTTTGTTTAAAAAATGCTGTTATTGTGTAAAACTTTAATAAATTAAATAAGTATACATATTAGGTATCACCGCGTCCATAAGAACCTGCTGTATAATAATATCACAAGAACTAACTCCTCAGGTGAACACCATAAAAGAAAAGGGTGTCAAAAAGCCATTTTTTGTCACCTTACATCACAAAAAGTGTAATACCAAGTGATCAAAAAGTCATATGCACCCTAAAATAGTACCAATCAAACCATCATCTCATACCAAAAAAAATTAACCTTACATAAGACAGTCGCCCGAAAAAAAATAAAACTATGGCTTTCAGAATATGGATACACGAAAAAAAAATTTTTTTTCAAAAATGCTTTATTATGTAAAATGTAACCAAACAACCAAAAAAAGTCATATTTTGTATTGTCACATCGGTAACAACCTGCTCTATAAAAATACTTCATGATCTAACCTGTCAGAGGAACGTTGTAAATAACAAAAAATAAAAACGGTGCCAAAACAGCTATTTTTTGTTACCTTACCCCACAAAAAGTGTAATATAGAGCAACCAAAAATCATATGTACCGTAAAAAAGTACCAACAAAACTGCCACCTCATCCTGTAGTTTCCAAAATGGGGTCATTTCTTTGGAGTTTCTACTCTAGGGGTGCATCAGGGGGTCTTCAAATGTGACATGGCAACTTAAAATTATCCCAGTGATATCTGCCTTCCAAAAGCCAAATGGCATTCCTTTCCTTCTGCCATGTGCCCATACGGCAGTTTACGACCATATATGAGGTGTTTATGTAAACTACAGAATCAAGGTAATAAATATTGAGTTTTGTTTTGCTGTTAACCCTTGCTTTGTTACTGGAAAAAATTTATTCAAATGGAAATCTGCCAAAAAAAATGAAATTCTGAAATATTATCTCCATTTTCCTTTAATTCTTGTGGAATACCTAAAGGGTTAACAAAGTTTGTAAAATCAGTTTTGAATACCTTGAGGGGTATAGTTTCTAAAATCGGGCCATTTATGGGTGGTTTCTATTATGTAAGCCTTACAAATTGACTTCAGATCATAACTGGTCCTTAAAAAGTTTGCTTCTAAATTTCTAAGCCTTTTATAGTCCCCAAAAAAAAAGTAATTTACAAAATGATCTAAACATGAAGTAGACGTATGGGAAATATAAGGTAATGACTATTTTAGAAGGTATCACTATCTGTTTTAAAAGTTTTGGTAAATTTGGTATTTTTTTAATAAATAAAAATGAAATATTTTGTCTCAAATTTACCAGTGTCATGAAGTACAATATGTGACAAAAAAACTATTTTAGAATGGCTTGGATGAGTAAAAGTATTTTAAAGTTATCACCACATAAAGTGACACATGTCGGATTTGATAAAAATGGCCTGGTCCTTAAGGTGAAAAATGGCAGGGTCCTTAAGGGGTTAAAGTAAAAAATTGCAAGGTCCTTAAGGGGTTAATCAGGTCCTTTATACTGCTGTGTTCCTATTCCAGTTGTTTTCAAGAATGAAGATGGAATATGCTGGGTCTATATTTTATCCCTGTAAATACTGTACAGTTCTCGTTATCTCAGTTGTTTAGTTATGACATTACAATGCCCTATATTTCACAGAACTGCTCACTTCAATAATACAGAGTGGGTCCTGTTGGCAAAGGGAAATATTTTCAAGGTGGCAGAATTCCTAAGCTTGCTGCATTGTGTTTTATGTTGAAAGCCAATTTCTATGCAGAACATTCTTTGGCTTGATTCCATCTTAAAAGTGTTGTTATTTTAAGTAGTTATTTCCCTCGCTGTCATATAAAAGCCTATTCAGTAGATAAAGTGATGGCCATTTTTGTCTTATGTCAACATCTGGTTGCATTTTAGGATGACATAATGTATTTTGATAAATAGCTGCCAATTTGCTGAAAGTTGCATCCAATTTACTTATGATGCTAGTCAACTGGCTGTATGCATTATGAACAACGAATACTTCAATAATACGTTAAAGGGAATGTGTCATCAGAAAATGAACCTATTGTTTAAATCACATTTTTATGTTAAACATTTATTTTTTATTTTTGGTGATTTTTTTTTACCTATGTCACTATCTATATCTAAAAAACTGTATATAATCCTGCAATTTTCAGACTGGCCACTAAGTCTAATAAATATGTCATGATTTCCTGTTCTGTGCAGGTAACATATATCATTATCACCACAGGCAGAATTACAATGAAAAGTAACACCTCTATATGGATAACACAGAATGCACAATTCACAACAGGTGATATCACAGCTTATCTACTCCCTCCTGACCTCTGCACAGGTCACAGAGCATGCCTAGAAAACTCTCTCATATAAGTCAATTAGTCAGCCCCTGTCTATTGTGTCTATATCTCATGTATCTGCTCTCAAAAGGCAGGAGGTTTTAACATATTTTAGGCCTTGTGGTCGATGTGAAAACTGCAAGATAATATGCATTTTTAAAAATATAGAGACATGGAAAAATAAAAAATAAAAAGTTAAAAAATATGTTTAACATAAAAATGGGATTAAAGTGACATAATTTTCTGATAACACATTCCCTTTGAATCTACAACTGGGCATTACCCCAGAATGAAGGAAGATATATCATCATAGGGTTTTGCAGTAGAAAAGCCTTAGTGATCTATCTGGGTTTATTGTAGCACCACAGCTCTGGGGCAGTCCTCATGTGCCAGTGTGGTACAGACTGCTGGAACTTTGTCAGCGGATTGTTGGGTATGCTCAATGTACTGTATGTAACTCTATGGCCTCTTTCAAACGGGCGTCCCGGATTTGCTCCGGGTGCATCGCGTGTACTTTGCGGGAAACCCGCTCGAGTGCGCATGCAATTTCAGTCAGTTTTGACTGCGATTGCGCTGCGTTGTTCAGTTTTTATCGCACAGGTGCAATGTTTTTTTGCACGTACGTGATAAAAAAAACTGAATGTGGTACCCAGACCCGAACCCGGACTTCTTCACTGAAGTTCGGGTTTGGGTTAGGTGTTCTGTAGATTTTATTATTTTCCCTTATAACATGGTTATAAAGGAAAATAATAGCATTCTTAATACAGAATGCTTAGTAAAATGTGTCTTGAGGGGTTAAAAAAATAAAATAAAAAAAATTAACTCACCTTATCCTTCTATCTTCATTCAGCAGGACCTGCGCTGACGTCACCGTGCTCACCACGTGGTGAGCTCGATTACGTCATCAAAGGTCCTTTTGCAGGTCAAGAAAGAAGACGATGCCGGCTGCGCGATCAAGTGGATGAGATGAGTTGATTATTTATTTTTTTAACCCCTCAAGGCAAGTTTTACTAAGCATTTTGTATTAAGAATGCTATTATTTTCCCTTAAAATCATGTTTTACAATGCATGAAAATCACACCGCATCTGCACTTGTTTGCGGATGCTTGCGATTTTCACGCAGCCCCATTCATTTATATGGGGCCTGCTTTGCATGAAAAACACAGAATATAGAACATGCTGCGATTTTCACTCAACGCATAAGTGATGCGTGAAAATCACCGCTCATCTGCACAGCCCCTTGAAGCGAATGGGTCCGGATTCAGTGTGGGTGCACCCGTGCAGAAAACTCGCCCATGTGAAAGGGGCCTATGTGTGTGTAATGTATATAAATTTACGTGTGTATGTTAAGTGTGTAATATTTATGGATATGTGTGTAACATGTATGACTAGATCAGCACATCCTGTGTAGTCGGTTCAGTCCCAGTGGCTCAGGTGACAGGAACTGACGAGAGCTTACAGGCTGCGCTGATGCAGTGCCCCAAATCACTGTAAGGAGACATCATGGTTTCCCTCGGTTTCTCCTGCTGTGGCTCCTCCCTCCAGGCTCTGTGTTTCTGGTCTGTAAAGTCCTTCATCTTCCCTCATTGACAGCAGTGGTCTTGTCTCCTAGCTACAGGAGAGGTGGCTCAGGTAGTCACTGGATGTTAAGTGCAGGCTGTGAGCGGCATAGTGGCTGGTACAGAAGAATGTGGCCTCTGTATCAGTGGCACAGTGTGGGGCTCCAGTAACATCCTGCCTGATAGGAACCATTGAGAAACTTCAGAGGGTTGCACTCTAGTGTCACTGTTGGGGCAGGGCTCTCTGGATGTCACTGATGAAAATGGTACTGGCTATCACTATTTGGGGGTACACTGCTGTCACGGTTGGGCAGCACTCTTGCTTTCACTGTTGGAGGGATGCTGGCTATCACTGTTGGGGGAGTACTTTCGTGTCACTGTTAGGGAGATACTGGCTGTAACTGGAGGGCATTCTGGTTTCACTGTTGGGGGAAACTGGCTGTCACTGGTGTGGGGCATTCATCACTCTGGTTCACACTGTTGAAGGTGCTCTGCTGTTATTGTTGGGTAGATCTGCTGCTCATCACTGTTGAGGAGCACTGGTTATCACTGTTGGGGCGACTCTGGTTGTTACTGTTGGGGGGCATTGACTTAAGCCAGGCTCCCATTGTAATGGTCTGCATTGGAATTTACTCTAATGTCGGCTGCTTAACTCCCTAGATGCGGTGGTCAATAGTGTCTACATCATCTAGGCAGTTGCAGAGAGAAGGCTCCCTCTGCCACCATTGACCATAGCAGCCAGGGGCCCCCAGAACTGCCATGACTGTAATTCTTAGACTGTGCCGCAGACACAGCCTAATAGACTGCCTGGCACTGGTACGATGATATGCTATAATGCAGGCATGCTCAACCTGCGGCCCTCCAGCTGTTGCAAAACTACAGAAAGGCATGGTGGGAGTTGTAGTTTTACAACAGCTGGAGGGCCACAGGTTGAGCATCCCTGCTATAATGCATTGGTATACAAGGAATACCACTGCATTAGAAAATCAATGCTCCCTAGTAAGAGTAAACAAAAAAAAAATTAAAGGTTAATGAAGTTTATTAAAAAAATAAAAAACTTGTACAAAAAGTGGTAAGAAACACACGCACACATATATGACATCACCCTGTGTTTGCCACAGCCCTTACCTGTATAATAAAGATAACATATTAAACTGCTCAATGAACATAAAAAAACATAATAGTTTTTTTTCCTTATTCACCCCTGCCCCGAAAAATAATAAATGTTAATCAATAAATCCCATGTACCCAAAAAAATGCTACCAATGAAAACTACGTCTCGCCAAAACACAAGCCACATATGGGTACATCAACAGAACACAGCGGCACATCGTCTTATTTTGTACTACCACATGGCTGAAAATACTCCTCAAAAATGATAAGAGGAGTTTTTTTTTTACTCTTCCAGAAAAAAATTGTGCAACCTTTGGCTGTACAGGGAGTGCAGAATTATTAGGCAAGTTGTATTTTTGAGGATTAATTTTATTATTGAACAACAACCATGTTCTCAATGAACCCAAAAAACTCATTAATATCAAAGCTGAATATTTTTGGAAGTAGTTTTTAGTTTGTTTTTAGTTTTAGCTATTTTAGGGGGATATCTGTGTGTGCAGGTGACTATTACTGTGCATAATTATTAGGCAACTTAACAAAAAACAAATATATACCCATTTCAATTATTTATTTTTACCAGTGAAACCAATATAACATCTCAACATTCACAAATATACATTTCTGACATTCAAAAACAAAACAAAAACAAATCAGTGACCAATATAGCCACCTTTCTTTGCAAGGACACTCAAAAGCCTGCCATCCATGGATTCTGTCAGTGTTTTGATCTGTTCACCATCAACATTGCGTGCAGCAGCAACCACAGCCTCCCAGACACTGTTCAGAGAGGTGTACTGTTTTCCCTCCTTGTAAATCTCACATTTGATGATGGACCATAGGTTCTCAATTGGGTTCAGATCAGGTGAACAAGGAGGCCATGTCATTAGATTTTCTTCTTTTATACCCTTTCTTGCCAGCCACGCTGTGGAGTACTTGGACGCGTGTGATGGCGTATTGTCCTGCATGAAAATCATGTTTTTTTTGAAGGATGCAGACTTCTTCCTGTACCACTGCTTGAAGAAGGTGTCTTCCAGAAACTGGCAGTAGGACTGGGAGTTGAGCTTGACTCCATCCTCAACCCGAAAAGGCCCCACAAGCTCATCTTTGATGATACCAGCCCAAACCAGTACTCCACCTCCACCTTGCTGGCGTCTGAGTCGGACTGGAGCTCTCTGCCCTTTACCAATCCAGCCACGGGCCCATCCATCTGGCCCATCAAGACTCACTCTCATTTCATCAGTCCATAAAACCTTAGAAAAATCAGTCTTGAAATATTTCTTGGCCCAGTCTTGACGTTTCAGCTTGTGTGTCTTGTTCAGTGGTGGTCGTCTTTCAGCCTTTCTTACCTTGGCCATGTCTCTGAGTATTGCACACCTTGTGCTTTTGGGCACTCCAGTGATGTTGCAGCTCTGAAATATGGCCAAACTGGTGGCAAGTGGCATCTTGGCAGCTGCACGCTTGACTTTTCTCAGTTCATGGGCAGTTATTTTGTGCCTTGGTTTTTCCACACGCTTCTTGCGACCCTGTTGACTATTTTGAATGAAACGCTTGATTGTTCGATGATCACGCTTCAGAAGCTTTGCAATTTTAAGAGTGCTGCATCCCTCTGCAAGATATCTCACTATTTTTGACTTTTCTGAGCCTGTCAAGTCCTTCTTTTGACCCATTTTGCCAAAGGAAAGGAAGTTGCCTAATAATTATGCACACCTAATATAGGGTGTTGATGTCATTAGACCACACCTCTTCTCATTACAGAGATGCACATCACCTAATATGCTTAATTGGTAGTAGGCTTTCGAGCCTATACAGCTTGGAGTAAGACAACATGCATAAAGAGGATGATGTGGTCAAAATACTCATTTGCCTAATAATTCTGCACGCAGTGTATGTGTATAATGTGTATTTACATGTGTACTGTGAATATAGGTGTTTATAATGTGTATACATGTTTGTGAAATGTGTGTGTTTATGTACGTGCGCAAGCTATGGGTATATCATATGGCAGTGTCATACGCAATCTGTGTCCCTGGTGAAGAAAAGCCTAGCTACAACTAAGTTTTGGGTAAGATGTGACACGTGACATGTGTTGTCTGACTGGAATTATTTGCTTGTACCAGATCACTCTCTACAGTGAATGGATCCTGAATCCACATCCCCTATTAATCATGATCTAGTACATCATGAACTAGCTAAACCTGGTTAAGATCCTGGGCTGATATATCATTTACTTTGTAGCGTAATTGGTACTGGCAATGTTTAATGTATGTCGAGATAAAAGTAGAGGCTCATGAAGCAAAATCCCATCTGACAGGTATAATAGGGTAGAGTCGTACTTTATACATGGCTTACATGCCGCATGCAGGCTTTGGTTGAAGCACTTATCTTAAGAAATGCTTAGATTTATATTTAAAATAATAAATGTTTCAAGCTTTGACATGTGCACCGATAAGGAATTAATAGAGAGTGACCACTTGGAAACTTTCTAAGAATAAGAAGGTTCTAATTCAAGATGACAAGTCCTTTGCATGTACGGTATACAACTAAGGAAGTATATCCTGTTTAACTCTTTTATAGCCACTAGTGATGGGCAATATTCGAATTCACAATATTTCGCAAATTTTGGGGGAATATTCGCCAAAAATTAGCAAATTCGAGAATTCGTGATCTCCAGTCATTATTTTCTTGATTGTGAAAATCGGCAATCCCAAAATTAGCGATAAAAAAATTCACGATAAAAAATTAGCAATACGAAAATTCGCAATTAACACTACTCCTAAAGTCAAAGATATTGCAGCCTTCTCATTGGCCCACAAGCAAGAAGCAGTGAGGGATCATGGGTACTGATAAAAAAATCTAGAATATTCACGATTACTAATATATAGCACTATATTCTAGATATTCGCGAATTTTTGAAGTGCCAATATTCGCGATAAAAATTTGCCATTAGAATATTCGCAATCAACACTAATAGCCATGTATGTGAACCATCCATTGGAGTAATATACACTAATTGACAAAAAAAATATGCACCAAGAAGGTGCATTACAATATTTTAGGATAATAAAGGATAAGCTTCTAAGGGTAAAACTATACAATTGAAAGGAGACTCTAATACCCTGTTGAGCATCTAGCCTGGATACAAGATAAGATACGATTGGACATGGAGACATACAGGTTCTATATGGTGTCCTGTTACACATTTGCTCACAGATGTTGCAGCTGGGCCTGTAGATCCTGCACACTCGTAGGATGCTGAAGTTGGTGTCCCAGCCGGTCCCATAAATGCTCAATTGGCAGACAGGCCAAATCCTGTGCACGGTGACATATGATGTCACCACTCCGTCATCACGGGCTGCACGAGATCTTCAAGCAAGATGGTGGCGGCTGGCTCGTCATTAGCAAATGGATAAGGTAAGTATGTTTTTTTAATCTTTTTTTTTTTTCATTTACACTGTTATTTATATAAGATACCTCGCTCATGTATGAACGCGGCATCTGAGGGGTACAATGATGGGGAGCAGCGCAATTGCCGCTCCATTTCATTGCACCTATTACTTACAAAGAAATATGCTTTGTGATGATTTAATTTATTACAAAGCAATTTTTTTTATATAATTTGGCAAAGCAGCCGAAAAGATGGGTGTTATATACCAATTTGAGCCAATTTCCAGGCCTGATGAAGCACATAGTCATGAAATGGCCATTGCCTGTACCGCATCTTTTGTATCTTCATTTACCCAAATTTTAATGGATTAATAAAGAAGTGGAAGTTTTCCAATTTTTTTTGCTATTGTATATTATTAGCTTTGTATACCTAGCAAACTGGTGTTCATTTGGAACTCTGCTCTCTAGAGACGCAGTATGTCCTTTGTAGAAAGGGAGGGACTGTAGTACCAGCAATTTGGTCAGGTGCACGTTCAGCTTCTGCGCCGTTGAATGAGTGCACACATACTGTTGTCTCTTTACAGTCACCTCAGTGATCTATTGCTAGCGAAACACATGAGTAGGAGGAGGAGCATCAGGAGCTGTAGACGAACGGAAGGAATGACAGCCTCCTTTTTCTGAGATTGAGGAGCCCTGACTGCTGGAGAGGGAGTGCAGGCTGCTGGGAGATGCAGTGGTTACTGAGTCAGGCTGTACCACTACATTAGTGCCACCGTTTTGCCAGGCCACTTTATAGTGACACTCCATGTGTTGACACAGGGCATGGTGCCAACATTAGCACCCTAACCACGCTTCATCTTCTTCCCACATATCTTGCCTAACTAACATCCTCCAGCGACTTGATAAGAAAACTGCTGAGTATAGCATTTTGCCCCCACCACTCCATGCCGACTGCCTGCGGCTGCCTTTATAAACCTGTTCACCGCTAGTTGTTTCTTGACAGGTAGGCTCTTGAGTAGCAGACGGTCTACCCCTGACACATTTGGCTCCAGATCTCCTACTTCTTCCACCCTGCTGCTGTCTTACGGGCCTGCTGCCACCCTCACCCCTTGATGATGATGATGATACGCCATCTTCACACGGCTCCCATGTGCAATTGGCTACATTATCATCCACTACTGTCACTGGTCTCATGGACACATCCCTGACTGCTTACAACACGTGCTTCCACCCGACTGTCATCATCCCTAGTTGCACACCTAACAGTGGATGCAGCAGACCTCCACTCCAAGTCTGTTCTGGCCTGTAGCTACTGACTGCAAAAGCGGAGCAGAGCCGACAGCATGTATTACTTTCTGAGCAGAAGGAGCAGCAAAAGAAAGAGCCAGTTGCAGGACAGGTGAGGGCACAGAGGTTGTTCCTGGTCCATGCCAACTAAGTGTGGTGTCAGAGGAACCCACCGATTCCTGGCTGTGTGTATCTGTTGTCACCTGAGATGATGTTGAAGAGCAAGTCAACCATTCCAGTACAGCTGGATTGTTGGTCAAAACATAACCGCTGAATGACAGTGGCACCTCTGGCCTGTTGCTCTGTTGGCCATAGTGTTCAATAACTGAATCAGTAATGTAACCATATAACTAAGTATGAATGGCACAGCAGGTGAACTAGACAAACACGCCTATATATTAGACCGCCTGTTGACACTAAGTCTGATGCACAGTAAGTCTATGTATAACAGAACAGATTAAGTATTAATGATGCAGTAAGTGTACTAGAAAAACGCTCCAATATACTGTATATCACACCACCTGTTGACAATGAGTCTGACGCACAGTAAGTCTATGTAAAAAAGAACTGGTTAATCCATGTATAAAGTGTAGGGTTGAGCAAATTGTAGTATCCAAAGTGGACTTTGTTCTGAATTTCAGGGAAATTTCAGATTTGCCGCAAAGCTGAATTTCCTTGTGCTTCGTGGTAACAAATCAATTTTCCCTGAAATGGCAGTAAAAAAAAATCATTCTCATCCATTTGAGCGTGAAGAGGTCGCAATGGCCATCTTGATCAAAGATCATGCGCAAAACCTTGTGCGCGATGACGTATTGCTTCACCACAGGGGCCATCGTGATGATGTCATCACGCACCGAGCAAGATTTTGCGCCGGATATTCAATCAAGATGGATAAGGTGAGTATTATTATTTTTTTTACTGATTAAGCCCTGAAATCCATAATTTTTCATTTCAGATGGCGCAATCAGTGATGAATGGGGGTTCTATGACTTGGGGGTGACACAATCGGCTTTCCCCCTCATTGCGCCCACTACTTACAAAGAAATGCGATTTGTAACAAAGTAATTTGTTGCGAAGCTAAATTCTTTATGAAATTCGGCGAAGCAGCTGAAGTGAAATTTTGGAAACTTCGCTTATTGCTAGTACTAGATAAACGCGCCTATATTTTAGACTGCCCATTGACAGTGAGTCTGATGCACAGTAAGTCAATGTATAACAGAACAGATTAAGAATGAATGGCGCAGCAGTTGAAAAAGTTGGACAGGGTTATTACACAGAGACTTCACAGTCCCTGCAGTTTCACTATGCTCTCCCTACAGTGTCTAAAAACTCTCCCTATGATCTCCCTACACTGTCCCTGCACTGTCCCTATCCAATATTTTACAATGATACCTTAATGACCGGGCCACTTTGCACCTTCGTGACCAGGCTTATTTTTTATGTTTCAAAGTGTTTTATTTATTCATAATGATAGAAATCAAGTACATGTTGCTGTGTACAAAAATGGTACAAAAGTATTATGCTTCATACAAATCAGTTCGTACATGTAGAATGAATATCATTATATCCATAAGAAGTACAATAGAACATAAATAATGAATAAAGCAAAAAATAAAGTAAAATAAAGTAAAATAAAATAAAATTAACATGCGGAGATCATGTCAAAAAGCAAAGGTTAGCAGATTTAGTACCTACAATTACTTAATAAGCACACAAATACCCTTAAATAAGAATTCCCAAAGAGCATACCCTAAAAATCGTAATTTCTAATAGGTCATCCCACATTGCACATTCACTGAATATGAGGAGGACACCCAAGGCTCCCACAGTTTCTCAAAGGCTTCATAGGTATCCTGGCGGATAGCAGTAAGTCTCTCATAAAGGAATATTTTGTTAATTCTGTCCACTACTGCTTGAAAACTAAGTTCCGCCGTTCTCCATTTATAAGCGATATGAATCCTGGCAGCTAATAACATGTGCTGGGACAATTTAAATTTGGAGTAGGATAGCCTTGTAGATTTGTCACCAAGAAGGCATAAGATAGGTGATAGTGGGAAGGCACAATCCAGCACAGAGGAAATCAAGTCACGAATCCTACTCCAAAATCTCTGTACTATTGGACAGGACCACCAAATGTGGTAGACCGTGCCATCCACTCCACATACCCTGAAACATAAAGGAGAGACTTCCGGATAAATGCGGTGCAGTCTATATGGGACTACATATGTCCTATGAAGAACCTTGATTGAAGTCTCTTCTAGAGTAATTTGCCAAGAGGTCTTAGTCAAGGTCTGTGAACATTGATGCCATTTAGCTATAGAGAGATCTTTCTGGATTTCCTTCTCCCACTGTAACATATATGGCTGTTTAGTTCCTTCCGGCATAGTATTTAACAAACCATAAATCCTGGAAAGTAACCCCTGTTTATACAATGAATAAGTGATAAATCTCTCAAAGGGTGTAAAATCCAGTGTCAAATTACTAATCTTCAGGGAGTGGAGGCATGAGAAGATTCGTAAAGCATTAAATGACTCACTATCTGGGAGATCGTATTTATCCTTAAAGAGGACCTTTCACCGATTCTTACCCTATGAACTAACTATACAGACATGTGGAGCGGCGCCCGGGGATCTCACTGCACTTACTATTATCCCCGTGCGCCGCTCCGTTCTGCCGATATGCCCTCCGGTATCTCCGCTCACTAAGTTATAGTAGGCGGAGATACCAGTCCCTAAGTTATGGTAGGCGGAGTCTGCCCTAGCGCTGGCCAATCGCAGCGCAGAGCTCACAGCCTGGGAGGTTATTTTCTCCCAGGCTGTGAGCTCTGCAATGCGATTGGCCAGCGCTAGGGCAGACTCCGCCTACCATAATTTAGGGAACGGAGATACCGGAGGGCATAGCGGCAGAACGGAGCGGCGCCCGGGGATAACAGTAAGTGCAGGGAGATCCCCGGGCGCCGCTCCACATGTATGTATAGTTAGTTCATAGGGTAAGAATCGGTGAAAGGTCCTCTTTAAAGTCGGCTAGGGACATAAGTTTCCCTCTAGTCAGAAACCTATAAAGGGTAGTAAAGTTATTGGAAGTCCACCACCTAAATTACCCCATCTGGAGACCAGGGGGGAACACTGGGTTACCAAATAAGTGAAAGAGCGGAGAATATTTGGATTGGAAACCCGCTTTAAATCTAACAGACCGCCACAGAATCAGTGAGTGATGTGACAATGGTGAAGTTGCTCGAATGGTTGATGGTAAGGGAGTGATGTTCCAGAGCAAGGATCTCCAGGTCCAGGGTGCACAGAGGGTTTGTTCCAGGGATACCCACAGGGGGAAGACCTCTGGTTTTAAGTTGGTTAAGAATAATTGAGCCAAACCTGCTGCTTTATAGTACTTGATGAAATCTGGTACAGACAGACCTCCCTGAGATTTGTGTTTACACATTGTGGACCTGGCGATTCTGGCCCGCTTGCCGCGCAATATAAATTTCATAGTATCTGCCTGTAAGATTCGAAGATCTTTGATAGGGACCTGAACCGGGAGGGTCCGAAATAAATAAAGGATGCGGGGTACAACCACCATCCTGACTATATGTATTCTCCCAATCCATGAGACTGGTAGGGAGCTCCAAGTTTTGTAATCTTCTCTAATCCTGCGGTAAAGCGGAAGGTAATTGAGTATATATGTCATGGACAATTTCGGAGGTATTGAGGTTCCCAAATACTGAATATGGGTGGCTAATTGAGAGAAAGGAAAGTTTTGCGAAAGTGAGGATTGAAGGGATGGTGGGGAGTTACATAATAAGAGTTCAGACTTCTTGTGGTTAATTTTAAGCCCAGAGGCTATGGAAAAGGTCTTCAACATCTTTAATAAATTTGGAAGCGAGATAAGAGGGATAGTAGGAGATCATCAGCAAATAAACTCAGTTTATATTCAGTGTTTCCTATCTTAAGGCCTGACAAGTTAGGGTCTTTCCTAATAGAAATAGCGAGGGGTTCCATGGCTAGGGCGAATAAGGCAGGAGAGAGAGGACAACCTTGTCGGGTGCCTCTGAGAATTTGGATTGGGGTGGGATGGGTTGTTGGGAGTTTGAGGTATGCAACAGGTGTAGAATATATAGCCTGAACCGCCTGTAAGAAAGGGCCCTTAATGCCCATATTGAGTAACACTTTATACAGGTATTCCCAGCTAATGGAATCAAAGGCCTTTTCTATATCTAAAGCCAAAATGGCCAAGGGGGTCTTCCTTGTGTTGGCCACTTGAATCACGTTAAGCACTTTTCTGATATTGTCCGGCGCTTCCCTGTCGGGGATGAATCCTACCTGATCTTTATGTATAAGACCGGGGAGGATGATATTAAGGCGTCTCGCTAAAATTGATGTAAATATTTGTAGGCGATAGGGGGTCCTTTTTAGGTTTGGGTAGTACAGTAATGTTGGCACGAAGGAAATCAGAATGAGGAGTATGGCCAGTTAGTAAATGGTTGCAGAATTGTGTAATATGGGGCGTTAAAATTGAAGAATACTTTTTGTAATACAAAGCTGGTAATCCGTCTGGACCCGGGGCGTTGCCTAATTTCAAGGAGCTAATCGCATAGACTACCTCTTCAGAACTAATAACCCTACCCAAATCATGCAATGCATCGGGAGTCACCTGAGGTAGCGGGGTCGAGGATAGAAAGTCGTCTCTAGCTGAGACACGTCCATCATCCGATCCTTTATAGAGCTGTTGATAAAAAGCATGGAACGTATCGTAGATGGTATTAGGGTTAGAAGTTATATGGCCGGAACGCGAGCGGATTTGGAAAACCTGGTTCATTTTCTGTTTGGCCTTCAGTTGTCGTGCTAACATTTTATCAGGTTTATTAGCATACCTGTAGAAATACGACGCGGTCCATCTTAGAGCTTTTTCCGTATCGTTTGATAAAATTAGGTTTATTTGGATTTTGGTGTCCTTGACTGCTTTAAGTAGGTATAATGAGGGTGACCTCTGATGTGCCTGTACTAGTCTGCTCAATTTAGATTCAAGGGCCAGGAGGGCCATCTGTCTCCCCTTCTTCAGATGAGATGCCTCTCTAATCAGCCTACCCCGTATGTATGCCTTATGTGTAAGCCATATTAACATGGGATCCATATCGGGGTGAACATTTTCCGCAAAAAAACACTTCATGTCCTCCTGAATCCTATCACGAACGGCTGGCCGAGTCAAAAGTTACTCATTAAGTCTCCAGGAGAATAGTCGATTTGTAGGTGTGTTTGGAGTCATTTCAATCATTACCATGTCATGATCGGACCAGGAGGACACAATATGCCTGCTATATACCAAAAAGGGGAGCATAGATGTAGACAGCAAAATATGATCGATACGGGAATACAAATTGTGAGCCGGTGAGTAATAAGTAGAACCCCTGGGCGTACGGTTATGCTCCCTCCACGAGTCCGCCACAGAAAGAGATTCCAAGACTTTCCTGATAGCAACCTTACATGAAGTCGGACGTGGTGTAGTGGGTGGAGCAGAACGATCCAACACAGGATCCATTACAAAATTAAAATCCCCACTCCAAATTATTTTGTCATAGTTAAGGGACTCAAGCTTGCGCTGCATATGGGAGAAGAACAGAAGTGATTCAACATTAGGCGCTTATATGCTGACTATACACCACACCTCACCGCAAAGATCACCCAATAGAATGACATAACGCCCATCCTGATCTACTATGGAACGGGAAACCTGAAGTGGAAAGTTATTTTTAAGTAGTATCATGGTCCCTCTGCTCTTAGATTGAAAAGAGGAGGAGTAAAATCTGGTGTACTGAGGGTGGAAGTACTTAGGGTGTGAAGTTGTGGTGAAATGGGTCTCCTGTAAACATATGATATCAGGTTTATGCCTACAGTAGGATAAAAAAGCTGTTTTACGTTTTCTCGGGGAATTAAAACCCCTTACATTGTGTGTTAAAACCTTACACATGTCTTAATACAATACAAGAAATAGTTAGAGCAGGTCATAGTGTGCAGTAATACATATCTCACAAGGTACAATATGATCTCCAACAGAACTAAAGAAAGTTATAACGGTCAAAGAAACTGATGCACTAGAGCGTGCAACAAAGTACAGTATAAATGGGTGAAATGTGGTCATCAGGAAAAGAAAAAATAATCCCGATACCACAAAAATCAAATGTCCCATAAAGACGGGCAACAAATACGTCCGATCCACTGTGTCCCTTCATAAAAACATGTGAACCATGAAGGGAAACGATAATGATAAGAATAAAGCAGAAAAGAAAAGAAAAAAGGAAAAAGCTGCGAGTTACCCAAACTCATCGAGATCCCGCAGGTCCCGCATGGCAACTACAAACTGAGGTATATCATTCAGGTCGCCGGTGATCTGATTCCTGACGGAGCTGCTGAGACGACCTTCGTCCACTCCCGCGCCGGGCGCTGAGGCCTAGGGCGTGCAGAGGGACCTTCTGGGCGATCCATTTCGATGCCGGCTTTCTGCAGTACCTCGATCCCCTCAGCCGCCGTGCGGATGGTGTGGCTACGTGTGTTCAGCTGAAAGGAGAGGGCGAAGGGAAATCCCCATCGATACTTCACTTGCGCTTGTTGGAGAGCCTGTGTCACCGGTCTCATCTCCCTATGTTTCCGTAATGTGGACGGTGCCAGATCCGCGTAGAGGTGTACTGATGAAGGAAGACCTGGTAAGTTGGTCAGATTCCGTGCAGCATACAGGATTTTATCCCTCATCTCGGGGTGGTGCATACGCAGAACCACGTCTCTCGGCATGTCAGGTATTCTTGGTTTCCCCAAGGATCTATGGACCCTGTCCATCTTCAATTGGTCAGAATGTGTATCTGGCAATAACTCTGCAAACAGGGTTCCTATTGTCGCGGGCAAATCTTGATAAAGTTCAGGCAAGCCTCGAACTCTGAGGTTACCTCTTCTGGACCTATTTTCTAGGTCTTCTATTTTAAGCTCTATCTCCTGCAATTGAGCCGTATGCGAATCAATGTCCGCTCTGTCAGCCCCGATGGCATCTGCAAGCTCATCAGCTCTGGACTCCATATCTGAAACCCTGTTGCCCAGGTCTTGGATCTGCCGTGTAAATTCTGCCACCGCCTGTGTCAGCTCAGTTCAAAAAAGAGCTGCGAGGTCAGTCGGATCTGGCTGAACCTTTTCAGGAGCTGGTTGCTGTCCACTATCAGTGGAAGAAGCAGGGCTTGCCGGGTACGCGGCCTGGTCCGCCATGATGGATTGGCGCGTAGATCTGAAGATCTCCGGGATTGTCTGAGATGAAGCGGGTGTAGCTGGCAATTTAGTCTTCCCTATGCCGCGGGCTGTTTTCTGTGTCCCTTGCATGAGATCACTTCTGCAGTGGAGCCGCGATGACGGCGATTATAGCGGGATTAAGACTGCGGTCGGTGCGGAGCTCACTCCGACATGTCCTTCCAGCGAGCCGCGCGCATGCGCCCTCCAGGCTTATTTTTTAAATTCTGACATATATCACTTTATGTGGTAACAACTTTGGAACACTTTCACTTATCCAAGCTATTCTGAGATTGTTTTCTCGTGACACATTGTACTTTATGACAGTCATTAATTTGAGTCAATACATTTCATCCTTATTTAGGAAAAAAACATATTTACTGAAAATGTTGAAAAATTAGCAATTTTCTAAATTTCAATTTCTCTGCTTTTAAAACAGAAAGTGATTCCTCATAAAATATTTATTACTTAACATTCCCATATGTCCACTTTATGTTTGGATCATTTTGTAAATGTAATTTTTTTTTTTTAGGGCGTTAGAAGGCTTAGATTTTTAGAAGCAATTCTTAAAATTTTTAAGAAAATTTCCAAAACCCACTTTGTAAGGACCAGTTCAGGTCTGAAGTCACTTTGTGGGGCTTACATAGTAGAACCCCCCCCCTCCCCCCACAAATGACCCCATTGTAGAAACTACACCCCTCAAGTTACTCAAAACTGAGTTTACAAACGTTGTTAACCCTTTAGGTATTCCACAAGAATTAAAGGAAAATGGAGATAATATTTCTGAATTTCACTTTTTTGGCAGATTTTCCATTTTAATCCAATGTTTTCTTTAACACATTGAGGGTTACCAGCCAAACAAAACTCAATATTTATTACCCTGATTCTGCGGTTTACAGAAACACTGCATATGTGGTTGTAAACTGCGATAAGGGCACACAGCTGGGTGCAGAAGAAAAGGAGCGCCGTATAGTTTTTGGAAGGCAGATTTTCCTGTCCCATTTGAAGACCCCTGATGCCCCCTATAGTAGAAACAATCAAAAAGTGGCCCCATTTTGGAAACTACAGGATAAGGTGACAGTTTTATTGGTACTATTTTGCAGTACATATGATTTTTAATTGCTCTATATTACGTATTTTGTGTCTCCATTTTCTGAACGGCATATTTTTATTTTTTTTATTCCGATCGTATTATACAGGGGCTCTTTTTTTGCAGGAAGATTTGATGTTTTTATTGGTACCATTTTTGGGTACATACGATTTTTTTATCATTCATTACTACACTTTATGGGGCAAGGTGACCAAAAAATTGGTTGTTTTGGCACAGTATTTATTTATTTATTTTTACGGGGTTCACCTGAGAGGTTAGGTCATGTGATATTTTAATAGAACGTGGCAATACCTAATATGTATGCTTTTTCTTATTTATTTAAGTTTTACACAATAATGCAATTTTTAAAACAAAAAAATTGTCTTATGTAGGGTCTCATTTTTTGTGGGATAAGGTAACGGTTTGATTGGTACTATTTTGGTCTATATTGGACTTTTTGATTGCTTGGCATTATGCTTTTTTATGTAAGATGACAAAAATTGCTTTTTTGGGACAGTTTTTATTTACTTTCTTTTAACAGCATTCACCTTAGGGGGTAGTTCATGGGATATTTTATAGAGCAGGTTGTTACAGACATGGCGATACCTATTATGTCTATTTTTATTATTTTAATTTGGTTTTACACAATAAAAGCATATTTGAAAAAACAAAATGTTTTTGTGTGTCCATTTTCTGAAAGACATATTTTTTTATTTTTGGGGCGATTGTCTCATGTAGGTGCTCATTTTTTGCGGGATGAGGTGACGGTTTGATTGCTGCTAATTTGGGATACATATAACTTTTTTGATCACTTTTTATACCATTTTTGGGGAAGTGAGGTGGGCAAAATTGCAATTCCATCACAGTTTTTCTTTTTTCTTTTTTTATGGTGTTCACCATGCGGTAAAAGTAATGTGATCATTTTATATATCAGGTCGTTATGGATGCAGCGATACCAAACATGTGCATTGTTTTTTTGTTTTTTTCATATTTACCCAATTATAAATGTGTGGATACGGAAAAATGTTTTTTTTTACACTTTTTTTTAACACTTTTTGTACACAGACCCACTTAGTTCATGAAGATCCAGTGGGTCTGATGCCTCTACAATACACTGCAGTACACTGTATAGTGTACTGCAGTGTATTGTGATAACACTTAGCCTAAAGGCAGGAGCCTGATCAGGTTTAGATATACTATGGCAAGCCTAAATGCCTGTGAAGGCATCCGGTTGCCATGGTAACCATCGGGACCCTGACACAGCAGAGCAGCAGCCCGATGGGAGGGGGGAGCTCCCTTCCTCTATTATGATCAAACCATCGGGACTTTGCCACAGCAGCGCAGCAGCCTGATGGGGGAGGGAGCTTCCTCCCTGTTAACCCCTTCCATACAGTGGTCCCTATGGACCGCGGCATGGAAGGGGTTAAACGGCCGACATTAGTGCCAGTGTATGCTACAGCTGACACTCTACTACCGCTGAGCCATCCTGAATGATTGTGGGGGCGGGGAGAGGTGGGGGGTAGGCACCCTGATGATTATGGGGGTCACGCTTGGCCATCCTGAATGGGGGGTGATTGGGGCAGAATAAACTTAACAGCCCAGCCCCAATCTCCTCACCACTCACTAAGGAGATAGGAGCTGCGCTGCTGAAAGCTGTGATTGGTCAGTCAAATCTGACTGACCAATCGCAGCAATTCAAAGGCAGGGACCGCACTGATTGGTCCCCTGCCATTTTCCCGGACAGCTCTGCTATCTGTGATACCGGTTTAGATGCTGATGTCACTGCAAGTGTACTTGCAGTGACACCTTGATTTCATGACGTACTGTGTGTACATCAAGATGTAGTAACTAACACCACATCATGACGTACACCGTACATCATTGGTCATTAAGAGGTTAAAAGCTTTCTAAAACATTGTCCCTAGTGCTAGCCATGTCTCTCCCTATGCTCAGTTCACAGTGAAATGGCGGCGACTGCACAGGATAAGGCTTTTATAGGGCTGTGACATCACAGGGATAGCTATCTGCTGATTGGCTGGCTGCACAGCATTACGGGCCTTATCGAGTTCTCATGCTTCTTACTATCATTTTGTATCTTGTGTAGCTTGAGGAAATTCAGATTCCTGGCAAATCTTTTTCTGAAATTCGGATCTAAGTCAATTTGTTTAACTTTGATTTCCTTAACACTAGTCCTGAGCCGCACAGATTTCCATGAAAGTAGTCACCTCAGACTTGGTATACATAACATTCATCCATGAACAGAGGGTTGTCTCAATAAGAAAACTCCTTTTAAAATGTAGAAAACTCATCACCAAGGTCCAACTTCTCTAACTGACGGTGATCAGCTATTATCGCTGGGTGGAGGAGTGGCTAGACATACAATAAATAACTGTCCATGCAATGCAAGCACATGCCAGGTCTTCCAGAGTTTCCCTCAGTCTATGACATCCATATATATCCAAAAAGGTCAAGTACATTCAGTTCCTCAATGTGAATATATTGTAGCTATATTCATCTAGAGCATATCATTGCATATTTCTAAATATATATGTCACACTCAAGAAATTAATTGTTTCATCTATTTAAAGTGTATTCTTTGCATAATGAAAAGTTGATTTCCCTGTATCAATTCCTCATGGTCTTCAAGATTATGCAACAACTAAGCTTTATATTCGAAAACGGGGATAACCCCTTTAAGACTACTTTCAGCGTTTTGGCATTTTTGGCTTTGAGATCCAGCAGAGTATCTCTAAACCGGGCCAAAACGGTTCAGTTTAGGGTCACTGTATTGTGAACGAGGAGTGTTCCGGATACATTAGTATGCATTCCATTCTGGTAGCATTCAGTTTTGTGACTGGATAAAAAAACACTGCAAACTGGATCCGTCACTAAAAACAATGTAATTCAATGGTGCAGGATCCGTTTTTTTCAGATCCTCAAAAAAAACACAGATCCTTCACCCATTGATTTACATTGTTTTTAGTGACGAATCCGGTTTGTAACAATTCGATTCAACACAACTGCATCCTAACAGAACGGATGCATCCTGGTGTGTTAAATCAAATGGAACCGTTTTGGTCCGGTTTTGAGATCCTCTGCCAGATCTCAAAACCGGAAACCAAAGCGCAGATGTGAAAGTAGCCTAATACCCCTGGGCACTAATAAATTTTACTGGTAATGTTGGTTCAACACAACTGACAAATAAGTTGCAAAAGGCAAGTAAAGATGTAATTCCTTTTTTTCCTTCTAAATATGCAATTTAAAAAAACATCAATGATTATAGTGCTTTTTTATGTACTTTGGAATTTGGAGATGTTACTTTAATTCACAATGACTACTCTGCTTTTCTACAAAGTTGCTAAGATTCTTACCTGCAAGATGTCCCATTAATTCGGTCAGATAGGTAATTTAAAGGGCTTCTGTCACCCCCCAAAAGTCATTTTTCATTTTTGGGCTAATTAAAATCCTTATAGTGCGATTATTCAATATATAGTGCTCCTACCTTTTTCTGTGCCTTAGTTTCTTTAAAAAACGCACTTTTATAATATGTTAATTACCTTGCTACCAGCAAGTAGGGCGGTTACTTGCTGGTAGCCGCCGCATCCTTCTTTCAAAAAAACGCCCCCTCCTCCTGTTAATTGACAGGGCCAGCGAGCGCTCTCCTCTTCCAGCTGGCCCTGTCTGCAATTCAAATCCCGCGCCTGCGTCTTACGTGTCTTCATTCGGCGCAGGCGCTCTGAGAGAAGGACGCTCGCTTCCTCAGCACTTCCTCAATGCGCCTGCGCCGATGACGTCTTCTCTTTCGGGTTTAGAGGTGATGTCATCGGCGCAGGCGCACTGAGGGAGTGCTGAGGAAGCGAGCGTCCTTCTCTCAGAGCGCCTGCGCCGAATGAAGACATGTAAGGCGCAGGCGCGGGATTTGCAATGCAGACAGGGCCAGCCGGAGGAGGAGAGCGCTCGCTGGCCCTGTCAATCAACAGGAGGAGGGGGCGTTTTTTTGAAAGGAGGATGCGGCGGCTACCAGCAAGTAACCGCCCTACTTGCTGGTAGCGAGGTAATTAACATATTATAAAAGTGCGTTTTTTTAAAGAAACTAAGCCACAGAAAAAGTTAGGAGCGCTATATATTGAATAATCGCACTATAAGGATTTTAATTAGCCTAAAAATGAAAAATGACTTTTGGGGGGTGACAGAAGCCCTTTAATGTGAGTACTTATAATACCATTCTATATATTGTGATGTGTATGAAAGTGTTAAGCAAGTAAAAGCCATCAAGGATGCTATGATAATTAGACTTTATTTTAAGGAAACCTTTCAAATTAACATGGTGTCTTATCTGCAGGCAGCATGTTATAGAGCAGGAGGATCTGAGCAGATTGACATGGGAAGAAATTGTGTATGACTTATATTTTAGTCATTTAAATTCCTGCTCATTCGGAGTTTAGGAGTCCAGCGGGCAGTCCTATTCAGTGACTGGTAGCTCTCTGTAGGAACACATAAAGGGAAGGCTGAGTAAGACCTTGACTCCTAAGCTCAGAATGATCAGGGATTTAAATGAATACATTGTATTATACTAAATCTTTTCCCATAAAACAATATATTAATCTGCTCAGCTCCTCCTGCTCTACCGTATTATCATGCTGCTTAATGTGAAGGGTTCCCTTTAATGTAATTATGATAAAATGGAAAATACTTTTCGGAAAGCATTGAAATAGCCGTTAGTATGTCACCCAGGAAAGAAGATGTAAACTGCTTGTTCGGAAAAGATTGGCAGGCTCATGCACGCTTTCACGTACTATTTCAGGCATTAGAGTTATTAGACAGTTATTTTTTCTGACAACCAGATGTTGCCAGTATCTGGCTAGTCTACTAAGTATGCACTATACCAACAAACGGTGTTGCTTGTAAATTTATATCTTTTGCTACCTCCCCCGGACACTGCTTTTCATATAAGAGGTAAAATATTTATAGTGTTAAAATATTTTTTAATCTTAGTCGCAATTCACACCACGTTTCCACTGCATTGTTGGTATTTATAGCTGAAAAATCTCTAGACATATACACCGATGTGCCCATAGACTTTAATGTTGTTCTTTGTGAACATGTTAGGATACAGCCATACCTCACAGCCTCTACTGTATTCAAAAGGGCACACCAACCTTTTAAAGATGGGTCTCTTTCCTAGGATCATGTATACCCTACAAGCATTTCTCTTTTCGCTACATTCCTATGTTGAGGGGATCAATAAGGTATTAAAAGGGTTGGCCACTTTCTGGTTACCGTTGACCAATGTGTTTGTAAGATGATTAAATGGCACTTACTAATGTAGCCTTTGTTGAAATGATGTGGCATTTCTTATATTTCATAATGTATGTTCCTTTGTTGGCCAAGTCTTTTGTGCTGTTCCTACAGAGGTCCTGTCCATAAAATGGCTGCTGATGGAGGGTCATGTGATCAGGCAAATCACCTCCATGCACACTGCACCTGCACTAAACTCCTAACAGTGCAAGAGCAAATCACAGGCGCAGTGTATTTGAATGTAGGAGGATGAGTGATGTGGATGGTCACATGACCCTCCATCAGCAACCATCTTATGGACAGGACCTCTGTGTGGACAGCACAGAAGATTTAGTTAGTGCCATATAGTCATCTTACAAACAAATTGGTCAACTGAGGTCAGAAAATGGCTGACCGCTTTAAAGGAATTGTGTCCTCAGAAAATGAGCTTGAGGAGTTTTTGACGATGATATTTTTAATTTCCCATGTCAATATCTATATTTAAACAAAAACCATAAAATCCTGTAGTTTTCACACTGGCCACTAAGCCTCATAATAGGTGCCACTTCTTAGTCTGTACAGATTGTGCAGACTGTGCAGTTAACTGCTTATCTGTAATTCTAATGGATGAGCGGTTCCTGATGTCAAAAGGTAAAGCATTGGTAGCTTTCACATTTGCACTTTTACATTTATGTTTTTCTGTTCCTTATTTCTTTGACCTGCTCACTGGGAAGGCCGCACATGCTCAGTTTCATCCTTTAAATGCCTTCTGAGCTGTGATAGCGAGAGCTGAGACACACCTCCTGAGCTGTGATAGGGAGACCATCGACACACCCCCTTATCCGCAGCAGAAAAGACACTCTCCTTGAGCTGTCGGCTTGATATAAATCTAGCAGGGCAATGAATGAGGAGATCTCTGGAGCCATGTGAGGTACAGGGCTGGTTCTAGGTTTGTTAGAAAGAGATTGTCATGTTCTATATGATATCTATGATGTTTTTTATATTAAAGGGGTTTTGCCATTTCAGCAAATAGCATTTATTATGCAGAGAAAGCTTCCATGGTTACGAGCAACCTGCAGTCCAGCAGCATGGCTGGGCTTGTACACTATAGAAGAAAGCACCATTTTTTCCTATAGTGTGCAAGCATGAGCACCACTGGTGGATTGCAGGGTGGTCATAACGATGGACACAAGCAGTGTACAGTGATCCCTCAAGATACAATGGCCTCAGGATACAATATTTTCAACACACAATGGTCTTTTCTGACCCATCGTAAGTTGAAACCAGACTCAACATACAATGTCTCAGTCTCAGACCCAACCAATCAAGACCACTTCTCTGGTAAAATAGCTGTATTAATAGCAATTGTCCCTGCTAACTGTTATATGTAAGGACTTGTTTTATCTGTCTTAGTTATCTGCTTATTTTTCTTAAATCTTTATTTTCTCTTATCTTGGATGATATTTGTGGGCTTTGGAACTGATTACTCAACTTACAATAGTTTCAAAATACAATGGTCGTCCTGGAACCAATTAATATTGTAACTTGAGGGACCACTGTATAATGTGATGGAAAAATGAACCAAGCCAGCAAAGGAGACAATATGGACCATACATTAGTAAGTGCCTTGTATTAACTTTCTCTACATGATAAATGGATGCGGACAGCACACATATAACATTCGTGTGCTGTCCACATTTTTTTTGCGGCCCCATAGAAATGAATGGGTCCGCATTTGATCTGTAGAAAATCCAAACAGAAAATAAGTTTATGTGCATGAGGCCTAAATGTATATACATATGTACATAGCTCTCAATCACTGATAATTGATCGGGGGCGGTCTTAAAGGGCTGTTTCACTTCAGCAAGTGGCATTTATCATGTAGAGAAAGTGAATACAAGGCACTTACTAATGTATTGTGATTCTCCATATTGCTTCCTTTGCTGGCTGGATTCATTTTTTCATCACATTATACACTGCCCGTTTCCATGGTTACAACCACCCTGCAATCCATCAGCGGCACTCGTGTTTGCACACTATAAGAAAAAATGCCAGCCTATCTGGTGGCCAGGACCGTGGGAGCTCACGTAGGCTGGTACCTTTTTCTATAGTGTACAAGCACAGCCATGATGCTGGACTGCAGGGTGGTCATAAGCATAATAAATGCTATTTGCTGAAGTGGCAAAACCCCTTTAACTGAAGCAAGTGGAGCCTATGGACCCCATTGACTATGATGGGATCTGTTAGGTTTCCATTCAGGCAGTGGCGTACTCCCAATTAAGGCAGACCACGTTGTTTCTATGGGGCCCACAGCACAGGGGGGCCCGGAGTGCATGGAAGGCCATGCCCCCTACATCTACATAGTTAATAGAGGCGGTCCATGGCCCGCCCACTTGTGTTCTTTCTCTGGCTCACACACAAAGGCGCGCACCCAGCGTATCCTCTCCGCTCACGTGCTGCCCGCCAAGGAGATAAGCAAGTCGCTGGCCTGGCTCTGCACTGATCCGGAAGATCAGAGGTGGAGGACGAGGTCAGGAGCAGGAGTCCTGCCACCAATGAAAGTGCAGCTTTATTTCCCACGTGGTCAGACACGTCAGACTGTGCAGCACTGTGGCCAGGTGCAAACTCTGTCCAATGGACTAGCATGACTGTGACAGGTGAGTGAGGTGTGTGCGTCATCACAGAGGTGTGGGGGGTACAATAGGGGACTGTTAAGCTGCTGGGGGGCACTATAGGGGACAGCTGAGGGGCACTATAGTGGACTGCTAAGCTGTTGGGGGCACTATAGCGGAACATTTAGGCTACTAGGGACACTAAAGGGGATCATTTCAATTACTGGGGGCACAATATGGGGCATTTAAGCTACTGGTGACCCTATAAAGGGCTTTATAATTAGGGGGGGCACTCTGGGAGAGAATAATTAGTATTAATTATAATTTGGAGACCACTGTTACTATAGGGGGCTGTCTATAATGCACTTTTTTCTACAGTATAGTATTTGGAGGCATTGTGCAGTATGACAGGCACTGTATTGACTGCCTCCCTTGTCTCTGGATGTTTTCATCTGCGTGACGGGAGGGAGGCAGTGGTGGCTGTGCGGGGATCAGGAGCATTGCGGGTGCCGGGGAATGAGGTAAGTTGCCCGGGCATTTTGGGGGGCATTATAGGGGTTAGATAACCCCTTTAAATCCTTGCTGCTGATCCTTGCTGCTGAGGAGACAAAAGCACACTGTACTTCTGAGTCCTCTATGAGCCTACAGGCCCCCCTGCATCAGCAGCAAGGAGTTAAAGGGGTTATCTAAGCCCTATAATGCCCCCCAAAATGCCTGTGCACCTTACTTACCTCATTCCCTGGCACCCGCATTGCTCCTGATACCCACACAGCCATCACTGCATCCCTCCTGTCACGCAGATGAAAACATCCAGCGACATGGGGGGCAGTCAATAGCAGGCCACGATGGGAATGAGCCTACCTAGCATTGCGGGTGACACTAGGGAGACTAATTTCCGACGCGACCTGCTATTGGCTGCAGTAGTATTAAATATTATCTGTATGCGGTGCCTGGGAATTTTGGGGGGCATAATAGGGGTTAGATAGCCCCTTTAATCCTTGGGATACCAGAATTTTTTTTTTTCATTTTTTCATTTTCTTTTTTCTTCTCTATCTTCCTTGAGCCATAACTTCTTTGTTTTTCCATTCACATAGTTGTATGACGACTTATTTTTTGCGGGAGAAGTTGTACTTTAATATGGCATACAATGTAGTGTGTAGCAGGACTTTTATCTCCGCTACAAAATGCTTCTCCTGAATGGAAACCTAACGGATCCCATTGCAGTAAATGGGGTTCATAGGCTCCTTTGGCAGAATCCAGCACTTCCACTATTTTCGTTCTTCTGCTTCTATAACTGAGCAGAAGAATGGAGATGTAAAAGTGCAAATGTGAAAGCAGCCTTAGCTTGTATGGCTCGATATATTAAAGACTTGGCTAAGGTTGGTTATATATAGAGTGAGCCAGGACATAGCAGAAGACAAATCATATTCAATGATATTAGGAGAGATGACTAAAGCTTAATTCACTTTAAGAAATCTGTTTGGACCCTTACCCTCAATATCTAAAAAGATTAAACAAGCTGTTGTCTGAAATGTCGCTTCTCCCCTGAATGCCTTGCTGTTACTTTTGCGACTCAGATCACCTCTTCTTCTCAGTTTCTGAGATATGAATCCCTGTGTTTTTCCACCCTATACATGTATAGGTGTCCAAGGGGCATTCACAATGACTTCTCTTCTCAGATACATTTAGTTCAGTGGTGATAAACCTATGGTATGGGAGCCAGAGGCGGCACTCAGAGCCTCCTCAGTGGGCACCTGCATCCTGGAAAAAGTCTATGGTGTACCAATATGCCTCAGACTTTTCTTACTATTCAGCGCAGGGTGCACTATAGTGCAGGGCGCACTATAAACAGCACAGGCAGCACAGGCTGTTATAGCTAAATTATAAAGTAAATAGAAGATTGACTGTATTGTTAAGGTTAAATTGTTGTGCTGGCACTTTGTGATAAAAAAGTGTGTTTTGGGTTGCAGTTTAGACACTCGGTTTCTAAAAGGTCCTCCATCACTGATCTAGTTCATCACTTCGAGGCTGCCCAAAAAGCAGGGACAGTGTCAGAGCAGCATCTTCCTGGCTACGATTGTCGTAAAGCGGATTCGGAACACTTACATGGCAGCACAGCCAATCCTCAGCCTCTGCTGTTGACCACATCAGCACTGGATCCTTTTCTTCTTGCCTCTTCTTTACACTGCTGAGAACTGTTACGTAGTTACATACTTACATAGTATGGTTGAAAAAAGACACAAGTCCATCTAGTGCAACCAAAGGATGGGTGGTGGTGTGAATTTTAGGAAAAGGGGTGAAGAACTGACTTCTACATATTTAAATAAGCATCAATGTTATTTAAGAATTCATCTAAGCCCATTTTGAAACTGTTCATTGTTCCTGCTGTGACCACGTCCTGAGGTAGACTATTCCACAGATTCACAGTTCTTTTGGTGAAGAAGCCTTGTTACCTCTCCAGTGCCCCCTTGTCTTTTGAGGGGATTTTGCATAGCATGATCTTGCAAGATCAGACATATCTTGGGAGACCATATCTCTGTATACTTTGGCTGACTTTACTACCTTACAGAGCAGTTATTCTCAGCAATGTGTAGAACAGTCAAGCAGAACAGGATCCAGCACTGATTTGGAAAGCAGTGAGGACTTACAATTAGTTGAACTGCCATGTAAGTGTCCCAAATTCCTTTACCAACAAGCATATCAATTTCCCTGGAAGATGGTGCTTTGATGCTATCTGCACATATTGGTCAGCATCACAGTGATGAACTGGATTCTGCATGAGGAGAGAAGTATCTCTAAAGACAACCCATATTCCATATAACCTAGTTCTACATAATATATTTTTTATAGTTTACTACTGCATTTATTAAAATGTCTGGTTCACACAAACACATCTCAAATTTGTGAGTTACAGATGCATAATCCGGCATCCATGGACCTATACTTGTAACCCTTTGGGACTCAATGATGTTATTTTCATGGATTCCAGAAAAAGTATTGTGGCATGTTCCATTTATGTGATAGAAAGATATTCTTCCTGTGGAAGAATAGAGTGCATCATGGCGGAACCCTTGATTGAACCTGATGGACCTATGTTTTTTTTTTAACCGTATTAACTATGTTACCATGCAGTGGCCTATTGAGTGTCTATGAGTTCTTTCAGAGTCCATGCACACAGCATTCATATGCGTATTAGCCCTAAATCATGTAAAAAGTAAATGCTCCGACAGCAAGCCAAGTAGAAAGTTGATCAATTTGTTGGCATGAAATGACAATGTTAATGGATAGTAAAGAGAAAACTCCAGCACTGTGCGTCAAAGCTTGTTTATTTGGAATGCGGCGTCGTAACGTGACGTTTTGGCCAACAAAGGTCTTTATCAAACTATGTGACAAGAAATATAAAGAAGCAATAATTACAATCGTGCATCAAATCCAACACATGGTGTAAATTATGGGTGATACTAACATAGGATGATATAGTACACAGATGCCCATAATAATGTTATATACAGGAAAAACGGAAAAATTCTTAAATACACAACAGAGAGAGGCATCAAGTCAATAATCATAGTGGGATGAGTTAATTCTCATATGGGCGAGGGAGGCCTGTGGAGGTGAAATCCGTACATAAAAGTTAAAAGTTAAGGAAAAAAAATGCTATATAGAACATGGTAAATGGATCTCCTAACCTACATATATCAAGCATACGGTAGGAACAAGACCTATAGAAGTGCACTAAGCTGCAAAGAGGACATGATCGCAGATAATATCAGATAACCAAAAGTGTATGCTGACAATAGTAATTGGACTGGGGGCAAAAGTTAGTACATTGATAAAAGTGTTACAGGGAGCCATCTGAGGAGAGAGATCTATGTATAGTGTGATATGAAGGGTTTACCTAGTGCCGCTGTCAGGAGTAGCGCCAATCTGTGCTGCGCTGTAAAGTAATAGCGTGTGTCCACACACTGGATAGGATTGCGCCTCTATCTGTTTAAGTGGTGCCTTTAAGTAGGGTAGGGGGCGGGTCGAGAGCGCTCCGGCTTTCTGCCGGTCTGGAAGTGGTGCGTTCCACCACTTGCATGTCGGACCTCACTTAGTTCCGGCGGATGTGACGTAGCGCATGACCGGAAGGACTGTGCGTTCCAATGTGATCCGGAAGTGGTGCGTTCCACCACTTGTGTGTCACCGCTGCTATTGAAGCGCAGGCTGCTTGTATTGAAGTGCCCAATGTCTGTCACTGATGTTTGCTGGTGTATAGGTGTTATATGGGAAAATGGGAGAGGAATTGGTCGTAATTGGCCAGGTGTTTGGCCGTATATTTGGATGGAATAACACTATGGAAGCGCTATGAGAAAAGAAATATATGTCAAAAAGTACATAATTGAGTAAAGCTATATAGAACCTGAAGAGCTATATATGTAGAGTCTATAATTCTGTTTTAAAGGACATCATACTACCTGATATTCTTTATGTAACCTGGGGAAAAAGAAAAAATGTTATTAAAAAGACATACTGAAATATGTAAATATAAACAGAAAACAGTAATGGGTTGTGGCGGCTCACTCGTTAGTAGTTATGGTATTGTGCTACAAGCTCATGTGGAGGGAATCACCCTACCCTCTATTAAAAGTGAATGTAAAAGTTGAGAAATGAGTGGGCACTCATACAATTGGCTAACAAATTGAGATATGCAGAAAATATTTATTGTTAAATCCCCATAAAATTCAAATATTAAAAATAATAAAAACTATGTACTAAAACAGTAACATACATAAAAAGCAATCACATATAATAAATGGTGGGTATAGTCGATAATATATTCGATACTGAATCCAAAAGTGTTCAATAATATTCGATAGTAAATAATCGATGAGTTCAATAATGTTCAATGGTATAAATCACACGAAAATCTTCAAGTATTATCCAGATTTATATGTGCTGTTATTCCAAAGAGGGAGGTATTCCCTCTGTAACTTCGTCCCAAATTGGGAAGGTGAATGTCACTTAAAATATTGCAAGTACATTTCCCCTGGGAGCGCAATGTTATCATAAAGCATCCACAGGAATCCGATAATATTGAGCTTAAAGTCTCTTATGGCATTTCCTTTCTAGGTAGAGGTAAACTTTAAACCAATATTTGGCTTACCGTCTGATGTCTGCTGTCTCCCTATTGCTTGAACGGAGCTTTGAATGTTAGCCGGCTTGTTTAATCGCTCCTTGAAGCAAGCTGGTTAGAATTCCGCGGGAGTTCCAAAGATCGCGGGAATTGGCACTTTGTTCCGCAATTTCCTTCCGTACAGCGTTCGACGGAAAGGTATTTATTCCTTTACTGTAAGATTTTTTTCTCTGTATGGCCATACAGTTTTATCAGAGGCTTTTCAATGCAGGTACATCACTTGTTTCACCAGTGCTCTTATCCTTGGAATATGTCTGAATTTGACATGTTGATCACGTAAAACACTGTACTGTATTTCATAGTCTCTATTGAGCCCCTTTGGTTCCAAACAGTCCAATTTGTGGATCCAGAAAGCTTCTTGTTTTTTTATATGTGTCACCTGGTCATATCCCCTTCTGTGGGGTAAAATTTGCTCTATTACTTGGTATTTAAGTTGAGCTAGGTTGTGACCCGTATTATCAAAGTGGGCCGGTACTGGGAGTAAAAGTTTTTTCCGTCGGACAGATGATTTATGTTGACATATGCGATCTCAGATTTTTTGTGTCGTTTCTCCTACATAAATTTTACCGCATGGGCATTTCAATAAATATACCACGAAAGATGAATTGCATGTAAAGAAGCCTTTTATGGGAAAACTTTTTCCTGACTGGGGGTGATGGAAATGGGTACCCTTGAGAACATTGGTGCATTGTAGGCAATGGATACATGGAAAGGTTCCTGTTTTTTGTACCGTAAGAAATCTTTGTTTGGGGATGGTCTGTGTTGGGCTAATATCGGCTTTGACTAGAAGGTCTCGTAAGTGCTTGGGTCGTCGGGTGCATGCTAGGATGGGGTTTTTAAATTCTAGTACCTTAGGAAAAGCTTTCTGTAAAATGGACCAATTATTTCTAATACTGTTAAGTATTTTTTTTAGTGGTGGGATGGTAGGTGTGGACGAATAGTATACGATTGAGATCAGTTTTTGGTTTCCTGGATGTTGCGGTGATCTTCTCTCTAAGGAGCTGTTCTGGGTACCCTCTCTCCTTAAATCTATCTTTCATTTCCGTAAGGCGAGTTTGTAATTGTTCACTGGATGTGACGATGCGTTTAATCCGTGTATATTGTGAGGTTGGAAGGGATTTTTTGGTATTTAATGCGTGGAAGCTTGTATAATGCAACAGATTATTACGATCAGTGGGTTTGCGATATAGGTCAGTGGATAGAGTACCAGATGAGGTTCTGGTGACTGTTGTGTCCAAGAAAGTGATGGAAGTGGAATCGAAGTGAATAGTGAATTGCAGTTCTTGATATACGCTGTTCAGATAGGTATGGAAATCGATCAAGGATTCCTTGGGGCCCCTCCATATGCAGAAAACATCATCGATGTAGCGTTTCCAGATGAGGATAAATCAGGATAAATGTAAGATTCCTCGAATTCGGCCATGTAACAATTTGCATACGGAGGGGCCACATTGGACCCCATCGCGGTCCCTTGGCATTGTAAAAAGAAAAAAGTTATTGGTAAGAACAAGTTCCAAGATGTCCATGTAGAAGGATATGGTGTCTGGGTTATTTAAATTGGCTGTGAGACATTTGGAGATGGCCTGTAGTCCCTTATGGTGTTGGATTGATGTGTACAGGCTGGAGACGTCCCAAGTCACGAGTAACGTGTCCTGGGGTAGTGGTGGGAGGTTATGAATTATGTGTAAAAAATCTGATGTGTCTAGCACGAATGATTTGGTTTGTTTGATCAGAGGGGTAAGTGATTTTTCCAGCAGAATGGAGAGTGGTGACAGTATCGAGTTTGTCGAGGCCACAATTGGTCGGCCAGGTGGATTGTGTAGATCTTTATGGATTTTTGACAATGTATATAGGACCGGAATCACGGGATTATTGTAAGATAAAAATGTGACGGTAGAATTGTCAATGATATTGAGCATCTGGTATTGCTGTACAATCTTATGTATTTTATCTCTGATCTGTGGGGTAGGATCTGAGGCAAATTTACGGTAAATCGTACCGTCTTGTAATTGGCGGTATATTTCCGTCCTGTATTGGGCTTTGTCCATTAGGACTAGTGCCCCTCCCTTGTCGGCTGGTTTGATGATAAGATCTTTTCTTTTAAGTAGGGAGAGGAGAGCTTGTTTTTGGACATTGTCCAAGTTATTCCTTTCCCATTTTCCCATATAACACCTATACTCCAGCAAACATCAGTGACAGACATTGGGCACTTCAATACAAGCAGCCTGCGCTTCAATAGCAGCGGTGACACGCAAGTGGTGGAACGCACCACTTCCGGATCACATTGGAACGCACAGTCCTTCCGGTAATGCACTACGTCACATCCGCCGGAAATAAGTGAGGTCCGACACGCAAGTGGTGGAACGCACCACTTCCGGACCGGCAGAGAGCCGGAACGCTGTCGACCCGCCCCCTACCCTACTTAAAGGCGCCACTTAAACAGATAGAGGCGCAATCCTATCCAGCGTGTGGACACACGCTATTACTTTACAAAGCAGCACAGATTGGCGCTTCTGACAGCGGCACTAGGTAAGCCCTTCATATCACACTATACATAGATCTCTCTCCTCAGATGGCTCCCTGTAACACTTTTATCAATGTACTCACTCACCGTATGCTTGATATATGTAGGTTAGGAGATCCATTTACCATGTTCTATATAGCGTTTTTTTCCTTAACTTTTAACTTTTATGTACGGATTTCACCTCCACAGGCCTCCCTCGCCTATATGAGCATTAACTCACCCCACTATGATTATTGACTTGATGCCTCTCTCTGTCGGGTATTTATAAATGTTGTATATAACGTTATTATGGGCATCTGTGTACTATATCATCCTATGTTAGTATCACCCATAATTTACACCATGTGTTGGATTTGATGCACGATTGTAATTATTGCTTCTTTATATTTCTTGTCACATAGTTTGATAAAGGCCTTTGTTGGCCGAAACGTCACGTTGTTACGACGCCGCATTCCAAATAAACAAGCTTTGACGCACAGTGCTGGAGTTTTCTCTTTATTATTATATGGGGTAGGAACCCGACTCCAAGCAACATTCTCCAGAGTGCCAGGAGGTTTACATCTCTAATGTTAATGGATAGCTAAGGACTCCATGTCCCACATTACAAAGAATCAATCAATCAATGAACACAAAGTTTATTAAAAGCAGAAAAACAGATGTAAGGAAACAATGTTATAAAGTGCCTCTTTAAGAAAATAAACTTTCTTTTTCCCCTCTCTTCCTATAGGTTATGCCCTGTAGACAGCAGTCAATGTTTTGCTAAGAAAATTACTAAGTACTGTATGCTGGAGAGTGTTTGCTTATAAAGTACTTTAGCCGTACTGATAATTTGTGCTCATATTGGATATGAGTGGGAGGGAATGCTGGAAATGCCAAATCGCTCTGTTTGAGACATTCTAAAACCCCCTTTGTCTTCATGTCACCTTTTCAGTGGGCTTGTGAGACTTTACAGGTTTAACCTCTGTCCTGCCAAATAAGTCTCATGAATGTAAATACCGAGCTTCTCAATCACTGTCAATATTCTTATTTAATTTTTAATCCCAATTTTCTTTCTATAAAATATGTGTGCAACAGATTAAAAATCCCCACTACTTTCATAACATACAAGATAATAAATTACAGTATATTAAAGATGTTCTCACATCAAACTGACTGACTAGTGAATAATGGCAATTTATGGAAATTTGAGTAAGGCTACTAGTGTTTTGGCTTTCCGTTTGTGAGATCCGCTCAGGGCTCTCAAAAGCGGTCCAAAACGGATCAGTTTTGCCCTAATGCATTCTGAATGGAAAATGATCCGCTCAGAATGTATCAGTTTGCCTTCATTTAGTCACCATTCCGCTCTGGAGGCGGACACCAAAACGCTGCTTGCAGCGTTTTGGTGTCAGTCTGACGAAACTGAGCCAAACGGATCTGTCCTGGCACACAATGTAAGTCAATGGGGACAGATCCATTTTCTCTGACACAATCTAAGACAATAGAAAACGGATCCATCCCCCATTGGCTTTCAATGGTGTTCAAGACGGATCCGTCAAGGCTATAGAAGACATAATACAACCGGATCTGTTCATGACGGATGCATCCTCAGGATAGGTCATCAATATCAGATCGGCGGTGGCAAAGACCACAGACAGTAGCAGCGGACAGGAAGAGAGAATGGAGGAGGCATATGCACACTGCGTGCACTGTCTCCTCGTACAGCTGATCAATGGGGGTGACGGGTGTCGGACCCCCGCCAATCTGATATTAATGACTTATCCTCAGGATAGGTCATCAGTAGAAAAATCCTGGACAACCTCTTTATTTGTTTGCACAATGTAATAAGTGTCTTTTAACTGCTGGCTCTTGCTAATGAGTGAGATTGCGAAGTAGGCACCGGTCCGCCTCACAGTGCAATTCCTTAACTCAGAATGTATCTCTACTTAGATGTTTTTTTGTCTCTGCTGTGGGATCATATTGTAATGTTGTGTCTCAAAACCACAATAAAAAGAGAGTATACATAACATTAATTGATTGCACAATGTATAGGAAAAGTATGGGGTCTTCTCACAGCTCCAAAGAGATATCCAAACAATTTCTCAATCATAAGAAATGTTATTTCTATTTCTGCTACAAGCACATCATGTTTTGAACCCAAAAGTGCTTTTATAAACACAGTGGTGGTACCAAAATGTCTATAATTTAATTTTCGTCTGCTTGGAGATGAATTGGGAAATAATAATGAAACTTAGAAATATTGAATTCTAAGGTTGATGTTAGTACTTGAATACTTGGTGGTTGGATAAAGGGGTGGACAAAGTAATGAATGAATGAATGCTAAACAGTAGAGGTGAGTGTACTGATTCTGAACAAATCAAATGCATTATGAATTCCCCCCACAAATTTGGATTCTAATGAATACAAAACCATTACGATTTTTTTCGGACAAATTGCTCAAAATGGCAGCTACCATTTGAAGACAGAAGAGGCTCAGAAGATAGAGAAGAAGACATCTGGCACAAAAAAAGGAATAATTTTTAGAATGTTTCTAATAAAAAAAAATCTGACAGTTGATTATGTTTTTAAACAGGATGCTTGTTACCACCGGCTGCCATCTGTTTACCCGTTTACCCACGGCCATATACTGTATGTTGCTGTCACTTTGTCATTACTAATGCTGCGTTGGAATTAAAGAGCTTGAAACTGATACAGTACTAGAAGACCTCAGAGTGTCATATACAACTTTTCTGGGCAATCAAAGCATGTTTGATTCAGGAAACTAAGTCAGACCTGCAGTGGCTTCCAGGAAACGCATTGGGCAGAGAGGATAGGAGTGATTTTGTGGCAAGAATGACGGTTGTAGTACTCGTGGTGGTGATCCTTCTGAGCTCTCCCTACCCTGGTGCACAGTGAAGGTAGGGGTGCACTCTTTCTTCCCCTCAGGACACACCCTGGTTTGAGGGTAGCCTACCTGATGGCAGTTGGGGTGCGCTTGGGGTTAGTAGTGTTTTAAGGGGTGCAAAGCATCAATCCCTTAAAGCAACAGTAGTGGAAATGGTGGTGGTACAGTTCCAATAATGAAGCAAGTTTCATAAAACAGATACAGTGAATTTGGAAAGTCTTCAGAGTCTTTAAATTTTTCCACAGTTTGTTTGTTGTAGCCTTGTGCTAAGATAAAATAAAGTTTACATTTTAATCCCCACCATTCTGCACTCAGTACCCCATAAATGAGAAAGTAAAAATAGAATTTAAAAAATCTTTGCTGATTTATTGAAAAGGAAAAACAAAAATATTGCATTGACATAAAGAATTCAGGCCCTTTACTGTGTGCTTACATGAAGCACCTTTGGCAGAAACCTTTGGGTATGATACCACGAGGTTTGCACACATTCATTTGGGGATTATCTCCCATTCTTCTTTGCCGATCCTCTCAAGCTCTGTCAGGTTGGATGGGGACCGTTGGTGGACAGCCATTTTCAGGTCTTTCAGAGATCGATTGGGTTCAAGTCAGGGCTCTGTCTGGGCCACTCAAGGACATTCAAAGAGTTGTCCCTAAGCCACTCTTGTGTTGTCCTGACTGTGTGCTTAGAGTCACTGTCTTGTTTGAAGGTAAACCTTCAGTCTAGTCTGAGGTCCTGAGTACACTGGATCATGTTTTTATTGAGAATATATCAGTACTTTTCTCCATTCAGCTTTCTCTCAACTCTGACCAGTCTGCCTCTCCCAGCCACTGAAAAACACCCCTACAGCATGAGGCTGTCACCACCATGCTTCACTGTAGTGATGGTATTGAGTAGCTTCTGGTTTCCTTCAAACATCACAATTAGAATTGAAGCCCAAAAGTTCAGTTTTGGTTTAGTCAGACCAGAGAATCTTGTTTCTTACAGTCTGAGAGTCCTTTAGGTGCTTTTTTTTTGCTTTCTTTTACTGAGGGGAGGCTTCTTTCTGGCCACTTTGCCATAAAGCCCAGATTGGTGGAGTGCTGCACTGATGGATGACCTTCTGGAAGTTTCTCCAATCTGCACACAGGATATTTGGAGCTCAGCCAGAGTGGTCACCTCTTGGTCACCTCTCTTACTAATGCCCTATTCTCCCAATTAATACGTTTGATGGGCCAGCCATCTTTAGGAAGAGTCCTGGTTGTTTGCATTAAAGGGACACTGTCACCTGTATATTAACATTACCACATCAGTCTCCACGATTTACATTAAAATATACTAGTATTACTGCCCTGTGTCTTGTAAATTGTCTATAAAATCGTTTTTAGTAATATGCTAATTACCTCAATAATGAGCCCAAGGGGCTGTCCCTCTAGCTTTTGGAGCCCAGCCGCGCCCATTACTTCGGAGCCCAGCACTGCCCTACTGCTAATTTATTTACTCGTCCTCGTCTCCAGCTCCTGAAGTCACGCTAGAAGTCAAGGGGGTAGCCCTTCCCTCACTCCGGGCTGTAACTCCCCTGCCCTAACCCCTCCTCTAAGTAGTGTAACTGACACCCGGCTCAGTCGCCGGGACCGCGCTTGTACAGGCGGCGCATGCGCCGTCGGACTCAAGCGCGATCCTGTAACTGAATCGCGCGTGAGGAAGAGAAGGCAGGCATCGGGGACGGCGCATGCGCGATTCAGTTACAGGATCGCGCTTGAGTCCGATGACGCATGCGCCGCCTGTACAAGTGCGGTCCCGGCGACTGAGCCGGGTGTCAGTTACACATAGGGGCTCAATACCGGAAAATAACGCTTCAGTTTTGTCCCCATGCATTGTCATAGGGGACAAAACTGAACAGAACAGAATGCTTCAAAATGCATTCCGTTCCATTTAGTTGCTTTCCCATACCGGAGAGCAAACCGCAGCAGTATGTTGTAGTTTGCTTTCTGTCCTGGGATGCGGAGCAAGACGGATCTGGCAGGACCCCCAATGCAAGTCAATGGGGACGGATCCGTTTTCTCTGACACAATCTGCCACAATAGAAAATGGATCAGTCCTCCATTGACTTTCAATGGAGTTCATGACGAATCCGTTTTAGCAATGTAAAGATAATCCAACCGGATCCGTTCATAATGGATGCAGATCCATTAAATTAAAAATGCAATTATTATTACTTGTAATCCCCAATACTCCAGACTCAAAAACCTCTATTATCTTATATTGACTATCTTTGCACCCCAAATTCCCCAAATACCAACTCAAAATAGGTGTTATTCTATCTCCATTCATATACCCAAACTGTACCACCAGAAAATAAAAATACAATTAGGAAGCGCCCTACCCCTTCTTTAATAGGCAATTGCAAAATGTAATTCCTTATTCTAGGGCTCCCTCCTTTCCAAATAAATTCCCTCATTATCCTATCAATAATATAAAAAATCCTAATTGGCAACCATACTGGGGCACACTGCAATACATAGAGAATCTTCAGGAGAAAAATCATCTTTATCAGATTAACCCGCCCCGTCATTGACATAGGTAGTCTTCTCCAAATGTGGATTTTTCTTTTCAACTCCTCTATAAGGGGAATCACATTCAACTTAATATATCCAGTTAAGCTCTTTGCAATATTTACCGTATTCCCAAATGCTTGAAACTACTTTCACTCCCCATGACGTGTACATCCAAACACCCATCTTGACCCCTATCCCCCAATAACATCAAATGTGATTTTCCCCAATTTATTTTCAAACCAGAATAATAACCAAATTTACCAATTGCGTCCAACTCTAAATCCGTATCAGCCAAAAACAATAAAATGTCATCTACATACAACATTATTTTATCACTTACCTTACCATATTTAAAAACCTTAATACTTTCATTCTCTCTTATACTAATCGCAACGGGGAAACAGGACATCCCTGCCTAGTGCCCCTGAAAAGGGCAAAAGGGCAGGGACGTAACCCCATCCACCGCTACACTTGATCTGGGATGTGAATAAATAAGCTCAATCCAACTTATAAAAGAATCCCCAAACATTTGAGGACCTCCCACAGATATTCCCACTCCATGCAATCAAATGCTTTGGTTGCATCCAGCGACATCGCTTTTTTAGTATCTTTACTTTTATTTCCTTCTACTGTATATTCATAAAAAGTCTTCTAACATTAGAGTATATCAATCGCCCAGGAATAAAGCCTGTCTGATCTTCATTAACCCCTTAAGGACCTCCGCCGTATATGTACATCGGAAGTCCGGTCCCTAAACATGGTGCCCGCTCGCACGTGCATCGGGCGCCATAGCTGCCGGGTTTCTGCTATTGTAAATAGCAGAGACCCGCGGCACATGTATGGCTGATCGCATACATTTTACCCTTCAGATGCCGTGGTCAAATGTGACCACAGCATTTTTGCAGTCCGGAAGCGGATATCGCGTGCTTCCGCTTCGGTAATAGCGTTCCCCGACTGAGATCGGGGAACCTGTTACATTGCTCAAATAGCCCGAAGCCTCAAAAAGGCTTCTGAGTCTATTTCAGCAATATGCAATACAGGCCACTAGGTGGCAGAATTGTATTTTTATATTGCAAATTAAATGTTCAATGATGGCTATATAGCCATCAATGAACACAATGGGCAATCTAATGATTGCCAGTTATTTTCACCCCAGGTGACTTAAAAAAAGTAAAAAAAGTTTTTACAAATATAAAAAAATAAAAAAAACATAAAAGTTCAAATTACCCCCTTTTCTTTCAAATAAAAATACTTAACCAATAAAAAAATAAACTTCATGGGAATTGCTGCATGGGAAAATGCTCATGCAATAAAAATATAACAATATTAAAAGTGATCAAAAAGTTACACACACTTCAAATTGGTATCACTGAAAAGTACAGATCATCCTGCAAAAAATTAGCCCTCACACAGCCCCGTACACATAACTACATAAAAGTCATAGGGGTCAGAATATGGTTATAACATATTTTTTTCCCCTCAAAGGTTTTAAAAAAAAAAATTCAGTATTAATGAAAATGCAAAAAGGAAAATCTCAGGGTCCTGAAGGGGTTAATTATTGTTTTATTACTTTTATTAACCTCTCTGCCAATACCCTAGATAACAACTTAATATCAGTATATGGCAAAGAAATGGGTCTATATGACTCTAGCTTTAATAAGTCCTTATTGGCTTTGGGGATCAAAACAATGATGGCCTCCTCCATAAAAGCAGGCAATTTTTTTATGACTTGGCCTCAATCAGGGTCTCTATTCATTCCGGAAGTAGCTCCTGGCTAAACTCCTTATATATTGCAAATGGTAACTCATCCCCTCCTGTGGACTTTTTGTCACTAGTTGAGTTCAAAGCTCTCACTAATTCCTCCAATCGTATATTTTCCTCAAGGTAATTTTTTTGATCTTCAGTAAGTCTCCTAAAGGGAATACCACCCAAGTATTGACACAAGTCTCCCTTTTTATACAAAACTTCAGATTTATACAACTCCTAGAATTTTCCCCAAGTGTATTACTAATCTGTTCTGGAGTCCTGAGTATATGTCCCCTAACATTCTATATTGCACCTATCCAATTTCTTTTATTTGCTGGTTATTAACTATATTTGCCAAAAGCTTACCCACTCTCTCGCCCTCAGCAAAATACCTAGCTCCCTGAAAAAACAGTAATGTTTGAGATCTCTTCATGTGTATTTCATTAACTATACTATGTTCTTTTTCCCACTTTCTCAGATTTTCTGATGAAGGGTCTTCTGCACATTGTTTTTTAACTTCTTTTAACCTCTGTTCTGCAAGCTGATTTTTACTATTTACCTGTTTTTTCCGGTTACTCAGTTGCTTATATAGTATTCCCCTTAATAATGCCTTTGATGCATCAAACAGCACGTTTTTATTTGCAGAATCTCTATTAACCCCTTCTACCCCGGGCCAGTTTTCACCTTCCTGCCCAGGCCATTTTTTGCAAATCTGACATGTGTCATTTTATGTGGTAATAACTTTGGAACACTTTTATTTATCCAAGCCATTCTGAGATTGTTTTCTCATGACACATTGTACTTCATGACAGTCAGAAATTTGAGTCAATATATTTCACCTTTATTTATGAAAAAATCCCAAATTTACCAAAAAATGTTGAAAAATTTCTGTTTTTAAAACAGAAAGTGATACGTGATAAAAATATTTATTTCTTAACATTCCCCATATGTCTACTTTACGTTTGCATCATCTTGTAAATGTAAAAAAAAATTTGGGGACGTTAGAAGGCTTAGAATTTTAGAAGCAATTCTAAAAAAATATAAGAAAATTTCCAAAACCCGCTTTTTAAGGACCAGTTCAGGTCTAAAGTCACTTTGTGGGGCTTACATAATAGAAACCCCCCATAAATGACCCCATTGTAGAAACTACACCCCTCAAGTAAGGTTTGTCTTTTTGCTGATGACACAAAGATAGGTAACAGGGTTGATGTTCCTGGAGGGAAACGCCAAATGGAAAAGGATTTAGGAAAACTAGAAGAATGGTCAGAACTCTGGCAACTGAAATTTAATGTGGATAAGTGCAAGATAATGCACCTGGGGCGTAAAAACCCAAGGGCAGAATATAGAATATTTGACACAGTCCTGACCTCAGTATCTGAGGAAAGGGATTTAGGAGTAATTATTTCAGAAGACTTAAAGGTGGGAAGACAATGTAATAGAGCAGCACGAAATGCCAGCAGAATGCTTGGATGTATAGGGAGAGGTATAAGCAGTAGAAAGAGTGAAGTGCTTATGCCGCTGTACAGAACACTGGTGAGACCTCACTTGGAGTATTGTGCGCAGTACTGGAGGCCATATCTCCAGAAGGATATAGATACTCTAGAGAGAGTTCAGAGAAGAGCTACTAAACTAGTACATGGATTGCAGGATAAAACTTACCAGGAAAGGTTAAAGGACCTTAATATGTATAGCTTGGAAGAAAGAAGAGACAGAGGGGACAGAGGGGATATGATAGAAACTTTTAAATACATAAAAGGAATCAACTCGGTAAAGGAAGAGAGCATATTTAAAAGAAGAAAAACTACCACAAGAGGACACAGTTTTAAATTAGAGGGGCAAAGGTTTAAAAGTAATATAAGGAAGTATTACTTTACTGAGAGAGTAGTGGATGCATGGAATAGCCTTCCTGCAGAAGTGGTAGCTGCAAATACAGTGAAGGGGTTTAAGCATGCATGGGATAGGCATAAGGCCATCCTTCATATAAGATAGGGCCGGGGGCTATCCATAGTATTCAGTATATTGGGCAGACTAGATGGGCCAAATGGTTCTTATCTGCCGACACATTCTATGTTTCTATGTTTCTATGTTTCAAGTTACTCAAAACTGATTTTACAAACTTTGTTAACACTTTAGGTGTTCCACAAGAATTTAGGGAAAATGTAGATGAAATTTCTAAATTTCACTTTTTTGGCAGATTTTCAATTTTAATCCATTATTTCTCTACATAATTTAAGAGTTCCTTATCTAAGTGTGTTTCCTGTAGGCAGATGATGGCTGGCAAATACCTCCCCATCAAGTCAAAAATTGCAAATCTTTTTAATCTATCTCTTAACCCGCGTACATTAATTGAAATAATTCTGATCATTTATCGGACAATATGAACACATTCAAATTGGGGGAACCTTTATCTTTCAGGGAAACCCAATCCTCCCCCCATCCCAAAAAACACCATGTTACTCCCTATTTTATCTTAACAGTAAGCCCTCTATCAATGCTTGATAAACTCCTTATTAGAGTTGAGCGGACACCTGGATGTTCGGGTTCGACGGGTTCGGCCGAACTTCGGAAAAAAGTTTGAGTTCGGGACCCGAACTTGACCCCGAACCCCATTGAAGTCAATGGGGACCCGAACTTTTGAGCACTAAAATGGCTGTAAAAATGTAATGGAAAGGGCTAGAGGGCTGCAAATTGCGTCAAAATGTGGTTAAGAGCATGGCAAGTGCTCTGCAAACAAATGTGGATAGGGAAATGACTTAAAATAACATAAAATATGCAAAAATAAAAAATTATAATCTTGATCTAGGAGGACCAGGTCCGGATGTGGCAGTGTAGGTGGAAGCGGCGGTGGAGGAGGAGGTAGACTACACAGTTTTTTTGTTTTAAATTTTATTTTTTAAATTAGGGTACACCCCAAACATTGGGAAATATAACCTGTGATAACCCCCTCCAGTCATGCTAAACACACGTTCAGACAATACACTGGCTGCAGGGCAGGCCAGCACTTCCAAGGGGTAAAGGGCAAGCTCAGGCCATGTGCCCTATTTGGAGACCCAGAAGTTGCAGGGGCTGTCCCCTGTCAGTCAGTTCGTGTAGGCGTGTGCACACTTACTGCCCCACCATGTTGCACATCCCCGTGATGTTCACGATCCAATTTGATATCTGCTCTATCAACTTTCGATGTTCTTTTATGCGCCTACCATGGTGATCACGGGTGCCGGGGAATCAGGGTTCCAGGCCAGAGAGGGAGCGTGAGAAAGAGAGACCACATACAAGGGAGGATTAATTTTCTCAAATTTAAAATTAGAGTTGAAATATGGGAGAAATTATTAAAGCATAAAAGTGTGACAACTTTTCAAAGTTTAAGCATTGAATGTAAGGATGTGGTGCGCATTAATTACTGAATAATTTATTAAATTTTATTCCCTGTCACCTATGCATAGCAGGTTTTTATTCACAACTAAATTTGTATAATGTCAACCCAAGAATGTAACAGAAAAATTATTGAAATTTATTAAGCTGTCAACTAGGTATAGGAGTGGTACATCACACCCAAAAATTGGTGAATTTTACCAGAATATATAACGGACAATTTATTTTTTTTTCAACCTGTCTTCTAGGTATAGCAGTGGTACTATACACCCAAAAATTTGTTTATTTCGCCAGAAAATGTAACTGACCAATTTTTTATTTTTTTTTACCGTTCCACTAGGTATAGCAGTGGTATTATACACACCAAAATTGGTGAATTTCACCCTAAAATGTAAATGACAATTTATTTATTTTTTAACCGGCCTACTAGGTATAGCAGTGGTACTATACACCCAAAAATTGGTTAATTTCACCCGAAAAAGTAAATGACAATAATTTTTTTTTTGTTTAACCTGTCTACTAGGTTTTATTAGTGGTACTATACAGGGAGTGCAGAATTATTAGGCAAATTAGTATTTTGACCACATCATCCTCTTTATGCATGTTGTCTTACTCCAAGCTGTATAGGCTCGAAAGCCTACTACCAATTAAGCATATTAGGTGATGTGCATCTCTGTAATGAGAAGGGGTGTGGTCTAATGACATCAACACCCTATATTAGGTGTGCATAATTATTAGGCAACTTCCTTTCCTTTGGCAAAATGGGTCAAAAGAAGGACTTGACAGGCTCAGAAAAGTCAAAAATAGTGAGATATCTTGCAGAGGGATGCAGCACTCTTAAATTGCAAAGCTTCTGAAGCGTGATCATCGAACAATCAAGCGTTTCATTCAAAATAGTCAACAGGGTCGCAAGAAGCGTGTGGAAAAACCAAGGCGCAAAATAACTGCCCATGAACTGAGAAAAGTCAAGCGTGCAGCTGCCAAGATGCCACTTGCCACCAGTTTGGCCATATTTCAGAGCTGCAACATCACTGGAGTGCCCAAAAGCACAAGGTGTGCAATACTCAGAGACATGGCCAAGGTAAGAAAGGCTGAAAGACGACCACCACTGAACAAGACACACAAGCTGAAACGTCAAGACTGGGCCAAGAAATATCTCAAGACTGATTTTTCTAAGGTTTTATGGACTGATGAAATGAGAGTGAGTCTTGATGGGCCAGATGGATGGGCCCGTAGCTGGATTGGTAAAGGGCAGAGAGCTCCAGTCCGACTCAGACGCCAGCAAGGTGGAGGTGGAGTACTGGTTTGGGCTGGTATCATCAAAGATGAGCTTGTGGGGCCTTTTCGGGTTGAGGATGGAGTCAAGCTCAACTCCCAGTCCTACTGCCAGTTTCTGGAAGACACCTTCTTCAAGCAGTGGTACAGGAATAAGTCTGCATCCTTCAAGAAAAACATGATTTTCATGCAGGACAATGCTCCATCACACGCGTCCAAGTACTCCACAGCGTGGCTGGCAAGAAAGGGTATAAAAGAAGAAAATCTAATGACATGGCCTCCTTGTTCACCTGATCTGAACCCCATTGAGAACCTGTGGTCCATCATCAAATGTGAGATTTACAAGGAGGGAAAACAGTACACCTCTCTGAACAGTGTCTGGGAGGCTGTGGTTGCTGCTGCACGCAATGTTGATGGTGAACAGATCAAAACACTGACAGAATCCATGGATGGCAGGCTTTTGAGTGTCCTTGCAAAGAAAGGTGGCTATATTGGTCACTGATTTGTTTTTGTTTTGTTTTTGAATGTCAGAAATGTATATTTGTGAATGTTGAGATGTTATATTGGTTTCACTGGTAAAAATAAATAATTGAAATGGGTATATATTTGTTTTTTGTTAAGTTGCCTAATAATTATGCACAGTAATAGTCACCTGCACACACAGATATCCCCCTAAAATAGCTAAAACTAAAAACAAACTAAAAACTACTTCCAAAAATATTCAGCTTTGATATTAATGAGTTTTTTGGGTTCATTGAGAACATGGTTGTTGTTCAATAATAAAATTAATCCTCAAAAATACAACTTGCCTAATAATTCTGCACTCCCTGTACACCCAAAAATTGGTTAATTTCACCATAAAATGTAACTGACAAAGTAGTGAAATGATATAAAATAAGATGCGTACAAAAAAAATATGGATTTATGAGGTGGAGTTCCATATGGAGTAGGAGTTTGAGGAGGCGGTGGACGTAGTGGAGTAGGTGGAAGAGGACGAGATAGCCAACACAGGTTTTTGGTTTTAATTTAATTTTGTAAAATTAAGGTACACTCCAAAAGAGTGTGAAATATCCAAAATACAAACATGAGCAATTGCGCTGCAGTATAACAATGTCTGCTTAGTGCTGGTATACATGTCTATTCTGCACAAGGTACGGACAAGGCCTGAGGGATCCATGCCTGGTTCATTTTAATGAACGTGAGCTTGTCCACATTGGCTGTGGACAGGCGGATGCGCTTGTCTGTGATGACGCCCCCTGCCGTGCTAAACACACATTCAGATAATAGACTGGCTGTAGGGCAGGCCAGCACCTCCAAGGCGTAAAGGGCAAGCTCAGGCCATGTGCCCAATTTGGAGACCCAGAAGTTGAAGGGGGCAGACCAGTCATTCAGTACGTGTAGGCGTGTGCACGCATACTGCTCCACCATGTTGGTGAAATGCTGCCTCCTGCTAAGACGTTCCATATCAGCTGGTGGTGCTGGTTGTTGTGGCGTGCTGACAAAGCTTTTCCACATTTCGGCCATGCTAACCCTGCCTTCTGAGGTGCTGGCGGTGCCCCAGCTGCATTGGCGACCTCTTCCTCGTCATTTGCCTTTGCCTTGTGCTTCCACTGTGCCCCCGCTGTCAGGTGGGAATGCCACCAGCAGCACGTCTACCAGCGTGCGCTTGTACTCGCGCATCTTACGATCACGATCTCCTCCTCCTGTGCCACATCCTCTTCCATCATCGCCAGGAGCGTTTTTTCAAGGAGGCATAGAAGTGGGATAGTAACGCTGAGAATGGCATTATTGGCACTGGCCATGTTGGTGGAGTACTCGAAACAGCGCAACAAGGAACACAGGTCTCGCATGGAGCCCCAGTCATTAGTGGTGAATTGGTGCTGTTCCGCCGAGCGACTCACCCGTGCGTGCTGCAGCTGAAACTTCACTATCGCCTGCTGCTGCTCGCACAGTCTGGCCAGCATGTGCAAGGTGGAGTTCCACCTTGTGGGCACGTCGCATATGAGGCGGTGAGCGGGAAGGCCGAAGTTACGCTGCAGCGCTGACAGGCAAGCAGCAGGGTGAGAACGCCGAAAGCGCGCACAGACGGCCCGCACTTTATGCAGCAGCTCTGACATGTCGGGGTAATTTTTAAAGGAATCTCTGCACCACCAAATTCAGCACATGCGCCAGGCAAGGGATGTGCGTCAAACCGGCTAGTCCCAGAGCTGCTACGAGATTTCGCCCATTATCGCACACCACCAGGACGGGCTTGAGGCTGACTGGCACAAACCACTCATCGGTCTGTTGTTCAAGGCCCATCCACAGCTCCTGCGCGGTGTGGGGTTTGTCCCACAAACAGATACGTTTTAAAACTGCCTGCTGTCGTTTACCCCTGGCTGTGCTGAAGTTGGTGGTGAAGGTGTTATGCTGACCGGATGAGGAGCTGGTAGAGGATGAGGAAGCAGAGTAGGAGGAGGAAGCAACAGGAGGCAAACTGAAGCGCCCTGCAATCCTCGGTGGTGGAAGGACATGCGCCAAACTGCTATCCGCCTCAGGCCCAGCCGCCACTTATTTACCCAGTGTTCTGTTATGGACATATAACGACCCTGACCGTGCTTACTGGTCCACATATCCGTAGTCAGGTGCACCATGCCACAGATGGCGTTGCGCAGTGCACACCTGATTTTGGCCGCTACTTGGTTGTGAAGGGAAGGGATGGCTCGCCTTGAAAAGTAGTGGCGGCTGGGCACGACGTACTGTGGGACAGCCAACGCCATAAGGCCTTTAAAACTATCCGTCTCCACCAGACGGAATGACAGCATTTCAAAGGCAAGTAATTTAGAAATGCTGGCATTCAGGGCTAGGGATCGCGGGTGGGTAGGGGGGTACTTCCTCTTCCTCTTCAGCGTTTGGGATATGGAGAGCTGAATGCTTCCATGGGACATTGTGGAGATACTTGGTGACCCAGGTGTTGGTGTTGCTGGCAGATCATCTGTTTGTGGGTTGCCAGGTGGCACTGTCACTTCAGAGGGGGATGAAGAGGCCCTGACTGCAGCAGAAGAGGAAGCAGGAGGAGCCATAGACCTTTCTTGGTTTTTGAGGTGTCTACTCCACTGCAGCTCGTGCTTTGCACTTAAATGCCTGGTCATGCAGGTTGTGCTTAGGTTGAGAACGTTTATGCCTCGCTTCAGGCTCTGATTGCACAGCGTGCAAACCACTCGTATCTTGTCATAAGCACATTGTCTGAAAAACTGCCACGCCAGGGAACTCCTTGGAGCTGGCTTTGGTGTGCTCGGTCACTTGCTGCGGTGGGCAGTAGGAGGCGTACTGTCTAGAGGACGGCCGCTTCGCTTTTGCACCCTGCTCCCTCTTCTGCTGTGCTGGTGGCTCTGTGTGACCACCGCCTCTTCCTCCGAACTACATAGGTCACTCGCATGACCTTGATTCCATGTGGGGTCGAGGACCTCATCGTCCTCCACATAATCTTCCACCCAGTCTTCACCCCTGACTTCCTTGTCGGTCTGCACACTTTCGAAAGCCCCAGCAGTTGGCACCAGTGTTTCGTCATCATCCGAGACGTGCTGCGATGGTCCTCCCATGTACTCATCTTGAAAAATAAGTGGTTGGGCATCGGTGCACTCAATCTCTTCCACTTCTGGGGCAGGGATAGGTGGATGGCCCTGGGAAACCCTGCTAACAGAGTCATCAAAAAGCAGAAGAGACTGCTGCATGACTTGGGGCTCAGACTGCTTGGCTGATTTGCAAGGGGGTGAGGTGAAAGACTGATGGACATCGGCTGCAGGTGCTAACTGTGGTCTTTCAGCAGGAGACTGGGTGGGAGATAATGTGAAGGAACTGTACTTGTTCAGGCCTCACCAATCGTAGAGCAGCATTAGGCCCGACCAAATACCGCTTCAGGTTTTGTCACCTATTCGCACCTGAGGAAGGGGTTTCATTTGTGCGTGTAGCTGGCACAGATTGACCACGTCCTCTCCCTGCAACAGGAGCTCCACCAGCAGCACCACGATCTGGGCCACGTCCCTTATTTGACGCTCTCCTCATATTTTTCAAATTTAGGATCTTGCCCTAAATGGGTGTTAAATTAATAGTAGAATAGAACGACAGTTTGTAAAGGGTGTATCTCACACGGTCTGAACCAGTGTAGGCCTGAATTCAATATTTCTTTGCCCAAAATGGCTGTATTTCAAATGTCTGTATTTCAAATCCCTGATTCAAACCCCTGTATGTAGAGGGAGTATCTCACAGGGCCTGAACCAGTGTAGGCCTGAAGTAAATATTTCTTTGCACAAAATGGCTGTATTTCAAATGTCTGTATTTCAAATCCCTGTATGTAGAGGGGGTATCTCACACGGTCTGAACCAGTGTAGGCCTGAATTCAATATTGGTGCACCAAATGGCGGTATTTAAAATCTCTGAATGTAACCCAAATGTATTAAGGGTGTATCTCACAATGACATCTGCATCAAAGGCTGCCAACAATTTTTTTTGTGCCCAAACGAGTGTTTGTTTAGCAACTGAATTTGACAGCAGTATATAAGCCTGCAATTTCACACGTGCTGATGCTGCAAGGCCTGGCAATTGTGTTTTTTGTCAAAAAAGTGTGTTTTTGGTAACAGAATATAAAAGCTGTATATATTAAACTTGAATTTAATACTTGCAGATCTGGAAAATACTGTTTTTTGAAAAAAATAGTGTGTTTTTAAAACCCCAGGAAATGATGGGTGTATTTCTACCTTAAATTGCACACTGACTAATCCAGATGTTGTAGTTTGCCCCAAAAAAAATTGTGATTTGCAATGTCCCAAAAGCTCAGATGCAGTGCTGGTGCACTGAGCATGCATAAAATGGCCGCTGCCGCCACCCACTTAACTAACAGAATTATAAAAGTTATTTTTTTTTTGGTCAATGGTCTCAGGGCAGGGTAAAACGATTGTGTCCTACACCCACACAACTATTTCTAGGTAGATCGCTGAGTTAGATTCTCTCCTATTCTCTCCCTGAAATCACAAGTCCAGCAGCATCCTCTCCCTACACTTGTAACAGCAGAGTGACGTGCAGCGCTACGTGACTCAATCTTATATAGAGCCTGGGTCACATGCTGCTCTGGCCAATCACAGCCATGCCATTAGTAGGCATGGCTGTGATGGCCTCTTGGGGCAAGTAGTATGACGCTTCCAAAAAAAGCGACAAGAAAGCGCCGAACACCGAACACGAACCGGAACTTTTACGGAAATATTCGGGTTCGGGTCCGGGTTCCAAAAATCCTAAAGTTCGGTACGAACCCGAACTTTACAGTTCGGGTTCGCTCAACCCTACTCCCAAACTTTTTACGTTAGGAGAGGGATCTTAAGTGTGTGTTTGCAATCTCTGACTGGAAGGGGGCTGTACTTTGGCCAAAAATAGTTGGGAAGGGAGTGGTTATGTGGGAGCTATCACAAAAGATCATGCTCCGTTGATATCCCAGTACAGATTTCTAAAAGTCATCCCAGTCTCTCGGACTTATGCTGGAGAAGGTGTGGCCAACAAGGCACAATCTATCACAAGTGGTGGGGCTGTCCATCCGCTTATCAAATATGCCAAAAATCGCTTTATTTTGCCTCTCAATTACTAAACTTACAACTTGATCCAGATCCTGCGTTAGCACTGCTGTTCTTAAAAGGGTTTCTCTGGGAATTAGGAAAATGAAAATACTTAAATATTACTTTATTATAAATATATTCCTAAATACCTTTCATTAGTTATAATGGCTCGTTTTGTCTAGGGAGCAATCATTAGCAAAAATAAAATGGCCGCAATCCTGTTAGTACACAGAAAACCTGTCCTAATCACACAGCAGGACAATTTACTTCAGATCAGCAGTGAGATAAAGAGCTGAGTCATCTTCTTCTATGATCCTGAATACAGTTTAATATGATCTTCAGCTAAATCTCTGTAGAAATGGAGTTCATAAGGAGGCATGAAGTACAGAGAGAAGGGTGGGGGTGATGTGCATAATGAGCAGCAGCACTTGTATGCAGTCTCCATTACCACAGTCTGTCCTGTCCATCCTTTCTGTACTTCATGTCTCCTCATGAACTCCATTCACACAGAGATTCAGTTAAAATTCTTATAATCTGTATTCAGGATCATAACCCCTGACAAGTAGGGGAGGAGGATAAAGCAGCAGTAACATGTCCTCCTGTATGGTTAGGACAGGTTTTGTGTGGCCATTTTGTTTCTCCTAATGATTGCTCCCTAAACAAAATGAGCCATTATAAATAATAAAAGGTATATGGGAATATATTTACAATAAAGTAATATTTAAGTATTTTCATTTTCTAAATTCTCTGAGAACCCCTTTAAGGAGCCGTTGCTTAATCACTCATATATTACATATTGCAGGATCGCTTATAGCTAGATCATGAAGACAGGCTTTTAATATGTCAACTGAGGACCTGACCCCTCCCTTGCGATATATTTATGCTATGGAGCAATTGATGTCTGTTTGCCATCAGACACTAAAGAGGTTTACCAACGTCTGGAAGCCATTTGAACAATTTCTGACACAGACTTGTTCTCCAATAGTGACATTTGTGTCTCTCTGATGCCACAATATGTGGGAGAGAAATGGTAACACAATTTGGGTAGCCAAGTTTATAATGTAAAAGGGGAGACATTAGTCCCAATGGATAATAAGATAACGGTTTGATCCCTTTTAATAATGTTATGATATTAAGATGATAGGGACCAAGATTGATTAAGAAACAATGAGGTCAGGTACTACTTGTTTATGTGTTTGTTTCACCGGTACGTCTTATTATGTATTTATGTGTGATTGATTTTTTTCTTGTGATTTAAATTGATTTAACCATCACAATGTTGATTTTATTATGTGATTTCAGGGGGGGTTGTTTGTTTCTTTTCTTTTTTCATATTTTCTTTTTGTAATTATGTTGGAAAAAATCAATAAAGAAATAATTGTTAAAAAGAAAAAAAAAGGTAATATAAGGCTCTTACTAATGTATTGTAATTGTCCATATTGCCTCCTTTGCTGGCTTGATTCAGTTTTCTATCACATTATACACTTCGTTTCCATGGTTATTACCACCCTGCAATCCAGCAGCGGTGGTCGTGCTTGCACTGGCTGATGTGCACTCCCGTGGTTCTGGCCACCAGAGTAGCCGGTGCCTTTTCCTATATTGTGCAAGCAATACTTGATTTAAACAATAGATAATTTCCTAATGACATGCTATTAAGAAAGAAACCATATGAAATTCCTTTAATGATCCAATACAGAGGTGCTTGATAATCTGGAATTTCCTAAATCAAGAAACAAAAGAATAAGCAGAGAAAACAAATTGCTAAAAAAACAAAGTCATATTGTACTTCTTATTTTATTCTGGACTCCAAGACTCCATGTTCTTACAAGTAAATTGTCTATGACCATCCAGCAATTTAGAACATTAAGTGCCGTTAAAGCCGGATCAAAGTATTTTAGTTATTTAAATATTTTATTTTACAATTTTAGCTTGTCGTCCTGTATAGATTCAAGTACCGTAGATGGTGGGTTTATGTAGTTGATTTATTCTGTATTCAGTTCCTAAAAGCAGAACTAGGTCCCGTGCTACAAATGTCCTTATATTTTTAATGTTATGCCTTGGGCAAGGATTTCCCATCAAAAAGATTGTAAAATCATTTTATTTATGCTGTGAGTGCAATGTCTGGTTCAGCGGGTTATGCCAATGTGAGCTCTCAGCTATGAAGCCTAATGTCAAATAATCAGAAAGTGCATGAATTTTAAATGCTGCAAACACAATATCAAGAGACATGTTCAAATGCAGGAAACACTAAAGTCATATTTCTTATGTTATAGGAAACTATGGAGAAAGTGGGATGGAGGCTTTTAAAGAACTTGCTGCACAAGAAGGCCTGTGCATTGCCCACACTGACAAGATCTACAGCAATGCAGGAGAGAAAAGCTTTGACCGACTACTCAAAAAACTTCGTGAAAGATTGCCAAAAGCAAGAGTGGTGGTTTGTTTTTGTGAGGGAATGACAGTGCGAGGACTTTTAATGGCGATGAGGAGATTGGGTGTGATCGGCGAATTTCTTCTTCTTGGAAGGTAAGACCATGACTTCAATATCAAGTCATTACATGACTTCATATATATTTAACCAATATAGTTGTCTTATGGTCGCAGGCTGCTCTCTGGATATGGATTGCCGGCCGGTGCTGGAATGCCCAGTGCTGCAAATATGAATCGACTGGACAAAAACCGTTGTGTGCAATGCCAGATCCAGTGAGCTCCAGCAACCTTCTCTGCCACAACAGCTTGCCGGATCTCATGCTGCGAATGTGAAACTTGCCTAAGCCACTATACACAATAGATTATCCAGGTCTCTCTCCTTAACAGATGATGTTGGTGGAAAGAGCAATTAGGCAAGGTGAATTTCACGCCCAATCCTTTGGTCTGGCAGAAGACAAGCTGCTGCCAGAGGTGTCTGGTAGTGGCTTTCTACTTTCCTGCTAAGGCTACTTTCACACTAGCCTTTTAGTTTTCCGGTATTGAGATCCGTCATAGGGTCTCAATACCGGAAAAAAAACTCTTCCGTTTTGTCCCCATTCATTGTCAATGGGGACAAAAAGTAACTGAACAGAATGGATTGCTCCAAAATGCATTCAGTTCCATTCTCATAACTGTCCTGGGATGCGTAGCAAGACCCACAATGCAAGTCAACGGGGACGGATCAGTTTTCTCTGACACAATCTGACACAATAGAAAATGGATCCGTCCCCCATTGACTTTCAATAGAGTTCTTGGCTATGTTTAAGATAATGCAACCGGATTCGTTCATAACGGATGCAGATTGTTGTATTATCAGTAACGGAAGCATTTTTGCGGAACCCTGCCGAATCCAGCAAAAACGCTAGCGTGAAAGTAGCCTTACACATGCTCCAAACTGAGCATGCATGTCTATGGTGAGTCAGGAAGAATACCTGTCAGCTGAATGAGCAATGAAGGTGTTTGAGCACCTTAAGATATTGACAAATTGTGTGGATTTCGACCCACAGTACCATTTCTGACAGTAAACTGATAATAGATATATTTGGTTAGATATCCATTTGTGATTATGCGTTAAAAAAAGCTAATTGGCAAAGCTGAGGCAGACTGGCCTACAGGATTACGAGAGAGTCTCCTGGTGTGTGCAGGTTCTTACGAAATAATAGTCCTGAAAGGTCCATTCAGAGCTGACATCATTGAAGAGAACCTGTCACCACAAAATCGGAAAACACCATGTTATAGAGCAGGAGAAACTGAGCAGATTGATATAGTTTTGTGGGGAAATATTCAGTAAAACCTGTAATTTTCACATTTATATCTTTGCTTTTTCCACTTCCTGTGAAAAGCTATCGGTACAGGGAGGGGGTGTCATCAGTGATTCCACACGTATACACACTATGCTATCAATCACTGATAACCCCTCCCTCCTGTACCAATAGCTGTTCACAGGAAGTAGAGAAAGCAGAGGCATAAATGTATAAATTACAAGTTTTAGGCTCCATTCACACGTCCGCAAAATGGGTCCGCATCCGTTCCGCAATTTTGCGGAACGGGTGCGGACCCATTAATTGTCTATGGGGACGGAATGGATGCGGACAGCACACAGTGTGCTGTCCGCATCCGCATTTGCGGATCGCGGCCCCGATCTTTGGGTCCGCAGCTCCGCAAAAAGATAGAGCATGTCCTATTCTTGTCCGCAGTCCGCAACACAGCACGGACGTGTGAATGCAGCCTTACTATATCTTTTCCCAGAAAACGATATATGAATCTGCTCAGCTTCTCCTGCTCTCTAACATGGTGCTTTCAGATTACATTGCATTTTGTGGTGACAGGTCCTCTTTAACAATAAAGGTTATTACAAAGGTTATAGATGCTGCAGCCATAGTGATAGAAATAGGACTGTATTGGACCTAGGAGGACTATAGCACTGGTCTTTATGGGGTTCAACTAAAATATAAGGAGAAAAGAGAGATGTACAGTAGAAAAATTTGTGACAAAGTTTAGAAAGGTCAGCTGGTATTTTTACACCCGAGTAGCCTTTGTAGTATGCGGTTTGCCAAAAATATGTGATGTTTAGCTGTAGCTGACAGATTTTGCCCAGGGGAGGGAAAAGTTTATCTCTTCTGATTGAACAATGATTGGAGACTGCTTGCGTTGTACTGAGCACAGGTGTTTTTTTTATTGTATAAATAGCAAAGTTAGTAACATAACTATGTACAATGTAGGTAAAAAGACAGTTTTGGAATCAGCTTTGAGCTACCACAGGAGACCTGATCCCTGTAGTCCAGAAAGACATAGAACTGCAAATAAAATCAATGTCCTGGAGCACTTTGTACAACAAAATGCAGGGTTATAAAAGTTCTCACCACTTTTGTATTTGTGTGGATGTAATTTAGATGTCAAACAGTCTCCTCACTCTATGCGGTATTGCAGGTAGTAGACACTCCTAGAAGGACATTTGTCACCAGCCATGATCTCCCAGCGCTGGAGTGAGATGCACCTAATTTATTAAGATGCAGATGCCTCTTAGGCCTCTTTCACACGGGCGAGATTTCCGCGTGGGTGCAATGCGTGAGGTGAACGCATTGCACCCGCACTGAATCCATGCCCATTCATTTCTATGGGGCTGTGCACATGCGGTGCAATTTTCACGCACGGTTGCTAGGAGATGATCGGGATGGGGACCCGATCTTTATTATTTTCCCTCATAACATGGTTATAAGGGAAAATAATAGCATTCTTAATACAGAATGCTAAGTAAATTAGGGATGGAGGGGTTAAAAAATAATAAACAAATTTAACTCACCCCATCCACTTGGTCACATAGCGGATCTCCTCTTCATTCTTTTTTCTTCAGGACTTGGGCAAAGGACCTTTGATGACGTCACTGGGCTCATCACATGGTCCATCACATGATCCATCACATGGTCCATCACCATGGTGACGGACCATGTGATGAGCGCAGTGACGTCCTTAAAAAGGTCCTTTACCCACGTCCTGAAGAAAGAAGAGAAGATCCACTACGCGACCAAGTGGATGGGGTGAGTTAAATTAGTTTATTATTTTTAACCCCTCAATGTGTGCTGTTCCTTTCATATTGAATTTCTGCACTGTATTATTTCTTGTTTTACCTATGTTGTTTAAATCTATTGTTCTCTGCTGCCATCTGCTGGCCGGAATTTGTATGCTGCACGCTTCGTTCGTTGTCTATAAAGTTTTCTCTGGGCGTGGTTTTAGCAGCCTTGGGCCTGGTCACTTCCTGTAGCCTTTTTCAGTGCTGCATCCTTTGTGACTGGAGACACACACCTCGGCTTGTGAAGGCATCAGTTTTTGACCAGCAGTTGCCTCAGCAGTTAGCCTCAGAAAACACATCCACACCACAGCATCTACTGCATTCCTGTATTGTATCACTGTATGTCACTGCTCTGGATCAAATAAACCCCCGTTTGATTGCATCCTCATGTCTACGTCTGGATCCATCTAACCTGAGCATCTGCCGGTCCGGTCTGCTCCACTGCTTGGATACGAAGGTAGGACAGTCACAAAGTCATTATCAGTTACACCTTCAATCGCCTTCATGTGGGGACAGAACAGTCAAAAACTGCCTTAAAGCCTTATACCCCAGTAAATACCCGTCTGAATGTCCAATGCCGGCTACAGGTTCCCTCAGAGCCCAGTGCCACACTCAGGAACCTCCCCTGCAACAGGCCCACTCCCAGCAAATCTGCCCAGCAACAGTGCATGTCCCATAAGCCTAAGGGGAAGCACGGCGTGTCCGCAGTAGATATATTCTCGCCTGGAAGTCCTCCACTACTCGCCAAGCCACTTTCTACATCCGATGTTAACCCTTGCTCGCATGATATAAGAACTGTTCACGCACGCGGGGCCTCCCTTAAACCAAAACCCCGCAATTCACTAAAAGGACTTTGGGAAACTCATCGGGGTGCCTCATCTGAGCCGCACAGCAATTTTCAGCCCCCAATTCAAAAGTTCATTTTCTTAAAGAGACAGCGCACCTTAAATAAAAATGGCCGAAAAGGACCTCGTACAGTTCCCCAGTGATGAAACAAAACAAATGCTACCTGATACTGATCATTATGAAGAGCTCGAGGTAGAAACCACACTTCCAGCAGACCAAGTCACGCGACCAACGCGCTCTCTCAAACCAACTATAAAGATCACAGAAAATTATCACACCAGGAAAGATGAGCTATGTGACAACCTGGAAGAGCTATGGGAACGAGTTTCCTCCCTCATATCAGGATTTAAGTCCTCCTCAGGCGATGCCACCAGTTTACAAGTTGCCGTCGGGCGGCTGAACGCAGCCCATGAAAGATACAAGAGACTGTCCACAAGGTATATAACCTTTCTAAAAGACTCTAATATTGAAGAAGCCCCGTCAGAATTGTGCAAGGCAGAATCAATAGACAGACAAAGAGACGCCATGGTGCTGGATGCTAAAGATAAAGTGGAACTCCGTATCTCTCATTTGCAAGAAACTAGATCACACAGATCGCATTCATCCAAACATTCCTCGCGGTCCTACAGATCATCATGCTCTAGAAGCTCCACCCTGAGCGACAGATTACTAGAGGCCCGCATAAATGCAGAGCAATCCAAAGTGAGGCGTTCCTTCACCGAAAAAGAAGTCCTTGCGAGGGCTGAAGCAGAAGCCAAGAGGGCAGAAGCGGAGGCAGAAGCCAAGAGGGCAGAAGCGGAGGCAGAAACCAAGAGGGCAGAAGCGGAGGCAGAAGCCAAGAGGGCAGAAGCCAAGAGGGCAGAAGCGGAGGCAAAAGCCAAGAGGGCAGAAGCAGAAGCGGAGGCAAAAGCCAAGAGGGCAGAAGCAGAAGCAGAGGCTCGAATAAAGATCCTTGAATCAGAGAGGGAAGAGGAAATCGCATTAGCAAGAGTAAGACTACTTGAGCAAGCATTGAGCCAAGGCCCTGATTCAGTCTGCTTACCACCAGAGGAGATAGACGATCCAGCTGATCGCACCAGCGACTACGTACTGAAACAGTTACCTGCACCACCCCCAGTGTGCAGTACTGTCCAAGCCAACAACACTGAAACCTCCAAGTCAGCTCTACCTGCAGTGCCAGTGACACCCACAGCACCTGAGCAATCCAATAACAGTCGCCCAGACGCACCCTCTCAAGGACAGTTATTACAGCAAGATGGCTACCAGGTGTTTCCTGGCCTACCTCCACAGCTCAAGCAGCAGTCATCAGAATCTACAGAGGCTAGACCACAGCTCAACCCTGCAGCAACATCATTCTACCCGGAAGCATCTCACCCCTTCACGCCACGCAGCCTATACGCCCCAGGGGCATCACAAGTTGTCATGGCAACAAGCAGTGAGAAATCAGATATGTCTGAGTTTGCCAGGTTTATGGTGAGCAGAGAGCTAATTAACACCAGTCTCTCAAAATTTGATGACCGTGCGGAGAGCTATAGAGCCTGGAAGGCAACCTTCATAGCCGCCATCGCCAACCTCAACCTAACTGCAGAGCAGGAGCTCGACCTCTTGATCAACTGGCTGGGCCCAGGCTCCACAAATCGCATCAAGAGCCTTAGAACTGTCTATGTGGGACAAGCAGAAGCAGGTCTCGCTGCAGCCTGGCAGAGACTCGAACGCACCTTTGGCAGCGCAGAAGCAATAGAGAAGGCACTATTCAGGAGACTGCAGAATGTCCCCAAGATCAGTCTCAAGGATGTCCATAAGCTTCAGGATTTAAGTGATTTGCTCATGGAACTGGAGCTTGCCAAAAGAGACCCTCGTCTGTCCGGGCTGTGCTACCTGGATACAGCCCATGGGGTGAACCCAATTGTCGTGAAGTTACCATACAGCCTGCAAGAGAAGTGGGCGGCATCAGTCTCAAGGTACAAAAGAGTGCATGACGTCACTTTTCCCCCATTTATTCATTTCTGCAGATTCATCGATGAACAGTCCCAGATGAGGAATGACCCCAGCCTCGACTTCCTGGAGTTCAATACTACAGCCTCAGTGACACCATCATCAAGGTATGAAAGTATTGTACATAAACACAGAGACTTTAAGAGCAGCGTGAATGTTAGAAAGACTAACCTACCATCATCTGCAGTACCCACTGGTAGACAGTACACTACCTCATCAGGAGACAAGGCCTTCAATCGTGAATGTCCCATTCATAAAAAACCACACTCACTGAACAAATGCAGAGGATTTAGATCCAAAACAATACAGGAGCGCAGGAAAGTCCTGACCGAGCTTGGGGTATGTTTCAAGTGCTGCGCTTCATTGGAGCACATGGCTAAGGACTGCAAATCCATTATCAAGTGTGAGGAGTGTCATAGTGATAGACATGCCTCAGCTATGCACCCAACTCCACTCACAAGGGATTCACCTGCTGCCGTCACCACCAGTCCTGCTCCAAGTCATGGCGGGGAGCCCCAGAACCACGCTAACACAGCCACTGCTGTTTCCTGCTCATGCTTGGACGTATGTGGGGAGGGCCAGAGTGAGAAATGTTGTGCCCGCATATGCCTAATCAAGGTCTACCCGGAGGGGCTACCAGAAAAGGCAGTAAAAATGTATGCCATCATTGACGACCAAAGCAACCGCTCCCTAGCAGGACCTAAATTCTTTGAAGCCTTTGGAATAAAGGGACCGTCAGAACCCTACATCTTAAACACCTGCTCGGGTCGCATAGAGACTAGCGGCAGGAGGGCACAAGGATTCATCGCTTGTTCCGTCAGTGGAAATACAGAAATACCTCTACCGACGCTGATCGAATGCGATCAAATACCCAACCATAGGGATGAAATTCCTACCCCGGAAGCTGCATTTCACCATCCACACCTAAGGCACCTAGCCAACGTTATCCCACCTATGGACAACAACGCCGAGATTCTACTCCTGCTTGGCAGAGACAATCTAAGGGTACACAAGGTGCGTCAACAGTGTAATGGTCCCGACTATGCACCATATGCCCAGAGACTGGACTTGGGATGGGTAGTCATAGGAAATGTATGCTTGGATCAACCAAAAATCCGCTCATTCAAAACGTATGTGCGTGGAGATGGACGCACGACTTGCATTAAGCCTTGCCCTCATCACTATGAGGTGAAAGAGAAGCCTCCAGACCTCATACAACCACCTGACGACATTCCTCCCTTTGCTGACAACTTGGGAAGATTAGTCTTTCACACAAGCAAGGACGATGATAAAGTAGCTTTGTCAGTAGAGGACAGAGAATTTATCAAGATAATGGACAATGAGTTCCTTAAAGACGAAACCAATCACTGGGTTTCTCCATTACCCTTCCGAGCTACCAGGGTGAGACTCCCGAACAATAGGGAACAAGCTCTGTCTAGATTTAACTCTCTTCAGCGTACCATGAACAGTAAGCCTGAGATGAGAGAACACATCGTTGCCTTTATCGACAAAATATTCCGCAACAACCATGCAGAACCAGCTCCTTCCTTAGGGAAGAACGACGAGTGCTGGTACTTGCCTTCATTTGGAGTGTATCACCCACGGAAACCTAATCAAATTAGGGTTGTTTTCGACTCAAGTGCCAAACATCAAGGTGTATCTCTTAATGATGTCCTTCTCACAGGTCCTAATCTGACGAATAACCTAGTTGGAGTGCTGATGAGGTTCAGAAAAGAGCTCGTTGCCATCACCGCTGACATTGAACAGATGTTCCACTGTTTCGTAGTCAGAGAGGACCACCGGAATTTCCTCAGGTTTCTGTGGTACAAAAACAACTACACCAACAAATGGCCGACTTGCCTGCGGACAGACTATGTACAGAGCCGCCTTTCACCTATGTTGGCCTAGATGTCTTTGGGCCATGGATGGTATCCGCACGCAGGACCCGCGGCGGTCACGCAAACAGTAAGCGTTGGGCTGTACTATTTACTTGCATGAGTGTGCGAGCAGTTCACATAGAGGTGATAGAATCTATGGACACATCCAGCCTTATCAATGCCTTAAGACGGTTCTTCGCAATCAGAGGACCAGTTAAACAATTGAGGTCTGACCAGGGAAGCAACTTCATCGGAGCTTGTAGAGAACTTAACATCGACACCAAGTCCATTCAAGATCAGTTGGCGGAAAAAGGTTGCACCTGGATTTTCAATCCTCCTCATAGTTCCCACATGGGGGGCTCCTGGGAGAGAATGATCGGCATCTCACGCAACATCTTAAATTCTATGCTGATGGATGTAAATTCGTGAAGACTCACACATGAGACTCTAGTCACCCTTCTCGCTGAAGTTTCAGCCATTATCAATTCAAGACCCCTTGTGCCAGTGTCTATGGATCCTGAAACACCAGCCATACTGACTCCGGCTATTCTACTTACCCAAAAAACTGAGAGTACGCTAATACCTAGTGGAGAATTTACTCATGCCAACATCTATCAAAAACACTGGAAACGTGTACAATATCTAGCAGATTACTTCTGGAACAGGTGGCGAAAGGAGTACCTCAGTATTCTTCAAGGAAGAAGAAAATGGCAACACAACAAACCAAACTTGAAGGAAGGAGACCTTGTATTGATGAAAGAGCAACAAACCGAAAGGATTGACTGGCCTATCGGACTAATTTCAAAGGTTTTCCCTAGCAAGGATGGCAAGGTCCGGAAGGTGGAGTTGAAGATCTTCAGGAAAGGCGAGCTTAAAACGTTCTCAAGACCAATCAACGAACTCATTTTAATATTGCCCATCGAGAACGTCCCTGCAGGGTGAACAGGACTGTATCAAGCTTCGCAGATCTTCTCCATTCCAAGTTGGAAAACAGGACTAATCTTTTTTGCATTCTAACATGTTTTTCTTTTACAGGTTGTTTATATTTTATGGACATTCGTCATAGTGAAATCCCCAAAGTGAATTTCAGACGGGGAGTGTGCTGTTCCTTTCATATTGAATTTCTGCACTGTATTATTTCTTGTTTTACCTATGTTGTTTAAATCTATTGTTCTCTGCTGCCATCTGCTGGCCGGAATTTGTATGCTGCACGCTTCGTTCGTTGTCTATAAAGTTTTATGTCTGGGCGTGGTTTTAGCAGCCTTGGGCCTGGTCACTTCCTGTAGCCTTTTTCAGTGCTGCTTTCCTTTGTGACTGGAGACACACACCTCGGCTTGTGAAGGCATCAGTTTTTGACCAGCAGTTGCCTCAGCAGTTAGCCTCAGAAAAGACATCCACACCACAGCATCTACTGCATTCCTGTATTGTATCACTGTATGTCACTGCTCTGGATCAAATAAACCCCCGTTTGATTGCATCCTCATGTCTACGTCTGGATCCATCTAACCTGAGCATCTGCCGGTCCGGTCTGCTCCACTGCTTGGATACGAAGGTAGGACAGTCACAAAGTCATTATCAGTTACACCTTCAATCGCCTTCATGTGGGGACAGAACACAATGGACATTTTACTAAGCATTCTGTATTAAGAATGCTATTATTTTCCCTTATAACCATGTTATAAGGGAAAATAATAAAATCTACAGAACACCTAACTCAAACCCGAACTTCTGTGACGAAGTCCGGGTTCGGGTCTGGGTACCAAACATGCCGATTTTTCTCACGCGCGTGCAAAACACATTAAAACGCTTTGCACTCGCGGGGGAAAAAATCGCACCGGCATCTTTTCCCGCACGTCACCCGCAACGCCCGTGTTAACCCAACCTTAACCACCTCCGGACCGCCTAACGCAGGATCGCGTTCCGGAGGTGGCAGCGCTGCGCACAGTCACGCATATACGCGTCATCTCGCGAGACGCGAGATTTCCTGTGAACGCGCGCACACAGGCGCGCGCGCTCACAGGAACGGAAGGTAAGAGAGTTGATCTCCAGCCTGCCAGCGGCGATCGTTCGCTGGCAGGCTGGAGATGTGTTTTTTTTAACCCCTAACAGGTATATTAGACGCTGTTTTGATAACAGCGTCTAATATACCTGCTACCTGGTCCTCTGGTGGTCCCCTTTGTTTGGATCGACCACCAGAGGACACAGGTAGCTCAGTAAAGTAGCACCAAGCACCACTACACTACACTACACCCCCCCCCCATCACTTATTAACCCCTTATTAGCCCCTGATCACCCCTAATCACCCCTGATCACCCCATATAGACTCCCTGATCACCCCCCTGTCATTGATTACCCCCCTGTCATTGATCAACCCCCTGTAAAGCTCCATTCAGACGTCCGCATGATTTTTACGGATCCACTGATAGATGGATCGGATCCGCAAAACGCATCCGGACGTCTGAATGAAGCCTTACAGGGGCGTGATCAATGACTGTGGTGATCACCCCATATAGACTCCCTGATCACCCCCCTGTCATTGCTTACCCCCCTGTCATTGATTACCCCCCTGTAAAGCTCCATTCAGATGTCCGCATGATTTTTACGGATGCACTGATACATGGATCGGATCCGCAAAACGCATCCGGTCGTCTGAATGAAGCCTTACAGGGGCATGATCAATGACTGTGGTGATCACCCCCCTGTCATTGATTACCCCCCTGTAAAGCTCCATTCAGATGTCCGCATGATTTTTACGGATGCACTGATAGATGGATCGGATCCGCAAAACGCATCCGGACGTCTGAATGAAGCCTTACAGGGGCATGATCAATGACTGTGGTGATCACCCCATATAGACTCCCTGATCACCCCCCTGTCATTGATTACCCCCCTGTCATTGATTACCCCCCTGTAAAGCTCCATTCAGATGTCCGCATGATTTTTACGGATGCACTGATAGATGGATCGGATCCGCAAAACGCATCCGGACGTCTGAATGAAGCCTTACAGGGGCATGATCAATGACTGTGGTGATCACCCCATATAGACTCCCTGATCACCCCCCTGTAAAGCTCCATTCAGATGTCCGCATGATTTTTACGGATGCACTGATACATGGATCGGATCCGCAAAACGCATCCGGTCGTCTGAATGAAGCCTTACAGGGGCATGATCAATGACTGTGGTGATCACCCCCCTGTCATTGATTACCCCCCTGTAAAGCTCCATTCAGATGTCCGCATGATTTTTACGGATGCACTGATAGATGGATCCGATCCGCAAAACGCATCCGGACGTCTGAATGAAGCCTTACAGGGGCATGATCAATGACTGTGGTGATCACCCCATATAGACTCCCTGATCACCCCCCTGTCATTGATCACCCCCCTGTCATTGATTACCCCCCTGTAAAGCTCCATTCAGATGTCCGCATGATTTTTACGGATGCACTGATAGATGGATCCGATCCGCAAAACGCATCCGGACGTCTGAATGAAGCCTTACAGGGGCATGATCAATGACTGTGGTGATCACCCCATATAGACTCCCTGATCACCCCCCTGTCATTGATCACCCCCCTGTCATTGATTACCCCCCTGTAAAGCTCCATTCAGATGTCCGCATGATTTTTACGGATGCACTGATAGATGGATCGGATCCGCAAAACGCATCCGGACGTCTGAATGAAGCCTTACACGGGCGTGATCAATGACTGTGGTTATCACCCCATATAGACTCCCTGATCACCCCCCTGTCATTGATCACCCCCCTGTCATTGATCACCCCCCTGTCATTTATCACCCCCCTGTCATTTAGCACCCCTCTGTAAGGCTCCATTCAGATATTTTTTTGGCCCAAGTTAGCAGAATTTTTTTTTTTTTTTCTTACAAAGTCTCATATTCCACTAACTTGTGTCAAAAAATAAAATCTCACATGAACTCACCATACCCCTCACGGAATCCAAATGCGTAAAATTTTTTAGACATTTATATTCCAGACTTCTTCTCACGCTTTAGGGCCCCTAGAATGCCAGGGCAGTATAAATACCCCACATGTGACCCCATTTCGGAAAGAAGACACCCCCAGGTATTCCGTGAGGGGCATATTGAGTCCATGAAAGATTGAAATTTTTGTCCCAAGTTAGCGGAACGGGAGACTTTGTGAGAAAAAAATTAAAAATATCAATTTCCGCTAACTTGTGCCAAAAAAAAAAAATTTCTATGAACTCGCCATGCCCCTCATTGAATACCTTGGGGTGTCTTCTTTCCAAAATGGGGTCACATGTGGGGTATTTATACTGCCCTGGCATTCTAGGGGCCCCAAAGCGTGAGAAGAAGTCTGGTATCCAAATGTCTAAAAATGCCCTCCTAAAAGGAATTTGGGCACCTTTGCGCATCTAGGCTGCAAAAAAGTGTCACACATCTGGTATCGCCGTACTCAGGAGAAGTTGGGGAATGTGTTTTGGGGTGTCATTTTACATATACCCATGCTGGGTGAGAGAAATATCTTGGTCAAATGCCAACTTTGTATAAAAAAATGGGAAAAGTTGTCTTTTGCCAAGATATTTCTCTCACCCAGCATGGGTATATGTAAAATGACACCCCAAAACACATTCCCCAACTTCTCCTGAATACGGCGATACCACATGTGTGACACTTTTTTGCAGCCTAGGTGGGCAAAGGGGCCCATATTCCAAAGAGCACCTTTAGGATTTCACAGGTCATTTACCTACTTACCACACATTAGGGCCCCTGGAAAATGCCAGGGCAGTATAACTACCCCACAAGTGACCCCATTTTGGAAAGAAGACACCCCAAGGTATTCTGTGAGGGGCATGGCGAGTTCCTAGAATTTTTTATTTTTTGTCACAAGTTAGTGGAAAATGCTTATTTTTTTTTTTTTTTTTTTTTTCATACAAAGTCTCATATTCCACTAACTTGTGACAAAAAATAAAAACTTCCATGAACTCACTTTGCCCATCAGCGAATACCTTGGGGTCTCTTCTTTCCAAAATGGGGTCACTTGTGGGGTAGTTATACTGCCCTGGCATTCTAGGGGCCCAAATGTGTGGTAAGGAGTTTGAAATCAAATTCTGTAAAAAATGACCTGTGAAATCCGAAAGGTGCTCTTTTGAATATGGGCCCCTTTGCCCACCTCGGCTGCAAAAAAGTGTCACACATCTGGTATCTCCGTAATCGGGAGAAGTTGGGGAATGTGTTCTGGGGTGTCATTTTACATATACCCATGCTGGGTGAGAGAAATATCTTGGCAAAAGACAACTTTTCCCATTTTTTTTATACAAAGTTGGCATTTGACCAAGATATTTATCTCACCCAGCATGGGTATATGTAAAAAGACACCCCAAAACACATTCCTCAACTTCTCCTGAATACAGAGATACCAGATGTGTGACACTTTTTTGCAGCCTAGGTGGGCAAAGGGGCCCACATTCCAAAGAGCACCTTTCGGATTTCACAGGTCATTTACCTACTTACCACACATTTGGGCCCCTAGAATGCCAGGGCAGTATAACTACCACACAAGTGACCCCATTTTGGAAAGAAGAGACCCCAAGGTATTCGCTGATGGGCATAGTGAGTTCATGGAAGTTTTTATTTTTTGTCACAAGTTTGTGGAATATGAGACTTTGTATGAAAAAAAAAAAATAAAAAAAAAAATCATCATTTTCCACTAACTTGTGACAAAAAATAAAAAATTCTAGGAACTCGCCATGCCCCTCACGGAATACCTTGGGGTGTCTTCTTTCCAAAATGGGGTCACTTGTGGGGTAGTTATACTGCCCTGGTATTCTAGGGGCCCAAATGTGTGGTAAGGAGTTTGAAATCAAATTCAGGAAAAAATGAGGAGTGAAATCCGAAAGGTGCTCTTTGGAATATGGGCCCCTTTGCCCACCTAGGCTGCAAAAAAGTGTCACACATCTGGTATCCCCGTACTCAGGAGAAGTTGAGGAATGTGTTTTGGGGTGTCTTTTTACATATACCCATGCTGGGTGAGATAAATATCTTGGTCAAATGACAACTTTGTATAAAAAAATGGGAAAAGTTGTCTTTTGCCAAGATATTTCTCTCACCCAGCATGGGTATATATAAAATGACACCCCAAAACACATTCCCCACCTTCTCCTGAGTACGGAGATACCAGATGTGTGACACTTTTTTGCAGCCTAGGTGGGCAAAGGGGCCCATATTCCAAAGAGCACCTTTCGGATTTCACAGGTCATTTTTTCCTGAATTTGATTTCAAACTCCTTACCACACATTTGGGCCCCTAGAATGCCAGGGCAGTATAACTACCCCACAAGTGACCCCATTTTGGAAAGAAGAGACCCCAAGGTATTCGCTGATGGGCATAGTGAGTTCATAGAAGTTTTTATTTTTTGTCACAAGTTAGTGGAATATGAGACTTTGTAAGGAAAAAAAAAAAAAAAAAAAAAATCATCATTTTCCGCTAACTTGTGACAAAAAATAAAAAGTTCTATGAACTCACTATGCCCATCAGCGAATACCTTAGGGTGTGTACTTTCAGAAATGGGGTCATTTGTGGGGTGTTTGTACTGTCTGGGCATTGTAGAACCTCAGGAAACATGACAGGTGCTCAGAAAGTCAGAGCTGCTTCAAAAAGCGGAAATTCACATTTTTGTACCATAGTTTGTAAACGCTATAACTTTTACCCAAACCATTTTTTTTTTACCCAAACATTTTTTTTTTATCAAAGACATGTAGAACTATAAATTTAGAGCAAAATTTCTATATGGATGTCGTTTTTTTTGCAAAATTTTACAACTGAAAGTGAAAAATGTCATTTTTTTGCAAAAAAATCGTTAAATTTCGATTAATAACAAAAAAAGTAAAAATGTCAGCAGCAATGAAATACCACCAAATGAAAGCTCTATTAGTGAGAAGAAAAGGAGGTAAAATTCATTTGGGTGGTAAGTTGCATGACCGAGCAATAAACGGTGAAAGTAGTGTAGGTCAGAAGTGTAAAAAGTGGCCTGGTCTTTCAGGGTGTTTAAGCACTGGGGGCTGAGGTGGTTAATTAATTGCATCTCTGGCACTCTTTGTACCATCTATGCCAGCTAGGGGTTAGTGTAGACTTCAGCTATAATTTACACCAGTTTCTGGCATAAGTTATAGCAAATCTGGCAGGCCGCACAAAGCCCTGTCCCCTCCCTCTACTCCCTACCCTTTTTCTTTATCCTTTAGAAAAGTGATGAGAAGCTTAAAAAGTCACAAATTATGGCGCAACTATGGTATGCATCTACAATAATGGTGAAAAACCTCCCCCTAGTGCTTTGTGCAGTTGGTCATCATTCTCAAGTATCTCTCCTATGAAACACAATGAGAATTGTTCAGCAACCTCTAGCAGCGCTACAACACTTCTTCCTCCTTCCATATCACTGGATTCAGCATAGTCTCAAGTCTTTGCTCCTACCCAAATCTGTACAGGGGGATCAAAGACACCTTGCATAACCTTGCGTTTTGATCAAATGCATCACATTTTAATGGTACTACTTAAGAATATGATTTATTATCTAGGCAGGGATGCTCAACCTGCGGTCCTCCAGCTGTTGCAAAACTACAACTCCCAGCATGCCTCAACACATACAGCTATTAGGGCATACTGGAGTTGTAGTTTTGCAATAGCTGGAGGGCTGAGGGTTCAGAATCCCTGATGTAGAGTGTCACCTAGTACAGAAGTTACTGCTACTGCTGAAAAAAATGGATTTTTGTGATTATACCCTTTCAGTTTCCTTTTTTCCTTTCTGCTCTCCCCCTTCTTGGGTAGAAGAAGTAGAGTTGAAATGGGTATATAATGTGTTAGATAGCTCTGTACCCTATCCCTTAAAGGGGTTGTCCGAGTTATTTTTTTGTTCTTTCTATGTTCCTAACTAGGCAAATATAACAGCTTTCCAATTCACTCACTTTATCTCCAGTGGCTGGTTTCTCAGATTTCACTGAGGGTCACATGACCTATGATGTCAGCTTCTCTCCCTGCTCTGATAATGTTCATTTACAAGCCTGTAAACGGAGATGTCACTGTGCTGGCCACGCCCCCTTCACTGCCGGGCTGTCTGCTCTCTCCTAGGATTCTTAACCCCTTCAGCTGCACACACTGGGTATCTGCAGCAGTGACAATTCTGGGCACAGGAGCTGAAAGAGAAGTTTTGCAGAGCATTACAGGTAGGGTGAAGATCCTGTGTGTATTAGCAGTGTCATTATACAGGTGGGACTTGTAGTTCTACACATACAGCATGCTGCTGAGTCTCCCAGGAGGCAGACATGTCACTCAGGGCAGCACTTGTATTCACTCCCTTAGCAGTGTCATTATACAGCTGGGACTTGTAGTCCTACACATACAGCATGCTGCTGAGTCTCCCAGCAGGCAGACATGTCACTCAGGGCAGCTCTTGTACTCACTCCGGGCAGCTCTTGTACTCACTCCCTTAGCAGTGTCATTATACAGCTGGGACTTGTAGTCCTACACATACAACAAGCTGCTGAGTCTCCCAGCAGGCAGACATGTCACTCAGGGCAGCTCTTGTACTCACTCCCTTAGCAGTGTCATTATACAGCTGGGACTTGTAGTCCTACACATACAACAAGCTGCTGAGTCTCCCAGCAGACAGACATGTCACTCAGGGCAGCACTTATATTCACTCCCTTAGCAGAGCAGGAGGAGGGGCAGAGATCATTTTTTATTGCAAGTAGACAAAGGGTCAGAAGAGAACGAGGGAAATTAGGAAATAGATATATATATTTTGCATAAAACTTGTTTGCTTAGTTATATATCGCTGCCCATCAGATTTTCTGTGCTATATTTTTTTTTTCCATAACTCGGACAACCCCTTTAATGAAGGTCAAAACTGTTTGGGAGGAGCTAGAGGGTCAATTTTATAGTTTTTGGACTCTTATATTTTTTCAGCCCAATACAGGTTGTTTGCTTCTTTTAAAGCCAATAGCATCATTAAACCTTAAATCATTTTTTCAAAAGGTGCTCTGCATGGCGTCTTTGCCCTTGATCTCACAGTACAGATTTGGGTCTAACCAATAACTATGTTCAACTGAGGAGGAAGAAGTGGTGTAGTGCTGCTAGATATCACTGTTGTATTCCTAAGGTGGGATACACGAAAAGGATGTCCACCTGCACAAAGCACTAGAAACATGTACTATCTGTAATACCGCATAGGCTGAAGAGACTACTCCATATTCACACACATACAAAAATGGTGAGAACTTTTATAACTCTGTAATTTTGATATACAAAGAGCTCTGTTTCCTCTCATACCTTGTGATGCCAAACAGCAAAGCTAGCCATACTACATCTACTGGTGATGCTGCAGGCATGAGATATGCTGATGTATGCGTAACCACTTGTATATGGATAGTTATACAGTATATGGAGTTAGGGGTGGTTGCCAATTAAGCACGATACTTTGCTCACTTGCATGTGAACCTGGCCTAATAGACTGACAATCAAACTAATTCTCAGATAATTAAAGGGATCCTGTCACCGGGATTTTATGTATAGAGCTGAGGCCATGGGTTGCTAGATGGCCGCTAGCACATCCGCAATACCCAGTCCCCATAGCTCTGTGTGCTTTTATTGTGTACAAAAAACAATTTGATACATATGCAAATTAACCTGAGATGAGTCCTGTACGTGAGATGAGTCAGGGACAGGGCTCATCTCAGGTTAATTTGCATATGTATCAAATCGGTTTTTGTACACAATAAAAGCACACAGAGCTATGGGGACTGGGTATTGCGGATGTGCTAGCGGCCATCTAGCAACCCATGTCCTCAGCTCTATATACACAATCCCGGTGACAGGTTCCCTTTAAGTCCATTTCCTGGATGTGGATATGCATCAAATTTTTGACTGTAATAATTTTTATTTTATTTGATCATGTTTTTGCTATGTATTGTATTTTTCACAAGATTTTTCATGGTTGATACAATTATTATTTTGTTTAGATATGATTCTTCTTTTTATGTTTACTTTGAAAAAACACATTGAACCTCTTTCTACAGCTGATACAGTTTATAGTGTAGAGTATAACTCATCCTAGGGTATAGAAATCTGCTAGCAGTATACAATGACGGTTGCTTGATGTTCGTTGATGTAAATCTTACTTTGTCCTACAATTGCTAGATTTTTGCTTGCCCTTTCTATAGTTGTCTATTAATACTGGAATCACAAGTCATCCTAAGAGTTGAGCTATAACCATGGATATTTTACTTCATTTGTAGTATGGTACCTTGCCACCCTACTCATAGATTGGGTGCATTCACAAGTCAACCACTTTGCTATTTTTCTTTTTGGGGGTATGACATTTTTTTGGAGGGGCTTATGCTATCTTCCAGATATCTGAATGGCTTTTCATAAAGAAACTGTCCCCCATGTTACAAGTAGTATCAACTGTACAGTCCTCAACATTAAAATTGCAACACCAAGAAGGAAAAGTAATGGAATTATGGAAATCACAGGATCGATAGACATGTTAATGATCTGCAAATGATACATAAAGAATACGGATATTCCTTGCAGATGTATTGCTTAAATGGGAATAGGAACTGCCTTGAAATATGCCAGCAAGGACACTACACATTGGATGGAGCCTAATACTTCTATCTCTGTCCACTGTTATGCTTCTGGCACTAGTAGCTGCTACATAGTGGTGATTGGTGGGGGTGTCAGGTGCTGGACCCCCAACAATCTGATAATATTAATATCTAGAAGGTGGACAGACCTTTTAATTATGAATAGAGTTGGATTAAGAGGCCCTTATCGTTTTATTAAAATATTTTAAGGTTAAAATTTTGCTTTAAATGCCCATACACCCGAGATATTATGTCACAAAAACCTCCATGGTTGATCATAATCTATCTCAGTAAACACTTGTGGGCAGCTCACTCTCTACAAGAAACTCCAGACTTCTTCTGCCTTTAAGTTTGAATGCTCCCAATATTATATGTTATCATTGAAATATGATTCATTATTTGACCATGAGAAAGTGTCAGCCAACCCAGGGGAAGCAAGGTATTTGGTAATACTTCGTAAAGGGTACCTATTATTGAAAAAAAATAACTAGTTGAAAAACTAGAAGAGTTGAGCAAGAGGTGTACAGACTCATAGACCTCATATGAGCCAGTACATTGGTTTCTCCTCTATCTGAGGAGAGCTGAGCAGATCTGATCAGAATCTAAGGGACACAACACACAAAATTTCAAAGACGTCACTATGACATATCAAATGTTTTCAAATGATAGGTAATGATTAAAGGGGTTGCTCAGGATAGGTCATCAATATCAGATCGGCCGGAGGTCTAACACCTGACACCCCCGCCGATCAGCTGTTTGAAGAGAAAGCAGCACTTGTACGAGTGATGCCTTCTCTGCTCTGTTTACCTGCTAAGTACAAGTATGGCATCCCCATTCACTTCTATGGGCCGGCTCCATCCTATTCACTTGAACAGACAGAGCCATCCCATAGAAGTGAATGGGGACGCCATAGTTGTAATTACATTGCTCGCTGCAGCAATTGCAGCGGCAAACAGGTAAACAAAGCTGAGAAGGCAACGCTCGTACGAGCTGATTGGTGGGGGTGCCGAATGTCGCAGCCCCACCGATCTAATATTTATGACCTCAATAGGTCATCAATAGTAAAAGGGGTCATCGGTGGTTCTGTTCTCAATAGCAACCACAGTATCTAAGTGCTTTAAAAGGGTTTTCCGAGATTTTTTTACTGATGACTTATCCTGTAGATACTAGGTCATCAGTATCTAATCGGTGGGGGTCCAACACCCAGGACCCCCACCAATCAGCTCTTTTGAGAAGCCACCTGTCTTCTCTCAGCTCACCAAGCATAGCACCATACATTGCATAGCGGCTGTGCTTGGTATCGCACTCAGGCCCATTCACTTAATTGGGGCTGAGCTGCGCCTAGGCCATGTTACACATGGACATGTTGTAACTCGGCCTCCCTCTGTCTTCCATCTGTGAATAAGATCATGGGGTAGGGACATCTTTGCATGGCAGCATGGGGCCTAATAAAGGATTAAAAAGAATATAATTAAGTTCGAATGAAAATACAAAAATGTTTGGTATCCCTTGCATTTGTAAGAAACTGAACTATACAATTATCATGTTATATATCCTGTATGGTGAATGTTGTAAATAAAAAATGCCATAATTGCTGTTTTTTGCGTATTTTAAAAAAATTTAATAGAAAGCAACCAAAAATATTATGTAACAAAGTTTTATACAAAATCACAGATCTTTTTATTGGTACAAAATTAGAGTTGTGACCACTGGCCACACAGACATTTAAGAACACTTAAAATGCCATACAGACCGCAGATATGTGGTAGTTACAATGATAATGCGTAAAGTGCAAGTGCTAAAAACTTTACAGCCCAGAGATTGGTCAGTGCCAAACACCAAGTTAGGTCTTGTCTATACTATATAGCAAACGGTAAATATTGGACCATAAACTAAAAGGACCTATTACTTACATCAGTGACTCTAAACAAATAATGACATGAATGAGAAAGCATACTGACCACAATCTCTACCACGGCACTGACAGTCTGTGCCCCGACGCGCGTTTCGCCGTCAGCTTTTTCAAGGGGTAATGACAAACAGCTTCCTAACCGGGTATATATGGTCCACATAGTGGGCGGACACACTTTCACCTAACCTATAGATGAAGGGCACACTGATAAGGAGGCAGGTTCCACAGCATTCCTCACCTGCATAGTATGTTATGCTCGTCTCGTGTGTTATGGCGCACGAACCGCCGCACACCGCCAATGCTCACGTGACCGGCCGTCGCAATGACGCAGGGCGGCTACGCTCACCAGAGCACAGGACGTCCTACGTCAGAGCCAGGGCCGCGTCAGTGCGCCCGCGGCTGCGCAGATGGACGTGCGCACTACGAGCTCCATGCAGGTTAAGGGCAAAACACTGTCTTGAATCAATTGCTCCAACAGTGCGCTCTCCATCCTAAAACATATATACATATGGGGTTATGTGGTTTTCCTTATCTCCCTACCAATATTTGGTTCGTCATGTATCTCTAAAGGTATATACATCAAAATAGATATGCACAGGTATCATACATTATGAATTAAATTCTGAAAAAAGCTCCCACATTAAAAATACAAGAACCCACAACGACAGTGATTCGTGACGCTAGTGATAGTGCTATAAACAGTATATATATATTTATGTAAAATACACATAAATTGTGAGACAATTAATCATTATGTAACTATATGCATGATTACCATTCCAAAGGACATGATTATCATACTACAAAAATACAGTTTGACTTAATTAACATCGTGCAAAAATTTATATAAATTTACATGATCATAACTATAAATATATTGTCATGCATGCCTTATCACGGTACACCAACACCGGCATGAACAAGCAATACATGTGTTATAAAAATAAAAAAAGACATGCATTTAAAAATTATTAGTAATAAGAATACATGATTTCATCAACATGTGTTTATAATGTACAGACATAAATGCACTTCATAACATGATGTATATACATGACTCATTGATCGCAGTTCACCAAACGATCCAATGGTTTGTAGGTCCTATCCATATTTATTCTTATGGAGAAAAAGATTTTCCAATTCCATAACAGCAGTATATATATACCCTACATATGTAGACAAAAAAGAGATCAAATCAGTGTGCATAGTTCATACATCACACCATACGAACCCGGCTAGAGATAACCTAAAAACATAGACATCCTAACTATCTAAAACACCACACATCAGGGATGATGCTGCACCCTACAAAAACGAGGCAAATGGAACTTTATCATTCAGGCCAAATGGCACCTGAGTATTCAGCTTCACAATCCACTTGCTTTCAACCTGCTCCAACCGTTTAAAAAGATCACCGCCACGCGCACCAAGGGAGACCCTATCTATCCCCCTGAATTTTAAGTCCTGCCAACAGTTGTTATGTTTCTGACGGAAATGTTTTGCAATAGGTTTTAATTTTACAAGTTTATCTCTTTCTCCATCCGCAATTTTGGCGGCTGCCCGAATGTCTTTCTGATGTTCCTGTATGCGAACCCGAAACTCACGAGTCGTCATACCAATGTATATCAGGCCACATGGACATGTGGCGTGATATATGATTCCTGTGACACTACAGTTGATAAAATGGACAATATTATAGCTCACTTTACCTGAGGAATCCTCAAAAGTCTTGGTTTTGATAATTGCTCTACATGTGGTACAATGACCACATGGTACAGAACCCCATTTGGGCCCTTTGGATTCAAAAATGAATCCAGATTTAGATGGTATATAATGGCTCCTCACTAGAATATCCCTGAGATTTTTGCTCCGTTTTGCCACAAATTGGGGGGTTGGGGTAATTATTTTCCCCAAGTCCACATCCGATTTAAGGATGGGCCAAAATCTTCTGAAGATTTCTCTCATATTGTACCATTGAGTATTGTAGTTGGTTATCATACGTGTGACAGGAGTTTCTGGGTTGACCCGAGCCTTGGGAGATAATAGGGATTCCCTTGATGCGGCGGCGGCACGTGTATAGCCACGTTGTATATCACTATGATTGTACCCCCGTTGTGTGAATCGGTTTTTTAAGGTTTCAGATTCTCTTTCAAATTCGCCTCTTGATGTGCAGATCCGTCTTGCCCTCAAGAATTGACCAATCGGTATTGAGGTTTTTTGATGTTTGGGGTGGAATGAAGTAGCATGAAGCAAGGAGTTAACGGCAGTTGATTTCCTATGGATCGAGGTTTCAAGGTCACCATTAGTTGTTACTTTAATGTTGATGTCTAGGAAGTCAATTTCTTTCTGACTTACCACTTTGGTTAGAGTGATGTTCCAATTATTCGCATTTAATTTCTCCAAAAACAAATCCAAAGACACCCGTGACCCCTGCCATATAAACAAAACATCATCAATAAACCTCATCCATGATATTACCTCCCCATCAGCTTCATCCATAGATGACTGCACACACTGTCGCTCCCAATTACCCAAAAATAAATTTGCATACGAGGGTGCGCATTTCGCACCCATCGCTACTCCTCGTAGTTGTAAATAATGTTGGTCTTTAAACAAAAAATAATTATGCCTCAATATGTAGTCTAGAAGTTTCATCAAAAGATCAATCAGATCCTGTGGAAGATTTCTTGTGCGTAGAAAGAAAAGGGAGGATTCCAATCCTATATCGTGTGCAATACACGTATACAGCGATTCTACATCACATGTTATTAAAAACATGTTATCCTCCATTTTGACATTCTCCAGACGTTTTAACACGTCTGTCGAGTCACGAATATACGAAGGTAAGCTCTCAACGCATGGTTTTAGATAAAAATCCAAGAACTGGCACACTGGTTCATTAAGACCACCACATCCCGAAACAATCGGTCTCCCAGGAGGCTTAGTGGAGGACTTATGGACTTTCGGTAGTAAATATAAAGTCGGGATGACCGGATGTTTAATCAAAAGGCTCTGATATACCGATTGGGTAATGATGTTGTCTTCAACCCCTCTTGATAGGATGTCCTCCAACCACGTTTCCACCCTTGTCAGCTGGTTTGATCACCACATTTTTCATGTTCTTTAATTCTGTTATGGCCAGTCGCTGATTTTTCGACACATTATCATATGGCCTCCTCGCTGGTAGTCTATACAACTCCTGCACCACCAGCTGACAAGGGTGGAAACGTGGTTATCTGGCCTACGGATATGTACGAAACTGAAGTATATAGGCAATTGCGGGATAGGATGTGTTATGAACGTTTGTTTGCCAATCCAACCATTGGTTTCAAACTCCAATTGGAGGACATCCTATCAAGAGGGGTTGAAGACAACATCATTACCCAATCGGTATATCAGAGCCTTTTGATTAAACATCCGGTCATCCCGACTTTATATTTACTACCGAAAGTCCATAAGTCCTCCACTAAGCCTCCTGGGAGACCGATTGTTTCGGGATGTGGTGGTCTTAATGAACCAGTGTGCCAGTTCTTGGATTTTTATCTAAAACCATGCGTTGAGAGCTTACCTTCGTATATTCGTGACTCGACAGACGTGTTAAAACGTCTGGAGAATGTCAAAATGGAGGATAACATGTTTTTAATAACATGTGATGTAGAATCGCTGTATACGTGTATTGCACACGATATAGGATTGGAATCCTCCCTTTTCTTTCTACGCACAAGAAATCTTCCACAGGATCTGATTGATCTTTTGATGAAACTTCTAGACTACATATTGAGGCATAATTATTTTTTGTTTAAAGACCAACATTATTTACAACTACGAGGAGTAGCGATGGGTGCGAAATGCGCACCCTCGTATGCAAATTTATTTTTGGGTAATTGGGAGCGACAGTGTGTGCAGTCATCTATGGATGAAGCTGATGGGGAGGTAATATCATGGATGAGGTTTATTGATGATGTTTTGTTTATATGGCAGGGGTCACGGGTGTCTTTGGATTTGTTTTTGGAGAAATTAAATGCGAATAATTGGAACATCACTCTAACCAAAGTGGTAAGTCAGAAAGAAATTGACTTCCTAGACATCAACATTAAAGTAACAACTAATGGTGACCTTGAAACCTCGATCCATAGGAAATCAACTGCCGTTAACTCCTTGCTTCATGCTACTTCATTCCACCCCAAACATCAAAAAACCTCAATACCGATTGGTCAATTCTTGAGGGCAAGACGGATCTGCACATCAAGAGGCGAATTTGAAAGAGAATCTGAAACCTTAAAAAACCGATTCACACAACGGGGGTACAATCATAGTGATATACAACGTGGCTATACACGTGCCGCCGCCGCATCAAGGGAATCCCTATTATCTCCCAAGGCTCGGGTCAACCCAGAAACTCCTGTCACACGTATGATAACCAACTACAATACTCAATGGTACAATATGAGAGAAATCTTCAGAAGATTTTGGCCCATCCTTAAATCGGATGTGGACTTGGGGAAAATAATTACCCCAACCCCCCAATTTGTGGCAAAACGGAGCAAAAATCTCAGGGATATTCTAGTGAGGAGCCATTATATACCATCTAAATCTGGATTCATTTTTGAATCCAAAGGGCCCAAATGGGGTTCTGTACCATGTGGTCATTGTACCACATGTAGAGCAATTATCAAAACCAAGACTTTTGAGGATTCCTCAGGTAAAGTGAGCTATAATATTGTCCATTTTATCAACTGTAGTGTCACAGGAATCATATATCACGCCACATGTCCATGTGGCCTGATATACATTGGTATGACGACTCGTGAGTTTCGGGTTCGCATACAGGAACATCAGAAAGACATTCGGGCAGCCGCCAAAATTGCGGATGGAGAAAGAGATAAACTTGTAAAATTAAAACCTATTGCAAAACATTTCCGTCAGAAACATAACAACTGTTGGCAGGACTTAAAATTCAGGGGGATAGATAGGGTCTCCCTTGGTGCGCGTGGCGGTGATCTTTTTAAACGGTTGGAGCAGGTTGAAAGCAAGTGGATTGTGAAGCTGAATACTCAGGTGCCATTTGGCCTGAATGATAAAGTTCCATTTGCCTCGTTTTTGTAGGGTGCAGCATCATCCCTGATGTGTGGTGTTTTAGATAGTTAGGATGTCTATGTTTTTAGGTTATCTCTAGCCGGGTTCGTATGGTGTGATGTATGAACTATGCACACTGATTTGATCTCTTTTTTGTCTACATATGTAGGGTATATATATACTGCTGTTATGGAATTGGAAAATCTTTTTCTCCATAAGAATAAATATGGATAGGACCTACAAACCATTGGATCGTTTGGTGAACTGCGATCAATGAGTCATGTATATACATCATGTTATGAAGTGCATTTATGTCTGTACATTATAAACACATGTTGATGAAATCATGTATTCTTATTACTAATAATTTTTAAATGCATGTCTTTTTTTATTTTTATAACACATGTATTGCTTGTTCATGCCGGTGTTGGTGTACCGTGATAAGGCATGCATGACAATATATTTATAGTTATGATCATGTATATTTATATAAATTTTTGCACGATGTTAATTAAGTCAAACTGTATTTTTGTAGTATGATAATCATGTCCTTTGGAATGGTAATCATGCATATAGTTACATAATGATTAATTGTCTCACAATTTATGTGTATTTTACATAAATATATATATACTGTTTATAGCACTATCACTAGCGTCACGAATCACTGTCGTTGTGGGTTCTTGTATTTTTAATGTGGGAGCTTTTTTCAGAATTTAATTCATAATGTATGATACCTGTGCATATCTATTTTGATGTATATACCTTTAGAGATACATGACGAACCAAATATTGGTAGGGAGATAAGGAAAACCACATAACCCCATATGTATATATGTTTTAGGATGGAGAGCGCACTGTTGGAGCAATTGATTCAAGACAGTGTTTTGCCCTTAACCTGCATGGAGCTCGTAGTGCGCACGTCCATCTGCGCAGCCGCGGGCGCACTGACGCGGCCCTGGCTCTGACGTAGGACGTCCTGTGCTCTGGTGAGCGTAGCCGCCCTGCGTCATTGCGACGGCCGGTCACGTGAGCATTGGCGGTGTGCGGCGGTTCGTGCGCCATAACACACGAGACGAGCATAACATACTATGCAGGTGAGGAATGCTGTGGAACCTGCCTCCTTATCAGTGTGCCCTTCATCTATAGGTTAGGTGAAAGTGTGTCCGCCCACTATGTGGACCATATATACCCGGTTAGGAAGCTGTTTGTCATTACCCCTTGAAAAAGCTGACGGCGAAACGCGCGTCGGGGCACAGACTGTCAGTGCCGTGGTAGAGATTGTGGTCAGTATGCTTTCTCATTCATGTCATTATTTGTTTAGAGTCACTGATGTAAGTAATAGGTCCTTTTAGTTTATGGTCCAATATTTACCGTTTGCTATATAGTATAGACAAGACCTAACTTGGTGTTTGGCACTGACCAATCTCTGGGCTGTAAAGTTTTTAGCACTTGCACTTTACGCATTATCATTGTAACTACCACATATCTGCGGTCTGTATGGCATTTTAAGTGTTCTTAAATGTCTGTGTGGCCAGTGGTCACAACTCTAATTTTGTACCAATAAAAAGATCTGTGATTTTGTATAAAACTTTGTTGCTTGAGTTGTGATTTGATACTTATAGATCCATATATCTTTTATTGGTTTTGTAATGAATGATTGTGGATCATTTACTTATTTGAAATAAGGAAACAGTGTTGGTTTATCCAAAAATATTATGTACCCCAAAATGCTACCAATGAAAACTAGAAATCTGTTTGAGACATAGAAAATTGTCTAAATGTAAGACAGCAAGGAAGCTGTCTTATATTGAAAAGCGTCGGTGGATCCGCCAAATTCATGTAGAGGCCAGAGACTCTATATAACTCCGGCCGCCAGATATAGGGGATATAGAGACCGGTGTCTAAACCGCCAGTCTTAATAAATGGCCCCTATATGTATTTGGTATCTCTGCAAAATATTAATGTTATTTGTGCCCAAAAAAATGAGCGTCGCTAAACAACTTAAAAACTCAGTGGCGGTATTGCTGTTTTGTTCCCATTCCCCCCAAAAGCAATTAAGAAAAGTTGATCGAAAAGTTGATCAGTAAATAAGTGTACCCCAAAATGGACCAGCAGTCTCTAGAGGGATTAAAGGAAATGTTCTGTTAGGGTTTTGCTGTGCGACCTGTATAACATAACCATGTTCTGTAGAGCAGAGTTATTATGGGGGAAATTTTCTATGACGAGTGTCTTATAAAGTCCACTGGTTTAAAATGCACTAAAGTGAAGGAACAGGCCTCTTAGTAATTTTGAAATATCATTTTGGCACCAGAAGCTGAAATCTACGCCCCCTAGATGCAGATTTCAGGTTTAACTTTCACCAGTTTTACGGACTAAGGGGGACAATTATAATGGGAAGTTCACCACTTTTTTCGACCTTTGTTGCAGATTTGGTCGCAAAGGGGATTTTCAACCGAATATGCAACTTTTCCCCGCTTATTCCACTTTTCTGAAGTGGAGTAGAAAATTACGTAAATCTATGCCAGCAAGGGAGCTGGCATCGATTTAGGCAAGTTACACAGCCACCAGTAAAGAGTCTAAGTTATGTAGAGGCCGGCATCAAGCAGCAGCAGACATGGACTAAGACCGGTGTCTAAAACACTGGTCTTAGTAAATGTCCCCCTAATTTGTCTTAAATCTACCAGGTCACATGGACCCTACAATTTTCTGCCCAACCCCCACCCATTTTTAGGAGGAGTGAAAAAGGGGAAAAGTTGCACATTTTCTGTGGAAAACGAATGTAGAATCATTAAAAAATCCTCCTATGTCTATATGTACGGATACGTTGACAGTTTGCTGGCAAGAAGCCGCTTGCTTTTTGTTACACCTTTGTTGGGTTAAAAGAAGAAGAATACATTGTTCATTGCTTGATTGTAGTGATGATTAACTTAATGGATGGATAATATCAACATCAGAGCAGACAGGACAGAGGATGATTATGTGCGTAGGATGTCAGTCTTGATACTATAAGGAATTGAATTTCACTATTCTCTCTTTATGTTTGCCTTTTTGTCTACGTATTCCCCTGTATTTAGCTGAAACACAAGCTAGCATCTAGACGTTAAGGGGGTCATTTCTCAAACTGGTGTAAAGTAGAACTGGCTTAGTTGCCCATAGCAACCAATCAGATTCCACCTTTCATTTTGGACAGCTCCTTTGCAAAATGAAAGGATAAATCTGATTGGTTGCTGTGGGCAACTAAGCCAGTTCTACTTTACGCCGGTTTGATAAATGACCACCTAAAAGTGCATAGTCGCCTATCATTTCATGCTTTTTAGATTAATATTGGAGACACAACGTGCATTCCAGTTTCCAATAATGCTGGTGCACTGTATAGATAGTGTATAGGATGTTGTCTTGACAACAAAAGTAATGGGAAAATGCTGGCAGGAGATAAAATCCCTATGGCAAGAGAGTGATATACACAAGGATTCATTAATATGATATAACTCAAGACTGGGAGAATTAGAAACAATAGGAAAATAAATTTGGATGAAACGGGGGGTCCTAAGGTTAAGTCAGGTTTGGAAAAATGGAGAGATGATAAGTTATCAGGAAATTAAAGAAAGGTATGGATTTCTGGATAGGCAAATTATTTATTATCTCCAGCTGAGACACGCTTTGGAAAAGTCAATAGGTAAGGGTAAAATTAAAAGGCTCCCCCAAACATTAACAAGTATAATAAATTTAACAACAGAAAGAAAGCAGATTTCAATAGTGTATAACATATTAATAGCCCAAAGATCGAAAGAAATAGGGATCTTAAACGTAAAGCGTAACTGGGAGGGGATAGTGGCTCAAATGACCGAAGAGAAATGGGGACAGATAACAGGGGTCAGAAGGAGAATCTCAAGAAATCCATCCCATAGAACGGCCCAGTTTTTTCTGTTGCACCGACTATATTATTCACCAAAAAAGCTTGTGCGGTTTTATAAAAATAAAGAATTTAAATGTCAAAAATGTGGTGAAATCGGAGCAGATGATGTACGTATCTTATGGGACTGTACTCTAATACAGGTATTCTGGGAGAAGGTGATCTTGTGGATAGAGAAAGAGGGGGAATGGAAATGGGGATGGAAAGATAGGAGGCTGTTGTGGGAGGTGGAGAGGAAGAATGACGAGGCTTTTCGATGTTGTTGTTTTTTTTTCTCTTCCTTCTTTCTTCTTTTTCTCCCTCTTTTCCCTTCTTGATGAGGGAAGGGGAGGTTCGGTGGGAATGATAAAACAAAATGATGGTAAAATACTGTAAAGTGGAATTTAAGAAATAATTTGTATTGTAAGGTATGTCCTTTGGAAAAATAATAAAGAATATTTATTAAAACTGCTGAGACCAGCGATTGGCCTCAGCATCCACGTGAAAAAAAAAAGGCCTAGCAGGAGCAAAGAGAATAACAGAATAAGAGTAAAAGAAGTGCAAGAATCAGCATCAAAGTGCGAAAGAGGTCAGAAACATCCAAAGCAAAACAGGGTCAAAACTTTAGAACCACAAGCAGTCCAAAGAGCAGGATCAGGGGTGTAACTAGAAAAGACTGGGCTCCATTGTTTGAATGCTCGCAAGCAACTTCACAGCAGCTCTTCTCCTGTGGCTAGTCAAGACTGCCCATACTAGCCATACAACCCCCCACCAGCTCAGTAATTATGCCCATGGGAGGAACTAGAAATGGCTGGCCCCATAGGAAATTTTCAAGCAACTTCCTGACAAGCCCAGCAGGTACCCACTACATAAGATGTGGGATCACGTCTTGTCCAGAAAAGCGATAGTGATCATACTTACCCAGGCATGGGATTCAGACAATTCCCTCCAGTTCTCCAGATCCGGTTGTTAAAATTACAACTGGATCAGAGAACCAGGGCAGCTGGAGATGTTCACTTCCATTGCTTTGCGCACCGCTGATAGTTTAGCTCCTTAGTTGGGTGGTATGTGTGTGTAGTGAATATATGGTGTATTTATGTATGTGTACCATGTATATGATGTATTTATGTGTATGTGTGTTGCATATATATGGTGTATGAATATGTAAACATGTGTCGTGATGCTGCGTATCCGCCGTTTAGTAGGGAACCTGTTAAAAATGTGAATCCCACCCCTGCACTTACCTGATCCCCACCGCTGGATTCCAGCTCCATTGCTGGCTCTGCAGGTCCCAGGTCTCCATGTGTCCTGTTCTCACAACATGTACCCCCGGGGTCTGTATGCAGTTCAACAGGCAGATATCACCATTCTACTAGTTAATAAGATGAGACTTGTTTCTGTAGTCTGTGGTTTTTATTAACCGGCAGTAGATAAGGTAAACTATAAGAAAATGAACATACAAGAACTGAATATACAGCACAATGTACACAAAACCAATACAAAAACATGAATTAATCCCTTACCGACGATGCTTTAGTAAGAAACACACAATGTGAAGCTGCTCCTTCCATGAGGTGAGGAGAAAAGGAAGCAGGAGCCTGTCTCTTTCCCAGAAAGCACTGTGAGCAGGAAGTCAGGTGACCTAATGAATATGCATAACTTAACAAGGCAAAAGATGCACTTACAGCTAAAGGTCACTAGATGGTGTGGAAGGCACACACATGAACAAACTATGCAATAGTTAGTGAAGAGAAGACAGTACACCATGCATCAATATCCATTGATTAGCCACTGCATTGGCAGTGCCTCATGGGTGATTCCCAATATTACGGTCATTACAGGTAGAGAGGTATAAGCGGAGAGAACTACAAATCCCAGCATGCACAGACGGTAATTATAGGGCATTAGTAAATATTACAGGGAGAAGAGTATAGGAGGAGAACTACAACTTCCAGCATGTGCAATCTGTTTTATACGGCATCAGTGGACCTTACAGGGAGAGGAATATAATGAGAGAACTACAACTCCCAGCATGACCAGACTGTTATATGGCATCAGTAGACATTATAGGGAGAGGGGTATAAGAGAAAAGAACTACAATTCCCAGCATGACCAGGCTGTTATTATGGGCTATCAGGGGACACTACATGGAGAGAGTATAAGTAAAGAACTAAGGGGGTCATTTATTAAACTGAAATACGCCTATATTAAACATATTTCAGACGCACATGATGGCGCAGTGATTAGTTGCGCTGTTATCTGCTACTTCTCCCTGCGCAGGCCAGGTCTAAAATTGTGGGCACGGTGTGGACAGGGAAGGGGACGATCCTGCAGGCCTATCTCATTCATCATTTTCTATGCCTGTTTTAGTCTATACATAAGACAGCTAGGAACTGTCTTACATTTAGAACTGGTGCTGGATGCGCCAAAGTTATGCAGAGGCCTGCGCCTTCACACAAAACCTGTCCTAATCACACAGCAAGACAAGTTAGTTCAGAACATTGAGCTAAAGAGCTGCCTCATCCTCCTCTCTGCTCTGCTTGTCAGAGATTATGATCCTGAATACAGCTCATAAGATCTTTAGTTGAATCTATGTGGGAATGGGGTTCATGAGGAAACAGAAGTACAGAGAGGACTGACAGGACAGACTGTGGTGATGTGGGACAATGGTAATCTAGCTGACTGCATACTTCTGTGCTTCTGCTCATTAGCCACACTCCCACCCTCCTCTCTGTACTTCATGTCTCCTCATGAACTCCATTCCTACAGAGATTCATCCAAAGTTCTTATCAGCTGTATTCAGGATGATAATCCCTGACAAGCAGAGCAGGGAGGAGGACGAGGCAGCTCTTTACCGCAGTGTTGGGAAGTCCCTGCTGTGGGATGTGGACACGTTTTGTCTGTACTAATAGGACAGCGTCCATTTTATTTCTTCTAAAGATTGTTCCCCTGACAAAACAAGCCATTATAACTAATCAAAGGTATTTGGGAATATCTTTATAATAAAGTAATAAAAGTATTTTCAGTAATTTTATTTTATGAATTCTCGGAGAACCCCTTTTCAGTGGAAACAGAATCGGAGAAATATTTCTTGATCAATTTTGTCATATCCAGTAAAGGTAACCCTTGCTTATTGTTCAAAATGTTGTAATTGCAAGTCCTTTGACTGTGAATGAATTACATACTTACAGGCTTCGCTCTTAAATTTTTTTAATCTGTAAAATGAGCAGCACTTAATTTATGACTACCCCTCAGTTTTTTAAGACCTTTCAAGGTGGCCTTCTATTTGCATTGCAAAGTAGAAAAACTGTCAAAATTAGGTTATTTTCATTCCTCTGTAATAATATACTATTCATAGGTTTCCATAATTACTCCTGATAAAATGTTTTATTTTAGAAAGTTGTCACAGAAAAGTATTACCAACGTATATTTTTGTAATTAGACCTTTATGTAGTAATTTGGTGTTTTTATATAAATTTACCATTAAATATATTCCATTGTTAACAGGCGATTATTGGTTTTGATATTATTTTATCACATTGTCTACCTTTGCCCACATTTTTATGATCTCAATCAGTACCTTAAAGAGGTGGTTAAGTTTTAACAACAAATTCTCCATCAGACATGTGGACATGGTGGTAGCTGATGATGCATGTGCCCTGGATGTTAAATCTCAGTAGGGGGTAACAAAAACCACTCTTGCTTAGAAAAGGTACACTGGGTATCTTCCCCTAGTGAATGAACATTCTAACCAAACCTAACCAGTTAAAACCCAGATTGTTTTCGTGACACAGAGAACCATGGTAGTGTCAGTTATGTCCATCAGTTCTTGTGAGCCAAAACCAGGTGCAGATCAAAAACACAGAACAGGTGCAGATCCTTCCATGCTACCTCATCTCTGAGTAGGCTTCATTACTGGTTTTGGCTCACAATAACTGATGGAAATAATTGACCAAATCACTGAAGTGTGAACTTGGCGTAACCCATTGAAATCAGTGACATTCCAGGACTAGTCTCCTTATATAGTCTAGTGCAATTAAGGCATCAAGCACAAAATGTGAATCTGCAAAATACAGGTGACGTTCGTGTTGCATCCATTTTTTGGGTGGAACCATTGACTTCAATGGGTCAGTGGTCCACATTTTGTGGCCAAGTATAGGATATGTTCTATCTATTTTTGGAAGGGACATATTTATAGCCTAATTGTAAAAAAAAGTAATTGTAAAAGAAAACAAAATCTCAGACATTTACCCATAGTATCTACAATTCTGAAGTAGACTACATTTTGTAAAGCCAAATGAAAACCTGAATTACACGTATCTCCGCTTGCTAAATTGCAGTGTGACATATTTACACCAACTAATGAATGCACATTCTGCCATTGTGGCTGTTTTGAGGGGAAATTATTATAGTTTTATCGTCTATCACTCATTAAAATCATCCTAAATGTAAGACATGTTTGAAATAAACATAACCATTCAGTGTTAGATAAAAGCCTGTGTTAGATGACCTTCCTAAATGGCTCGAGAAGACTGAAATGGTAATCATATTTTCTGAGTCTGAAGCCAGTACAACACATGTTTAGCTTACAGTTATTTGAGAGTCGCCCAAGCATATAACTAGTCCAGATCCAATTAGTCTAAACCTTCTGCTACAGTAACTTAATTTTTGCAATATTATTTTATCAGTGTGTTCACATTTAAGACTTGGGGACAGTAATTGTTAGTAGATGTCACCACAATTTATTTTTATGAGGCGCTAATAATTTTCTGTTTTTTTAATGTGTCTAATCATTTTATGTCTGTTTCTTGGTAAAGATGTTATTTTTAATACTCTAATCATTATTCTGTCTCCTTATCCGATGAAAAGGATGTCGGAGGATGAAAACTTATATTGTTTTGGTGACATATAGAAAAAGGCTCTTTATTGAAGTGTATAATAGTCTCAGAATACTGCTTCATTATCCTCAAAAAGCTAAAACAGGGCCATGAGGAAGATTTAGCTTCTGTGTTATGAGAAAAAATAAACTAGTGGGATCACTGTTATGAGACCCATTAGCACTACAGCCAATTATAAAAAGTTTTTAACAGTCCATAAGTTTGGATGGCATATTAGCTACACAATTATTTTCTGCTCAGCTGAGAAAGGATTTGATTTACTGCATTTCATTAATGGGAAATTCTGATAGTAGCTTTGTAGGATATCACTATGTTTTATTAAGTACCTAAATAGAGAAGCTTGGAAAAGGGTTGTCAGGTTTAGAATACCCATTTCAATTTATGAGTTTAGGTGAAAGTCCCATGTCCAGGACCTCATCTATTAGAAAGAGTGGCTACAAAGAGAGTTCCTTGCTCTGGTGGATCTGGTATATCCATCCATACATTATATAAACAGCGTGTTTTAATTTTAATGGTGACTATGTTAGTCCCATCCTATGGTAGTGCTGCTATTGAAATAAAGAGTTATATTGCGGTTGGAGGTCCTAGAAGTTAAAAAATGTGCAAGCAGCTTATTATTGACTCTTCTAATTAAGGGGATTTTCCAAAGCAGAGAATAACCCAAAAGACTTTTTGACATTTCAACTCGGTTGTCCAGGTTCTAGATATTGACCCATCCTTAGGATAAGTCATCAAAATCAGATTGGTGGGAGTCTGATACTTAACATGCCCACTGATCAGCTATTCTCAGCAGTGTAGTGGCTGTGTCAGATTCCTGCAGATCAGCTCCCATTCAAGTGAATGTAAGAGGAGCTACAGTAACCCGATTGCATCCACTGTGTTATTTTCAAAGCCAGCAGGTTCAGAGAATAGCTGATTGATGGGGGTATCAGATCCCATCTGATAATGATGACTTATCTTATAGATAGGTCATCAATCTCTAGAACCTCAACCACCCCTTAAAAATGTAGGTCTAACTAAGGAAATACATATTTTATAAGCTTATAAGATATACTATGGGGAAATGTGGTCCCATAAAGCTCATTTTAGGGATCACTATCACAGACAGGAACAGTGTTTACTTACTTATAGTGCATGCATTTGGTAATGAATGTGTAAATAAGCATAAACCCCTACCCCCTCTATCTGAAATTTTCAGATATTGTTAAACACATTTAAGCACATTTAGTACTCCGTTCAAGTGATTCAGATATCAAATCTCATTGTTAAATATCTGATAGAGTACACGTTGGCAATCCCAGCACTAACCATCACCTACCCCATTAAACATTGTTACTGTTTGCATACAATATACTGTACATGATGCAACAACAATCCAGTCTATATATACAGTATTGTGTAGCAAGGTATTTTAGTGGTTATTTTTTTGTTTGTCCACCCGCCTCTTGAGGATTGACCACAAGTTCTCAATGGGATTAAGATCTGGGGAGTTTCCAGGCCATGGACCCAAAATGTCAACGTTTTGGTCCCCGAGCCACTTAGTTATCACTTTTGCCTTATGGCACGGTGCTCCATCGTGCTGGAAAATGCATTGTTCTTCACCAAACTGTTGTTGGATTGTTGGAAGAAGTTGCTGTTGGAGGGTGTTTTGGTACCATTCTTTATTCATGGCTGTGTTTTTGGGCAAAATTGTGAGTGAGCCCACTCCCTTGGATGAGAAGCAACCCCACACATGAATGGTCTCAGGATGCTTTACTGTTGGCATGACACAGGACTGATGGTAGCGCTCACCTTTTCTTCTCCGGACAAGCCTTTTTCCAGATGCCCCAAACAATCGGAAAGAGGCTTCATCGGAGAATAGGACTGTGCCCCAGTCCTCAGCAGTCCATTCACCATACTTTCTGCAAAAGATCAATCTGTCCCTGATGTTTTTTTTTGGCGAGAAGTGGCTTCTTTGCTGCCCTTCTTGACACCAGGCAATCTTCCAAAAGTCTTCGCCTCACTGTGCGTGCAGATGCACTCACACCTGCCTGCTGCCATTTCTGAGCAAGCTCTGCACTGGTGGCACTCCGATCCTGCAGCTGAATCCTCTTTAGGAGACGATCCTGGCGCTTGCTGGACTTTCTTGGACGCCCTGAAGCCTTCTTAACAAGAATTGAACCTTCTTCCTTGAAGTTCTTGATGATCCTATAAATTGTTGATTGAGGTGCAATCTTAGTAGCCACAATATCCTTGCCTGTGAAGCCATTTTTATGCAACACAATGATGGCTGCACGCGTTTCTTTGCAGGTCACCATGGTTAACAATGGAAGAACAATGATTTCAAGCATCACCCTCCTTTTAACATGTCAAGTCTGCCATTTTAACCCAATCAGCCTGACATAATGATCTCCAGCCTTGTGCTCATCAACATTCTCACCTGAGTTAACAAGACGATTACTGAAATGATCTCAGCAGGTCCTTTAAGGACAGCAATGAAATGCAGTGGAAAGTTTTTTTTTTGGGATTAAGTTAATTTTCATGGCAAAGAAGGACTATGCAATTCATCTGATCACTCTTCATAACATTCTGGAGTATATGCAAATTGCTATTATAAAAACTTAAGCAGCAACTTTTCCAATTTCCAATATTTATGTAATTCTCAAAACTTTTGGCCACGACTGTAGTTGGTTAGTGATACCAGATACTGGGCTATGTTCCTGACCCTGAGGTCTGAAGCAACTGTACCGTGGAAACACATAGGTGGGAGGAGCTGTAGGCACAAGTCGTAGGACTTTATTAATAAAAATTAGTTACAAATTTGCATAATAATTTATGTTAGATACATTAGCGCAATACAAAAATACTTGCACACAAAATATTTGATACTCTTTACTGAGTAGGTGCAATCAACTCTCCTTTATACATTTTTAATATAGTAGCTTCAACCTTTTAATGCTCACTGTCTTAGTTCATTTAAAACCAAGGGGCACATTTATTAAGACCAGCGTTTTAGATGTCGGTCTAAATAAGCCCTGCTGGCGGTGGATCCGCTGGAGTTATGAAGAGGCACAGGCCTCTACAAAACTTCAGCGGATCCACCGCTACTTCTAAATGTAACACAATTTCCTAGCTTCTTTATTACATTTAGACCATATTCTATGCCTAAACCAGAAATAGAAAATGGTAAATGAGATGGGCCTACCGACCCGTCTCCTTCCCCACCCACACCACAGCGCTTTTTTAGACTTGGCGTGAGCAGGGAGAAGTCACAGATTGCAGAACAAAGGACCTTTGCACCACAATCTGCGTCAGAAATAAGAAATGTTTTCACAGTCTAATAAACTAATGTTATTGACTGTGTCAGTTTTTGTTTAATACGATATCTTACAAAATATCTAAGTAAACATTACTTTATAAATGTACTACAGTAATTGTGAAAATAATATTTCCACCAAATATGAAACTTGTACCTTTAAGACATTGAGCAAGATGTGCAATATGTCCCCAGTGGCATTAATGCAGTGTATCATTATTGTTAATGATGTTTAGTCCCATAGTTAATAGGATTGCACTTTTAATTACAATACAGTACGCTGTAGGTGTGCAATATAAATATTTACTTTATGTGGATGACGTTGTTTATTTTTTAAATAGACATTGGAGTCCTTAGATACTGCTCTTTTTATTTTGGATACATTTCCATTTCTGGTTTAGAAGTAAATAAAGAAAAAACAATAGTGGTGCCATTAGGAAAGATACCATATACTGTACAACATTTGGTCTTAATGTGGTACAAGAGAGGGGATGTTTTAGGTATTTAGGAGTAAAAGTGAGTAGGGATCCTGTGCAAAAGGATAATGTATTTAAAAGGGCTTCTGTCAGCCCACTAAACCGTTTTTTTTTTTTTTGTTGGTTACTAATAATCCCTACACTGCGGTCTCTGCATACATAAGCAAAATAATGATTTTCGTTCAGTAAAATTTGCTAAAAATCGATTTTTAAAATATGCAAATTACCTTGCTACCAGCAAGTAGGGCGGCTACTTGCTGGTAGCAGCCGCATCCTCCGATCGAAATGACGCCCCCTCGGCATCGTGATTGACAGGGCCAGGGAACGGAATCGTTCTCTGCTGGCTCTGTTAGAATTTCAAATCTTGCGCCTGCGCCGTACATGTCTTCAATTGGCGCAGGCGCATTGAGAGGCGGCCGCTGGCTCGACCGCTCCATCCTCAATGCGCCTGCGCCGGTGACGTCATCGCATACACCCGGAAGAGAAGACGCCGGCATCGCTGGAAGGAGGCGGAGAGTCTGGATGACGTCGCTGGATGCTCGAATCAGGTAAGTATGTAGGTAATAAGCATGCTGCCACAAAAACCACTAACAAAATGAGAATAAAAAATAATAAATGATTTTATTAAGAGTACAATTATTACACCAACGAATATGAATAATAAGCACCTACTCAATAAATATACAGATGCTTATATATGACACATATATAAATATCTGTATATATCTGTCAAATAGTAAATATATATATAAATATATATATGCTATATATATATATATACATATATATTTTTGAGTAAGTGATATATATCATTATATATGTTTCTTTGTGTATATATTACTATATATATGTTCACGGCATATATATACACATAGAAACAGATATAGAGATACACATAAATATATATATATATATATATATATATATATAAAAAAAAAATATATACATAGAGTAATTCCAATATATTATCATAAATATATATATAGAAAGAGTCGTAATAGATAGTCACAGATGGACAGGCACAGATGGACAGGCAGACATGGACATGTAGAGATGGAGACGCAGAGATAAACAGGCAGACATGGACAGGCAGACATGGACAGGCAGAGATGGACGATCAGAGATGGACACGCAGACATGGAGACGCAGAGATGGAGACACAGAGATGGACAGGCATACATGGACAGGCAGACATGGACACGCAGAGATGGACACGCTGACATGGACAGGCGGACATGACATGGACACGGAGAGATGGACAGGCAGAGATGGACAGGCAGAGATGGACAGGCAGACATGGAGACGCAGAGATGGACAGGCAGACATGGACAGGCAGAGATGGACAGGCAGAGATGGACAGGCAGAGATGGACAGGCAGACATGGAGACGCAAAGATGGACAGGCAGAGATGGACAGGCAGAGATGGACAGGCAGAGATGGACAGGCAGAGATGGACACGCAGACATGGAGTCGCAGAGATGGACAGGCAGAGATGGACAGGCAGAGATGGACACGCAGACAAGGAGTCGCAGAGATGGACAGGCAGAGATGGACAGGCAGACATGGACAGGCAGACATGGAGACGCAAGAGATGGACAGGCAGACATGGACATGGAGAGATGGACACGCAGAGATGGACAGGCAGAGATGGACAGGCAGAGATGGACAGGCAGAGATGGACAGGCAGAGATGGACAGGCAGAGATGGACAGGCAGAGATGGACACATAGAGATGGAGACGCAGAGATGGACAGGCAGACATGGACATGGAGAGATGGACACGCTGACATGGACACACAGAGATGGACAGGCAGACATGGAAAGGCAGAGATGGAGACGCAGAGATGGACAGGCAGACATGGACATGGAGAGATGGAGACGCAGAGATGGACAGGCAGACATGGACAGGCAGACATGGACAGGCAGACATGGAGACGCAGAGGTGGACAGGCAGACATGGAGATGGACACGCAGACATGGACAGGCAGAGATGGACAGGCAGAGATGGAGACGCAGACATGGACACGCAGACATGGACAGGCAGACATGGACAGGCAGACATGGACAGGCAGACATGGACACGCAGAGATGGACACGCAGAGATGGACACGCAGAGATGGACAGGCAGAGATGGACAGGCAGACATGGACAGGCAGACATGGACAGGCAGACATGGACAGGCAGACATGGACAGGCAGACATGGACAGGCAGAAATGGACAGGCAGACATGGACAGGCAGACATGGACAGGCAGACATGGACAGGCAGAGATGGAGACGCAGAAATGGACAGGCAGACATGGACAGGCAGACATGGACAGGCAGAGATGGAGACGCAGAGATGGACAGGCAGACATGGACATGGAGAGATGGACACGCAGACATGGACACGCAGAGATGGACAGGCAGAGATGGACACGCAGACATGTCCGCCTGTCCATGTCTGCGTGTCCATGTCTGCCTGTCCATGTGTGCGTGTCCATGTGTGCGTATCCATCTCTGCGTGTCCATGTCTGCCTGTCCATCTCTGCGTCTCCATCTCTGCGTCTACATGTCTGCGTGTCCATCTCTGATCGTCCATCTCTGCCTGTCCATGTCTGCCTGTCCATCTCTGCGTGTCCATGACTGCCTGTCCATTTCTGCGTGTCCATGTCTGCCTGTCCATGACTGCCTGTCCATCTCTGCGTCTCCATGTCTGCCTGTCCATGTGTGCGTGTCCATGTGTGCGTATCCATCTCTGCGTGTCCATGTCTGCCTGTCCATCTCTGCGTCTCCATCTCTGCGTCTACATGTCTGCGTGTCCATCTCTGATCGTCCATCTCTGCCTGTCCATGTCTGCCTGTCCATCTCTGCGTGTCCATGACTGCCTGTCCATTTCTGCGTGTCCATGTCTGCCTGTCCATGACTGCCTGTCCATGTCTGCCTGTCCATGACTGCCTGTCCATGACTGCGTCTCCATGTCTGCGTGTCCATGTGTGCGTGTCCATGTGTGCGTGTCCATCTCTGCGTGTCCATGTCTGCCTGCCCATCTCTGCGTCTCCATCTCTGCGTATCCATGTCTGCGTGTCCATCTCTGATCGTCCATCTCTGCCTGTCCATGTCTGCCTGTCCATCTCTGCGTCTCCATGTCTGCCTGTCCATCTCTGCGTCTCCATGTCTGCCTGTCCATGTCTGCCTGTCCATGTCTGCCTGTCCATGTCTGCCTGTCCATGTCTGCCTGTCCATGTCTGCCTGTCCATGTCCCCGTGTCCATGTCATGTCCGCCTGTCCATGTCTGCCTGTCCATGTCTGCCTGTCCATGTCTGCCTGTCCATGTCTGCCTGTCCATGTCTGCGTGTCCATGTCTGCGTGTCCATCTCTGCGTCTCCATCTCTGCGTCTATATGTCTGCCTGTCCATCTCTGATCGTCCATCTCTGCCTGTCCATGTCTGCCTGTCAATCTCTGCGTCTCCATCTCTACGTGTCCATGTCTGCCTGTCCATCTGTGCCTGTCCATCTGTGACTATCTATCACGACTCTTTCTATATATATATTTATGATAATATATTGGAATTACTCTATGTATATTTATATATATATATATATATATATATATATATATTTATGTGCATCTCTATATCTGTTTCTATGTGTATATATATGCCAGTCCGTGAACATATATATAGTAATATATACACAAAGAAACATATATAATGATATATATCACTTGCTCAAAAATATATATGTATATATATATATATAAATAGTATATATATATATATATATATATATATATATATATATATATATATATATATATATCTATATCTATATCTATCTATCTGAAGATGAAGAAAATGAGCAGCACTCCGGTCTTGTGGTAGAAAATAGGTGATATTTTATTCACACCCAAACGCAATGCAGCATTTCAGCCCTCTCAATGGAGCCTTTGTCAAGCTAGTGAATCCAGTGCTCTCAATACATTATATAGGTGAAGCTCATTACAATAGCATAATTGTTCATTAAGGACATATTCAGTGAACAAGAGTATAAAACTGTGAAAATATAGTTCTTTCTTCATAAAATATTACAGTGTGTCAATATATGTGGACCATATGTGGACACACTGTAATATTTTATGAAGAAAGAACTATATTTTCACAGTTTTATACTCTTGTTCACTGAATATGTCCTTAATGAACAATTATGCTATTGTAATGAGCTTCACCTATATAATGTATTGAGAGCACTGGATTCACTAGCTTGACAAAGGCTCCATTGAGAGGGCTGAAATGCTGCATTGCGTTTGGGTGTGAATAAAATATCACCTATTTTCTACCACAAGACCGGAGTGCTGCTCATTTTCTTCATCTTCCTATATTTACACTGCTCCCTGTCCAGGAGTATTTTGGGATTTGCACCTGGCACATCATTGGAGTGCTGCTGACCTTTCTTTTTTCTTTTTTCTTTTTTCTATATATATATATATATATATATATATATATATATATATTTACTATTTGACAGATATATACAGATATTTATATATGTGTCATATATAAGCATCTGTATATTTATTGAGTAGGTGCTTATTATTCATATTCGTTAGTGGTATAGTGTTAATAATTGTACTCTTTATAAAATCATTTATTATTTTTTATTCTCATTTCGTTGGTGGTTTTTGGGCAGCATGCTTATTACCTACATACTTACCTGATTCGAGCATCCAGCGACGTCATCCAGACTCTCCGCCTCCTTCCAGCGATGCCGGTGTCTTCTCTTCCGGGTGTATGTGATGACGTCACCGGCGCAGGCGCATTGAGGATGGAGCGGTCGAGCCAGCGGCCGCCTCTCAATGCGCCTGTGCCAATTGAAGACATGTACGGCGCCGGCGCGAGATTTGAAATTCTAACAGAGCCAGCAGAGAACGATTCCGTTCCCTGGCCCTGTCAATCACAATGCCGAGGGGGCGTCATTTCGATCGGAGGATGCGGCTGCTACCAGCAAGTAGCCGCCCTACTTGCTGGTAGCAAGGTAATTTGCATATTTTAAAAATCAATTTTTAGCAAATTCTACTGAACGAAAATCATTATTTTGCTTATGTATGCAGAGACCGCAGTGTAGGGATTATTAGTAACCAAAAAAAAAAAAAACGGTTTAGTGGGGTGACAGAAACCCTTTAAGGTAAAAGATGGGCTTTTGCGCTTTCTAATATGGAAGGGAAAACCAGCTAGACTGAGTCTGTCCTTTGTCAGTTACACAAATCAAGAGGTGGTTTGGGTACTCCAAATTTTAAGCTCTATTTTGTGTCAGCTTAGTTGAAGTATCTTTTATTTTGGGATTATTTTTTAGAACAATATAATAAAAATAAGAACTTAGATATACAACTCTGTATTTTAACTTTTGGAAGCAGGTCAATTTAATAAACAACCTTTTAAATGTATTGATGTGTTTGTAATGGCATATAATATGTGGGTATGGCTTAGGAAGTATTTGGGGCGTTTGGTTCATTACACTTATCACGTTTATTGGATAATTTTGTTATAGGTTTTGTACACAATTCTGAATTTTGATTTTTTTTTTTAAGAAAAAGGAATTAACTTTAATATCACAAATCTACTGTATAAGGAAGGAAATGTTATTACTTTTGCAGATGTAAAGCGTTTATTTGGTTTATCAGAGGCCCAAGGTTTTGTTTTTTTTCATATCCCATTATACTATGTATTTAGAAAGATGACAAATAATCTTAGACTCAGGTCCAACACTGCCCTTTCATTGATGAGTTAAACAACATTAAGGGATTCATTTCTCAAACTGGTGTAAAGTAGAACTGGCTTAGTTGCCCATAGCAACAAATCTGATTCCACCTTTCATTTTTCACAGCTCCTTTGGAAAATGAAAGTAGGAATCTGATTGGTTGCTATGGGCATCTAAGTCAGTTCTACATTACACCAGTTTGATAAATGACCCCTAAGTATTTTAAGGGATAAATTTCGAAGGTTTGCAGGATTCTCTTAAAGTAAAATAAAGACTCTAATTTTCACATGTTGAAAGAAAAATGGTTAAAGGATGAAGTTATGGTTGATGAGAAGGGATGGTATAGGATTTTTACAATGTCCTTTAAATATTTTCCAAGCAATAATCATACAGCAATTCAATGTAATATTTTACATAGACTTTATTTTGTGGTTAAACGATTAAACATTTTAAACTAAGGGACTCAGATAATTGTCCTAAATGTAAAAATATATAGGAAGATGGATACATCTAATATGGCGCTGTCCTAAACTGATTAGGTACTGGTCATCTGTTTTTATTCGTTTAAACATATATAATTGTGTGTATGGGGATTTTTCTGGAATTGCTTTACCTTTATCCCAGTTTGCCGGTATATATAAACTTTTTATGGCTCGGGCAGTTATTGCTAGTGCTTGGTTATGGCATAATATACCTACCATCCTCATGTGGAAGAAACATATGCTTTATTATTTAACTCTTTAATGGAGAGCATTTAAATCTGAAAATAGACTCAGGGAATGGGCGGATATTTGGAATTGGTGACTTAAAGTTCTAGATCCAGACAATAGACTCAATACTACAATTATGGGTTCTACAGTATTATACTTTTTTTTTTTTGGGCTCGACTTTCTGTGGCTGCTGGGGGGGAGGATGGTAGGGGTTTGTATTAGTGATTTTAAAGATGTATTTTTTATGTCTTGTTTTTTGTAATTAAATTTAAATAATTTATAAAAAAAAGAATAAAAAATACAACACTACCTTAGAAATGTAGTACAGTAATTGTGAAAATATTATTTCCACCAAATATGAAACTTGTACCTTTGAGACATTGAGCAAGATGTGCAATATGTCCCCAGTGGCATTAATGCAGTGTATCATTATTAATCACATTTAGGCCCATAGTTTAGAAGATTGCACTATTAATTACAATACAGTACGCTGTAGGTGTGCATTACAGTTGTATTGTAGTTACAAATGTTTTAAAATAGTGTAAGTTTTGCATAAATATTTTACTGAGGTACAAGAAATTTGTCCATATAGTGGTATAACTTACAGGAGTTATAGTATGATCGATGTAAAAAAGAAAAATCAAACATCGTATAGTACATGACAATCTCTTTCTAACAAAGCTAGAACCAGCCCTGTACTTCACATAGGTTCAGAGATCTCCCCATTCATTGCTCCAGTTGCTCTGCTAAATAAATTTTAGGCTGGCAGCTGAGGGTGTGTGTCCTTTCTGCTGTAGCTCTTTCCCTGTAAGTGCCGCATCTTCTAACAGAAGATATGGTTGGTGGCGGTTGAAGATTTAAACTGAGCTTGTGAGACCACCACAATGAGGTGGACAGAAAATCAGAAAAAGAATAAACAGCAGGTGGCACTATACAGATAGATTTCATTGAATAATTCAGTAGCTATACTAAATTTATAATTACATGCAATTACAAAAGTATTCAGATCCAAGTGCTGGTTTGAAAAATGTAGAATATTTTTCATGATGCAACCCCTTTAATGTCTCTGCTCTTAGCACTGAAAGAAATAACTATGCAGAAACCAACTAGCATTCAAGCATAAGGCCATGTGCACAAAAGTATTTCTCAGCTGTAGAAGTTTCTTGAAATCTAATTTGCATGTGCTATACATTCAGCTGTGGACTTTGCAGAGGAGCTTACCCTTTGCATTGCAATTAGGGATGAGCGAATTGACTTCGGATGAAACATCCAAAGTCGATTTGCATAAAACTTTGTTCTAATACTGTACGGAGCAGGAGCTCCGTACAGTGTTAGAAAGTATTGGTTCTGATGAGTCAAAGTTATTGCTTATAACTTCATAAATTAATTTGTACTGTAAAAAAACATTTCCCGAACCCACTTGGAACTGAACCCGAGTTCGGGAAATGGTTATTTACAGTACAAATTAATTTATGAAGGTATTGCGCGAAGTCTCGCGAGACTTCGCAAAGCAATAACTTTGGCTCATTGGAGCCAATACATTCTAATACTGTACGGAGCTCCTGCTCCATACAGTATTAGAACGAAGTTTTATGCGAATCGACTTTGGATCTTTCATCCGAAGTCGATTCGCTCATCCCTAATTGCAATGCATGACATCAAATGCAAATCCAGAAAAAAAGTAATGACTCAAAAGTATGCCACATGTGAAAATGGGCACACACTTTCTTTTCACAGCATCATTTTCACCTCCCACTTTCCTTAAAGTGATCCTCTCACATAAAAGTGTAATATTATCTAGGAAATGCTTAGTAAACGTACCTATTGCCCTCCTTTTCACTCATTGTGCTGCTGATGTGCCGCAGACCCTCTTGTTCCTCCTAACACAGCTTTATCGTAGTAGTATGAGAAGTGCGCAGCCCCATTGGAGGAAAGCAGAGGGGACCAGGAATTAACATATTGGTGGCACAATTACTGAAAAAGAGGGAACATGTAATTTTACTAAGAATAGTGTTTTTATGCTAGACTAGAAGGGCACTTTAAAACAGCTGTTCCGTTGGGAGTCCAAAAATAATATGTAATTCAATGCCTGCAGGGGATAGTGCATACTATTTAGGATGCCTGCTATTATTTTTCTCAGTTCTGGCTGCTTGCCCGATTATTAGCTCATTTCTATAAGCGCAGTATAGCAATCTATGACTTTAGCTTAGTTTCAGTGCCTACTGGGCAGCTGAAGTGGTCTGGGTCTTGTCTCATTATTGGTTCAGACTACTGCCCTCACCCTCCACAGAGCTGTTCTGCCTGTTCAGATTTGACAAGAGAAATAGTAACACCCATTTGTCAATGTACTCAGAATTGAGGAATGGGACAATGCAGATTTCTAAGAAACTCCTGAATTATTACATGGGGAATACAAACATTTACAAAAATACTTTCAAAGTGGCTCAGATCTCAGTAGAGGATGAAAGGAAAGCCTTTTAATATCAGATTTCTTTCCTTCTTCACAGGGGGAGACTGAGGGAACCATAGGTTTTCTGAACTAGTAACATCATCATTAGTGTTGAGCGAGTATGCTCGGCCAAATACCAGTTCGGCTCAAGCATCGCTATGCTCGGCACATGGCGGTACTCGGCCGAATACCGCATGTGCTCGAGTGCAATGCTCGAGTCTCCTCCCCACACGTTTTGCGGCTGCTAAGCAGCCAATAAATATGCAGGTAAGTACTGCCCTCACTGTAATGCCAGTAGCCATGTTGGCTACTGGCATTACAGTGATTGGCTGGTCGAAACGCATCATCGGGTGCTATATAGCACCCGATGACGCGTGTTTGGCAGATTCAAAGTCAGGGTGAGCTTAGCAAAGGACGGACAGAGGGTGTAGGGAGTGTAATTGAATATTATTTCTGTACAAAAAGTTTCATAGACCCAAAAGTCCTTGTAAGGACTATTGTGTGTGACAGCAGCAATATATGTTTGTAGCGCAACCTGCGCTAAATTGCTCAGCGTTAGAGAAAGCTGTGCATAGGAAGGGACAGACAGTGTAGGGAGTGTAATAGAAATATTTTTATACAAAAAACTTTTCATAGACCCAAAAGTCCTTTTAAGGACTATTGTGTGTGACAGCAGCAATATATATTTTTAGCGCATCCTGCGTTAAATACCGTGTAATAGGCCGCTGCGGACAGTTAAATTATTCACGCCACATCTCTTGTTTAAAGTGTGCGCATCCCTAAAATATCAGTGACATCCAGTGTACTTTTTCCGTAGACACTGTGAACAGTGACATTACCTGTGGTACCTGTCCTGTATAACGTTTCCTCATCACAAATATCTTTGTACATTTTTTTTGTACATACACTTCCAAATCCTACACTACTGTACGTGTGACATACGGTACTTTCAAGCATATAACTGTCACGACTGCTATCCCAGCAGCAGTCGTGTCGCACCAAACGGAGGGGAAGGGGGACCCTTATCTACGGATGGGAAAAGAATGGCCACCCCTGACTAACCCTAAGCTGGCACCTGTCTGCCCTGATACCCTAGACTGGGTGTGAACCCGTGCGGCGAGCTGGATGCCTAAACCCTCAGTCACCCTAACAAGCCTAGAGTGGGGAAAGGCCGACGGGAGCACTAGTCACCATCACTCATGTCTAGGAGAACAGCAGGGGAAGACAGCAACAAACAAACTATAGCAGAGATAGACTTATCCAGTCACGAGCAGAGAAGGCGATCCCAATCACGACAGTCCACGCCGGACAAGAGGCTCCACAGCAACACCACCAAACGATCTCCTTCAATGGTCAGAATAGAACTGGAAGTAAGGACTATATCTGGCAATGACTGCAAGTGAAACTGAAACTAATATAGTAGCTGACAGGACTATCGTGATTGGGACTCACCTGAGAAGGATGCCTACAAACTCCTAGTCAGGACAAAAAGGTTCACAAGGCAAAACCCAGATGACATACTCTGAACCATGGAGCAAACTCACAAGCTATTGCGAGTAGCAAGTCGCTGCGACCTTCTCCTCCCAGACCTGTCTGGATCAGTCACAGTCGTGACAGTACCCCCCTTTCTACGAGGGTCCCCTGGACCCTCAAGACCAGGCCTCTCCGGATGGGAGCTATGAAAAGCCCGAATGAGTCTGTCCGCTTTTATCTCTGATGCTGGAACCCACATTCTCTCTTCGGAACATAACCTTTCCAGTGCAACAGGTACTGAAGAGAGCGGCGAACATATCGTGAATCAACAATCTTTTCTACCTGAAACTCAAGACTGCCATCAACAACCACCGGTGGAGGCGGTAGTGGCAATGGTTCAGGAGGTTCTACATATCTCTTAAGCAGAGATCTGTGGAAGACATTATGGATCCTTAGAGTCTGAGGTAGCTCCAGACGAAAAGCCACCGGGTTAATGATCTTAATTACCCTATAAGGACCAATAAATCTCGGACCTAATTTCCACGAGGGAACCTTCAACTTGATATTTCTGGTAGACAACCACACCAAGTCATTCACCCCAAGGTCCGGACCTTCAGAGCGCTTCCTATCAGCCGCACGTTTGTATCTACCACCAATTCTCTTCAAACTTTCTTGAACACTCTGCCACACTGAAGAAAGTGAAGACGCAAATCGTTCCTCCTCGGGAATCCCAGACGGCCCCCCCTCACTAAACGTACAAAACTGAGGATGGAAACCATACGCACCAAAAAATGGTGACTTATCGGTGGATTCTTGACGACGATTATTAATGGCAAACTCGGCTAACGGTAAATAAGATGACCATTCCTCCTGATTTTCGGAAACAAAGCATCTCAAATATGTCTCTAGGTTTCGATTGGTACGTTCAGTCTGACCGTTGGACTGTGGATGGAAAGATGAAGAAAACGACAGATGAACCCCTAAACGAGAACAAAAAGCTTTCCAAAATTTAGAAACGAATTGGGTACCACGATCCGAAACAATATCGGAAGGGACCCCGTGAAGCTTCACGATGTGGTCAATAAAAACCTGAGCCAGTGTGTTAGCATTAGGCAATGCGGCAAGAGCAATAAAGTGCGCCATTTTACTGAATCTGTCAACAACTACAAGAATAACAGTCTTCCCCGCTGATACTGATAGATCCGTAATGAAATCCATTGACAGGTGCGTCCAAGGCCTGTTGGGGATGGCCAGAGGTAAAAGACGCCCTGCCGGACGAGTATGATCTACCTTAGAACGAGCACAGGTAGCACATGCAGACACAAAATTCAACACCTCCTGGCGCCATTTAGGCCACTAGAACCGACGAGACACTAACTCAGAGGTTGCCCTACTACCTGGGTGTCCTGTCAGTGTGGAGTTATGGTGTTCTTTTAGTATCTCCAGTCGTAAATTTTCTGGCACAAACAGTTTACCCGAGGGGCAAGAGGCCGGGGCGTCCCCCTGAGCTTCCAACACCCTCCCCTCCAAACCTGAGTGTAATGCAGAGACCACCACCCCCTTTTGCAAAATGGGCTCTGGTACCTCAACATCACCCCCTCCAGGAAAACTTCGAGACAATGCATCCGCCTTAGTATTTTTTGCCCCCGGGCGATAGGTTATTACAAAATTAAACCTAGTAAAAAATAACGACCACCGAGCCTGTCTAGGGGTGAGACGTTTAGCAGACTCCAGATATAATAAGTTTTTGTGATCAGTAATCACCGTGATGGGATGAACCGCCCCCTCCAAAAAATGACGCCACTCCTCAAAAGCCAACTTAATAGCCAAACGTTCCCTGTTGCCAATATCATAGTTCCTTTCTGCAGTAGACAATTTCTTCGAAAAGAAAGCACACGGACGCCATTCACCAGGGGACGGGCCCTGAGATAGTACCGCTCCCACCACCAGCTCTGATGCGTCAACCTCTACAATAAAAGGAAGCGAGACATCTGGCTGTACGAGAATAGGGGCCGAGGTGAATCTCTCCTTCAGAGATGCAAAGGCAGTTTTGGCTGCATGTGACCATTTGGAAAAATCGGATCCCTTACGGGTCATGTCCGTCAGTGGTTTAAACCACCAAGGAATAGTTCTTTATAAACTTTCTATAAAAATTGGCAAACCCTAGGAAGCGTTGCAATTAGGGATGAGCGAACCCGAACTGTATAGTTCGGGTTCGTACCGAATTTTGGGGTGTCCGTGACACCGACACGGACCCGAACATTTTCGTAAAAGTCCGGGTTCAGGTTCGGTGTTCGGCGCTTTCTTGGCGCTTTTTGAAAGGCTGCAAAGCAGACAATCAACAAGCGTCATACTACTTGCCCCAAGAGGCCATCGCAGCCTTGCCTACTATTGGCATGGCTGTGATTGGCCAGTGCAGCATGTGACCCAGCCTCTATATAAGCTTGGGTCACGTAGCGCTGCACGTCACTCTGCTGATTCAAGCATAGGGAGAGGTTGCAGCTGCGACGTTAGGGCGAGATTAGGCAGATTAACTCCTCCAAAAGACTTCATTCTGTGATCGATCTGCAGCTGTGGATCATTGAAGTGCTAATATCGACTTGCTCACTTTTTTGAGGCTGCCCAGAGCGTTTTTAGATCACTTTTTTCTGGGGTGATCGGCGGCCATTTTTTGACTTGTGGTGCGCCAGCACAAGCTATCACCAAGTGTATTTAACCATCAATAGTGTGGTTATTTTGTGCTATATCCTACATCAGCTGCAGGCTGAGCCTGTGTCACCGAAGTTCATTTAACCATCAACAGTCTGGTTATTTTTTGGCCATATACTACATCTGGTGCAGGCTGAGCCTGTGTCACCCAAGTGCATTTAACTATCAATAGTATGGTTATTTTTTGGCCATATACTACATCAGGGGCAAGTTGAGCCTGTCACCCAGCGCCTAAAAAATAGACCTTACATTTCTATTCAACCAAATTTGTACTGTTTTAGCTGGTCAAGTTATTTGTAGTGACCGTAAAAGCACAGTTTTTGTTCTGGGTTGAAAAACTATTCCCAAATTTGCCACTCTCAAAATAACTAGTTTCTGCTATATGAGGCCTACTTGAAATCTATCCCAAAAAGGATATCTTACATTGAAGGTGCTGATAGTGTCATTCAGAAAAACCTAAGACACACGCTACCGTGCAGATAGAAGTCTTATTCTGTGATTAAACCTATACCTGTCACACAGCGCAAAAAAAAAACAGGCCTTACATTTCTATTCAACCAAATCTGTACTGTTTTAGCTGGTCAAGTTATTTGTAGTGACCGTAAAAGCACAGTTTTTGTTCTGGGTTGAAAAACTATTCCCAAATTTGCCATTCTCAAAATTGTGGTGAACGGGAACAATGAGGAAAACATCTAATAAGGGACGCGGACGTGGACATGGTCGTGGTGGTGTTAGTGGACCCTCTGGTGCTGGGAGAGGACGTGGCCGTTCTGCCACAGCCACACGTCCTAGTGTACCAACTACCTCAGGTCCCAGTAGCCGCCAGAATTTACAGCCATATTTGGTGGGGCCCAATGCCGTTCTAAGGATAGTAAGGCCTGAGCAGGTACAGGCATTAGTCAATTGGGTGGCCGACAGTGCATCCAGCACGTTCACATTATCTCCCACCCAGTCTTCTGCAGAAAGTGCACAGATGGCGCATGAAAACCAAGCCCATCAGTCTGTCACATCACCCCCATGCATATCAGGGAAACTGTCTGAGCCTCAAGTTATGCAGCAGTCTCTTATGCTGTTTGAAGACTCTGCTGCCAGGGTTTCCCAAGGGCATCCACCTAGCTCTTCCCCAGGGGTGGAAGAGATAGAATGCACTAACGCACAACCACTTATGTTTCCTGATGATGAGGACATGGGAATACAACCTCAGCACGTCTCTGATGATGACGAAACACAGGTGCCAACTGCTGCGTCTTTCTGCAGTGTGCAGACTGAACAGGAGGTCAGGGATCAAGACTGGGTGGAAGACGATGCAGGGGACGATGAGGTCCTAGACCCCACATGGAATGAAGGTCGTGCCACTGACTTTCACAGTTCGGAGGAAGAGGCAGTGGTGAGACCGAGCCAACAGCGTAGCAAAAGAGGGAGCAGTGGGCAAAATCAGAACACCCGCCGCCAAGAGACTCCGCCTGCTACTGACCGCCGCCATCTGGGACCGAGCACCCCAAAGGCAGCTTCAAGGAGTTCCCTGGCATGGCACTTCTTCAAACAATGTGCTGACGACAAGACCCGAGTGGTTTGCACGCTGTGCCATCAGAGCCTGAAGCGAGGCATTAACGTTCTGAACCTTAGCACAACCTCCATGACCAGGCACCTGCATGCAAAGCATGAACTGCAGTGGAGTAAACACCTTAAAAACAAGAAAGTCACTCAGGCTCCCCCTGCTACCTCTTCTGCTGCTGCCGCCTCGGCCTCTGCTGCTGCTGCCGCCGCCTCGGCCTCTTCCTCTGGAGGAACGTTGGCACCTGCCGCCCAGCAAACATGGGATGTACCACCAACACCACCACCTGCGTCACCAAGCATCTCAACCATGTCACACGGCAGCGTTCAGCTCTCCATCTCACAAACATTTGAGAGAAAGTGTAAATTCCCACCTAGCCACCCTCGATCCCTGGCCCTGAATGCCAGCATTTCTAAACTACTGGCCTATGAAATGCTGTCATTTAGGCTGGTGGACACACACAGCTTCAAACAGCTCATGTCACTTGCAGTCCCACAGTATGTTGTTCCCAGCCACCACTACTTCTCCAAGAGAGCGGTGCCTTCCCTGCACAAACAAGTGTCCGATAAAATCAAGTGTGCACTGCGCAACGCCATCTGTGGCAAGGTCCACCTAACCACAGATACGTGGACCAGTAAGCACGGCCAGGGACGCTATATCTCCCTAACTGCACACTGGGTAAATGTAGTGGCGGCTGGGCCCCAGGCGGAGAGCTGTTTGGCGCACGTCCTTCCGCCGCCAAGGATCGCAGGGCAACATTCTTTGCCTCCTGTCTCCTCCTCCTCCTACTCAGCTTCCTCCTCCTCTTCTTCCACCTGCTCATCCAGTCAGCCACACACCTTCACCACCAACTTCAGCACAGCCCGGGGTAAATGTCAGCAGGCCATTCTGAAACTCATATGTTTGGGGGACAGGCCCCACACCGCACAGGAGTTGTGGCGGGGTATAGAACAACAGACCGAGGAGTGGTTGCTGCCGGTGAGCCTCAAGCCCGGCCTGGTGGTGTGCGATAATGGGCGAAATCTCGTTGCAGCTCTGGGACTAGCCGGTTTGACGCACATCCCTTGCCTGGCGCATGTGCTGAATTTGGTGGTGCAGAAGTTCATTCGCAACTACCCCGACATGTCAGAGCTGCTGCATAAAGTGCGGGCCGTCTGTTCGCGCTTCCGGCGTTCACACCCTGCCGCTACTCGCCTGTCTGCGCTACAGCGTAACTTCGGCCTTCCCACTCACCGCCTCATATGCGACGTACCCACCAGGTGGAACTCCACCTTGCATATGCTGGACAGACTGTGCGAGCAGCAGCAGGCCATAGTGGAGTTTCAGCTGCAGCACGCACGGGTCAGTCGCACTGCGGATCAGACACACTTCACCACCAATGACTGGGCCTCCATGCGAGACCTGGGTGCCCTGTTGCGTTGTTTCGAGTACTCCACCAACATGGCCAGTGGCGATGACGCCGTTATCAGCATTACAATACCACTTCTATGTCTCCTTGAGAAAACACTTAGGGCGATGATGGAAGAGGAGGTGGCCCAGGAGGAAGAGGAGGAAGAGGGGTCATTTTTAGCACTTTCAGGCCAGTCTCTTCGAAGTGACTCAGAGGGAGGTTTTTTGCAACAGCAGAGGCCAGGTACAAATGTGGCCAGACAGGGCCCACTACTGGAGGACGAGGAGGACGAGGATGAGGAGGAGGTGGAGGAGGATAAGGATGAAGCATGTTCACAGCGGGGTGGCACCCAAAGCAGCTCGGGCCCATCACTGATGCGTGGCTGGGGGGAAACACAGGACGATGACGATACGCCTCCCACAGAGGACAGCTTGTCCTTAACTCTGGGCAGCCTGGCACACATGAGCGACTACATGCTGCAGTGCCTGCGCAACGACAGCAGAGTTGCCCACATTTTAACGTGTGCGGACTACTGGGTTGCCACCCTGCTGGATCCCCGGTACAAAGACAATGTGCCCACCTTACTTCCTACACTGGAGCGTGATAGGAAGATGCGCGAGTACAAGCGCACGTTGGTAGACGCGCTACTGAGAGCATTCCCAAATGTCACAGGGGAACCAGTGGAAGCCCAAGGCGAAGGCAGAGGAGGAGCAAGAGGTCGCCAACGCAGCTGTGTCACGGCCAGCTCCTCTGAGGGCAGGGTTAGCATGGCAGAGATGTGGAAAAGTTTTGTCACCACGCCACAGCTAACTGCACCACCACCTGATACGGAACGTGTTAGCAGGAGGCAACATTTCACTAACATGGTGGAACAGTACCTGTGCACACCCCTCCACGTACTGACTGATGGTTCGGCCCCATTCAACTTCTAAGTCTCTAAATTGTCCACGTGGCCAGAGCTAGCCTTTTATGCCTTGGAGGTGCTGGCCTGCCCGGCGGCCAGCGTTTTGTCTGAACGTGTATTCAGCACGGCAGGGGGCGTCATTACAGACAAACGCAGCCGCCTGTCTACAGCCAATGTGGACAAGCTGACGTTCATAAAAATGAACCAGGCATGGATCCCACAGGACCTGTCCATCCCTTGTGCAGATTAGATATTAACTACCTCCCCTTAACAATATATTATTCTACTCCAGGGTACTTCCTCATTCAATACTATTTTTATTTTCATTTTACCATTATATTGCGGGGCAACCCAAAGTTGAATGAACCTCTCCTCTGTCTGGGTGCCGGGGCCTAAATGTGTGACAGTGGCCTGTTCCAGTGGTGGGTGACGTGAAGCCTGATTCTCTGCTATGACATGAAGACAGATTCTGTGCTGACATAAGGCCAGATTCTCTGTTACGGGACCTCTCTCCTCTGCCTGGGTGCCTGGGCCTAAATATGTGACAGTGGCCTGTTCCAGTGGTGGGTGACGTAAAGCCTGATTCTCTGCTATGACATGAAGACTGATTCTGTGCTGACATAAGGCCAGATTCTCTGTTACGGGACCTCTCTCCTCTGCCTGGGTGCCTGGGCCTAAATATGTGACAGTGGCCTGTTCCAGTGGTGGGTGACGTAAAGCCTGATTCTCTGCTATGACATGAAGACTGATTCTGTGCTGACATAAGGCCAGATTCTCTGTTACGGGACCTCTCCCCTCTGCCTGGGCCTAAATATGTGACAGTGGCCTGTTCCAGTGGTGGGTGACGTTGTCACGGAACCATGAACCAGACGTACAACAAGAGATAAGAGAAAATAAGAAGGCTTTATTGAAAATAAAGCTGTAAAGCAAAAGTCCAAACGGATGGTGAAACCGAGCAGAGTCTTTGCGAAGCCAGAGGTCAGGAACCAGAGGGGTAGTCAGACGAAGCCAGGATCAGGAACCAGCAGGGTAGTCAGACGAAGCCAGGATCAGGAACCAGCAGGGTAGTCAGACGAAGCCAGGATCAGGAACCAGAAGGGTAGTCAGACGAAGCCAGGATCAGGAACCAGAAGCAGCAGCAGTCTTAGAAGCATGTGAACACAAGAGGACCAAGCAAGGAACTGAAGCCACAGACCTCCTATATATATGAGCTAGGCATCCAGCTCCTCCCAGTGGGAAGGAGGAGCCGCAGGGTGGAAGGCTACAAGAAACCCAGAAACCAAGATGGCCGCCAGCACATGTCAAACGAAGGAGAACAGCAAGAAGGTAAGACCATGACAGTACCTCCCCCTCAAGGGCCCCTCCTCCGCGGAGCACAAAACGGTTTCTGAGGGAAGCGTGCGTGGAAGGCTCGGAGCAAGGCAGGAGCATGGACATCTGCGGAGGGAACCCAGGAACGCTCCTCTGGACCATAACCACGCCAATGGACCAAAAACTGCAACCGACCGCGGACCAGGCGTGAGTCCAGGATATTGCTCACCTCATATTCCTCACGATTGCCCACTTGGACCGGACGAGGCCGAGTAACCGAGGAAGTGAAACGATTATACACCAGTGGCTTCAACAGGGAGACATGAAACACGTTGGAGATCCGCATGCCAGGAGGAAGCGCAAGGGCATAGGCTACCGGGTTTACCCTGCGAAGCACTCGGAAGGGACCAACAAAGCGAGGCGCCAGCTTGGGAGTGGGCACTCGAAGGTTGAGGTTGCGGGTGGACAACCATACACGGTCTCCGACCTGGTAGGAAGGAGCAGGCGCTCGTCTGCGATCAGCCTGGAGTCTCTGGCGCTGCGCAGAGACCTCAAGGGACTTCTGGATCTGTACCCAAGAAGCACGTAGGACGGAAAGGTGATCCTCCACAGCCGGAATATCCTGGGGAGAGAATACCTCCGGTAACACGGCAGGTTGGAACCCATAATTGGCCATGAAGGGAGACGTCCCAGAGGAAGAGTTCACCGCCGTGTTCCTGGCAAACTCAGCCCAAGGCAGGAGGTCAACCCAATTGTCTTGGTGATCGGAGACATAGCAACGAAGGAATTGCTCCAAGGCCTGATTGGATCGTTCTGCGGCCCCATTGGACTGAGGGTGGTAGGCCGAGGAGAAGGAGAGATGAATCCCCAACTGGGAGCAAAAGGCGCGCCAGAACCTGGACACAAACTGACTCCCCCGATCCGACACAATCTCCTTGGGCAAACCGTGCAACCGGAAGACCTCCCTGGCAAAAATAGTGGCCAACTCTTGTGCAGAGGGTAACTTCTTGAGAGGAACACAGTGGCACATCTTGGAAAACCGATCCACAATCATGAGAATGACCGTATGGCCTCGGGATGCAGGGAGGTCCACAATGAAATCCATCCCCAGGTGTGACCATGGGCGCTCCCCGGTGGCTATGGGTTGCAGAAGGCCCAACGGAAGGTGCAGAGGGGACTTACTCTGGGCACAAACGGAGCATGCCGCTACATATGCGGCGATGTCGGAACGTAGGGAAGGCCACCAGAACAGACGTGAAACAGCCCAGGACAGCTGATTCTTTCCAGGATGCCCCGCGGTCTTGGAGTTATGGTAGGTTCGCAACAACCGAGTGCGCAACTCCTCAGGCACAAAACATCTGCCGTTGGGTCTCCCAGAGGGAGCACCAGATTGAGCCGCCAAAATCTGCTCACCCAGGGGAGAGGTCAGGCTGGTGCGAATGGCGGCCAGGATCTGATTCGGAGGTATGACCGAAGTCGGAATCGACTCCTCCCTGGACAGCTCGGAGTACTGCCGTGATAAGGCATCCGCCCTGATGTTCTTGGAACCGGGTAGGTAGGAGACCACGTAATTAAAACGTGACAAGAACAGAGCCCATCTGGCCTGACGTGGTGTCAATCTCTTGGCCTCAGAAAGGTAGGTCAGATTCTTATGGTCCGTCAGGATGAGAACCGGAACCACCGAACCCTCGAGCAAGTGCCTCCATTCTTTAAGGGCCTGCACGATGGCCAATAACTCCCTGTCACCAATCTGATAGTTGCACTCCGCGGAAGACAGTTTCCGGGAGTAAAACCCACAAGGAAGCAGAGGACCCTCTGGTGTTCTACGCTGAGACAGAAGGGCGCCTACTCCAGTCTCAGACGCGTCCACCTCGAGGACAAAGGGCAACCCAGGGTTGGGATGCGACAGAATCGGAGCCGATACAAAGGCGGACTTTAGGGCCTCAAAAGCTCGGATGGCCTCGAGCGGCCAGACCTGGGAATTACTGCCCTTCCTGGTCAGATCCGTGAGAGGCTTGGACAGCATGGAAAAGTCCCTGATGAACTTCCGATAATAATTGGCGAAGCCCAAAAAGCGCTGCAGGGAACGAAGACCACTGGGCTGGGGCCACTGTAAGACAGCCGAAACCTTCTCAGGATCCATGGAGAACCCCTCAGCGGAAATGATGTAACCTAAGAAGGTTACCTGGGATCGGTGAAATTCGCATTTCTCAAGCTTACCGAACAGCTTGTTCTCACGTAACCTTTGCAACACTCGTCTGACATCCAGAATGTGGGCCTCCATGGATTCAGAATATACCAAGATGTCATCCAAATAGACCACCACACACTGCTGCAACAGGTCACGGAAAACATCGTTGATGAATTCCTGAAAGACTGCGGGCGCATTGCACAACCCAAAGGGCATAACCAAGGATTCATAATGACCGGTCCTGGTGTTAAACGCGGTCTTCCACTCATCGCCCGCCTTGATCCTTACCAGGTTATATGCCGCCCTCAGGTCGAGTTTGGTAAAGACCGTGGCCCCTTTAAGGCGATCGAACAGCTCGGAAATCAAGGGTATCGGGTAAGCGTTCTTGATCGTGATGCGATTGAGACCCCTGTAATCGATGCAAGGCCTCAACTCACCGCCCTTCTTTTTCACAAAGAAAAATCCAGCCCCTGCCGGGGACGAAGATTTGCGAATGTGTCCGCGTGAAAGCGCCTCCCTCACGTACTCCTCCATGGCCTCATTCTCCGCTACCGACAGTGGATAGACTTTGCCACGAGGAGGAACGGCACCAGATTGTAACTCTATGGCACAATCGTATGGGCGGTGCGGAGGTAGGGCAACCGCGCGCACCTTATCGAATACATCCCGGTACTCCTCGTATTCAGGAGGCAACAGAGAGTCCGAGGAAGTACACAGCAACTTGACAGACCCATGGATGCAACTAGCCCCACACTGCGGTGACCATGAGAGGATCTCGACCGATCTCCAATCGAAAGTCGGATTATGCTTCTGGAGCCAGGGGTACCCCAAGACCACCGAGTAGTGTGGAGATGAAATAACCTGGAGGCAGACCGACTCTCTGTGAACGGCACCAATGGCTATCCCCACTGGAAGGGTCTCATGAGTCACGTGTGGCGGCAGAAGGGGTCTGCCGTCTATCGCCTCAAGAGCCAGTGGGGAACCTCGAGCCTGCAGAGGAATGGAATTGGCGGCAGCGAACACACTATCAATGAACAAACCACCAGCACCAGAGTCCACCAACGCCTGGGTCGTCACCGAGACCCCGACCCAGGAGAGGACAACAGTGATCAGTGGTTTGTCAACACGGGAAACCGGGGACGAGGAGACTCCACCCAAGATCTGCCCCCGACAGGATCTCAGGTACGAGCGTTTTCCCGGACGGTTCGGACATGCCAACCGAAAATGCCCACCGAGACCACAGTACATGCATCGGCCCTCGCGTCTCCGGAGTGCCCTCTCCCCCTCGGACAGGCGAGCAAACCCCAGCTGCATGGGTTCACCCCCAGACAAGTCATTCCCAGGAGGCGTGGGAGGAGAGGGAGGCACGGGTGGGACAGCAAACGTAGGCACCAATCTGTTAGAAGACCTCCGCAGGTTCTCCTTAAAGGAAGGTCTCTCCCTGAGTCTGGTGTCAATCAAAATCAGGAAAGAAATAAGAGACTCGAGCTCAACTGGTAGGTCCTTAGCTGCAACCTCATCCTTCAAGGCATCCGAGAGACCATGAGAGAAAGCAGCGACCAGAGCCTCATTATTCCAGCCCACCTCTGCTGCCAGGGTACGAAACTCAATGGCGTATTCAGCTACGGATCGTGAACCCTGTCTGATGGACATAAGGAGCTTCGCAGCAGAGGCAGCACGAGCCGGCACATCGAATACCTTCCGAAGAGAAGCAACAAAACCGGAGAACTCGGCAACCACCGGATTGTTGTTCTCCCATAAAGGGCTGGCCCAGGCCAAGGCCTTGTCCGAGAGCAGCGAGATCAAGAAGCCCACCTTTGATCTCTCAGTAGGAAAGGCATGTGGCAGCAACTCGAAATAAATGCCCACCTGGTTAAGGAAACCTCGGCACTGAGTTGGCTCTCCCCCAAAGCGCCGTGGAAGAGGGGCAGAACCGGTCATACCCCGAAACACCGCAGGCGCAACAACAGGTGTCGGGGTAGACTCTGGCGCAACAACCGGAGCGGCAGTAGGAGCGAGCCCAGGAGCGACAACCGACCCATCGGCAACGGGAGCGAAATGAGCCGTGCGTTCAAGCAGGGTTTGCAACGCCACAGCGAACCGACCCAACAGGTGATCCTGCTGATCAAGTCTGGCAACCAGCGTGGGTAGCGAGGATGGCCCTGTACCGTCAGAAGTCATGGCTTGGTCCTAATGTCACGGAACCATGAACCAGACGTACAACAAGAGATAAGAGAAAATAAGAAGGCTTTATTGAAAATAAAGCTGTAAAGCAAAAGTCCAAACGGATGGTGAAACCGAGCAGAGTCTTTGCGAAGACAGAGGTCAGGAACCAGAGGGGTAGTCAGACGAAGCCAGGATCAGGAACCAGCAGGGTAGTCAGACTAAGCCAGGATCAGGAACCAGCAGGGTAGTCAGACGAAGCCAGGATCAGGAACCAGAAGGGTAGTCAGACGAAGCCAGGATCAGGAACCAGAAGCAGCAGCAGTCTTAGAAGCATGTGAACACAAGAGGACCAAGCAAGGAACTGAAGCCACAGACCTCCTATATATATGAGCTAGGCATCCAGCTCCTCCCAGTGGGAAGGAGGAGCCGCAGGGTGGAAGGCTACAAGAAACCCAGAAACCAAGATGGCCGCCAGCACATGTCAAACGAAGGAGAACAGCAAGAAGGTAAGACCATGACAGACGTAAAGCCTGATTCTCTGCTATGACATGAAGACTGATTCTGTGCTGACATAAGGCCAGATTCTCTGTTACGGGACCTCTCTCCTCTGCCTGGGTGCCTGGGCCTAAATATGTGACAGTGGCCTGTTCAAGTGGTGGGTAACGTAAAGCCTGATTCTCTGCTATGACATGAAGACTGATTCTGTGCTGACATAAGGCCAGATTCTCAGTTACGGGACCTCTCTCCTCTGCCTGGGCCTAAATATGTGACAGTGGCCTGTTCCAGTGGTGGGTGATGTGAAGCCTGATTCTCTGCTATGACATGAAGACAGATTCTGTGCTGACATAAGGCCAGATTCTCTGTTACGGGACCTCTCTCCTCTGCCTGGGTCTAAATATGTGACAGTGGCCTGTTCCAGTAGTGGGTGACGTAAAGCCTGATTCTCTGCTATGACATGAAGACTGATTCTGTGCTGACATAAGGCCAGATTCTCTGTTACGGGACCTCTCTCCTCTGCCTGGGTGCCTGGGCCTAAATATGTGACAGTGGCCTGTTCCAGTGGTGGGTGACGTGAAGCCTGATTCTCTGCTATGACATGAAGACTGATTCTGTGCTGACATAAGGCCAGATTCTCTGTTACGGGACCTCTCTCCTCTGCCTGGGTGCCTGGGCCTAAATATGTGACAGTGGCCTGTTCCAGTGGTGGGTGATGTGAAGCCTGATTCTCTGCTATGACATGAAGACTAATTCTGCGCTGACATGAAGCCAGATTCTCTGCTATGGCATGAAGAGACTGATTCTCTGCTGACATGAAGCCAGATTCTTTGCTATGGCATAAAGAGACTGGTCTCTGCTGATGTGAAGCCAGATTCTCTGCTATGGGACCTCTGTCCAATTGATATTGGTTCATTTTTATTTTTTTTATTTTAATTTTAATTCATTTCCCTATCCACATTTGTTTGCAGGGGATTTACCTACATGTTGCTGCCTTTTGCAGCCCTCTAGCTCTTTCCTGGGCTGTTTTACAGCCGTTTTAGTGCCCAAAAGTTCGGGTCCCTATTGACTTCAATGGGGTTCGGGTTCGGGACAAAGTTCGGGTCGGGTTCGGATCCCGAACCCGAACATTTCCGGGAAGTTCGGCCGAACTTCTCGAACCCGAACATCCAGGTGTTCGCTCAACTCTAGTTGCAATGCCTTCAGGTTCTCAGGCAGATCCCAGTCTATAATCGCCCGGACTTTCTCTGGATCCATGCGGAAACCTGAATCTGACAACACATACCACAGAAATGGCAGTTCTTTTACGGCGAACACACATTTTTCTAACTTAGCAAACAATTTGTTGGCCCTTAATATCTGCAGCACTTGTCTCACATGGATCTTATGTGTATCCAGATCCGGGGAATAGACCAGGATGTCATCAAGATATATCCCGATAAGGTGACTAAAAATATTGTTGACAAAATGTTGGAATACCGCAGGCGCATTAGTAAGACCAAATGGCATGACCAGATTTTCATAATGCCCTTCCGGAGTATTAAAAGCCGTCTTCCACTCATCCCCCTCTTTGATGCGAACCAGGTTATAGGCTCCTCTGAGATCCATTTTGGAGAACCATTTAGCACCAGCAACCTGATTAAAGAGGTCGGGAATGAGAGGAAGAGGATAGGGATCTCGGATAGTTATCCGGTTTAATTCCTGGAAATCCAGGCAAGGACGTAGGCCCCCATCTTTCTTTTTAACGAAAAAGAACCCTGCAGCCACAGGTGAAGAAGAGGGTCTGATGTGTCCCTTAGCCAAACTCTCCGAAATATAATCTTTCATAGCCTTCCTCTCCGGGCCGGAAAGATTGTATAACCGGGTTTTAGGTAGTTTTGCCCCAGGTAATAGATTAATCGGGCAATCATATGGACGATGAGGTGGTAACCCCTGACAACCCTTGTCAGAGAACACATCCATAAAATCTGACAGAAAGGCAGGTAAAGATGTTACAGAGAGTGTAGAGCACCTACTACTCAAGCAGTTGTCCTTACAATGTTGACTCCACTCCACAATCTCCCCGGCCTGCCAATCCACCACTGGATTGTGAGTCACCAGCCAGGGAAGCCCCAATACCATAGGAGCCGGAAGACCGTCCAGGACATAACAAGAGATATGCTCTTTATGGAGGTCCCCTACCTGCAGATGGATATTATGGATGATCTGAGTTAACTCTCTCTGAGTAAGAGGGGCGGAGTCGATGGCAAAAACAGGAATAGTTCTGCATACCGGTTCCGGAGTAAAACCCAGAGCCTGAGCAAACCGTGAATCCACCAAGTTGACCCCCGCCCCACTGTCCAAAAAGACGGAACAGATCTCAGTTTTATTGCCCGCCTCAACGGTAGCGGACAACAAAAACTGAGACATGCGTATAGAGGAAGCGAATACGCCCAGACTGTTCTCCTCCGCACAATCTGGGGACTCTAGTTTTTCCGGCGGCTCCTTTGTTTGTGGTCTCTTGGGTTCTGAGGGACAAACCTTTACAAAATGACCCCTCCCCCCACAACGAAAACAAACCTCTGACCTACGGCGGAACTTAGGAGGATTCACCCGTCTAGTGGCGCCCCCTATTTGCATTGGTTCGACTGGACCATAACAGACCGATCCCTGCCCTATAGAGGCCTCCGTAAAATTTAATAGTCTCTCCCTGAGTCGTCTGTCGATTCTTATGGACAGAGACATGGCAGCCTCAAGAGACCCAGGGACCTCGTATACCGCCAGCGCGTCTTTTAATTTTTCAGACAACCCCTGGAAGAACTGACTCCTAAGGGCCGAGTCGTTCCATAACGTATCAGTAGCCCACCTACGGAATTCGGAACAATATAGTTCAACAGACCGGTTCTCTTGCCGAAGTCTACGTAGCTTAGACTCAGCCAGTGAGACCCTGTCCGGGTCATCATATACGAGACCCAGTGCTTCAAAAAACTCCTCCACTGATCGTAAGGCCGGAGAGTCTGATGGTAGGGAGAAAGCCCAAGCCAGCGGATCTCCTTGCAGGAGAGAAAATACAATGCCCACCCGTTGTTCCTCACCGCCGGAGGATCTAGGGCGTAACCTGAAGAACAATTTGCAAGCTTCTATGAAGGTTACAAATTGGTCTCTCCCTCCTGAGAACCTATCAGGTAAAGCCACTTTTGGCTCAGGAGTACCTTGGTTTCCCGTAGCAACGGTGGAACCCAAGGATTGCTGCTGCAGCACTGTTGCTTTTAATCCTGCCACTTCAAGGGATATCCCCTGTAATTGTTTCGCCAAAACCGAAACCGGATCCATAGTGGAACAGACAAAATACAAAGCAAAACAGCAAGCAGGAAAAAAAAAAAAGAAGAAATGTCACTTTTATTTTTTTTTTTTTTCTAAAAGGCCAGATATACTGTCACGACTGCTATCCCAGCAGCAGTCGTGTCGCACCAGACGGAGGGGAAGGGGGACCCTTATCTACGGATGGGAATAGAATGGCCACCCCTGACTAACCCTAAGCTGGCACCTGTCTGCCCTGATACCCTAGACGGGGTGTGAACCCGTGCGGCGAGCTGGATGCCTAAACCCTCAGTCACCCTAACAAGCATAGAGTGGGGAAAGGCCGATGGGAGCACTAGTCACCATCACTCATGTCTAGGAGAACAGCAGGGGAAGACAGCAACAAACAAACTATAGCAGAGATAGACTTATCCAGTCACGAGCAGAGAAGGCGATCCCAATCACGACAGTCCACGCCGGTCAAGAGGCTCCACAGCAACACCATCAAACGATCTCCTTCAATGGTCAGAATAGAACTGGAAGTAAGGACTATATCTGGCAATGACTGCAAGTGAAACTGAAACTAATATAGTAGCTGGGAGTGGCAGACAGGACTCACCTGAGAAGGATGCCTACAAACTCCTAGTCAGGACAAAAAGGTTCACAAGGCAAAACCCAGATGACATACCCTGAACCATGGAGCAAACTCACAAGCTATCGCGAGTAGCAAGTCGCTGCGACCTTCTCCTCCCAGACCTGTCTGGATCAGTCACAGTCGTGACAATATCACATTTAAAATGAAGCGGCGAGCAGTAAGGGACGGGGAAGTGGCCGTGATGCTGATGCTGCACTTAGAGGCCATAGCCATGGGCGCGGAGAAAATGTGCCTGCTGCCAGAGCACAAGAAAAACAATCATCCAAGATACCTAGCTTCATGTCCCAGTTTCCAGGGCGGCGCAGGACATCACTCTTGAAGTCAGCCCAGTGCGAGCAGGTGGTCAGTTGGATTGCAGCAGATAATGCTTCCAGTCGGTTAAGCACACCCTGTCTTCCACCAAGTCCAGTCTCAGTAGCCAGGGAGTCTGGTCAACACAATCCTCACCCTGATCCTCCTTCCTCCCACCATGTACAGTCTGGACAAACAAGTGATCCCACACTCGGATATTCCAAGGACCTCTTTTCATCGCCATTACTTGATTTGGCCCTCTCGCCAAGCATGCTTGAAGAGGGACATGAGATCTTGTGCCCTGATTCCCAACCTCTTGAGCATCCACAGTCACAAGAACATGATGGTGGGGAACGGCGATTAGTGTTTAATGAGGTGGATGATGATAAGACACAGTTGCCATGGAGTCAACCTCAATTACTGTCTGAAGAGGTTGATGAAGAGGATGAGACACAGTTGTCAATCACTGAGGTTGTGGTCAGGTCAACAAATCAGGAGGATGATCAAAGTGAGGAAGTGGAAGAGGATGTGGTGGTGGACGATGAGGTCCAACCTGGGAAGGTGGAAAGCCGAGCGAGGACAGCAGTACAGAGGGGGAGGGATCTGCAGCATCGCAACAGGCTGGAAGAGGCAGTGGGGTGGCAAAAGGGAGATGGCAGGCCACACCAAACAGGCCTGCAACTGTTCCCTTGCGTAAATCTCCCTTGCCAAGGGGTAGATGTTACGCAGTATGGCGCTTTTTGAGGAAACTGCGGATGACAAAATAATAGTAGTTTGCAACCTGTGCCATTCGAAAATGAGAGGGGGTGTGAACACTTGCAACCTTACCACCACTAGCATGATCCGCCACATGGCATCCAAGCACCGTAATAAGTGGACCAAATGCCTGGGTCCACAATCTGTGTCTGCAGGTCACACCACTGCCTCCTCTTCCCCTATGTTACGAGCTGAACAATCCCCTGTCGAAGGAGCAGGCAAAGATGCCTCCCATCCTGCACCTGGACCTTCGCAAGCACCATCAGCGACCACATCCACTTCCATGTCCCAGCGCAGCATCCAAATTTCCTTATCCCAGGCCTTTGAAAGCAAGCAAAAATACCCACCCACACACCCACAGCACTAAATTCACAGCTTTCCAAATTGCTGGCCCTGGAAATGTTGCCATTTAGGCTTGTTGACACTGAGGCCTTCCGCAGCCTTATGTTCGCAGCTGTCCCACGTTACTCTGTCCCCTGCTGCCACTATTTTTCAAGGTGTGCCATGCCCGCCTTACACCAGCATGTGTCCCGTGACATCACACGTGCCCTAACCAAAGCAGTTACTGGGAAGGTCCACTTAACCACAGACACATGGACAAGGGACGCTACATTTCCCTGATGGCACACTGGGTGAATGTTTTGGAGGCCATGAGCAAGTCTTACCCTGGGATGGCACAGGTGCTACCGACACCAAGGATTGCAGGCCCTAAGTCGATCAGGGTTTCCGCCACCACCTACGTTAGTGACTCCAAGCCCCACTTCTCCTCCTCCACTTCCACCTCCGAATTATCCGCGTGCAGCACTAATCAGTCATCAGTCGGTAGCTGGAAGCAGTGTAGCACTGCAGTGGGGAAGCGGCAACAGGCCGTGCTGAAGCTGATATGCTTAGGGAACAAACAGCACACCGCCACAGAGCTGTGGTAGGGGATAAGAGACCAGACTGAGCTGTGGCTCTCACCACTCAACCTAGAACCAGGCATGGTTGTGTCTGATAATGGCCTTAACTTGGTGGCGGCTTTGGAGCGAGGCATGCTTAGACACATCCAATGCCTTGCCCACGTCTTCAACCTTGTGGTTCAGCGGCTCAAAACCTACCCCAAATTTGCCTGAGCTACTAGTGAAGGTGAGCCACATGTGTGCACATTTCCGAAAGTCATCGACAGCTTCAACCGGTGTGTCAATGCTGCAGCAGCGCTTGAAATTGCCAGCTGACTGGCTGTTGTGCGACGAGAGCACGCGCTGGAACTCCACATTCCATATGTTGGCCAGGCTTTGTGAGCAGCAAAGGGCAGTAGTGGAATACCAGCTGCAACATGGTCATCGCCTTTCCAGTCAGCTTCTGCTATTCACAAATGAGGAGTGGGCATAGATGTCTGACCTCTGTGAGGTTTTAAGAAACTTTGAGGAATCAACACATATGTTGAGCAGCGATAACGCTATTATCAGCGTAACCATCCCACTTCTGTGTCTACTTAATCACTCACTGCTCACAATTAAGGACGACGCTTTACATGTTGAACAGTTGGAAATGGGGAAGACATTACACAGGGTGTAGACAGACTACCCTCAGTTAGTCTTCTCAGCGCAAATTGGACGATAAAGAGGAGGAGGAGGAGCAGGAGACGGTTGCCTCCGCTACAGAGGGTAGTACCCATGGAAGTTTAATTCCATCTGTTCAGTGTGGGTGGGCAGAAGAGGAGGACGAGGATGAGGAGATTGAGAGTCTTCCTCCTGATGATGACAGCAAAGTCTTGCCTGTTGGTACTCTGGCACACATGGCTGACTTCTTGTTAAGGAACCTATATATAGCCCAAAATAAAGTCCAGGACCCATCCCTAACTAACTATTCAAGTACCCCTTGAAAAAGCTAAACGCGAAACGTGCGTTGGGGAGTAGACTGGTGGTGTTCGTGTGTGGTATACTAGGTTGGTTGGTCAGTATTTTCTATGTGCCTATTACATTTTTAGTTGCTCTATTGCCTCAGGCAGCCCTTGTGGTTTGTATTATCATCCACATGCTTTGGTGTCTGTTGTACAAATATGCATGTGAGTTTTTTTTTTACTACGTATTTTTGAGCCATAGTGGTTTGGTGTAATATACCTTTCTACTAGTGACCAATCATAATTATTGCACTTGCACTTTATAAATATATACCATACCAACAGTCCACCATCGGTCCCCTTGGTTTTTAATACTTTTATGTATTGTGACCTGTGTTAAATGTGTTTTCTGACTTGTGCCAATTATGTCCTTTTGTAATTCTCAATAAAATCATGTTATTTTTTGATTACTTCAGTATTATAAGTGTTTTTATACCTAATTGACCCATTCCTTTTGGTTGGTTTTCATTACTTCATGTTAGGCTGCCTTTCCTGCGACCCGCGCGTTATACGCATTTTAGACAACACAGATTACTGGTTGTTCACCCTTCTAGACACCCTCTACAAAGAGAACTTCTCATCTTTCATTCCTGTGGTGGAGAGTATGAGCAAAACGGTGCAATCCATCTGACAACGCTGGCAGCAGAGTCCATAGTTCCTTGGCCAACCGAGGAGGGGAGACAAGGGGAACACACAGCAGTTCCAGGGCAACACTCTCCAAAGCCTGGGACAGTTTCATGACACCCCGCCGCCAGCACCCTTACCTTGATGTGCAACCTAGTGTCACAAGGAGGGAAAAATTTTGGAAGATGGTGAAGGAGTACATAGCAGACCATGTCTGCGTCCTCAATAATCCCCGTGCCTTACTAGTGATGAGCGGCAGGGGTCATATTAGAATTTGTGATATTTCTCAAATAATTTGTAGAATATTCATCATGTATTTGCGAATTCGTATATTCGTCATATTCTACATTCTTTTTTTTTTACGTGAAAATCGTCAAGGTAATGATCGCGCAATATGTGAATATTGCACGATCAATACAGGCGTGGGTGAAAAACATTCAATATAGTGCTATATATTCTTTTTTTAGAATATTCAGCATTTTTTTCCATCTGAAGTGAACAGTGTAACACATAGGAAAAAGGACAGTGTAACACATAGGAAAAGGACAATACAAATGAATTTGACATTACCTAATCACAGTCATTTCGGGCAAAATAACCTTGGTCACTTGATATGTTATATTCTGTCAAACCAGTGTTTCACTAACAATATCATTCATTATGGTCCAATTTGGCGATTCCCACTTGAAATCATATGCATATAAACAAAAAAAGCATCTAATCCAAGAAAAACGCACATGCGTTTTTAATGCAATTTCTGTGTGTTTTCTGTATAAAATGCATTGTTCCAATCTATTCTCTTCTAGAAGGACATATACATTATTAATCCTCGAATATTTGATACTCTTATCAAGTATTATGCATGTACAGAAATTTTTTGCCATTTTTCAATCTTATTTTTCTTCCTTATGCATACTGAATATACTTCTATATAAATGAATAGACTTCAAAGAAGGTGAAGGACGGGAGGCCTCCCATTGAGGCAGAATCGGGGAGCAGAAGTGTTAACTTCAGATGGAAAAAAAATGACGAATATTCAAAAAAACGAATATATAGCACTATATTGAATATAGTGCTATATATTCGTTTTTTAGAATATTCGTCATTTTTTTCCATCTGAAGTCAGTCATGATTCCTCCCTGATTAAGTTGCTTGTGGGCCAATGACTCATTGGCCCACAAGCAAGAAGCAGGGAGGAATCATGTGTTCAGATGGAAAAAAATTCAGAATATTTGATAAAACAAATATATAGCACTATATTCTAAATATTTGCAAATTCTCGAAGTGGCGATATTCGCGAGAAAAATTTGCTTTTCGAATATTCGTGCTCAACACTATTCCTTACAACTACTGGGTGTCCAAGCTGGACACATGGTACGAACTGGCGCTCTACGCCTTGGAGGTGCTGGCCTGCCCTGCCGCCAGTGTTTTGTCTGAGCGGGTATTTAGTGCTGCTGGTGGCATTATAACAGATAAGTGTATCTGCCTGTCAACAGAAAATGCTGACAGGTTGACTCTTATAAAAATGAACAAGACCTGGATTGACTATGACTTCGTGACTCCACCAGAGGAAAGCTGATGAACATAAAGGCACTTTAAATGTGTTGTTTATAATGTACTCAATACACTGTATTCCCATGCACCCCTTCCATCATAAACAAGGGTATATGGTTGAACCTTCCTTTTCTTATCCTCCTTCTCCTCTTTCATCATATCAACACATGTTTATTCATCGCATAATAAAGTTGATAGGCCAGACATCCGAATGGATCGTCGCCGTCACGGGGACATGCGATCGGCCCCAGGTTAACTAGAGTAACCAAAGCGGCATGCGGCCCTTATCCATAATGTTTTAGATGGTCAAATCAGCAGGCCCTTGCTCCAAATGTTTTTGAGGGTCACCAGCAGGCCATCAATCATAATTTTTCAAGGCTGCGCATGAGGCCCTCCTTTATGTGTAATAAAGGGTGTTTTGGAGTGCCGATTCCTTGTAATTTTTGGCAACCCTTTCACTTAGTGCATAGGCTTTATGAGTGTAGGAGTCCCACTACATGAACAATTGTACCACAATGTGAATGAGGCCCTCCTTTATGTGATATACAGGTTGTATCGGAATGCCTCTTCCTTGTAATTTTTGGCAGCACTTGCACTTTATATACAAGTAAATATACAGGAAAGAATGTTTGCTAACAATTTTTCCTCTAAAATTGATTTTATCTTCGGTTTGGTGCGTATTATTGTCAGTCTGTAAAAGTGGCGTACTAATCGGACAACATCGTTCCCAGCAGCGACCTGGGAGTCCAAGATGCATCCAGACAACCTCCCCATGCTGTTCCTGAACCATTTCGGTGGTGTTTCCATAAATTTCTGACCTTTACCTATGAACCAGGCACCCACCCCTCTTCAGAGCAGTGTTCGGGTCCTCCCATTGACTTCCATTATACTCGGTAGAGCACCCGAGCATCCCGATGTGTTCGGCGCGAGCCCCTACGGAGCTCGATCAACACTAATCATCATGCCAAAGACTGTGACATCATTTAATATGAAACGAAGGTTGGCCATATATTAGGAATTTCAGGTGACTGTTTTCTAAATGACTTGTCATTCGTAGTTTATCTATGAAAGTTGTCTTTTTGAGGGACAAAGTCTTAATTCGTCAACATGTATGACTTTCCAACTAGAACACCCCCAAACTGGCAAAAAAAGTAATTTCAGTCTGTATCTGCCATGTTTATTAAAGGGATTTTCTGGGAATTTTAAATGATGATCTATCCTCAAGAGCTCATCAGTATCTGATCGGTGGGGGTCCAACACCTGGGACCCCTATCGATCAGCTGCTTGAGAAGGCATCGGCCCTTGCAGTAGCTCCACGGCCTTCTCTCTGCTTACCAAGCACAGAGCCATACACTGTACAGCAGCTGTGCTTTGGTATCGCATTCACTTCTATGGGGCTAAGTTGCGACTGATAGCACTATAAGGCCTCTTTCACACGGGCAAGATTTCCACGTGGGTGCAATGCGTGAGGTGAACGCATTGCACCCTCACTGAATCCAGACCCGTTCATTTCTATGGGGCTGTGATTTTAACGCATCACTTGTGCATTGCGTGAAAATCGCAGCATGTTCTATATTGTGCGTTTTTCACGCAATGCAGGCCCCATAGAAGTTAATGGGGCTGTGTGAAAATCGCAAGCATCCGCAAGCAAGTGCGGATGCCTTGCGATTTTCACGCATGGTTGCTAGGATGGGGACCCGATCATTATTATTTTCCCTAATAACATGGTTATAAGGGAAAATAATAGCATTCTTAATACAGAATGCTAAGTAAATTAGGGATGGAGGGGTTAATTAAAAAGAAAAAAAAAATTAACTCACCTTTTCCACTTGTTCGCGCAGCCCGGCTTCTCTTCTGTCTTCTTCTTTGATGAGCTGGGAGAAAAGGACCTGTGGTGATGTCACTGCGCTCATCACATGGTCCATCACATGATCCATCACCATGGTGATGGATCATGTGATGGACCATGTGATTTGTGCAGTGACATCACCAAAGGTCCTTTTCTCCCAGCTAATCAAAGAAGAAGAAAGAATAGAAGCCGGGCAGCGCGAACAAGTGGATAAGGTGAGTTTAATTTATTTTATTTTTTTAACCCCTCCATCCCTAATTTACTTAGCATTCTGTATTAAGAATGCTATTATTTTCCCTTATAACCATGTTATAAGGGAAAATAATCAAATCTACACAACACCTAACCCAAACCCAAACTTCTGTGAAGAAGTCTGGGTTCGGGTTTGGGTACATAACATGCCGATTTTTCTCACGCGCGTGCAAAACGCATTAAAACGCTTTGCACTCGAGTAGAAAAATCATGCATTTTCCAGCAACGCACCCGCATCTTTTCCCGCACGTCACCCGCAACGCCCGTGTGAACCCAGCCTAACAGATCACTTTATCAAAATCTGTCCTGCTTGCCTTATATACTTACTGCTGACATCAGCCTGAGTGCGTCCAAACAGGTCTGGACATGTCCATTGAAATATCTCCAATATAATGCATTAATATTCTAACTGAATAGGCTTTGCATATATAACTTAACCCCTTTAATCCTTAACCCTTAAGGACCAACATGTACGGCGGAAGTCTGGTCCCCAAACATGGCGCCCGCTCGCTCATGCAGCGGGCACCATAGCCGCCGGGTTTCTGCTATTTTAAATAGCAGAGACCCGCGACACATGTATACGATCAGCCATTTTCCCTTTCAGATGCCGTGGTCAAAAGTGACCACGGCATCTGCGCAGTCCGGAAGCGCTTCGGTAACCACGTTCCCCGACTGAGATCGAGGAACCTGTTACATTGATCTAATAGGATGAAGCCTCAAACAGGCTTTGGTGCCTATTAGATGACTTTACCAATACAGGCCAGTAGGTGGCAGTATTGTATTGGTATAGTGCAAATTAAGTGTTCAATGGTGTCTAGTTAGACATCAATGAACACAATAGGACATCTAATGATTGGCAGTTATTGAAACCCAAGATGACTTAAAAAAAGTTAAAAAAAGGTTTTTGCAAATATAAAAAATAAAAAAAAGTTCAATTCACCCCCCTTTCCTTAAAATAAAAATACTTAAACAAATAAACATCATGGGCATCGCCACGTGCGAAAATGCCCATACTATTAATTCCATATAGCAAATGGCGTAACGGAAAAAAAATTAAAACAGCCAATTTGCCACTTTTTGTCACTTCAACTACCCAATAATTTTTTTATAAAAAGTGATCAAAAAGTCGCAAACACTTCAAATTGGTATCAATAGGGGTCAGAATATGGTTATAAAAAAAAAAATTTCCCTCAAAGGTTTCATTTTTTTTTTCAGTATTAAAACGCAAGAAAAATTATACGTGTGGTATCGTTGTAACCGTACTGACCTGGAGAATCAAGATAACAGGTCAATTTTACCGCATACTGTAAAGTGTAAAAAAAATACTTTAGCAGAATTGCGTTTTTTCCCAATTCTACCCCATTTGGAATTTTTTTACCGCTTCCTACTGCATGGTATGCAACCATAAATGGTGCAATTAGAAAGTACAAGTTGTCTCGCAAAAATAAGCTCTCATAAGGCTATGTGAATGGAAAGATAAAAAAGTTAGGACTATCGGAAAGCTGGTAGTGAAAATCGAAAACGCTAAAATTGAAAATCCCAGGGTCCTTAAGGGGTTAAACTCTAGAGGAGTTCATATTTGGAATCAGCGCGCTCATTTTAGTATAAATCACATGTTTTTCTCTCAATAGTAAAATCATTGTTGCGCAGTGTTATCAACAACAATAGCATTCAGGATCATACTGTGATCTACTGCAAATGCAAAGTTAGATTGTCATGATGTGTAATATCACCATGGAGTATAATACACAGGCAAGTCATCAGGAAAGAACATTTGGACGAACACTCATTCTAGTTAAACAGCCCATATAAAGGTGCTGAAGGCATGATGAAAAATTATGCTTTAATGTATGCAAATAAGTCTCTAGGAGCAACAGGAGTATTGCTGTGATTGACAGGGCCAGGCAGTGTAATACATATATTAAACCTTTCTCTGAAATGCAAGCACATATGAACATAGGACCAACACAGATGACTTCAGCTGCCAAGTGCATATGCAAAAGTTCAGCCAGTAACATAGTAAAAAATCTGCTGACAGATGCCCTTCAAAGGGGTTGTCCCACAAAAAAATATTCTACAGTTTTCCAACCAGCACCTGGATCTGAATACTTTTGTAATTGCATGTAATTAAAAATTTAGCATAGTCACTGTGTTATTCAATAAAATGTATCTGTATAGCGCCACCTGCTGTTTGTTCTTTTTCTTAATTCTTTGACCTGCTCACTGAGAAGTCCGCACATGCTCAGTTTCTTCCTTCAACTGCCTCTGAGAGCTGAGACACGCCCCCCTTAGCTGCAGCAGAAATGATGGAGCTTCAAATATGTTAAGGTATTTTGTGAAATTTATCAGAACCAAATTTTGCACACAAAATCAACATGGTGTCAGATTGTGGTCTTTGATAGTTTTCCTTATATCAGTAGAGATAGATAGATAGATAGACTTGACTGTTTGCGCATTGTCACATGGACTCTGAAGTTTATGCACTGAAGCTTAATCGACTTGCATTGTACTATCTAATCCAAGAAAAATAAATGATTGAAAAAATAATGATGAAGTATCCCGCCACAAAGGAAAAATTTGCATATGAACCATGGCAACAAAAGAGAATATTGAACTTTAAGCTGCTCTCATTTGTTTATCAGACATCCAATCTGTTGGCTGCAATGTATTTTCTTTTGACATTAAAATTCAGCTTCTGGAATTGCCAAAAAAAAAGACCCCTCTGATATTTGTAAACACATATTTCCCCTGTGTATTGTTATCTAATACAGTCAGTATTAATCGTCTATGTAGTGCAGTAATCTGTGCTTCACAGAATCTGACTGCTGCTACAATGTACATGTAAACTACTCGGTATTTAAAGGGAATCTGTCACCTCAAACCTTCATATAAATGCATCTTACATGGTAGATGTGCAACGAAGATATTGTCATCGCACCTCGTTGCGCCCAGAGCCTCCGCTTATTCTCTCCCAGGCCGTCCCTCCACTACACAGACTGATCGGGTCAGGCAGTGAAGACATACTGATGCTCGCCCTGAAATCACATGCAATATATGGCTGGAGATCTCCGGGCAGATGGAATTCTGCCCAAGACTTCATGGCGAGACATGACTACCTCTTCTCTGCCTGGTCCATTCAGTCTGAGCAGTGGGGGCGCTGTCTGAAAGAGAATGAACAGCGCTTCTGGGTGCAATGCAAATACCTTTGTTGCACTGAGGGGCTAATTTTAATATGATTAAAAGGCTGATTTCTCCAAATTAGGGCAGCCAATCAAGATGGGAGCAAGAGCATTAGGAAGTGTGGACAAGCACATATTGTATCTGCAGCGACCGGGTCCGTACTGTACTCACGGTTAGCAGAGCCTCCCTGGGCCAGCTTGCAGTGAATGGGAAGACAGCACTAAATCCTCTGGGGCACTCTCTAGTACAGGGATCACCAGCCAGATGGTAGTTGAGGTGCTCTTGATGGTATAGGTGTTTAGGGGTGCTTTGGAGGCTGGGACCCCGGTTGATCATGACACCAGCACTGTTAGGTGCAAAAGTTGGCGGTGGAAAGGATGAGGAGTCGGTTATAGTAAAACAGTTGAACTTTACTTGAGCAATTCGTCTTCTTCAGGTAGTCAGTACAGTTCATGTATATGGTAAAGCAATAATATAAATAAGGGTTCAGCTGTATTCCTAGTAACAGGCTTAGTGATGGTAATTGTTAGTTATAGAGTTTATACTTTGTCCACACTGTAGCACTCAGGTACTGGATATAATAGTTCTTACTAGTCAGTAGGAATCCACAGGGCGGCTCCCTAATAGCAGGCATCAGTCTTCTGCTCCATTCTTTGGAAAGGACGCTCACTGAAGAATTACAGTCCACTATGTCCCTAGAGGCATGTATTAAAGGATAATTTTGCGCATTAATCACCTGGCTGTGTACAGGTACTTTTAGGTTCCTCCTGGTCATTGTTGCTTGTGAAGTCCTTGGCTAGTTTAGCTCTAATCTCCACTAGACTTTCCCGATACCAAACGTAGACTCACTGGTCTGTGCTATGCTGCTTGAATGTAGTTCATGTTCTATGTGCTCCCTTTGCTTGGCCAGAGCCAAGAGGCTAATCAGGCAGCTACATGGTGGACTAGACTTCCTCCTGTTCTGCTAACCTCCTTCCACACACTAACTCAATCCACTTCCTGTTAGCAAACCCCAGACTATATATATATATGGGTAGTGCCAGCACCACCTAGGGGCGAATAGATGAAATTACCTACAACAGACTGTTAATAGATATTACAGGAATATACAGAAATACATCAACTAAACATAACAAAGTTTAAAGTGCCCACTACCATCACTGAGTAGGACACTACATATCTACCATGTGAGATGGATATACAGTACAGACCAAAAGTTTGGACACACCTTCTCATTCAAAGAGTTTTCTTTATTTTCATGACTATGAAAATTGTAGATTCACACTGAAGGCATCAAAACTATAAATTAACACATGTGGAATTATATACATAACAAACAAGTGTGAAGCAACTGAAAATATGTCATATTCTAGGTTCTTCAAAGTAGCCACCTTTTGCTTTGATTACTGCTTTGCACGCTCTTGGCATTCTCTTGATGAGCTTCAAGAGGTAGACCCCTGAAATGGTTTTCACTTCACAGATGTGCCCTGTCAGGTTTAATAAGTGGGATTTCTTGCCTTATAAATGGGGTTGGGACCATCAGTTGCGTTGAGGAGAAGTCAGGTGGATACACAGCTGATAGTCCTACTGAATAGACTGTTAGAATTTGTATTATGGCAAGAAAAAAGCAGCTAAGTAAAGAAAAACGAGTGGCCATCATTACTTTAAGAAATGAAGGTCAGTCAGTCAGCCGAAAAATTGGGAAAACTTTGAAAGTAAGGGCTATTTGACCATGAAGGAGAGTGATGGGGTGCTGCGCCAGATGACCTGGCCTCCACAGTCACCGGACCTGAACCCAATCGAGATGGTTTGGGGTGAGCTGGACCGCAGAGTGAAGGCAAAAGGGCCAACAAGTGCTAATTATCTCTGGGAACTCCTTCAAGACTGTTGGAAGACCATTTCAGGGGACTACCTCCTGAAGCTCATCAAGAGAATGCCAAGAGTGTGCAAAGCAGTAATCAAAGCAAAAGGTGGCTACTTTGAAGAACCTAGAATATGACATATTTTCAGTTGTTTCACACTTGTTTGTTATGTATATAATTCCACATGTGTTAATTCATAGTTTTGATGCCTTCATAGTCAGGAAAATAAAGAAAACTCTTTGAATGAGAAGGTGTGTCCAAACTTTTGGTCTGTACTGTATGTGAAGGCATGAGGTGACAGATTCCCTTTAACCACCTTACTGGTTTTCCCAAGCATGGGCCTGTTTTTTTTTTAAAGCATTCCAGGCTTCCATACAAGACCAAAATGACAGCATTAGCCCAAGATAAGCAGGAGATATCACTGAAGTTGGGAATACTTGAGGTAAAACCTGTTTTTACTTTCAGCAGTATTACTTGCTTCCCGATTTCTGACAGTGATATCTTCCCATGAAATGAACATATTGCTGTCATTCTGGTATTGTTTGAAAGCTTAGAATGCCAGAAAATACAAAGCCCATACTGTATCTCTAGTTGGTACCAAACCAGAGATATGAGCAGCTCAAAAAGTTGCCCCCCCTCCCCCTTCAGTCTGGAGGAGAATGAGGGAGCAGTTGCAGAACTGACAGCCTGCAAGAGGAGAGGAAAACATATTTTTTTTATAGAACTGTGGCATTATCATCACTCTCTCTACTGACCCACATAATAAAGTTATGTTATTTTGTACCACAAAGTGAACGCCATGAATAAATTCCACAAAATAATGGTAAAATTGCAGTTTTTTATATCCTAACCCTAAAAATAAGATAATAATAGTTATTTACTATACAATATATAACACAAAATGGTTCCTAAAAAAACTTACAACTAAGGGCTCATTCAGACGATCGTATGAATGAGTCCGCATCCGCTCCACAAATTTGCAGAACAGGTGTGGAACCATTCCTTTAAATGGGGCTGTAAAATATGCGAACAGCACACTGTGTGCTGTCCACATTCGTAGTTCCGTTCTGCGGCCCCTCAAGAAAGATAGAGCAAGTCCTATTCTTGTCCGCAATCGCGGATAACAATAGTAATTTCTATAATAGTGCGACTGCAAAACACTACGGCCGTTTGAATGAGCCCTAATCCCACAAAATAAAAAAAATTGGAAGAAAAAAATCTAAAAGTTATGACTGCTGGAACACAAAGGGGGACAATATTTTTGGTCATTAAGGCTGAAATTAATTATGTCACTTAGGGGTTAAAAATACAATAGTCTCCCCTGAGTTGTGTGCCAACAAGATTTATTGCAGACACATATTAAAAATCTAGAATAAAAAAAGTGAAGTTTTTCCAATTTTTCCAATTAGGAGATTAATTCAGTAGGAAGGGAAATAACAGTAAAACCTCAACCAATTAAGATACATTCTACCACCAGTCTGTTCTGAGTTGTTCTGATTATTAGGGACTGGCACATAAATAATAATTCTTTATCTATGTTTTAGTTGCTTCAGTAAGTTACAGCATCAAACAGACGTTACATGTGATGGCCAAGATTTTTAAAAATTCACACAATAGTTGTAAAGTCTTGCTGTCATTGTGCTGTTCTTTATTTTAAAACTGTAGTGTATAGTATCCAATTGTACCTCCATAAAGCTGGTGCATGCTGCTCCGGAGCGATTATTGTAATGTGATGACCTGTCACTTCATCTTTACATGGAAGCCGTTGGCTGCTTCCGAACATTGCGTTACTATGGATACAACTTCATTGTGGTCAACAGCAACCATTGACATTACATTACAACAGTGTGGCAGGACCCACAGATGGCAGAGGTAGTTACTGGCATATAATTAATCTATCAGTATGATTTCTCATGCTGATAATAAAGGAAACCCAGAGAAACGCATTGAAACTTGGATAAAAACGTGAAGCATTTTAAAAGCATTAAAAGCAAGACCAGAAAAAGCATTGAAAGGGTTATCCCATAAAAAGGATTCCTATGCAATGAGTATTATTGCATTATACTGTACATATGGTAAAAAATATTGTTAATTTTTTTATATAGTGTACATTGCATTTTCCGCTCTGCTAGGGCCTCCTGTTTCCCCTGTAGCTGAAATTCTGGCCCATATTCTGCATTCAGAGGTGGACTATAGCTGGGTTAACATCATGTTTTTGCCATCTGTTTAACTTATACGTTGTGAAAAAAGGATACAGCAGTATAGTACAGTAAGTTTTTCTATCCTGCAGAGTGCGCAAATTTTTTTTACAATTTTTACCATAGAACTCTTTGGTGAACGGATGCCACTGTATGCCACTGTTTTTGTATACACTAAACAGATGGCAAAAATGTGATGTGAACCCAGCCAAACATGCTCAGTACCTTTGCTGCCACCTATCTCCTCTCAGTGCTGGAGTAGTGATCTCATGGAAAAACAGGTGAAGTAGCCCATATGCAGCAAGCCCCTGAAGAAGCGGTGTAGAGGATGGAAGTGATAGTGGCCCTAATGCGGTGTTGTCATACGGTGTACTTCCTCAGGCCATTGCTCAATGCAGTGAAAATGTGGTTTGAATAATCAGTCCAGAAGTAAAAGTATAACAGGTTCTCTTTACTTAGTGCAAACTATAACTTGTGGCACACCCAGCAGTAGTAAATACAAAGTGCCTTTTTTAGCACCAGATGAGGAGATATGGTGGCTGGTTGTGTGACAATTAACTGGTACTTGCAGGCACTTGTGAATAGACATGTCCACTGTGTTATACAGGCTTGCAGTTAATCTGGCCTGGAGGTGGTTTAGGTGGGCGTCTGAGCCGTAGTCCCTCACCTGCAGCAGGGTCTGTAAAGCTGTGGTCTTGCTGATCACTCTGCTGACGAAGCACACTGATGCTTCAGAAAAGCTGTATTGGGTCTGACGATCTTGCTGGAGTGGTGGTCTCACAGGAGAATATTATAATAAGCTCTTGGAGTAGGAGTTACGGCATATGCTTCCTATCTCCTTCACTATCTCTACGGAACTGCTGCTTTAATCAAGGTCATCACTTGTATTGGACGCTGGATTCACTTTGCTTTTTTAAGCTGCCTCACATGCCTAGTTCCAGGCATTTCTGTGCTTCCTAAGTGATTACAGCAGGTGAGCGCTACTATTGCTTTCATTTTGGACTTGTAAGGCTGCACATCGATCTTTGGTCATGCAATGGGAGTTGTGGCCAAGATCAGTGTGTAGCCTGAGCCTAAAGGATGCAGTATAAGGGCCTCTTCACACAATGTTTTTTTGGTGCTGTTTTTCATGCATTTTCCAAGCCAAAAAACATCTCTAAAAAGCATCCCATTGATTTCAATGGAAGGCAGAACTTGCTTTTTTTTGCATGCTGAAAACAACTGAGTGGAAAAAGAAGTGGAGTGGAATCCGAATGAAATGAATGAGAAGCTGAAAAAATGTGCCAAAAATCACACCAAAACCACGCTGATATCAGACAGCAATGCTAGATGACTGTGGTATGGAGGATTCTCATAACTGTACACTTACTGACTTACATACAGTACGTAAAGGGGTTCTCCAGTGCTTTACCTAAATTCTATTATTCAGCGAAACTGTGAAAGGAAGTTTCAGCAGTACTTACCTTTGCGTCGCGCTGTCACCGATTCCGCAATTTTGACGTGATCACAGCTGAGATTGCAGAATCAGAGGCATGATGGAAGGGTAAATACTGGTGAAACTCTTATTTTCACAGGTTAGCTGAAAGATAAAATTTAGGTAAAGCCCCAGAGAACCCCAACCATAAATGCTCAACATTGCTCAGAAACTAAATGGGTATGTTCTCCATCACTTTTGTGGGCTGGTTCAAAGGACAGTCCTGTAAAATATGGAACTGTAGGCAAGCTTTCATAATACAGTACTAGCATATCAGCTGCAAATTGTGTGGTTGTTGCTCGTTTTCACATAGGAAATAATATGACTACGGTCTAAGATTAGCAAGATGCCAGCGACCTTGTAAAACAGGTATTAGGCTTTATTGAAGTGCTTGTCCTTTACATTTGTTTCTTTGATGATGTATAAGGTTTATGCTGTAAATTACTGAGCTGCATCCTTGACGTTTCCCAGAAGTCCTTTGGCTTCCTTTGAATGCATTTGGCACTCATATATAACAAATGGCAGAAGCAATCTGTAGTGAAATAATCTTCTTGCTTCACAGAGTCGTCTTCGTGAACAGTGTTCTGTTCTGCAATCTGAGGTCTATGGACGTGTGATTTCACCACCTGGCATTCAGTAACTGGCTGATCCTAGTATTTCACTATGAATATTGTCCTGTTCCTAATATTTGATATTGAATTATCTTGGAAGATGGAGTAGGTCAAACGCATATTCATGTGGAGGATAATCATATAATATAATATATAGAATTACATATAATGATTGTGCTAACGATTTTAATGAGTTTGTTGTCTCTTTTCTGCAATAAATTAGGTTGGGGTTGTCAAAAAATGCAATTTTTTGAGGCCCATGGTCCATTTATTGTAACATCTAAAAATGTGTCACAAAAAAAACGTTAACAGCTTCAGAGCAGCACCAAATGTGACTCATGCATTATATAATTTATCTGATTTGTCATGAAAAAAAACAACTATTGATGCAACTTGGTGTCGTTTTTAGCCTATGCCATATGCAGCAACATGTACAGTAATATACCATCCCTTACCGTTAATAAGTCCCTCAGTGTGGGCAATAGAAGTTTTCTAAATTTTCATAGAGGGTCAACAGTAGTGACTGCTGACAGTCAGGTAGTCGCTTCTGCTGTGTATCTGCCTGTGATAAAACCACTTGTATTAATTTAAAGGTTACCTGTCACCACAAAATGCAGTGCAATCTGCAGGGAGCATGTTATAGAGCAGGAGGAGTTGAGCAGATTGATATATAGTTTTGTGGGAAAAGATTCAGTAGACATTGTAATGTATTTATTTAAACCTCTGCTCATTGGAGTCAGGTGGGTGGGGTCTCTCAATGATAGCTACTAGTGTTGATCGAGCACCAAAGTGCTCGGGTTCTCAAGTAGAACACTTTGAGATGCTCGGGTGCTCTACAGAGCACCAGAGCACAATGGAAGTCAATGGGAGAACCAGAGCATTAAACCATGCACCCCCTGCTCTGAAGAGGGGAGGGTGTCTGGTTCACAGGAAAAGGTCAGAAATTGATGGAAACACCACCAAAATGGTTCGGGAACAGCATGGGGAGGATGTCTGGATGCATCTTGGACTCCCAGGTCACTGCTGGGAACGATGTTGTCGGAGTAGTACACCACTTTTACAGACTGACAATAACACGCACAAAACCGAAGATAAAATCGATTTTAGAGGAAAAATTGTTAGGAAACATTCTTTCCTGTATATTTACTTCTATATAAAGTGCAAGTGCTGCCAAAAATTACAAGGAAGAGGCACTCTGATACAACCTGTATATCACATAACGGAGGGCCTCATTCACATTGTGGTACAATTGTTCAGGTAGTGATACTCCTACACTCATAAAGCCTATGCACTTAGTGAAAGGGCTGCCAAAGATTACAAGGAACTGCCACTCCAATACACCCTTTATTACACATAAAGGAGGGCATCCTACACACCCTTGAAAAATTATGATTGATGGCCTGCTGGTGACCCTCTAAAACATTAGGAGCAAGGGCCTGCTGGTGACCGTCTAAAACATTAGGGGCGAGTGCCTGCTGCTGATCCTACCATCTAAAACATTATGGGCGAGGGCCTGCTGGTGACCCTCTAAAACATTAGGGGTGAGGATCTGCTGCTGAGCTGACCCTCTAAAACATTAGGAGCGAGGGCAGCCTAATAAGCATGTTGATCTGATGAAGGAGGAGGACGAGAAAAGGGAGATTGAACCATATACCCTTTTTTGTGGTGGAAGGGGTGCAAGGGAATACCGTGTATTCAATACACCATAAAAGCCACATTAAAAGTGCCTTTATGTTCAGCCGCTTTCCTCTGGTGGAGTAGAGAAGTCAGGAGCAATCCAGACCTTGTTCATTTTGATAAGAGTCAATCTGTCAGCAGGGGAAAAACGCCTATAATGTCCCCTGGATTTGCAGTGCCCCCTGTTGTTATATTCCCACCTCCACGATACAGTCCCATGTAAATAACATCACACCATCTCTCCTGCCCCCTCCAAAATACAGTCCTATGTAAATAACATCACTCCCCTCCCTTTAGCCCCTCAAACATACAGTCCCATGTAAATAACACTATTTCCCTCCCTCTGCCGTACAGTCCCATGTAAAAAACATTACACCATCTCTCCAGCCCCCTCCAAAATACAGTCCCATGGAAATAACATCACCTCCTCCCCAGCTGACTTCGACATACAGTACCAAGTAAATTATATCACCCCCTCCCCAGACGCCTCCAACATGCATTCCCATGTAAACATCACCCCCTCAAATTTCAGTCCCATGTAAATAACATCACTCCCTCCCACAGCCGCCATCAACATACAGTCCCAGGTAAATAACTTCACTGCCTCCCCCAGCCCCCTGCGACATACAGTCCCATGTAAATAGCATCACTCCTTCCCAAAGCCGCCTCCAACATAGAGTCCCATGTAAATAACATCCCCCTGCCCCAGCCCCCTCCAACATAGAGTCCCATGTAAATAACATCACCCCCTACTACAACCATTATCAACATACAGTCCCATGTAAATAACATGACCCCCTCCCCAACCACCTCCAACACACAGTTCCATGTAAATAACATTCCTCCCTTCAGCCCTAACATACAGTCCCAGTTAAATAACCACAACTCCCAGCATTGCTCTGCCTCTCCCCTCACTTACCTCTCCTCATGTAGCAGACATCACCACAGCTTCTTCCCCTCTTCCCTGCCGCACTCTCCTGTACTGGTCACATGATGGTGACATCATCACAGGTCCTTCTCAACCACTGCCTGTTTTACAGGTAACATGACCTGTGATGTTGTATTAGAAATATTTATAGTAGAAATCCGCTCGCATCAGACTTTGTGTAAGGAAAGGTAAATCTCTTCACGACACAGACAAAGGTGTTATCATCTTGAGTTCTTGCTGAGCACTGCCCTGCTCCTGCCCAGTCTGTTAACTTTTATTTCTTACTCACAAAAGGTGTAACAATAGAAAAGGGGTTGGCCCATCACCCGACCACTTACTTCATGTAACAAGGATGCAGGAAGTGATGACATACAGGAAGTGATGACATAGGAAGATAAGACACTATCATTTAGAATAACATAGCCAGCTAACACCCATTACCACTGGAGCGAACTTTATCCAGCCTTGCTCAGTGATCAATGCCAAATAAAGTTACTATGAGCCTCATGCATGTTTATTTACAGGACAAAGTCATTATCTCCAGCGGCTGATCAGGCGCACTAGAGACAACAAACGCACGTTCCTTTCATATATTGTTCTCTTAACAAATGCATCCACGCTAAACCAATAAATCTGCGTCTTGCGCGGGGGCCCTAACCGGCGTCCATACATCAGCCAAGAAAACACTAGCAGGAGAATTTCTACCCATCCAGTCTTTGAAATGTTAATTTGCCCAGCCCCAAACCAATTTCATATTCATTTTACTAAAGAAGCAGGATTTAACATTACAAGGTCCCAAAACCAATTTTTCAGGGGAAGGGAGCATATCTTAAATTTACCCTTCTCTGGCACACAAAATTAGAAACTCTACTGAATTCCAGAAACCGATCTCTTTCCTCTCTGAGCTTCACATTTTCTCATTTTAACCGTTCATATTAGGATTTAAAATCTGCTTCATTGATAAATGACCTTGGCTGTCCCTGGGTTCTATGCCTTTGCAAAGAACCATGTCTGGGACCATTACCCCACCTTGCTGAATAAACCACTTTACTTCTAGGTGTGGTTCTGGGGTACTTAACATCCCTGTGTCTTTTGCCATTAGCAACATCACAATATCGTGCAATGTGCCCAGATTTCCTGCATGCAAAACAACAAATAGCTTGTCTCCCTGCACAATACCTTCTCTGGGCATGGGCACATGGTGATCTGACTTGCTGCACAATATTAACCATCCCAGCATGACTAGATCCCACACATTTGAGGAATCTTCTGGCATTGTGTTAACACTTCCAACTTCAGGGTCAGACACATTGTCCATCTCCATCCCTGGGTCGGATCCACTATGTGACCCCCAGTCCTCAGACTTCTCCATGCTTTCAGCCCATACATTTCCTCTAACCTCAGACACATTACTCTCTAACGGTTGTTTCAATGACTTTGGCTGCAATAAGCACTGAGAATGTTCAACTTCTGTCCTCCTGCAGAGAGCAGACAATTCCCTTACAGCACCCTGTGCATGCATCAGGCTTTCTGATAACCATTCATTCTCATTGCGCAGCTCAGTATTACACCTCACAGTACATTCATACTCAGTGCTAGCTTCAGCTGCCTGCTGGACAAGAGTTCTCAATTTAACAATTTCCACTTTTAAATCTTCCATTTCTCCTTCCAAACTCAGCTTCAGCCTACAAGACTCCTGATATTCATCCGCTATCCACCCAGCAGCAAAAATCAGAGCATACTTGCACATACTTTTGCGCCATTTTCTGGTACCGATCAGGTTTGCTACACAATTCTCAGCCTTCAGCCATGGATCAGTAGATCCCTGCATAGCTTGAAGAATGGCCGCCGTGTCCTTCAACTTTGCAACTTCTTTAAAAATGCTTTGCATTGTACAGGAATATAAACACCACAATGTTTGCTACAAAAAACAAACAAACACTGGTACCGATCTCTAGGAGTTGTCCTAATTCTTTTGGCACAGATTGTGAATAAAAACTTAATGCAATGATGTGGAGATGGCAAATGTCAATATTTTATTTGTAATAGAACGTAGATGACAGATCAAACGTTTAATCCGAGTAAATGTATCATTTTAAAGGAAAAATAAGTTGATTCCAATTTTCACGGTGTCAACAAATCCCCAAAAAGTTGGGACAAGTAGCAATAAGAGGCTGGAAAAAGTAAATTTGAGCATAACGAAGCTGGAAGACCAATTAACACTAATTAGGTCAATTGGCAACATGATTGGGTATAAAAAGAGCTTCTCAGAGTGGCAGTGTCTCTCAGAAGCCAAGATGGGTAGAGGATCACCAATTCCCACAATGTTGCGCAGAAAGATAGTGGAGCAATATCAGAAAGGTGTTACCCAGCGAAAAATTGCAAAGACTTTGCATCTATCATCATCAACTGTGCATAACATCATCCGAAGATTTAGAGAATCTGGAACAATCTCTGTGCGTAAGTGTCAAGGCCGTAAAACCATACTGGATGCCCGTGATCTCCGGGCCCTTAAACGACACTGCAGCACAAACAGGAATGCTACTGTAAAGGAAATCACAGAATGGGCTCTGGAATACTTCCAGAAACCATTGTCAGTGAACACAATCCACCGTTCCATCCGCCGTTGCCAGCTGAAACTCTACAGTGCAAAGAAGAAGCCATTTCTAAGCAAGATCCACAAGCTCAGGCGTTTTCACTGGGCCAGGGATCATTTAAAATGGAGTGTGGCAAAATGGAAGACTGTTCTGTGGTCAAACGAGTCACGATTCGAAGTTCTTTTTGGAAATCTGGGACGCCATGTCATCCGGACCAAAGAGGACAACCCAAGTTGTTATCAATGCTCAGTTCAGAAGCCTGCATCTCTGATGGTATGGGGTTGCATGAGTGCATGTGGCATGGGCAGCTTGCATGTCTGGAAAGGCACCATCAATGCAGAAAAATATATTCAGGTTCTAGAACAACATATGCTCCCATCCAGACGTCATCTCTTTCAGGGAAGACCCTGCATTTTTCAACAAGATAATGCCAGACCACATTCTGCATCAATCACAACATCATGGCTGCGTAGGAGAAGGATCCGGGTACTGAAATGGCCAGTCTGCAGTCCAGATCTTTCACCTATAGAGAACATTTGGCGCATCATAAAGAGGAAGGTGCAACAAAGAAGGCCCAAGACGATTGAACAGTTAGAGGCCTGTATTAGACAAGAATGGGAGAGCATTCCTATTTCTAAACTTGAGAAACTGGTCTCCTCGGTCCCCAGACGTCTGTTGAGTGTTGTAAGAAGAAGGGGAGATGCCACACAGTGGTGAAAATGGCCTTGTCCCAACTTTTTTGGGATTTGTTGACACCATGAAATTCTGATTCAACATATTTTTCCCTTAAAATGGTACATTTTCTCAGTTTAAACTTTTGTTCCGTGATTTATGTTCTATTCTGAATAAAATATTAGAAGTTGGCACCTCCACATCATTGCATTCAGTTTTTATTCACGATTTGTATAGTGTCCCAACTTTTTTGGAATCCGGTTTGTACAAACATTAAGCAGAATCATCAACTATAGGACAATTTCACTGCTAAACTGCCACTAATGCTCACACAATGATTCCTGTATCAGACTGGTCACTGAGCTATACCATAACCAAACACTCAACTGATATCCAGCACAAAACTTACCAACACAAAATCAAACTCTACATAGAAAGGTTACAAAAAGACAAGATAACTATTCTGGACAAAACTGACATTTGAGTCATAAAACAACCAAATCACTTTCCATAGACATAACAAACCCCCTGTTTAGATACTGATGGCGATATATCTGCCTGCTGTGGTGTTAAACTATAAACACCCGACCTTACACACAAAGCCCTCTGTGGGATCTCTCACCATAGATCCTCTGTCCCAACAGAGCACTGACCAGCCCTTTACAGTTGAGAAACCCCCACAGCAGTTATCCAAATATGCAACAACAAGTATCTGGGCAGCTATTATTGGAAAAATATCAACCACATACACCAAAACTAAAAGTTAAAAGTGACCCAGTTCAAACTAAAATGAATTCCTTGTTAAAACCTGCAGCACCAAACTAACCAAGATGTCTGCCAAAGCCACATGTTCTTCACACAAAGGAAATCAAGATAGTGTCTACAAAATCCAGCAATAGAAAATCCAAATTAAACAAAACAGTTTCTATATTTCTTGTGCCCCACCCCCGAAACAGAGCAAACCTCCACTCTGCGGGTGATTTACTGGCTAACAATATAAAAATACTCTCTAAATGCTGTCTCTAATGTACAAACATTAAAACAAATTGCTGCCTCTACAAAATCACAGTAATATAAAAGTTACAACAAAAAAAAACACAATACTCTGTACTGCTCAGCACACACATCGCTATCTCTGTACAATCAACTCAGATCCACCAAAAACTACACAACGGAAAAGCACTTGTCCTTACACAAATAGAGCAAAAACGTTCTTTCATCAAGCAGAAATTTCCTCTGACGCAGCAGACAAAATTACAGTTTACTTTTCTCTCCCCTTTTTACCTGCTGTGCAGAGAAAAAAATCTGTTCGATCCTTCTTAGCTCGCCATCTGTAATAGAAATATTTGTAGTAGAAATCTGCTCGCATCAGACTTTGTGTAAGGAAAGTTAAATCTCTTCACGACACAGACAAAGGTGTTATCATCTTGAGTGCTCAGCAAGAACTCAAGATGTAGAAGAGATTTACCTTTCCTTACACAAAGTCTGATGCGAGCGGTTTTCTACTACAAATATTTACATTACAATGTCACCACAGGTCCTTCCGCTCTTCCACCGCATTAGATTCAATTGTATTGGCGTCCTGTGGATGGCAATACGGTTGTATCTAGCAGGCAGGCAGGACATTCGGAGCCTGAGACAAAACATCAGGGGCCCAGGCCCCGAATGTTTTAACCTAGCAATGCCCCTGCCTGTCAGCATTTTCAGTTAACAGGCGGATGCACTTATCAGTTATTATGCCCCCAGCAGCACTAAATACCCGCTCTGAGAAAATGCCAGTTTGTGCCACGTGTCCAGCTTGGACACCGAATAGTTGTAAGGCACAGAGGGATCACTGAGGATGCTTAAACGGTCTGCTACGTACTCCTTCACCACCTTCCAAAATGTTTCCCTCCTTGTGGCACTAGGCCGTGCATCAGGGTGGGGGTGCTGGCAGGGTGTCATGAAACTGTCTCAGGCCTTGGAGAGTGTTGCCCTGCTTCTGTTGGAACTGTTGTGTGTTCCCCTTGTCTCCCCTCCTCAGTTGCCCACGGAACTACGTACTCCAGCCAGCGTTGTCAGCTGGAAATTTTTGGAGCAATTTTTCCACAAAGACCTTCTGGTATTGCACTATTTTGCTCGTCCTCTCCACCACAGGAATGAGAAATGAGAAGCTCTCTTTGTAGCGGGGGGTCGAGAAGGGTGAACAACCAGTAATCGGTGTTGGCCAAAATGCGTATAACGCAAGGGTCATGGGAAAGGCAGCATAACATGAAGTCAGCCATGTCTGCCAGAGTCCCAACAGACAAGACTTTGCTGTGCTCATCAGGAGGAAGACTCTCAATCTCCTCATCCTCTTCGGCCCATCCACACTGAACAGATGGAATAAACCTGCTATGGGTACTACCCTCTGTAGCGGAGGCAACCGTCTCCTGCTCCTCCTCCTCCTCACCATCATAATCCAATTCGCGCTGAGAAGACGAACTGAGGGTGGTCTGGCTATCACCCTGTGTACTGTATTCACCCATTTCCACCTCTTCCACATGCAAAGTGTCCGCCTTCATTATGAGCAGCGATAGTTTCAGTAGACACAGAAGTGGGATGGTTACGCTGATAATAGCGGCATCACCGCTCACCATCTGTGTTGATTCCTCAAAGTTGCATAAAACCTCACACAGGTCAGACATCTATGCCCACTCGTTGCTTGTAAAGAGCGGAAGCTGACTGGAAGGCGACGACCATGTTGCAGCTGGTATTCCACTATTGCCCTCTGCTGCTCACAAAACCTGGCCAACATGTGGAACGTGGAGTTCCAGCGCATGTTCACGTCGCACAACAGTCGTGAGCTGGCAATTGCAAGCGTTGCCAGACCGGCGGCAGCTGTAGATGACTTTCGGAAATGGGCACCTTCACCAGTAGCTCAGGCAAATTAGGGTAGGTTTTGAGAAACCGCTGAACCACTAAGTTGAACACGTGGGCTAGGCATGGTATGTGTGTGAGCTTGCCGAGCTCCAAAGCTGCCACCAAGTTACGGCCATTATTAGACACAACCATGCCTGGTTGTATGTTGAGTGGCGAGAGCAACAGCTCAGTCTGGTTCCTTATACCCTGCCACAGCTCTGCGGCGGTGTGCTGTTTGTCACCTAAGCAAATTAGTTTCAGCTGGGCCTGTTGCCGCTTCCCCACTGCAGTGCTTCCAGCTACTGACTGATGGCTGACTGGTGCTACAAGATGAGAATTCAGAGGAGGAAGTGGAGGAGGAGGTGGAGAGGAGAAGGGGGGTTTGCAGCCACTAATATAGGTGGTGGAGGGGTAATCCTGATCGAAGTAGGGCCCACAATCCTTGGCGTCAGTAGCCTGTGCCATCCCAGGGTACAATTTGCTCTCAGCCTCATCAACGTTCACCCAGTGTGCCGTCAGGGAAATGTAGCGTACCTGGCCAAAAGCACTTGTCCATGTGTCAATCGTTAAGTGGACCTTCCAAATAACTGTATTGGTCAGGGCATGGGTGATGTTACGGGACACATGCTGGTGTAAGGCGGGGATGGCACACTGGGAAAAATAGTGGCGGCTGGGGACTGAGTAATGGCCGCCGCCATCAGGCTGTGGAAAGCCTCAGTGCCCACAAGCCTAGATGGCAACATTTCCAGGGCCAGCAATTTGGAAAGGTGCTCATTTAGTGCTATGGCCTGTGGGTGGGTGGCTGAGTATTTGCAGTTTCGTTCAAAGGCCTGGGGTATGGACATCTGTATGCTGCGCTGGGACACAGAAGTGAATGTGCTAGCTGATGGTGCTTGCGAAGGTCCAGATGCAGGGGGGAGGCATCTGGGCCTGCGTCTTGGACAGGGTTTTAGCCAGTATGTAACACAGGGGAAGAGGCAGTGGTGTGACCCGCAAACACTGATTGTGGACCCAGGCGTTCGGCCCACCTATTAGAGTGCTTTGATGCCATGTGGCGGATCATGCTGGTGGTGGTGAGGTTGCTAGTGTTCGTGCTCGAAAGCAATGCTCGAGTCTCCTCCCCTTACATTTGTTGGCACATTTACCCAGTGGGCTGTGAACGACATATATTGTCCTTGACCACAGTTCAACTCCATACGTTAGCACTAGCCTGAACTCTACCAGACACCGAGAGGCCCACGGACTAGCCCAGCTTCTGCTCAAGGTACATGCGTATTGCTGGTACAGTTTTTTTGGGGAAAAGTAATGTTGTCTTGGAACTCTCCACATTGGCTGGGAACAAGCCATTAGTTCTCTGAAATGTGCAATGTTAAAGGGGTTGTCCAGAATCTATTTTTTTTTATAAATAAAAGTTAACCCACTATTAATTGCTGATTCAAGGTCCCCCCAGATATTTTCATGTATTTTTTCCACTTCTGTAGGGCTCCGACGGTCCCCCACTGATTGTTTACATCAATGTTTATGTGTGCGGTAACTTCCTGCCGCACTGCCTTGTCGGTCCCAGTGCAGCGCAGCATCACATGGTTTCAGCTGTTTATCAACTCCTCCGTGCATCCGCCCCCTCATTCATATTCCACTTATTTCTCCAGCCTGCCGCCCCATTTGCCTGTAATTTACATTGGAGGCGTTTACTATGCTAAATAGCATAGAGCTCTGCCTCCTTCATTGATAAGAAAGCGCACTGCCCGGGGATGTCACCAGACAAGAGAGGCGTGGCTTAGCGAGGTGCGTTGCCGCCTATTTATTACCCTTCATGGGCTCTGCATAATTACTGTGGCTGACGGTGACGTCACCGGACTCCTTGAGAAACGGAAGAAGAGGCTTCGCTTTGCACAAAGGGCCCCGGTATGTCACTGACTCGGCGAAAATCTGCACTTCCGGCTGAGAATTTCTGAATTGAAAATGGGGCATCAGAAAAGTCTGGTAAAGGTAGCACAGGTATGTATGTAATATTTAGGTGACTGTTGTACACTTACACCAATGTCCCCAATCCCGGACAACCCCTTTAACTACATGGAAAGGAAGGGAACGTAGTACCAGCAACTTGGCCAGGTGCACGCAAAGCTTCTGCGCCAGTGCACACATACTGTCTTTTTGCAGTCACCTCAGTGATCGATTGCTGTAGAAACAAGTGACGAGGAGGAGAATCAGGAGCAATAGACGACATTGAGGTTGATGGGAAGGAACAACAGCTTTGTTCTGCTGATGTTGACAAGCCCTGACTGCTTGAGAGGGGGTGCTGGCCGGTGGGAGATGCAACAGTTGCTACATCGGGCTGTAAGACTAAATGAGTAGCACGGTTTTTCCACGCCACTTTATGATGCTGTTCGATGTGTTGACACAGGGCCGTCCTGCCAACATTAGCACCCTGGCCGTACCTCACTTTTTGTCTACACATCCCCAATCTAACATCCTCCAGTGATTTTATGAAAAATTCCCAAACTGCAGAGTATGGCATTTTCCATCCACCACTGCATGATGCCTGCCTGCCACTGCTTTTATGAACCTGTGCACTGCTAGTGTGTTCCTCCCAGGTAGTCTGCTGGATAGCATACGGTGCACCCCTCCTGTGTTTGGCTTCAGTTCTCCTACTGCTTCCACCTTGCTGTCTTACGGCATGCTTTCACCCTCGCCCCTGATGATGATGCCCCCTCTTCTACTGGCTCCCATGTGCAATATGCTCCATCGTCATCTACAAATGTTTGGTCCTCACTTGTGTCACCCTCATCTGTCTCTTGAGCATGTTCCTGACCTCTCACAACATGTGGTCCCATCCGACTATCAACATTGGTAGTTCCATGCCTAAAGCAGTCTGGGCTCTCCTCTAAGTCTGGGCTGGCCTTTAACTGCTGACTGTCCTCACAAAGCTCATTGTCACTGAAAAGCAGAGCTGGTGGCTATCGTTACTTGGCTAGCAGAAGGAGCAGCAAAAGTAAGAGGCAGGTTCAGGACAGGTGAGGACATAGAGGCAGTTCCTGAGCCATGCCAACAAAGCATGGTGTCAGAGGAACCCACTGATTCCTAGCGGTGTGTATCTGTCGTCACTTGAGATCATGTTGAAGAGCGAGTCCAGTACAGCTGGATTATTGGTCAAAACACAACTGTTGGATGACAGTGGCAGCGCTGGCTTGTTGCTGCGGCTGCTTCTACCCCCTCTTCTTCTGCTACTACTTGTGCCAGCTATAACAACATTATTGCCACTGCCCATTCCTTTGTAGGGCCAAGAACTGTCTGTTGGTCATAGTGTATAACAACTGTATTGCTAACAGAATGGATTAGCTATTATAAATTTCGCTCCACTACACACTTCTGTACAGGGCAATGAATTACACTTGCCCGTAATATGGAAGCAACATAATGCTACAGCTAACACAACAGATTAGCTATGAATGTCAGTGCAGTACACAGTGATGCACACGGCGATATATTACACCTTCCTTTACTACTGAGGCACACTAACTATCACTAAAATGGCAGATTAAAGGGGCTATCAAACCCCTAAAATGCCTCCCCTACTGCCTGGGCCCCTCACACTGATTCTACTTACCTTGCTTCATTGCTCCCTTGTCCCTTCTTATACCAGCACGGCAGCCGCTGAATCTCCCCATCACGAGGATGAAAACATCCGGTGACGGGAGGAGCAGCCAATAGCAGGTCGCGAACCTCGTACCCATCACAGCCTGCTATTGGCTGCTCGCGGCTCGTGGCTGCTCGCGGCAGCCGTGCGGGCATCACAAGCGATGCGGAAGCTCGGGAGCAAGGTAAGTAGAATCAGTTTGAGGGGCCCGGGCTGTAGGGGAGGCATTTTAGGGGTTGGATAACCCCTTTAAAGGCTCATGTACACGACCGTATGTATTTTGCGATCCGCAAAAAATGGTTCCGCAAAAAATACAGTTGATGTCCGTGTGCATTCCAGATTTTGCCAAATGGGAACAGCTGGCCCTTAATAGAACAGTACTATCCTTGTCTGTAATGCGGACAAAAATAAGGCATATTCTATTTTTTGTGTGGAATGGAAATACGAACATAAGGAAATGGAATGTACACAGAGTAACTTCATTTTTTTTTGCGGACCCATTGAAATGGATGGTTCCGCATACGGCCTGCAAAAAAAACAGAACGGACACGGAAAGAAAACATGTTTGTGTGCATGAGCCAAGTCTGAATGTCGGTGCACTGCACAGTGACGCACACAGGGATATATGACACCTGACTTTAATACTGAGGCACACTAAGGCCCCATTCACACGTCTGCAATTTTGTTCCACATTTTGAAGAACGGAATTACGGACCCATTATTTTCTATGAGGCAGCACGGTGTGCTGTCCGGATACGGAATTGCGGACCCGCACTTCCGGGTCTGCAATTCCGTTCCCGAAAAAAATAGAACATGTCCTATTCTTGTCAGCAATTGCAGAAAAGAATAGGCATATTCTATTAGTGCCGACAATGTGCGGTCCGCAAAATGCGGAACCACATTGCCGTGTCCGTGTTTTGCGGATCCGCAAAACACGTTACGGACGTGTGAATGGACCCTAACTGTATCACAAAAATAACAGAATAACTCTGAATGTCAGTGCAGTGCACAGGGATGCACACAGCGATACACTCTCCCAGCACTCGCCCTGCAGTCTCCCTCCACTTTCCCTCTCCGATATTGTCCCATTAACACTTTGCAGCAACACTGTCCCTAGCGCATATGCACTTGTCATGTCTCTCCATATGCTTAATAGAGAAAAGGAATATCCCACGGCGCAAGAACCACCCAGTGGTTGGAATAGAATGAGGGTTCTTTTTTATTAAGCAAGCGGTACAACGCGTTTCGGGGATATACCCCTTCTTCAGGTACAAATGACTTGCATGTGCTTAGCTCACAGGACATTGGTGGAGACAGCTTGGGATGAGGCTTTTATAAGGCGGTGACATCAGAGGGATTGACTGGCTGCACTGCATTATGGGTGATCTCTCATTCCCGTGATTCTTACTTTCACTTTGTAACAAATGCAGCTGCCATTTTAGGAAAAACTGATTTGTTACCACAAAGAGCGAGGAAATTTTGCTTTGTTGCAAATCAAAGTTTTTCTAATCTTTGGACCGAATTCCGCTTTGAACCAAACGTTTACCTATAGCTATATATGTCAGTGTCACTCTGACATGATTTGCTATTGCTGTCATTTCAAGAGCTTAAAAAGGAGAAAAGGGAGAGAAAGAGCAAAATAAGAAAAATATATAAAAAAAAGATAGAGATAATGAAAAAATAAAAGTCCTAGGAGACCTCAGAGTGTGATATACCAATTTTCCAATTTTTGGAAAAATTTGTCAAATTGGACATGGATTGGACAAATTGGACATTAATTTTAAGAAGTTCGCTTATCTATAAAATTTATATATTTAGTGGTATATATTCTTCAGCAATATACAGTAACTGTGACACAGAAATAGTCTGTAATCAACTGAAGTTTTTTTTTTTTTAAATGGTTAATTGGACAAAGTTCAGTGCAATATATGACAACTGTGATACAGACTAATACATTAGGTACAATCATTTGTTATCAACTGAATTTTTTAAAAAAAAAATTGCAATTTTTTAAATAGTCAGTTGGAGTCAATTACTATATATAGGAACTGTCATATATACCCATATTTTTCGCTTTATAAGGCACACCCGATGATTAGACGCACCCCAGGTTTAAGAGGAGGAAAATAAGAAAAATATATTTTTCATCAGACCTCATATCAGATACTCAGATCAGACCCCCATAAATATCAGGACATCAGATAAGACCCCCATATCAGGACATCACATCTGACCCCCTTATCAGGACATCACATCAGCCCTTCATGTCAGAACCCCATCAGACCTTATATCAGCCCACATAGTGAGACCCCCATCTAACCTTATATCAGCCCCTAGTGAGACCCCCATCAGACTTCAGATCATCCCACATAGTGAGACCCCCATCTAGACCTTATATCAGATAATAGTGAGACCCCCCATCAGACCTCAGATCAGCCTACATAGTGAAACCCCCATCAGACCTTATATCAGACCATAGTGAGACCCCCATTAGACGCCAGATCAGCCCACATAGTGAGACCCCCATCTAGACCTTATATCAGCCTATAGTGAGACCCCCATCGGACCTCAGATCATCCCACATAGTGAGACCCCCATCTGACCTTATATCAGCCCCTAGTGAGACCCCATCAGACCTCAGATCATCCCACATAGTGAGACCCCCATCTAGACCTTATATCAGATAATAGTGAGACCCCCATCAGACCTCAGATCAGCCTACATAGTGAAACCCCCATCAGACCTTATATCAGACCATAGTGAGACCCCCATTAGATGCCAAACGGCCATTTTTTACCCCACTTTTGGGGGGGGGGGGAGTGTGTCTTATAAAACGAAAAATACGTTATATAAAACAAAAGCATCAGATGGTACTCTATCACCATCTGATTATTATTATTACTATTATGTGATGTACATTGGGGTGATATACATTAATAAAGAAATGTAATGGTATAGCTTTAAATGCTGCTGCAGCACTCACTTTAAATGACTGGAAGCCTGATTGAATTACACAGTGACACACTACACTACACTGTCCCAAGCTAAAACCCATCTCTCTCTGTCAATTAATTAAACTAAATAGCTATTGTCTCAAAAGCTCTCCCTGATACTTGTGGTTCCTTTACACGGGACGATGATCTAACATATTGCAGGGAAGGAAGCGTTCGTTTGCGGGGGAGACCGGTGCATTTACATGTACCAATCTCCTCCAGCTCCTCCAGAGTATGGGGAGGAGCAATCGCTAATGCCAATGCTCATCCCCATACTGTCTTACTGTTTCCCGGCAGCAGTTGGTGTTTACACAGCACAATCTGCCACTGGGAGGCAATTATCTTTTGTGCTGCACAAAAGATACAATTACCTGATGAACAAGTATTTTGCAGTGCATTTACTCTGCTAGATCATCACTAACGAGCATTACTAGTAACACTGGTTAGCGATGATCTGTTCAATTGTCGGCAAGTGTAACGCTGGGTTCACACCAGAGCGTACTGAACGTACGCTCTGTATGCGCGATTGTACAGGCGTTTACAATCGCGCCGCGGAGACAAGCGAACGCCCATTGTCGCGCGTTCCCGGAAGTCTATGTACGGGAACGCGCGACACTACGCCCCAAGAAAGCTCCTGAACTTCTTGGGGCGTCAGGCGTTTTACAGCGCGATCGTACGCACTGTAAAACGCCCAGGTGAGAACCATGCCGATAGGGAAGCATTGGTTTCTCCTTGTTGAGCGTTTTACAGTGCGTAGGAACACGCTGTAAAACGCTCAGGTCTGAACCGGCTGTAAAGGGCCCTTAACCGGTAGGATACCAGGATACATAGGAATTGGGTCTGAAATACCAGCGCCGTACATGTACGGCGGGTTGATCGGGTGCTGCGCCCGCCTGATCAGCGGCAGGGGTCCAACAGTGAAAACACGGATGCCGGCGCATTAACCCTTGCACTGCCGCGGTCAGCGTTGAACACGGCATGTGCGGGATCCTGCCGGGTGCGGGGTGGCCATCGGGTCCCAGAGCTGCTGTGATGGGGACCCGATGGCAGGGAAGGCAGCCCGATGCCTTCCTTAGACATCGTGGCTGCCTTCCATGACAGCCTGTGAGATCTAGCCCCCTGGATCTCACAGGCAGGAAGCTGTAAGTGTATTACAGTGTGTAATACACTAGCAGCCAATGCATTACAATACAGAAGTATTGTAATGCATTGTAAAGGGGATCAGACCCCCAAAAGTTGAAGTCCCAGAGTGGGACAAAAAATAAAGTGAAAAAAGTAGTAACAAAAAAAAAAGTTTTACAAAAAAATTTAAAGTTTCAAGTAAAAAAAAAAGCATCCTTTCTCCAAAATAAAGTAAAAAAAATTGCAGACATATTAGGCATCATTTTGTTTAAAAAATTATATTATTGTGTAAAAGCATACATATTAGGTATTGCCAGGTACCTTCTCTATAAGAATATCACATGACCTAACCCCTTAGGTGAACATCGTAAAAAAAAAAAAAACTGTGTCAAAAAAGCAATTTTTTTCACCTTACATCACAAAAAGTGTAATAGCAATCGATCAAAAAGTCATATGCACCCCAAAATAGTTCCAATCAAACCATCATCTCATCCCACAAGAAATGAACCCCTATCTAAGACAATCACCACAATCGCCCAAAAAAAATAAAAAGGGCTCTCAGAAAATGGCAACACAAAAACAAGATTTTATTTAATTTCACTGTGTAAAAGTTAACAAAAATAAAAATGATAGACATATTAGGTATCGCCGCATCCAGAACAACATGCTCTATAAAAAATATCACATTATATGCCCCATCAGGTGAATGCTTTAAAAAAAAAAAAAAAAGCCAAAACAGCCATTTTTTTTCACCTTGCCCCACAAAAAGTTTAATAACAAGCAATCAAAAAGTCTTATGTATCCCAAAATGATACCAATCAAACCATTACCTCATCCCGCAAAAAATGATCCCCCACATAAGATAATAACTTCAAAAATAAAAACCAATGGCACCCATAAACCTATCCATCAAAATCTACACTGCAAAAGCAATATAGCTCTCCTTCCTTTCTGAGTCCTGCCATGTGCCCCCACAGCAGTTCACCACCACATATGGGGTGTTGCCGTATTCAGGAGAAAATTGGTAAAAAATTATGGGGTGCTTTTTTTTCCTGTTACCCCTTCTGAAAATGAAAAATTTGGGGCTAAAGCAACATTTTATTGCAAAAAAACGAAACCTTTCATTTTTACAGCCAAGTGTTTCCAAATTCAGTAAAACGCTTAGGAGGTCAAACTGATCAGTACCCCTTAATATATTTTTTAAAGGGTTTAGTTTCCAAAATAGGGTAACTTTTTGAGGGTTTCCACTGTAGGGGTACGTCAGGGTCTCTTCAAATACAAAATGGTGCCTTAAAACCATTCTAGTGAAATCTGCCTCGAAAATCCATATGGCGCTCCTTTCCTTCTGATCACTGCCACGTGCCCATATAGCAGTTGACCTCCACATATGGGGTATTTCTGTAAACTGCAGAATCAGAGTAATATATATTGAGGTTTATCTTGCTGTTAACCCTTGCGGTGTTGCAAGAAAAAAAATTAAGATAAAAAATCTACCAAAAAAGTAAAATTTTCCTTTAATTCTTGTGGAACATCTCAAGGGTTAACAAAGTTTGTAACATCAGTTTTGAATAATTTGAGGGGTGTAGTTTCTAAAATAGGGTCATTTATCGGTGGTTTGCATTATGTAAGTCCCTCAAAATCACTTTATAACTGAATTGGTGCTTAAAAATATGGTTTTGGAAATTTTGTTGAAAATTTGAAAATAGCTTCTAAACTTCTAAGCCTTTTAATGTCCTAAAAAAAATAAAAAATGACATTTACAAAATTATGCTAACATAAAGAAGACATATGGGGAATGTGTATTGATAACCATTTTATGAGGTTTTACTATCTGTCTTAAAAGTAGAGAAATTTTTGGTAAATTTTGGATTATTTTATAAATAAAGGTGAAATATATCGACTAAATATACCCCTGCCATAAAGTACAATGTGTCACGAGAAAACAATCTCAGAATGGCTTGAATAAGTAAAAGCGTTCCAAAGCTATTACCACATAAAGTGACACGTTAGATTTGCAAAAATCGGTCTGAGATTTAAGGTGAAAAGTGGCCCGGTACGGAAAGGGTTAAACTGGCTGTATTCTGCGTTTAAAGATAACATTTATTTTCTCTCTCTGACTTCCTGACACATTAATGTATAACAATGGAAATGGAAAACACATACATTTATGGGTCACTATAGTCCCTCATGATTGGCTGAGGTGGGTTGCAATGCATTAATCGCACCACTTGGGGTAATTTGATCCTCCTTCTTCCTCTTTCCTGCAATGCCGGCGATGCTGCCCCTAACAGCGGGCAAGGCACCGGGCTCCCTCTTTCCCTGCCACCATGCGCCGTGCTGACAAGCGCTGGCAGCAGATAGCTTAACTATGGTATCTGTGTTCCATGCCAGAGATTACTTCCTGCTGGAGACTTGTACTGGTCTCTCTCCACCTATGAAGCAGCACATACACGTATTTAAAGGCGCTTCCTACCACAGGAAGATGCCTGAGCAACTCATTGTCTCTAGCTTGTCTAGTTTCAAGTGCTAAGTTGTTTCTCTTGTCTGTTTTACTGAGTACCAGACTCTGCTTATTGAACTCCTGGACTTTGCCTGTTTGCCTCTGACCTCGGATTTTGCTTACTGACCTTTGATTGCTGCCTGTCCAGACCCGGAACCTCCTGTCCACGCACGTCCCCTCGGTGCTTACACAGGGTACTCTGACCCTCTGGTCAGCTGCCACTGACTCGGGAACTGCTCTGGAGTGGCACCTGGCAACTACCCAAATGGCTCAAGCCTATCCTCAACATCAGAGGCTCTAGTGAAGACTAGTGATGAGCAGCAGGGGCAATATTCAAATTTGCGATATTTTGTGAATATTTGGGCGAATATTCGTCATATATATATTCTTGATTGCGAAAATCAGCAATGTAATATGCGCGTATTGCGCGCACAATACAGGCGTGGGTCACTGTTGCTACATTTTTCAAGCTGCTAGAAGTTTCCTGAGACTGGAGAAAATGGTTGGCACGGCAGAACATTACAATAGATTTATATTAGTGATGAGCATATTTTTGCGCAATACGTGCAACTTCACATTTTAGCAGGTCTGACTACATGTTACTGATTGGTGCACTAAGTATTGTTGTGAACTTGTGACATCACAGCACTATGTCTGTAGCATGTAGGTATGGACAGCAGAACCTATCAGCTACACTATATCATGATCTAACCTACACTGACTATCTTCCACTAACTATCTATAATATATATATATATATATATATATATATATATATATATATATATATGCTAACTATCTATCTAATGTAATTAAACAGTAAAGCACAGAGCACAGCAATGACACTGCTGTCTCTCTCAGAACTCCATAAAACTACAGAAAATGGCTGCTGGGGAGGTTCTTATATATCGTAGTAAGGGGTAGGCAACTTTCCTGTTGGTTGCTAGGGATGTGGCTAAGCTCAGACAAATATATTGCAGCCTTCTCATTGGCCCACAAGCAAGAATGAAGGTTACTGATGAAAGAAATATCTAGAATATTCGAGAATACAAATATATAGCACTATATTCTAAATCTTCGTGAATTCTCGACGTGGCGATATTCGCAATTAAAATTCGTGATTCAAATATTCGCGCCCAACACTAGTGAAGACTAGGCAGTTGCTTAGTTATGCCCCTCCAGAGTACAGCCAGTCCTTTGACTATTTTCGTGTTTTGGTGCCTCACAACCTGGAACTAACATGGCTTGTTTGAGGATTTGCATCATTTAATTTACACGACATGCCCACAACATTGAAGATGTTTTTTTTATTTTTATTGTGAAGCAAACAACAAATAGGACAAAATAACAGAAAAAGTCAATGTGCTTAACTATTCACCCCCTTAAAGTCAATACTTTGTAGAGCCACCTTTTGCGGCAATCACAGCTCCAAGTCGCTTTGGATAAGTCTCTATGAGCTTGCCACATCTTACCACTGGGATTTTTGCCCATTCCTCCTTGCAAAACGGCTCCAGCTCCTTCAAGTTGGATGGTTTGCGCTTGTGAACAGTAATCTTTAAGTCTGACCACAGATTTTCTATTGGATTGAGATCTAAGCTTTGACTAGGGCATTCCAACACATTTACATGTTTTCCCGTTACACCCCTCAAGTGTTGCTTTAGCAGTGTGTTTGGGGTCATTGTCCTGCTGAAAGGTGAACCTCCGTCCTATCCTTAAATCAGGCACAGAGTTGTACAGGTTTTGCTTAAGAATATCCCTGTATTTAGAAACATCCATCTTTCCCTCAACTCTGACCAGTTTCCCAGTCCCATCTGTGGGGATGGTGTTCTTTGGGTGATGTGATGGGTTTGCACCAGACATAGCGTTTTCTTTGATGGCCGAAAAGTTCAATTTTAGACTCATCAAACCAGAGCACCTTCCTCCATACATTTTGGGAATCTCCCACATGCCTTTTCGCAAACTCACAACGTGCCTTTTTGTTTTTTGCTGAAAGTAATGTCTTTCTTCTGGCCACTCTGCCATAAAGCCCAACTCTATGGAGCGTACGGCTTATTGTCGTCCTATGTACAGATACTCCAGTCTCTGCTATAGAACTTCGCAGCTCCTCCAGGGTTACCTTAGGTCTCTCTGCTGCCTCTCTGATTAATGCCTTCCTTGCCCGGTCTGTGAGTTTTGGTGGGCGGCCGTCTCTTGGCAGGTTTGCTGTTGTGCCATGTTCTTTCCATTTGGTTATGATAACCCTGACTTGTACTTCTCAACAGCATTGTCCCTTACTTGTTTGGAGAGTTCCTTGGTCTTCATGGCAGTGTTTGGTTAGTGATGCCTCTTGCTTAGGTGTTTCAGCCTCTGGGGCCTTTCAAAAAAGGTGTTTATATGTAATGACAGATCATGTGACACTTAGATTGCACTCAGGTGACATCATTTCACTAATTATGTGACTTCTGAAGGCAATTGGTTGCACCAGAGCTTTTTATGGGCTTCTAACAAAGGGGGTGAATACTGACGCACATGCCAATTTTCTGTTTTCTATTTCTAAACAATAGTTTTATTTATATATTTTTCTCATTTCACTTCACCAACTTAGACTATTGTGTTCTGATCCATCACATAAAATTCAGATTAATGAAACATTGAACTTAAGGCTGTAATGTAACAAAATACAAAAAAAAGTGAATACTTTTGCAAGGCACTGTAGATTAGTTTACAATTGCCTCATAATTTATATACTCCAGTCAGACAGAACACTGTATAAAAAAAAAATTGCTGAAAGCATAAGAAAAAAAAGTTTAACATTATAAGTATTATTTACTATCTATTTCAAATCCCAGTAGTCTACTGCAACAGACTTTAAACAATATGTGCATGAAAGGAAAAGACATTCACATTTATAAAGCTTTACAAAAATTTCCATAAAATTGTAAACATTACTAATCCTCTGTTCATAGAAAGACACCATCTGATGAAATTAAATAAAAAATAATGAAACACAAATCACAATGAAAATCATTCCTATTGTTAGGGATACTGTATAATAATTATTTCTGCAGCCTTAGGCCCCCTGCACACGAACATGTGCTTGCCGTTCCCGTATTGCGGACCGCATTTGCGGATCCGCAATACACAGGTGCCGTTCCGTGGGCATCCCGCATCACGGATGCTGACCCATTCACTTGAATGTGTCCGCAAATCCGGAGATGCGGAATGGTACGGAACGGAACACTACGGAAGCACTACGGAGTGCTTCTGTGGGGTTTCGTCCCGTACTTCCGTTCCGCAAAAAGATAGAACATGTCCTATCTTTTTGCAGAACGGCCGGATCGCGGACCCATTCAAGTGAATGGGTCAGCGATCCGCTGTGGCTGTCCCACGGACTGTGTTCGTGCATTGCGGCCCGCATTTTGCGGGCCGCAGCACGACCACGGGGCGCACACGTTCGTGTGCAGGGGGCCTTAAACAGGAGTTACATTCAATGTGTGATAAAGGTAACCTCCTAACATGGGTATTCTTACAGTAACTGTAGCCTATTCTTCTTGGAATACCAAGGAGAAACAAAAAGCTGAAAAAGTGACTTGGTATATTAGTAAGCACTGCATCTGACAAATGATGTCACTTAAAACAAAGTCAAAAGCAAAACAAATGAAAGAAAGATGAAAATGCTGCTGGAGATAATGGACTAGGTTGAAAGATAAGTAGAGTAGAGATGCTTGCATTACTGCATATTGTTGACATATATTCTCAATATACCTATTCCACATGTGCACACAAAAGGTTTGCTTTATGTTCTTTTATGTTCTCTATGTATTTGTCATTTACAAAGTACAATCCTTACGCAATAAAATCACATAAGCCCTACAAAGATTTTAGCTTTTTATAATATCCTTTATTAGAAGAGTCCCCTAATAATATCTGACCACAAGGTATCTGGTTTCTGAGATCCTACAATTAGATGCAATTGGTAAGGGAATTTGGCAGCGACTGTTCATGTTTCTTGCAGCACCCCCACAGGGCAAATTAAGGCTACTTTCACACTTGCGTTCGGAGCGGATCCGTCTGGTGTCTGTACAGACGGGTCCGCTCCTATAATGCAAACGCTTGCATCCATTCAGAACGGATCCGTCTGCATAACAGTTTTTTTCAGATCTGATTTTTCACTTCGTGAAAACTCAGATCCAACAGTATATTCTAACACAGAGGCGTTCCCATGGTGATGGGGATGCTTCAAGTTAGAATATACTAAAAGAACTGTGTACATGACTGCCCCCTGCGGCCTGGCAGGTGCTGCCAGGCAGCAGGGGGCAGACCCCCCCCTCCCTCCCCTGTATTTAACTCATTGGTGGCCAGTGCGGCCCCCCTCCCTCCCCTGTATTTAACTCATTGGTGGCCAGTGCGGACGGCCCCCCCTCTCCCCCTGTTTTTAACTCATTGGTGGCCAGTGCGGCTGGCCCCCCCTCCCCCCCCTAATTAAAATGACCGACCCCCCATCATTGGTGGCAGCGGAGAGTCCCGATCGGAGTCCCATCATCGGACTCCGATCGGTAACCATGGCAACCAGGACGCTACTGCATTCCTGGCTGCCATGGTTACTTAGTAATAGAAGCATTATACTTACCTGCGATGTCTGTGACTGGCCGGGTGCTCCTCTTACTGGTAAGTGACAGGTCTGTGCTATAAGCAATGCACCGCACAGACCTTTCACTTACCAGTAGGAGGAGCGCTGGGCCGGTCACAGACATCGCAGGTAAGTATAATGCTTCTATCTAAAATTGCTAAGTAACCATGGCAGCCAGGAATGCAGTAGCGTCCTGGTTGCCATGGTTACCGATCGGAGTCCCAGCGATGAAACTGGGACTCCGATCGGAACTCTCCGCTGCCACCAATGATGGGGGGGTCGGTCATTTTAATTAGGGGGGGAGAGGGGAGGCCACACTGGCCACCAATGATTGGGGGGTGGTGATTTTAATTAGGGGGGGAGAGGGGGGACCGCACTGGCCACCAATGATGGGTGGGTGAATTTAATTAGGGAGGGGGGGAGAGGGGAGGCCGCACTGGCCACCAATGATGGGGGGATGATTTTAATTAGGGGGGGAGAGGGGAGGCCGCCCTGGCCACCAATGATGGGGGGGGGGGGTGATTTTAATTAGGGAGGGGGGAGAGGGGAGGCCGCACTGGCCACCAATAAGTTAAATACAGGGGAGGGGGGTCTGCCCCCTCCTGCCTGGCAGCACCTGATCTCTTACAGGGGGCTATTATACGCACAATTAACCCCTCAGGTGTGGCACCTGAGGGGTTAATTGTGAGGATCACAGCCCCCTGTAAGAGATCGGGTTCTGCCAGGCAGCAGGGGGCATCACTATGGGAACGCCTCTGTGTTAGAATATACTGTCGGATCTGAGTTTTCACAAAGTGAAAACTCAGCTCTGAAAAAGCTTTTATGCAGACGGATCTGCGGATCCATCTGTGTGAAAGTACCCTACGGCCACGGACCACGGACGCGGATGCCAATCTTGTGTGCATCCGTGTTTTTTCAAGGACCCATTGACTTGAATGAGTCCGTGAACCGTTGTCCGTCAAAAAAATAGGACAGGTCATATTTTTTGGACGGACAGGAAACACGGATCACGGCCGCGGATGAACAACTGTGCATTTTCTGAGTTTTCAACGGACCCATTGAAAGTCAATGGGTCCGCAGAAAATCACAGAAAACGGAACAACGGCCACGAATGCACACAATCGTCGTGTGCATGAGGCCTTATAAGGATTAGGGTATGGCTACTAGTGATGAGCGGCATAGGAAATATTTGTTTTTGCGATATTTCGCATAATATTCGCAATAAATTAGCAAATTCTAGAATTTGTGATCTCCAGTCATTATTTTTGCGATTGCACAAATCGGCACTAATGATGCGCATATTTTTTGCGCAATACATGCAACTTCACATTTTATCAGGTCTGAGTAGATATTACTGATTGGTGCACTAGGTATTGTTGTGACATTACAGCACTATGTCTGTAGCATGTATGTATGGACAGCAGAGAAACAGTAATTCCTATCACACTACCGGTGATGAGCGGCAGGGGCAATATTCGAATTCGCAATATTTCACAAATATTTGGGTGAATATTCGTCATATATTAGCGAATTCGAGAATTCGTGATCTCCAGTCATTATTTTCTTGATTGTGAAAATCGGCAATCGAAAAATTTGTGCTAAAAATTTGCGATGCGAAAATTTGCGATCAACGCTACTCCTAAAGTCAAAGATATTGCAGCCTTCTCATTGGGCCACAAGCAAGAAGCAGTGAGGGATCATAGGTTCAGATGGAAAAAAAAAATCTAAAATATTGGCGAATACGAATATATAGCACTATATTCTAGATGTTCACCAATTCGCAAAGTGCCAATATTCGCGATAAAAATTTGCGATTAGAATATTTGTGATCAACACTACCTAACACCCAGCTACACTATATCACTAGCTAACCTACACGGACTTTCTCCCACTAACCATCTAATGTAATTGGTAAGGAATAGGATGCAGAGCACAGCAATGTCACAGCTCTCTCTCTCAGACTACACAGCAACACTGGTTGCGCATCTCGTCCAGGTTGGTTGAGTAGCAGTGATCCCATAGAAATGAATGGGATCAACGCACCCGCTGCTAGAAATCCAGCAGTGTGGGTGGCAATATTTTGCCAGGAAAAATTGTTATGTATTAGATATGTATCAGAAAAATGTATTTACATTGTAATATTAGTGCAGGTTTAGGCCCCTTTCACACGGGTGAGTATTCCGCGCGGATGCGATGCGTGAGGTGAACGCATTGCACCCGCACTGAATACCGACCCATTCATTTCTATGAGGCTGTTCACATGAGCGGTGATTTTCACGCATCACTTATGCGTTGCGTGAAAATCGCAGCATGCTCTATATTCTGCGTTTTTCACTCAACGCAGCCCCCATAGAAGTGAATGGGGTTGCGTGAAAATCGCAAGCATCCGCAAGCAAGTGCGGATGCGGTGCGATTTTCACGCACGGTTGCTAGGAGACGATCGGGATGGAGACCCGATCATTATTATTTTCCCTTATAACATGGTTATAAGGGAAAATAATAGCATTCTGAATACAGAATGCATAGTAAAACAGCGCTGGAGGGGTTAAAAAAATAAATAAAAATAATTTAACTCACCTTAGTCCACTTGATCTCGTAGCCCGGCATCTCCTTCTGTCTCCTTTGTTAAATAGGACCTGTGGTGAGCATTAATTACAGGAACAGTACCTTTGATGACGTCACTCCGGTCATCACATGGTACGTCACATGATCTTTTACCATGGTGATGGATCATGTGATGACCGGAGTGACGTTATCATAGGTCCTGTACCTGTAATTAATGCTCACCACAGGTCCTGTTCAACAAAGGAGACAGAAGGAGATGCCGGGCTACACGATCAAGTGGACTAAGGTGAGTTAAATTATTATTATTTTTTTAACCCCTCCAGCGCTGTTTTACTATTCAGAATGCTATTATTTTCCCTTATAACCATGTTATAAGGGAAAATAATACAATCTACAGAACACCGATCCCAAGCCCGAACTTCTGTGAAGAAGTTCTGGTTTGGGTACCAAACATGCACGATTTTTCTCACGCGAGTGCAAAACGCATTACAAAATCGCAGGTGTTCCCGCAACGCACCCGCACATTTTCCCGCAACGCCCGTGTAAAAGAGGCCTTAGTGTTCAAGATTCACTCTGCTGTTCTTGATTACTTTTGCGTTGTACTGTCAATTATCCTAGTCTCCTGTTAAAGTAAATACAGTTGATGTGACGCAGTCTGTACTGTATGTATTACATGACAGCACATTCACAGTCTTGACAGAAGCACAAAATAGATAGTCATAAATCCTGATTTATCATGCCTTCTCTCCAGAATTCTGGCTTCAAAAAGTTGCAAAATAGAAATTTTGCAACTTTTTGGTCTCACTTGCACAAAAATGTTGTAACTTTTTCATTTTCACATCACTCTAGTTTTGAAATACAGGTGGGAAAGTTTAGCTATGTTTAGCTATATTAATGAGTTTCACTCTAGATTTATCATAGATGTTTTTTAAAAAAGTCACTAAAAAAGTCGCAATCTCAGTAGGAAAATGGAGTAGGAAAACTGGAGTAGCTTTTCTAGACAAAAATGTTAAGTTCAAGGATGAGCCAAATTTATCACACATGCAAAATTTTATAAATGTGGTATAAAGTACACACACACAGACTTAAGCAAAACTGACTTCATATATTCCCCTCATGATAGATAGGTTTTCTAAGTAGGGCTACTTTCATACTCGTGTTTGGTGCAGATCTGTCATGGATCTGCACAGACGGATCCGTTCAGATAATACAACCGCATGCATCCGTTCAGAACGGATCAGTTTGTATTATCTTTAACATAGTCAAGACGGATCCGTTTTCCATTGTGCCAGATTGTGTCATAGAAAATGGATCCGTTTGGCTCAGTTTGGTCAGACGGACACCAAAACGCTGCAAGCAGCATTTTGGTGTCCGCCTTCTAAGCGGAATGGTGATGGAACGGAGGCAAACTGAGGCATTCTGAGCGGATTCTTTTCCATTCAGAATGCATTAGGGCAAAACTGATCCGTTTTGAACTGCTTGTGAGAGCCCTGAGTGGATCTCACAAATGGAAAGCCAAAACGCCAGTGTGAAAGAGGCCTAAGTCACCACCCCTCACTCTTCCCAGGTCTGACTGAAGGTTTGAGTAAATGCTATCAGTGCACACACAGAGGAAGTTGAAGACACAACACAGAAACTATGTAGCTTATATGGAGTGACTTTAAAAAAAATTACATGGAAAAAGAAAACTAAATACCAATACATATAATAGTCATGTATTGCTTGGTAATGTGTGGGGAAAAACTGACAGAAGTGTACCTTTAAAAAAGTGAGGTTTTTTTTCACAGTTTTGGATAAAAAGGTACAAAAATACTGTACCTCATTTCTGGTTATTCCAGAAGATGCAAAAAAAACATGTAGGAAATGATAAATTCTGGTTATAAGATACTTTGCTGTGTCCTCTGAGTTAGGTCTCATGCACACGACCATATATTTCATCCATGTGCATTTTCTATGGCTAGAACACTAAATGACCCATTTATTTCTACGAGGCCATGCACACATCCATTTTTCTTATGGATCTGCGTGGCCTTTCCGCAAATTATATAATATGTCATATTCTTGTCCACAGTCTATTGATGGAGGTGAGAAAAAAAGCGAGATACACATAGAAGGTATTCATATTTTAAGATCCGTTGTTTGAGGAGCAAAATAGGGGCACAGCCATGTGCATGAATCCTTTATGAAGGAATAACAAAATGTGACATTTGTATGCCATCTGTTTTTTTTTTGCGGATCCACTGTAACAATGCCTAAAACAGACAAGAAAAGGACATGTTATACTTTTTTTGTGGGGCTACGGAACGGACATACGGATGCGGATAGCGCACAGTGTGCTGTCCACATTTTTTGCGGACCCATTGAAATAAATGGGTCCGCATCCTATCCGCAAAAAAAACGGAACGGGCACGGAAACAAACAACGTTCGTGTGCATGTAGCCTAACCGTTATGTTTCCATTAGTCTATTTCATAGTACATTTTTATCTTTTCATTTTCAGTCTTGCTTGTCAACAGGATAATTATTGCTACGGTAGTGTTATTTTACTGATTAAAATGTAGAGCAAGAGAGAGTCAATTTAGCAATTGAAACTGCTTTGAGTTGTTGAGGAAAAAATCATTTAGAAAATGAATATATTTGTGTCATCATGGGCTTTTCAATCTCTGTTTCATTTCTTAAAAAAAGTTATATGATATACCAGATAAACAAAGAGCGATCACAAAAAGACATGTAATAGTGTTAGCACAAAGTCATCAACTGCTTGGTCTAATGAGGAGTAGTAACATGAAATCTGACCTAGACACGAAGGACATCAAAGTCAAATGCAGAAGAGTGAATTCTCCCCACGCATCAACACATGAAGATTTTGTGTGAGGTGTGTACAATGATCTCATCGGGTGATAATTGCATGCAGTCACATTGAAGGTGGTATCAAACTCGAGTTGAAAGCTTATCTCCTACTTCATGGTCGTGCTAATTTATTAGGTGATTAAGCACACTGTGTATCTCTTTGCAATCAGAAGATAAAATGGAAACATGTGGAAACCAATTAAAATGTCTCAGCAGAAAACATCTGAGTTTGGTTTTGTAAAATCTTTGTGATAGCAGAAAATAATTAGCATTGCTTCACTGTCTCTGCATCACACATATTACTTGAAAGGAATGTGCTTTTGTTTTTGCAAATTTTTAAGGATTGTTGTATAAAAATAAAATTTCAATGTTCTTTATAATAATTTAATACAAGGTGTCCTCTAAGTATTTTAAGCCACACATACCTCTGCTTATGGCCTGCAGAGTCTAAAGCTGGGTTTCTACATTCAGTTTTCTATGTCGTTTTTGAGGCCAAAGTAAGGAGTGGATTTAGACTGAAAAGACTCAGGGTGGGGGTAATTTATAAAGTAGGGAGTTTTACAGTCATAATTTGCCCCAAATATATGACAGATCAGAAGAAGGGACAAATAAATGATGATGTCAACCAGGCCAAAAAAGCAAAATAATTGCCCAGTCATGGAGTAGGGAAAGTGGGAACAGCATAAGAAGTCCACAGATTGGCCCAATGACATAGTGTGGAGATGGCAGCGGCATCAGGAGACCACAGAGTGGCAAGGTGACATAGTGTGGAGGTGTCAGCAGCATCCGGAGACCATAGAGTGGCACAAAGACAGAGTGTGGAGGTGGCAGCAGCAGCATGAGGAGGCCACAGAGTGGCAAGGTGACATAGTGTTGAGGTAGCAGCAGCATCAGGAGACCACAGAGTGGCAAGGTGACATAGTGTGGAGGTAGCAGTAGCATCAGAAGACCACAGAGTGTCAAGGTGATATAGTTAGGAGGTGGCAGCAGCACCATAAGGAGGCAAAAAAAGGCAAAATAGTGGCCCAGTCATGGAGTAGGGAGGGTGGGAACAGCATAAGAAGTCCAAAGAGAGGCCAAATGACATAATGTGGAGGTGGCAGCAGCATCAGGAGACCACAGAGTGGCACAATGACAAAGTGTGGAGGTGGCAGCCGCAGCATGAGGACGTCACAGAGTGGCAAGGTGACATAGTGTTGAGGTAGCAGCAGCATCAGGAGACCACAGAGTGGCCGAATGACATAGTGTGGAAGTGACAGCACCATCAGGAGACTACAGAGTGGCCCAATGACTGTGGAGATGGCAGAAGCATCAGGAGACCACAGAGTAGCAAGGTAACATAATGTAGAGGTGGCGGCAGCATCAAGAGACCACAGAGTGACCCAATGACAGAGTGTGGAAGTGGCAGCACCATCAGGAGACTACAGAGTGGCCCAATGACTGTGGAGATGGCAGCAGCATCAGGAGACCACAGAGTGGCATGGTGACATAATGTGGAGGTGGCAGCAGCACCAGGAGACCACAGAGTGGCAAGGTGACAGTGTGGAGGTGGCAGCAGCATCAGGAGACCACAGAGTGGCAAGGTGACAGTGTGGAGGTGGCAGCACCAGCATGAGGAGGCCACAGAGTGGCAAGGTCACTTAGTGTTGAGGTAGCAGCAGCACCAGGAGACCACAGAGCGGCAAGTTGACATAGTGTTGCAGCAGCATCAGGAGAAAACAGAGTGGCACAATGACAGAGTGTGGAGGTGGCAGCAGCTGCATGAGACTACACAATGGCCCAATGACATAGTGTGGAGGTGGCAGCAGCATCAGGAGACCATAGAGTGGCAAGGTGACATAGTGTGGAGGTAGCACCAGCATCAGAAGAACACAGAGTGGCCCAATGACATAGTGTGGAGGTGGCAGCAGCATAAGGACGCCACAGAGTGGCAAGGTGACATAGTGTGGAGATGGAAGCAGCATCAGGAGACCACAGAGTGGCAAGGTGACATAGTGTGGAGGTGGCAGCAGCATCAGGAGACCACAGAGTGGCCCAATGACAGAGTGTGGAGGTGGCAGCAGCAACAGGACGCCACAGAGTGGCACGGTGACAGTGTGGAGGTAGCACCAGCATCAGAAGAACACAGAGTGGCCCAATGACATAGTGTGGAGGTGGAAGCAGCATCAGGACGCCACAGAGTGGCGAGGTGACAGTGTGGAGATGGCAGCAGCATCAGGAGACCACAGAGTGGCAAGGTGACATAGTGTGGAGGTGGCAGCAGCATCAGGAGACCACAGAGTGGCCCAATGACAGAGTGTGGAGGTGGGTGGAGGTGGCAGCAGCATCAGGAGACCAAAGAGTGGCAAGGTGACATAATGTGGAGGTGGCAGCAGCATCAGGAGACCACAGAGTGGCACAATGACAGAGTGTTTCACAAGTGAATCGGAGGGACTCCCTGCTTCCATCTCCACTGCATACTGCCACGATGTGTCTGGGTCATCTGCCACGTCTTCCTTATCTCCCTCTTGCTCTTCTGGCTTCTCCTGCTCCTCCTCTCCTGTCACCTGTGTAGAAAAACCACCCATTTCGCTACACATTGCTTGTGCTCCAATGTTCTCCTCTTCCTCCTCGAGTTCAGCCCCCACAGCGCTCATGTGGCCGTGAGATGTAGGCGACACTGGGAGCTCAGGCCTCTCGAAGTGATCTCTGCTGCCACGCCGACCCTACTCTGCTGCGACCTCTGCCTGTGCGAGAATAATTTAGGCCTCTGCCACTCCCCTGTGCAGGGTCTGTCACTTCTCTGTCTTACAAACTGTTAGATCAAATAAGTAAATAAAAAGGAAATTAATACACGCCAAAATGGGCTTTAATTTTCTCACTTCACCACAGAACGGCTAATAAGCACTTTTTCTTTTCCCCCCACTAATACACGCCCAAAAAAGGCTTTAGAACATATAACTGCGGCGGCGAACGGCAAATAAAGTTTTTTTTGCCACTAATACATGCTGAAAAGGGCTGCAATTTTCTCACTTCCCCACACAACGGCTAATAAGCCCCTTTTTTTCCAACCACTAATACATGCTAAAAAAGGCTTTAGAACATATCACTACGGCCGTGAACGGCAAATAAAGTTTTTTTTTGCCACTAATACACGCCAAAAAAGGCTTTAATTTTCTCACTTCACACACAACGACTAATAAGTCCTTTTTCTTTTTCCACACTAATACACGCCAAAAAAAGGCTTTAGAACATATATATAACTGCACCGCACAAGGGCTAATAAGACTCCAATAACAAGAACGGTTTGCTGGAAGTACAGAGGTATTGCAAACGTGAAATGAGCAGCAGTATAATGGCAATTTGGAGCCACAGTCAGTACAGCAAGGTGAAATAGAATTGTTCCTATTACCCAGGCTGTACACACTCCTACTGAACCCTGTACTGCTTTAATACTGTGTAATAATTCCTCCCTATCCTTTCCCTACACTTCTAATGTTCTTTCCCTGAACTTTTATTGAGCAAAATATACATTTTCAAGTCTTTCCTAGCACTGTCTCTAATGCCTGCTAACGTCTCTCCCTGCACTAAGTACACTGGAAAATGGTTGAATCCAAGATGGCTGAGGCTATTTATAGGGCTGTGACATCACAGGGCTGGCTGACTGCTGATTGGCTGCATGCATGGCATTGTGGGTGATCCCTCATTCCCAGAGTTCCTTGCTCCATGTCCTAACATGTGCAGCAGCCATTTTAGGAAAAAATTTGATTTGTTACCACGAAGCGTGAGGAAATTTGCTCATCTCTAATTGTCACCCAATAATTGATTTGGGACATCTTTAAAGCCTCATGCACACGGCCGTTGAGTGGCAGTTCCGTGCATTGGGGACCTCAATTTCCAATCCCCAATGCACGGGCAACATCCGTGCGGTGGAAGGGATGGATCGAGACCTATTCAAATTGATTGGGTCTGTGATGCGTCCGTACCGTGAAAAACTAGAACATTGGTCGGCGAGCACACGGCTGATGGCCGCATATTGCGGAGCCGCTGTTTGCGTGCCACAATACGGCCACGGCCGGGATTTTGGCAATTTTTTAGACTTTTCAAAAAGTTGAAGTTGATAAATCTGGCTTAGCTACTGTTCTGTCTTGGAGAAAAGTGAGGAGGCTTTGTAAATTGGATAGTAATCTTAATCCATTCCAACCCTTCTTGGGAAACCCAAATATTCTGGGCGGGAGGGGGAAAGGTTGACTGCCTACAATCTACAGGGAGTGCAGAATTATTAGGCAAGTTGTATTTTTGAGGATTAATTTTATTATTGAACAACAACCATGTTCTCAATGAACCCAAAAAACTCATTAATATCAAAGCTGAATATTTTTGGAAGTAGTTTTTAGTTTGTTTTTAGTTTTAGCTATTTTAGGGGGATATCTGTGTGTGCAGGTGACTATTACTGTGCATAATTATTAGGCAACTTAACAAAAAACAAATATATACCCATTTCAATTATTTATTTTTACCAGTGAAACCAATATAACATCTCAACATTCACAAATATACATTTCTGACATTCAAAAACAAAACAAAAACAAATCAGTGACCAATATAGCCACCTTTCTTTGCAAGGACACTCAAAAGCCTGCCATCCATGGATTCTGTCAGTGTTTTGATCTGTTCACCATCAACATTGCGTGCAGCAGCAACCACAGCCTCCCAGACACTGTTCAGAGAGGTGTACTGTTTTCCCTCCTTGTAAATCTCACATTTGATGATGGACCACAGGTTCTCAATGGGGTTCAGATCAGGTGAACAAGGAGGCCATGTCATTAGATTTTCTTCTTTTATACCCTTTCTTGCCAGCCACGCTGTGGAGTACTTGGACGCGTGTGATGGAGCATTGTCCTGCATGAAAATCATGTTTTTCTTGAAGGATGCAGACTTCTTCCTGTACCACTGCTTGAAGAAGGTGTCTTCCAGAAACTGGCAGTAGGACTGGGAGTTGAGCTTGACTCCATCCTCAACCCGAAAAGGCCCCACAAGCTCATCTTTGATGATACCAGCCCAAACCAGTACTCCACCTCCACCTTGCTGGCGTCTGAGTCGGACTGGAGCTCTCTGCCCTTTACCAATCCAGCCACGGGCCCATCCATCTGGCCCATCAAGACTCACTCTCATTTCATCAGTCCATAAAACCTTAGAAAAATCAGTCTTGAGATATTTCTTGGCCCAGTCTTGACGTTTCAGCTTGTGTGTCTTGTTCAGTGGTGGTCGTCTTTCAGCCTTTCTTACCTTGGCCATGTCTCTGAGTATTGCACACCTTGTGCTTTTGGGCACTCCAGTGATGTTGCAGCTCTGAAATATGGCCAAACTGGTGGCAAGTGGCATCTTGGCAGCTGCACGCTTGACTTTTCTCAGTTCATGGGCAGTTATTTTGCGCCTTGGTTTTTCCACACGCTTCTTGCGACCCTGTTGACTATTTTGAATGAAACGCTTGATTGTTCGATGATCACGCTTCAGAAGCTTTGCAATTTTAAGAGTGCTGCATCCCTCTGCAAGATATCTCACTATTTTTGACTTTTCTGAGCCTGTCAAGTCCTTCTTTTGACCCATTTTGCCAAAGGAAAGGAAGTTTCCTAATAATTATGCACACCTAATATAGGGTGTTGATGTCATTAGACCACACCCCTTCTCATTACAGAGATGCACATCACCTAATATGCTTAATTGGTAGTAGGCTTTCGAGCCTATACAGCTTGGAGTAAGACAACATGCATAAAGAGGATGATGTGGTCAAAATACTCATTTGCCTAATAATTCTGCACGCAGTGTATAGGACTCTGGCTAGCCAAGGATGTACTCTACTTATTGAGTTATTGGATCATATGTGTTCTGTCCTTACTTTCCAGACTACGTCTCTTAAAATTTCCTACCTTTTCTACTCATCGCTTTACTTTCTTGCAAGCCCATAGTTTTTTATTGCAATGTATCTGTGTAGTGTCCCTAAAGTTTCTCTGGGCTACTAAACTACAGTAAATATTTTCCTCAAAAAAGCTGCTACTCATCCCTCATCTTGAAAGCTGCTGTTCGCCCTCTGCTACTCTGTAGTGGCATTTCCAGCCACTGGTTTCTCCTGTGTTTCCTGCAGGCCGTGGCCTATGCTGTGTTGTGAAGGCCTCAGACCTGTCTTTAGGATGCATGCTCTCCTCAGCTCTTAAAGGATTAGTACGTACCCCACTTGCTTCCAGCCAATGGCTGTTTACTCATGTCTATTTAGGCACCTTCCCTAAGTAGAAGGTGCCTCGGCTTTAGTTCTCCTAGGGTGCTAGCCTTCCTGCGAAGGTGTGCTCATATACCCTACCTCCTCCTGTTTATTAACTCTGATTGTCCGTTGCCTGCAATGACTACAGCCTGACTACCGTATTGTACCAATGCTGCCTGCCATGACCTAAGACCAGTTTCCCAGATATGCATGAACTCTGCCTGCCCTGACCTCTGCCTGTTTCTCACTACGTATATTGCCTGATCCTTCTGTGCTTCACACTGGTATGTCTGACCCTGTGGGTCAGCCACCAACTACACCAGGACATCATCTCAAGAAGTAAAGGCCTGGTGGGTTCCCTGCAACGAAGACCAGATGCCTGGTTAGGGGTTAAAAGGTGAAAACAAAGAGGAAAATGCCCATATAGATAGCCCAAAGTCAAACCGGTTATTTGGTACAGTGGGTGCACACCCACTGCTCGTTACAAGATGAATAACTTAACAGAGAAAAAAAGATTCACTAAAAAGGTTATTTTAAACATGGCCTATTTTTATTAATTAGTAACCTTTCACGTGATATTAAGACATGATTCACTTCCAATTGTAAACATACAAATTGGTATCAGAAATTTTCCATGGATATACCCTTATTCTGTTGTCAGACCACTGATTTCTATTCTTGCTAGTGTTTTGTCACTACCAAAGGGCAGGTGTTCCGCAGTATGGCGCTTTTTTGCGGAAAGTGCAGATGACAAAAGAGTGGTAGTTTGCAACCTGTGCCGTACCAAAATGAGCCGGGGCGCGAACTCCAGCAACCTCACCACCACCAGCATGATCCGCCACATGGCATCCAAGCATCCTAATCAGTGGGCCAAACGCCTGGGTCCACAATCTGGGTCTGCCAGCCACCCCACTGCCTCTTCTTCCCCTGTGTTACGCACTGCTGGCCAATCCCCTGTCAAAGGTGCAGGTCCGGATGCCCCTTGCCCTGCACCTGGGCATACGCATGCACCATCATCAAATACATCCACTTCCCTGTCCCAGCACAGCGTCCAATTGTCCTTACCCCAGGCATTTGAACGCAAGCGGAAATACCCAGCCACCCACCCACTGTCCATTGCTCTAAATGAGCAACTTTCAAAATTACTGGCCCTTGAAATGTTGCCATATAGGCTTGTGGAGACTGAGGACTTTCGCAGCCTGATGTCGGCGGCCGTCCCTCAGTACGCAGTCCCCAGCCGCCACTATTTTTTACGGTGTGCCGTGCCCACCTTACACCAACATGTGTCCCAGAACATCACCCGTGCTACCCACACCCAGGATTGCGGGCCCTACGTCCACTTCTCCTCCTCTTCCGCCACTAACACCACCACTTCTATCTCCAGCAGTCAACCATCAGTCGGTAGCTGGAAGCAGTGTAGCACTGCTGTGTGTAAACGTCAACAGGCCGTGCTGAAGCTGATCTGCCTAGGGGAAAAACAGCACACCGCTGCAGAGCTGTGGCAGGGTATAAGGGACCAGACTGAGCTGTGGCTGTCGCTACTCAGCCTACAACCAGGCATGGTTGTGTCGGACAATGGCCGTAACTTGGTGGCGGCTTTGGAGCTCGGCAACCTGATGCACGTGCCATGCCTAGCGCACGTATTAAACTTAGTGGTTCAGCGCTTTATTAAAACATACCCAAATTTGACAGAGCCACTAGTAAAGGCGCGCCGCGTGGGTGCCCATTTCCGCAAGTCGTCCACAGCTTAAGCCGCTCTGCCAACGCTGCAGCAGCGCTTGGGGCTTCCAGCTGACGACTGCTGTGCGACTTGAGCACGCGCTGGAACTCTACGTTCTACATGTTGTCCATTCTTTGTGAGCAGCAGAGGGCAATTGTGGAATACCAGCTGCAACATGGTCGTCGCCTTTCGAGTGGGGTGGGCAATGATGGCAGACCTCTGTGAGGTGTTACGAAACTTTGAGGAATCCACACAGATGGTTAGTGGCGATAACGCTATAATCAGCGTAAGCACCCACTTCTGTGTCTACTCAAACGATCTCTGCTCACAATTAAGTATGACGCTCTGAATGTGGAAGACGTGGAAATGGGGGAGGACTTTAGTGTGGGTGATAGCCAGACCACCCACATTTTGTCTTCTCAGCGCAGATTAGACCATGAGGAGGAAGAGGAGCTGGAGAATGTTGCCTCTGCTACAGAGGGTACTACCGACGGAACTTTAATTCCACTGGTTCGACGTGGATGGGCACAAGGGGATGAGGAGGAGGATCAGAATATGGAGAGTCATGCTGACGTCGACAGACGTCTTGCCTGTTGGTACTCTGGCACACATGGCTGACTTCATGTTAGGCTGCGTTTCCTGCGACCCTCGCGTTATACGCATTTTAGACAACACGGATTACTGGGTGTTCACCCTTCTCGACCCCCGCTACAAAGAGAACTTTTCATCTCTCATTCCTGCGGTGGAGAGGGCAAGTAAAATGGTGCAATACCAGAAGGTACTTGTTGAGAAATTGCGCCAAACATTTACATCTGACTGCTGGCGGCAGAGTCCGTACTTCCTTTGGCAACCGAGGAAGGGAGACAAGGGGAACACACACCAGTTCCAACAAACGCAAGGCAACACTGTCCAAGGAATGGGGCACTTTTATGACACCCCGCCAGCAACCTCACCCTGAAGTGCGGCCTAGTGGCTCAGTACAATGTTTTATGGGGTTCGCTCACCTTCAGGCCCTCATCTCCAATGTTTCATACGGTCTGCTCACCTGTAGGCCCTCACTACAATGTTTTATGGGGTTCGCTCACCTTCAGGCCCTCACCTCCAATGTTTAATACGGTCTGCTCACCTGTAGGCCCTCACTACAAAGTTTTATGGGGTTCGCTCACCTGTAGGCCCTCACCTCCAATGTTTCATACGGTCTGCTCACCTGTAGGCCCTCACTACAATGTTTTATGGGGTTAGCTCACCTTCAGGCCCTCACCTTCAATGTTTCATACGGTCTGCTCACCTGTTGGCCCTCACTACAATGTTTTATGGGGGTTGCTCACCTTCAGGCCCTCACCTCCAATGTTTTCCAGGGTCAGCTCAGCAGCAGGCCCTCACCTGTAATGTTTTAGAGGGTAACCAGCAGGCCCTTGCTCCTAATGTTTTTTGAGGGTCACCAGCAGGCCATTAATTATAATTTTTAAAGGGTGTGTATGATGCCCTCCTTTATGTGTAATAAAAGGTGCATTGGAGTGCCGGTTCCTTGTAATTTTTGGCATCCCTTTCTCTTAGTGCATAGGCTGTATGAGTGTAGAAGTCCCACTACCTGAACAATTGTACCACCATGTGAATGAGGCCCTCCTTTAGGTGAAATACAGGCTGTATCGGAGTGCTTCTTCCTTGTAATTTGTGGCAGCACTTACACTGTATATACAATTGAATATACAGGAAAGAAAGTTTCCTAACAATTTTTCCTCTAAGAAGGATTTTTTTGTTGGGGTCCAGGGTTTTCTGCGTTCTTTTGGTCAGTCTGTAAAAGTGGCGTACAACTTGGACAACATGGTTCCCAGCAGCAACATTGGTGGCCAAGATGCATCCAGACATGGTCCCCCTGCTGTTCCTGATTGATTTCAGAGGTGTTTCCATCACTTTGAGACCTTTTACTATGGTCCAGGCACCCTCCCCTCATCCGAGCAGGGGGTGCCTGGTTGTCTCCCATTGACTTACATTATACTCGGGTGCTCAGCCGAGCGCACGAATATCGCGATGTGTTCGGACCGAACACTAGTGTTGAGCACGAATATTCGAAAAGCAAACTTTTATTGCGAATATTGCCACTTCGAGAATTTGAGAATATTTTTAATATAGTGCTATATATTCGTTATATCGAATATTCTGCATTTTTTCCATCTGAACACGATTCCTCACTGCTTCTTGCTTGTGGGCCAATGAGTCATTGGCCCACAAGCAACTTAAGCAGGGAGGAATCATGACTTCAGAAGGAAAAAAATTACGAATATTCTAAAAAACGAATATATAGCACTATATTCAATATAGTGCTATATATTTGTTTTTTAGAATATTCATCATTTTTTTCCATCTGAAGTCATGATTCCTCCCTGCTTTAGTTGCTTGTGGGCCAATGAGTCATTGGCCCACAAGCAAGAAGCAGGGAGGAATCATGTGTTCAGATGGGAAAAAATGACGAATAATCTAAAAACGAATATATAGCACTATATTCTATCGTGCTATATATTTGTTTTTGACCCACACCTGTATTGAGCGTGCAATATTCGCATATTAAGCGATCATTACCTTGCCGATTTTCGCCCAAAAAAAAAAAGAATGTAGAATATAACGAATATATGAATTCGCGAATATATGACAAATATTCTACAAAATATTTGCAAAATATCACGAATTCGAATATGACCCCTGCCGCTTATCACTACCGAACACCCGAACACTTTGGTACTCGCTCATCACTAGTAATATATCATTTAAAGGCAGCAAAGACGACCAATCAAGATAGAAACCAAATTTACTTAGGCGAATAAGTAATGGTGGTCGCGCTGCCCAGTACATAGAGATCCGTCAGGTCAAAGGTATATCGGATTTCCAAGCTCTTCACAATGCAGCCACACAATAAAATTCAGGGGTCGATGCACCAAAGGACATCCAAACCGCTGTAATGGAAATTTGGCACAAAATAGTGAAGTTCCACAAGGATAAATTTCCCAAGGATTTTTAATATACTCACAAGAAAGTGAATTATAAAAGGGGGGATCACCCCTGACGAAGCTGACTGGCGAAAACTAGGTCGGGTGCTACACGAGGAACCTCCATTTGGTTTTATGCTTTCATAATTCACTTACTTGTGAGTATATTAAAAATCCTTGGGAAATTTATCCTTGTGGAACTTCACTATTTTGCACCAAATTTCCATTACAGCGGTTTGGATGTTCTTCGGTGCATCGACCCCTGAATTTTATTGTGTGGCTGCATTGTGAAGAGCTTGGAAATCCGATATACCTTTGACCTGACGGACCTCTATGTACTGGGCAGCGTGACCACGCAGTGGATCTGCAGCACCGATAAGTACCCTACAACGTTTTGAGAGACTATATCTGTTTTTCATTCTATTAAATTTACTTAGGACCAATGTTCTATCTAGATGAATAATAAATAGGTTGTACAGCAACCTGATAAAGTGCATACAGCAAGATTAATAGTGTACAAAGCACCCAGATGAATATTGCACACAGAATCAAGATATTGCATTTCAGGTTTACCGTGAGCTGCACCTCCCTCACTTATCAATACTAATTGATGAAGACTGCATTGTGTCAACACGGATAAAAGAGAAAAGTGAATATGCAATTTATAGGAAATCCTTAAGGGGGTATTCTGATTATTCAAAGGGCCCTATTACACCTACAGATTCTGCCGGCGATTGTTGGGAGGGAAGCGTTCCTTCCTGGCAATTGCCTGCTCGTTAGCGGAGGAGGCCACTGCATTTACATGCAGCAATTTCCTCCACAGTATGGGGATGAGCGATTGCTAATGCCATTGCTCGTCCCCATACTGAATCATTGTTTGCCAGCAGCAGAGTGCTGATTACACGGCTCGATCTGCCGCTGGTAGATGATGATCTTTAAATATGTTGAAAGGCTCCAATTACCCAATGAATGAGCGTTTTGCTCGTTCATCGGGTGATCCGGTGGGAGCATTAGACTGCTGGATCATCGCTAATGAGCATTACTAGGAACGCTTATTAGCGTTGATCAGCAGGTGTAATAGGGCTCTAAGTTGTTACATATTGCAGTCTTGTAATTTACCCAGAACTTCATCTTTTCTCATTTATTAGGTAAGTGACAATGGCAGTCTGACTGATGGGACCCCCACCAATCAAAAAATGGGGATCAATAGCTTGCGGGGGTCATTGAAATGAATGGGACTGTCAAAATGTCAGTATATTAGATTCTTATGATTAGTAAATTTGTTGAATAAAAAAAAAAAATCTGATATGGACAGCCTTTTGTTACTTTGACGCTAAACGGTGCAATTAAAGTCAATTGTACTTAAAAAGGTCTTCCTGGATTACTATGTGTAACGGATCTCCTAGCACCCCGACCGGGTACCTTCATTGATAGATGCTCCTAGTGCTTCCAGAGGACTCCAAGCACTCCACTTGACACCGTAAGCACCAGTGGCGTATCTATCACGAGGCAAACAAGGCATTTGCCTAGGGCGGCACTTGCCAATGGGGCGGCAAAATGCCTTGTTTGCCCCTGTCCCATCCATCTTATATGTTGCCGCTAGTATACTCAGAAGATCCGATGGTATATTCTAACCCCCAGGCGTTCCCATGGTGACGGGGACGCTTGCCTGGGTGTTAGAATATACCATCGGATCTGTGTTTTCACAATCTCAGTGGGATCGTAAAAACTCAAATCCGATGGTATATTCTAACCCCCAGGCGTTCCCATGGTGACAGGGACGCTTGCCTGGGGGTTAGAATATACAGGGCCACGCCGCTCACAGGAGAACATTTATAAACGAATCATTAACTTTAACTTTAATCATTGCTAATCTCTTTACTGGATATCTTACTCTGTCTTGACTCTTAGCTCTGGTAACAGCAGGCAGTGCGGGCGGCGCTCACTCACTGACGTCACGCGCCTGCGCCGCCTAGTGGGAGAAGCAGGTGCGTGACGTCAGTGAGTGAGCGCCGCCCGCACTAACTGCTGTTACCAGAGCTAAGAGTCAAGACAGAGTAAGATATTCAGTAAAGAGATTAGCAATGATTAAAGTTAAAGTTAATGATTCGTTTATAAATGTTCTCCTGTGAGCGTCGGGGAGGGGGATCTGTTGATGGCACTATTTAGGGGAGGGGGATCTGTTAATGGCACTATTTAGGGGGGAGATCTGTGGATGGCACTGTTTAAGGAGGGGGATCTGTGGATGGCACTATTTAGGGGAGGGGGATCTATGGATGGCACTATTTAGTGAAGGGGGATCTGTGGATGGCACTATTTAAGGGGGAGATCTGTGGATGGCACTGTTTAAGGAGGGGGATCTGTGGATGTCACTGTTTAGGGGAGGGGGATCTGTGGATGGCACTGTTTAGGGGGGAGATCTGTTGATGGCACTATTTAGGGGAGGGGGATCTGTTGATGGCACTATTTAGGGGGGAGATCTGTGGATGGCACTATTTAGGGGAGGGGGATCTGTGGATGGCACTGTTTAGGGGAGGGGGATCTGTGGATGGCACTGTTTAGGGGAGGGGGATCTGTGGATGGCACTGTTTCGGGTAGGGGGATCTGTGGATGGCACTGTTTCGGGGAGGGGGATCTGTGGATGGCACTGTTTCGGGAAGGCCAAAGAATGTATAGAATAAGCCACGGCACTCCAAAGGGATCCAATCGATTTCTTTATTACACCTTGTGCAGCAACGTTTCAACCTAATGGTCTTTATCAAGCTCCCAATACACAGATAACATAGTGAACTTTAAATACAATCCCATGGCCTCGCATTGGTTATTGCTAATCCCTACCCATTAACCCCCTCATTACTTCCTAAAAACATTCACATATTGCCAACTCCATTATCAATCCCTGATGACATACTTTTGTCTGCCCCATCAGACTTTTGTCTGCCCCATCAGACTCCATCCAGGCCTCTTCACTTCAGGTGCATGCCGATGTTCTCCCGCTGTTCCATGAGGCCTCGGCGTCCCTAGATCCAATCTGCGCAGGCGCGACATCACTTCCGCCCTTTCAAGCGCACTTCCGCCAGGCTATGCCCTGCTTTCCGACCACATGACCCTGTCGCTCCAGTGACGCGGTGTCACATGATCATGCTTCGCTATCTTCATGTCACTAGGCGCCGGGGCTCAGTTATATTAGATATTTGAGCAAACCTACAGGTAGAAACTCCCGTTGGATGATGTGGGCTGCCTGGTGCAAGTCATTATAATACACAGGTTACTTCAGTGAAGAAGCTGCAACCATAAGGTCCATCATTACATCCTTATTTAGGGGTGCTTTCATCTCAACTCGAGAAGCTACAGAGTGAATAACATGGCGTTTGTTCAAAGGCTGTTCATGCTGGTTTTCCATCATTCATCCGGTGGCTGGTATATAGAGCAAGTGTTCCAGGGGTAATAAGCCCTCAGTCCACTAGCCCATCCAGTCCCATACTGACATTCATTCTACAGGGAGGTTGGAATGGGAGTGTGTGGAGTAACCCTCCTTTAGGGAAGGTCTCCATCACCCTCTCACAACCTCACAGTGTTTATGGTTAATCCCGCTATATCATTATTCAGCTCCAACACCATTTCACTCTATTGTCCTTTTAAATTAGGTAAAAGGGGAGGGGGATCCGTGGATGGCACTGTTTAGGGGAGGGGGATCTGTGGATGGCACATAGGAAGGGGTGGGGTTTAGAGAGAAAGGGGTTTGGCCTTGACAGGAAGGGGTGGGGTTTAGAGAGAAAGGGGTTTGGCCTTGACAGGAAGAGGTGGATCAAATTTATATTAGGGGGGTGCCCGAGTTTAGTCTCGCCTAGGGCAGCACAAAACCAAGATACACCACTGGTAAGCACTGCAGACCCCACGAACCGCCGAAGCTTGGTTGAGGTCTCACCATCTCCTACCCACCCTGGACCTACGACAAGGCTCCAGGCTCCAGTGGGTGAACCTCTCCTAAATCCAGAGAGCAGGAACAGCTCTTACAAGAGCTAGTAGTTATAGCCAGGGGAGTATAGCAAATCTTCAGCGTATAGCAATCCCCCAGTGTTGATCAGTTACCCAAATACCAGCCTCAACATGATGAAGGATAAAACAGGAACTCTTTATTGAGGGCTACCCACCCATATTTATGCAGGTCCCCATCTGGTGAACACTCCCCTAGGGGACCAGATGGAAGACTGACACAGGACAGATATGCAGCAATTCAGGATACACAGACACAATACATCCCCACAATGCATCATGGATTCCTCCTCTCTGCCCTGGAGACACCCGAGGAGTAATTCAATTATCTCTCAGGACTAAGGGAAATCGCCAATACACATGTGGGGACAACAGGACAGAAATCACCATTTAAACATACAATGTCAAAACCCTTACAGTAAACACAGACATTTAACATATCCCCAGATAGCTCAAGTCTGAGTGAATATTGATAGGTGAATGGCACTCAGACTACACGAATACAATAAAATTAGCTATCTGGGTACCCTCACATAACATACACTACCATTCCAAAGACAGATGGTTCTGTCACACACCTCAAAACCCCACTGTGGCTAAACCAACCTCGCCACTGGGTTTTGGAGGGGCCTGTTTGCCAGCCTCTTGCCCCAGGATTATGGCCCATACTATCTTTGAAGGAGAAGACAGACCGGCCGCACAGCTTAAATCTGTGGAACTGTTTTGGGCAGGAAAGCCATGCTTGCGGCCCGGCCAAATGTGACTTCCATGGAATTCAGGAACCCCTGCTCGGATCTGGGTGATTTTTGGATATGTTGCTCACCCAGATCAGAGCTATCCATGGATGTATACATTATGGGGATATGTGGGGTTTTGGGGTGTTTTCTGTGTTTTGGGGAAAAATGTGTGTTTTCTGTCTGTGAGTGATTAAGATAACCCATTACGTTTGGTAATTGTATTTTGTTGATTGCGTCTCTGACAATGCCAGTGTGTTAGCTAATTGCGTCACAGACAATGCTCATTGTATTTTGTTGATTGCGTTACAGACAGAGGGAAGGGGATTGTGTGTACAATTGCTGGGAAGGTTTGAATACTGTAAATGCATGCGATTGGCTGTTTTTACAAAACCCTGTGGGTGGTAACCTTGTTGGAAGATGTGTATAAATCAATGCTTGTGTGTTCAAATAAAGAGAGTTCCTGCTTTGCCCCTTTATGAAGTCTTGGCTCATGTTTGGGGGATGGGATAACTACACTCTTGGGGATTGCTATATCATAATACTCCCCTGAGTATAAGCTCTTGTAAGAGCTTGTTCCTGGTTCCTGCTCTCTGGATGTAGAAGAGGTTCACCCACTGGAGCCTGGAGCCTTGTCATAGGTCCAGGGTGGGTAGGAGACGGCGAGACCTCCACCAAGCTTCGGCGGTTCGTGGGGTCTGCAGTGCTGACGGTGTCAAGTGAAGTGCTTGGAGTCCTCTGGAAGCACTAGGAGCATCTATCAACAGAGGTAACCGGTCGGGGTGCTAGGCGTTTCGTTACACCCACCTATCTGCATAATGTATACATCCATGGATAGCTCTGATCTGGGTGAACAACATATCCAAAAATCACCCAGATCCGAGCAGGGGTTCCCGAATTCCATGGAAGTCACATTTGGCCGACCGCAAGCATGGCTTTCCTGCCCAAAACAGTTCCACAGATTTAAGCTGTGCGGCCGGTCTGTCTACTCCTTTAAAGTTAGTATGGGCCATAATCCTGAGGCAAGAGGCTGGCAAACAGGCCCCTCCAAAACCCAGTGGTGAGGTTGGTTTCGCCACACTATGTTATATAGTAGATAAGCTTATGTACTGTAGTTGCTTACCTCATGTACATCTTCCCCATGTTTTTTTTTGGGCCTCTCCTGTGCTTCCACCATATAGACATATCACTCTGGTTTGTTTCCATCCTGTATGTAGCACTTTCTGTTACTGTTTCCAAGCAAACCCTTGATGCACTTCTCCTTCCTCTGCCACAGCTCTAGAACCGCCCCTAACACACCCAGCTAGTTTATAGCTCCTTCCACCCAGCTAGTTACATAGACACTCCCCTATCACCGCCCATAACAATACCCAGCTAGTTTATAGCTCCTCCCACCCAGCTAGTTACATAGACACTGCCCTATCACTGCCCCTAACAACATCCAGCTAGTTCATAGCTTCTCCCACCCAGCTAGTTATATAGACACTGCCCTATCCCTACCCCTAACACCCAGCTAGTTTATAGCTCCTCCTACCCAACTAATTTCATAGACACTGCCCTATTATTGCCCTTAGTTACACCCAGCTAGTTTATAGCTCCTCCCACCCAGCTATTCACATAGACACTCCCCTATTACTGCCCCTAACAGCACCCTGCTAGTTTATAGATCCTCCCACCAGCTAATTACATAGACACTCCCCTATCACTGCCACTAACACCCAGCTAGTTCATAGCTCCTCCCTTCAGTTAGTTACATAGACACTCCCCTATTACTGCCCCTAACACCACCCAGCTAGTTTATAGCTCCTCCCTTCAGCTAGTTACATTGACACTGCCCTATCACTGCACCTAACACCCAGCTAGTTTATAGCTCCTCCCTTCAGCTAGTTACATAGACACTCCCCTATTACTGCCCCTAACACCACCCAGCTAGTTTATAGCTCCTCCCTTCAGCTAGTTACATTGACACTGCCCTATCACTGCACCTAACACCCAGCTAGTTTATAGCTCCTCCCTTCAGTTAGTTACATAGACACTCCCCTATTACTGCCCCTAACACCACCCAGCTAGTTTATAGCTCCTCCCTTCAGCTAGTTACATTGACACTGCCCTATCACTGCACCTAACACCCAGCTAGTTTATAGCTCCTCCCTTCAGCTAGTTACATAGACACTCCCCTATTACTGCCCCTAACACCACCCAGCTAGTTTAGAGCTCCTCCCACCCAGATAGTTACATAGACACTGCCCTATCACTTCCCCTAACACCCAGCTAGTTTATAGCTCCTCCCACCAGCTAGTTACATAGACACTCCCCTATCACAGGCCCTAACAACGCCCAGCTAGTTAATAGCGCCTCCCACCAGCTAGTTACATAGACACTCCCCTATCACAGCCCCTAACAACACCCAGCTAGTTAATAGCGCCTCCCACCAGCTAGTTACATAGACACTGCCCTATCACTGCCCCTAACAACGCCCAGCTAGTTAATAGCTCCTCCCACCAGCTAGTTACATAGACACTGCCCTATTACTGCCCCTAACAACGCCCAGCTAGTTAATAGCTCCTCCCACCAGCTAGTTACATAGGGGCAGTAATAGGGCAGTGTCTATGTAACTAGCTGGTGGGAGGAGCTATTAACTAGCTGGGCGTTGTTAGGGGCAGTAATAGGGCAGTGTCTAACAACGCCCAGCTAGTTAATAGCTCCTCCCACCAGCTAGTTACATAGACACTGCCCTATCACTGCCCCTAACAATGCCCAGCTGGTTAATAGCTCCTCCCACCAGCTAGTTACATAGATACTGCCCTATCACTGCCCCGCCCATGGACATAACATCACAGGAAATAAGAAAGAGCTGCATGGACATGGTCATGTGACTACAGCCCAGAACGGAAGATAGCAGCAATAAAGGTGAAAAAAATATATGATGAATAAATGACAGCTACCTGCATAAATAATTATTTTAAATGATTTTGATGCAAACTGAAAAAGCCCTTTAAAACACATCTATAAGGTGATAAAAATTGAAAACAGTAGCTATAAAAGTCACGTCTATCATTCCACATTGACCCCTCCCAACTTTTTCTCGGGAACTTTAGGATTGTCAATGAACACCCAGACCTGCAGTGAAAAACATTTATGACATCATATATTTTATATTCAATTCTCATAACTCATTTAATTTGAATTCACTAATGAATTTTGTATTATATGGCTAAATCACATGAAACAACATGCCTGTTTACCATAAAACACTTACTAAGGCAAATAATAAAGTAAGTGAATCACAATATACAAAAAAATAAGGGGGTCATTTATAAGGACCGCCGGTCTTAATAACCCTTATACCTGGTGGTGGAGTCCATATAGGTCAGGTATGTGGGCAACATCATATCTCAGTGGCGACGGCCGTTTCGCGCGGTCTGTGCTCCGTCTACCCTGATGAGGCTAGACGGAGCGCAGACTGCGTGAAACTCGGTATGATTACTTCACACAGTCAGTATTTGGCCACCTGCCCAGGAGTGCGTAAGAACGCACATAAAATCCACACAAATTTCAGTTTGGATTTATGTGTGTTTCTGCAGCATATCCGCACCAAAATCCGCAATTTCTAATTTGATGCCATTTTGCCGCAGATCTCACCCTTCTATTTTAACGGGCGAAATCCGCAGCTAAAACTGCAAATATAATGGACATGCTGTGGATTTGCAAATCTGCAATGTAGGTCAGTTTCCGCATGGAAACAATCCGCAAAGTGTATACGAGATCTGTGTAATTGCATGCACTTTGCTGGTACTGTACTACGCAGCGTTTTTTCTGCATGGCAATCTGCACAGAAAAACCTTCTGCAATTCTGCAACGAGGCCGTTTTCATCAGTGTTTGTAAGCCAAAACCAGGATTGGGAACAAAAAACAGAAAAGGTAAACTCTCTCCATTTTCAGGGATCTCAAGTCTCCCAGAGGTTCAGGGAGTCTCCCGCTATTAGATAGCGGCTCCCTGACGCCCGCATGTGAAACAATACATCCCGGAAAGGTTTACTGATAGCAGAGCAGAGAGATAAGAGAAGTGACAGGACACAGAGTTTACATTACAGGTTGAATTAACCCTTTAGGGTCAAATTGGCTTCTCAAGATGATATATATGTTAAAGGCATCCCTTCTTCTGTCTCATTCAGTAGCTATAGAACTATTGAGACAGATGTATTTTTTTTAAAATACATTTACACATTTAACCCTCCATTTTAATTATATTATTTACCCCAGTGTTAAATTCACCCCCTGGATGCTTGTGTTTTTTCCCCCTGGATGCTTGTGGGGTAGATAATTACACACAGGGTTTTAAAGAATAAACTTCCTGACTCAGACCAAGAGCCGACTCAGCGAGTCAGCAAGTGAATCGAAGCATCCGCGCATGCGCATTGCGCAACCTAAGCTTCGGTTCACTTGCTTCTTGTCAGCTCAGCGAATAAACCGAAGATTCGATTCATGAATCGGTTCATTTGAATGAACTGATTCAAATGAACCGATTCATGTGAAAGATCCGAACTTCCCATCTCTAGTTTACTTGCAGTAAACCTTTCCGGCAACCTGTAGCAGTGTCCCCTTCTCGGCGCGTGCGCACAGTGCAAGAAGAAGCCGATGCCAGCAGTCTGCAACGGCACATCAGGCTGAGCCTGTGCGCACGCGCGGGATCTCAAAGCGGGAGGAGGGGGAGGGAGAGGCGGCACTGAGGAGTAGAAGGCGGCGGTGGGCACTAACGGCGATGCGTGTGGCCGGGCACCATGCATCCACAGACCTCCCCTGCTTGGGCACCTTAATTCAGTGATTGACAGGTTAGTAAAACCTGTTTTTCCGCAGAATAAAGCCACAAATAGCTTGTATAAGGCCACCTTAGAAATCAGAATGCTGCCTGGACATGAGCATATGTTTAGCTCACAGGACTTATAGGTGGTGACAGAATCCCTTTAATCATTAACATAAAATATGATAATTTGGGGCAGGGTAATGAGCCCAGTCCTCCACACCATAGAGCAAAGTGTGCAGATACTGCATATGTTTGGAAAAAGTAATAAAAAGTTCGTAAAAAAAAAAAAAGAAAACCTCCCTGAAATGAGAAGTGCACGCCCCTGAAATGGTTTTTTGCAGGTTGGGATGTCTGCATTTTACACTTTCGCTGTAGGTTCCACTTCTAGTTTTGCTTACCAGCAGTGATGGCCAGTTCGCCGTGTTCACCCGCGAGTCCTTACCTGTGCCTGCACCGCGAGCCGGTCTGAAACAAATGCGGTCACCGGTAGCAGGCAGTTCCGAGAACAGCCCGATGAAGGCCCCCAGCGGCTGTTCTCGGAACTGCCTGCTCCCGGTGACCGCATTTGTTTCAGACCGGCTCGCGGCGCAGGCAAGGACTTACCTGTGCATCGCCAGACTTGTGATTTATAATGGCAGCCCGCATGTGTTCGCGGGTGAACACGGCGAACTGGCCATCACTGCTTACTAGTACTGGTGCCCAATACTAACTAAACACTAACCATGTGAAAGTGGCCAATAAGAATAAGTTACATATATGGTCTTTACTTGTGTTATGTCTATAATTGTTATGTCTGTATTACTGACTGTGCAAGAAGACTATATGGGCACCTTGTTTCCAGTTGCTAATGTGAGGACAGCAGGATTCCCGGCACTTTTATGGTAATGTTACCGGTTTACTATACCAGCAAAAAACTGCACATTTATGTCTTCTGCCATGTCATGCTGATTGAGCATCACGCCAGCTATTACGTTCCTATATTTTATTGGTGATGTGAAGGGGTTTATGGGGACACCATAGTTGTAAAGAGGGCTAGACATAATTTCCACCCAATAAGTGCTGTTGTGAAGGTGGGCAAATGTCTTATCTGTTAGTTTTAAATCCAGAGATAATGTGAAGAGTGAATGTTTTCCTAGATGAGATGCTGAGGATACAAACTGCTTTGTACATCTTACACCTGAAAGACTTAGGGGGTCATTTATCAAACTGCTGTAAAGTAGAACTGGCTTAGTTACCCATAACAACCAATCAGATTCCTCCTTTCATTTTCCAAAGGAGCTGTCCAACATTAAAGGTGGGCAACTATGCCAGTTCTACTTTACACCAGTTAAATGACCCCCTTAATTCTTCCCATGGCCCGGCTGTCAGTTCAGATTGAGTTAATAGAATCACGGGTGACAATGCACATGTACAAACATTGCTAAAATGAAAATATAAAGGTTTTAGTCTCTACAAACAGCCATTTGTAGAAATCCAACAATCAAAACAATGCCAAGATTTTGAAATGATATGAACAGCTGGTATTCAGAAAAGGGAAAAACCTATTTCCTGCTTTGCAATTCTTTCTGGACATTTGCCTGGCTATCCAGAGCAATAGACAGTGAAGAACAGGATCAGATTCCTTCATAGTCAGGAAAGGTTTTCTTGAGAATATGCTGTATGTCAATATCTGATCCAAGTTCAGGCTCTATTTCCTAATCCTATTGCAGGGATGGACAACCTGAGGCTCTCCAGATGTTGCAAAACTACAATTCCCAGCATGCCCAGACTGCCTACAGCTATCAGCCTATGGCAGGGCATGATGGGAGTTGTAGTTTTACAACAGCTGGAGAGCCGCGGGTTGTCCATGCCTGTCCTATTGTCTTGATCTCCTGTGACCTGGAATGAGATTGGCCTTTTTATTTTAAGATGATTCTTAAAGAGGTTATCCGCTTTTTACTATTGATGACCTGTCCTCAGGATAGGTCATCAATATCAGATTGGCGGGGGTCCGATTCCCATCACCCCCACGATCAACTGTTCGAAGAGAAGGCAACGCTTATACAAGCACTGCCTTCTCTGCTCTACTTACCTGGATGCCGCAGTAATAGCTGTGGTGAGCAGGTGTAATCACAAGTATGGTGTCCCCTTCATTTCTATGAAACGGCTCTGTAGTATTCACTTGAACAGATTGAACCGTCCCACAGACGTCACCATATTTGTAATTACACCTACTCACCACTGCAATTTCTGCGGAGTGCAAGTAAACAGGGCAGAGAAGGCAGCGCTCATACAAGCTCTGCCTTCTCTTCAAACATTTTATGGGGGTAATGTATGGTCATTTCTGAATTATTTGCAACCTGCGAGCCTTATTTAGGAAATGATTGAATAGATAAAGTTATATTTCGCGGTTATTTTACCATATCAGAAATTATCAATATTACGTATATTATATACGTTTTATATTGTTTGGGCAGTATTCAGCACTGTTATATAACAATATTATGGTGGCATCATTTAGTGCCTGAACTGCAGTATTATGGTACAGAACATTTGCACAGTGTGTCCTTCAACCTTCAATCGCGGCTGAAATTATTGAAGGATAAACACACATCCCAGGAACACAATGTCAAGATTTTAAGCACTGTCTTGAGAAAACTATTACAAAAAAGAAATAAGCTTCAGTAAATACATTAACCCTGTCTGAGGTTAAGCAGTAAGAGCAATCATTCTCACTGTGGCTTCAACCCAGTCGTTCCAGAAAAGGTGTTCAACAAGTATAAAAAACGTATCCTGACATAGCTGGTACTAGTGAGAGCATACTGGATACAGATCTACAGTACGCAGGGCTCATTTCATAAATGGAGTCCTGTAATAATTGGTTTGCTGCCCCAAGTGGGAGGCTAGTCCTGCAAAAATTCAATTATTTCAAAAAATCCTTATTATGTTCCCTAAGGGTACTTTCACACTAGCGTTATTCTTTTCCGGTATTGAAATCCGGTAAAGGGTCTCAATACCTGTCCCAATGCATTCTGAATGGAAAGCAATCCGTTCAGTATGGATCAGGATGTCTTCTGTTCCATCCCTTGTACGGTATTTGACCGGACAAAATACCGCAGCATGCTGCAGCATTTTTTCTGTCCAAAATTCCCGAACACTGCCACATTTCCATTGAAATGTATTAATGCCGGATCCGGTACCAAGTGTTCCGGAAAATTGACTCACCGATGGATCCGGTTTTCCAGTCTGCACATGCGCAGTGCTTTCTAGCTTTGAAGAAATTAAATACCGGATCCGTTATTCCGGATTATACTGGAAAAAGACAGATCCAGTATTTCAATGAATAAGTCTAACGGATCCGTATCCAGAAAAAAAAAAAGGATACCCGTTTTCATACGGATTTCCGGATCCGGCAGGCAGTTCCAGCAACGAGTGAAAGTACCCTAAGAGAAACAATTGGCTCACCTAACACATCACACTCTAAAACTGGGGCCTGAATGGATAAAACTGTTGATAAATAAATAATTAAATGTTATCATAAAGTACCTTCCAATGAAGGTATTATTAGGAAATTCTAATCTTAAAGGGGTTATTCCAGCTCAACAATTATGACATACTAGTAGATAGCCCATCCCAGGACATTGAATGAGAGTTCTTGTTCCAGGACAACGACTGCAATCACTATATATAGAAATACCGTATCCACGCTCATGAAAATTACTTAGTGGAATTAGGAATAATAGTTGTAAAGGCAACAGCTATTTCGAACATACAAAATACCCATGACAAACCAAAGTGGAGGTTCCTTTTCATGTTGCCCCACTGACCTACCTTTGTACACACTGGAATCCACCTCCCCGTCCCTGTATTTGGGCATCAGGAACCACTAAGCAAGTACTCCCTTGTGCTTGCCAGCACCCACGTCATGCTGTACATTCCTGTACATCGTTTCGATGTGGGCACTAAATGCAGCAGGTGCGGCCAGCCACAGATTGGTAAAGCAGGAGCAGCTGAGCCAACTGTGTAGGTTAGTGTAGCAGTAGCCGCTCTCCTTTACACTGCAGGGAACAATGGAGTTTGGTACTGCCCACATCATGCTGTACATTCCTGTACATCACTTTGATGAGGGCACTAACTGTCATTGTAGCAGCTGAGCCGCTACACTGATGAGTGGGTGAAATGGCATTGTTCTCCCTCAACCCCCGCCCTCCAACTGGTTAGTGCGAGCAACAGTATAAACTATTATGTGTCAAGTCCCCCTCTACTGACATATATCATATTTTCTGGACTATAATACACCGCCCAGTTTTAGACAACAGAAAATGAAACAAAAATATTTTCTTCTTATTAAACCTTTTCTTCGTGGTTTAGTGGAGGGGTTAAAGTGGAGGGGTTAAAGTAGAGGGGTTAAGGTCAATAACTTACACACACAGACCCTGCTACATACACACCTGACAAACACAGCTAGCATACACACACAGCACAGTGGGATATACCCCATGACAAACAAAGGACTTCTACATAGCTGTTAGTATATGTCACAAATGTCAGATTGGTGCAGGTCCCACCTCAGGGACCCGCTCCTTTCTCCAGAACAGGGCCCTTGCAGTGAAGCAAAGAACACTGTGCATGCATAGCGTCATTTCCATTTACCACTAAGAGACTTCCAAAAATAGCTGAGCTCCGCTAATTTCTGCGCTTCCACAGCAGTGAATGGGGCTTCAGGGGCCCTGTTCTAGAGAAGGGAGCGGGTCCCAGAGGTTGCTCCTGCACCTATCTGATATTTGCCAGCTTTTTGCTGTTTCTTGCTAAAACCATAAAAAAATAAGGAACTTTTCAAAGATTTTGTAAAAAGTATGATGGTTGCCATAGCAAAAAGGCAATGCTTGATATCTGCTTTGCTGTTGGACATAACTGCTAGGATCTAAGAGTCATCTCAGTTCAAGCCATGTACTGCTTTCTCGTATTTATATATGACTTTTTTAGAAAATATTTCATCTTAAAATATGGAAAAGGTGGATTTTTTTCTTAAATTAGGAACACCAACAATTCTGAACCTGTATGGTAACTGTAGAGTCACTGAAAATTACAATGTCTTGATTATTTCTTGGGGCTCTAATTTCTAATGGTTAAACATGCAGACTGTCATTATGAACCTAGGCAACCGGCCCAATGTCTCCGTTTATAGACTCTGGGCAGCTCCAAAATTCAGTAATTAAGCAAACTGGCAAATTAAGGAACATCGTTATGGTACTTGTTGGACAGTGCAAAATACAGCTTCTGCATTGTTACTCGGCCCTTAACCATGGAGCAGCATCTGCCAACTATTAGCCAGTAGGGTACTATGCACAAGTCAATTTCTTGGGTCTGAGAGGCGTCGTTATAAAATAATTACTTTTACAAATATATTTTTTCCTTGGACCGCAGTTGAATGAGCAGCATACTTGGACAAAATTGATCTCAAATGTAAATCACAGAGGTGGATAAATGAATTGTAAACTCTATCCTCAGTGCAGCCTTAAGCAGGCTTTTAATGATAAAGGTTTAAAAAGACTCTCAAGAAGGGAAGATGGGATTAGTTTAGCTATAAACAGGCAAATCAATCCTGAAAGGGAAATTAATTTGTTTCTGTGAATTTCTAGGAGAATGGTAAAATGATCTTGGAACATTTTATCGAAGTCAGGTCTTCTATAAATATACTGTATATTATAATGCGGCTTAGCCTTGGTTATTGGCATGTGAAAGAGCATTAATGAGCTTTGACTTCAATCCAAGGATTAAACAATTGTTCACATGAAGAGGTCAGAAAATAACACAGTTAATTCACATTTAGGCTAGGGCCACACGACGACAATAAGTCGCGCGACACATAGGGCACAACTATACTTGGATTGATTTTTTGCTACTGTCGCGTCACAGTCGCAGCATGTTGCATGTCGCAGTGCGACATCATTATAAAAAGTGTTGCGCGACACATGTTGTGGTGTAGCCCTAGCTAGGGATGAGCGAATCGACTTCGGATGAAACATCCGAAGTCGATTCGCATAAAACTTCGTTCTAATACTGTATGGAGCAGGAGCTCCGTACAATATTAGAATGTATTGGTTCCAATGAGCCGAAGTTATTGGTTTGAGACTGCGCAATAACTTCATAAATTCATTTCTACTTTAAAAAATTTTTTTTTAAAGTACAAATTAATTTATAAAGTTATTGTGTAAAGTCTCTCAAAGCAATAACTTCGGCTGATCGGAGCCAATACATTCTAATACTGTATGGAGATCCTGCTCCGTACAGTATTAGAATGAAGTTTTATGCTAATCGACTTTGGATGTTTCTTCCGAAGTCGATTCACTCATCCCTAGCCTTAGAATTTTCCACTTTCTCTCTGAATTCAATGATTTAGCACAATCCTTAAAACTATATTTACTTTTAATGAAGATTTTATTGTAGCTATGTTTCTATATTGATGTACAGGAGAGTACCATTGTAGTGAAACTAATGGTAACCTGTCTAGCAAATTGCACACCAGCTGCCAGACTGAAGAGCAATCGCACTATGAGAACCTAACTAGATAACCCTGAGTGGTCCCTCCAGGTGGAATAGAATCTATCTTTCAGGGTAGATGATGGTAGGTGGTGCCTACAGGTTGAGTAGCCATACTAGCGGAGGTCAGAAACAGAATGCTCAAACATCAAAGCCTAAACAGTATCCAATAGCAATGTCAGAAACAAGCTCTGTACTCACCGCTTCCTGGTCCTTGGCTGTCGGCTGTGCAGTGGCAGCGCACAGCGTAAGGACGCTCTATGACCTCATGCTGTGCGCACCAGTTCACAGCACAGCCGACAGCAGGAGTAAGAAGATTGCGAGCGGTGAGGAGCTGCGGCGTCCGGGAGCAGGAGAGGTAAGTGGGTTTTTTGTTTTGTGTTCTGTGAACATGGCAATGGAGGCTGATATGGGGCTTAAATATGGCCATGGGGGCTGATATAATAGCTGAAATATGGCAATGGAGGCTAATCTTGGGGCTTAAATATGGCCATGGGGGCTGATATAAGGGCTGGAATATGGCAATGGGGGATGATATGGGGGTGGAAATATGGCAATGGTGGCTGATATGGGGGCTGATGAGAGGCATGGGGGCTGATATGGGGGCTCATGAGAGGCATGGGGCTCTTATCTTAGGTCTGATTGGGGGTCATTCACATTGGAAGTTTAATCTGAGGTCTTATTGGGGTCTTATTAACATTGGGGGTCTAATTGAGGCTGTCATCTGAGGTCTGACGAAAAATATTTTTTTTCTTATTGTCCTCCTCTAAAACAAAAATGTGCGTCTTATGGGCTGGTGCGTCTTATAGGGCGATAAATACGGTGTGTGTGTGTGTATATATATATATATATATATATATATATATATATAAATATAAATAGCAGCACTCCAAGTGTCGACCAAGTGCTAAGTATATATAAGTATAATAGATGCAGTGTGTACTAAAATATACCTGTAGTATATACAGCAGTGTTCTGGTATTTTAGGTACAAGGTAGAATAGATGCAGTCTGTACAGGTATATATGGGGTAATTTTTTTAACTGGTGTTAAGTAGAACTAGTTTAGTTATCCATAGCAACTAATCAGATTCCACCTTTCATTTTCCAAAGGAGCTGTCAAAAATGAAAGGTGGAATCTGATTGGTTGCTATGGGCAACTAAGCCAATTCTACTTTACACCTGTTTCATAAATGACCTCAATAGTATATACAGCAGTGTAGCGATATGTGAGGTACGAGGTATAATAGATGCAGTGTGTCCAGATATATAGTATATACAGCAGTGTACTGATATGTGAGGTACGAGGTATAATAGATGCAGTGTGTCCAGGTATATAGTATATCCAGCAGTGTACTGATACATAAGGTATGAAGTATAATAGATGCAGTGTGTACAGACATAGTATATACAGCAGTGTGCTGATATGTGTGGTACGAGGTATCATAAATGCAGTGTGTACAGATATACATTATATAAAGCAGTGTACTGATATGTGAGGTACACTGTATAATAGATGCAGTGTGTACAGGTACATAGTATATACAGCAGTGTACTGATATGTGAGGTATGAGGTATAATAAATGCAGTGTGTACAGATATACAGTATATAAAGCAGTGTACTGATATGGGAGGTACGCAGTATAATAGATGCAGTGTGTACAGGTACATAGTATATACAGCAGTGTACTGATATGTGAGGTATAGTAGATACAGTGTGTGCCGGCATATAGTATATACAGCAGTGTACTGATGTGTGAGGTACCAGGTATAATAAATGCAGTGTGTACAGATATATAGTATATACAGCAGTGTACTTATATGTGAGGTATAGTAGATACAGTGTGTGCTGGCATATACAAACCGGATTCCAAAAAAGTTGGGACACTAAACAAATTGTGAATAAAAACTGAATGCAATGATGTGGAGATGGCAAATGTCAATATTTTATTTGTAATAGAACGTAGATGACAGATCAAACGTTTAATCCGAGTAAATGTATCATTTTAAAGGAAAAATAAGTTGATTCCAATTTTCACGGTGTCAACAAATCCCCAAAAAGTTGGGACAAGTAGCAATAAGAAGCTGGAAAAAGTAAATTTGAGCATAACGAAGAGCTGGAAGACCAATTAACACTAATTAGGTCAATTGGCAACATGATTGGGTATAAAAAGAGCTTCTCAGAGTGGCAGTGTCTCTCAGAAGCCAAGATGGGTAGAGGATCACCAATTCCCACAATGTTGCGCAGAAAGATAGTGGAGCAATATCAGAAAGGTGTTACCCAGCGAAAAATTGCAAAGACTTTGCATCTATCATCATCAACTGTGCATAACATCATCCGAAGATTCAGAGAATCTGGAACAGTCTCTGTGCATAAGGGTCAAGGCCGTAAAACCATACTGGATGTCAGTGATCTCCGGGCACTTAAACGACACTGCACCACAAACAGGAATGCTACTGTAAAGGAAATCACAGAATGGGCTCAGGAATACTTCCAGAAACCATTGTCAGTGAACACAATCCACCGTGCCATCGCTCTACAGTGCAAAGAAGAAGCCATTTCTAAGCAAGATCCACAAGCTCAGGCGCTTTTACTGGGCCAGGGATATTTTAAAATGGAGTGTGGCAAAATGGAAGACTGTTCTGTGGTCAGACGAGTCACGATTCAAAGTTCTTTTTGGAAATCTGGGACGCCATGTCATCCAGACCAAAGAGGACAAGGACAACCCAAGTTGTTATCAACGCTCAGTTCAGAAGCCTGCATCTCTGATGGTATGGGGTTGCATGAGTGCGTGTGGCATGGGCAGCTTGCATGTCTGGAAAGGCACCATCAATGCAGAAAAATATATTCAGGTTCTAGAACAACATATGCTCCCATCCAGACGTCATCTCTTTCAGGGAAGACCTTGCATTTTTCAACAAGATAATGCCAGACCACATTCTGCATCAATCACAACATCATGGCTGCGTAGAAGAAGGATCCGGGTACTGAAATGGCCAGTCTGCAGTCCAAATCTTTCACCTATAGAGAACATTTGGCGCATCATAAAGAGGAAGGTGCAACAAAGAAGGCCCAAGATGATTGAACAGTTAGAGACCTGTATTAGACAAGAATGGGAGAGCATTCCTATTTCTAAACTTGAGAAACTGGTCTCCTCGGTCCCCAGACGTCTGTTGAGTGTTGTAAGAAGAAGGGGAGATGCCACACAGTGGTGAAAATGGCCTTGTCCCAACTTTTTGGGGATTTGTTGACACCATGAAATTCTGATTCAACATATTTTTCCCTTAAAATGGTACATTTTCTCAGTTTAAACTTTTGTTCCGTGATTTATGTTCTATTCTGAATAAAATATTAGAAGTTGGCACCTCCACATCATTGCATTCAGTTTTTATTCACGATTTGTATAGTGTCCCAACTTTTTTGGAATCCGGTTTGTAGTATATACAGCAGTGTACTGATATGTCAGGTACAAGCTGTAATTTAAACCGCGTACCTGTCTATACACTGCTGTATATACTATATATCTGTACACACACTGCATCTGTTATACCTATTTTGTGTGCCAGGGCTGTTTTGTAAACCCAGTCCGGCCCTGATGGCACACAATATAACACAGCAGCAAGCACACTTCATGGAGCAAGTGGAGAGGCTCGGAATAGGTATTGGGATGTGCTATAAATGGAGCATGGGGGTCCAATTCAGATTCTTGCTATGGGGCCCAGTGATTTCTATCTACACCCCAGTGGTGGTGTAGCTAGAAATGTCTGGGCCCCACAGCAAATTTTTGAATGGGGCCCCCCTCCCCCAGTAATTTTTTCGCAACCCCTCTTTCCTACACTGTCTATACTGTCACTGTATATAATTTAAATGTGTAATACTGTTGAGGGGGCCCTGACCAAATCTTTTAGTCCTCCTCCTCCTGGATGGGCCCCTTCTGGGTCCGGGCCCCAAAGCAGCCGCTTCCCCTGCTTCCCCTATAGTTACGCCCCACTACACCTCTGAGTGTATCTACTAGATTACAGGATTTTTGAGCTCACAATAGGTGGAACCTTGAATGGACTATGGCAGCAAAAGACCAGTCTTGTCAAGTAGGAACACATAGGCAGAAACGTATTTCAAGCATTTCAGTGTGTCTATTTTGATCAAATATCTTCAAGAACTTTAAAGGGAACCTGTCACCAGATTTTGTACCCAACATGTCCTTATACTGCTGAGGTATAGTGTCAATTCCAAAATACTCTATTATAGAATTAAGTTAAAGGGAAGCTGTCACCTCAAAAATGCATATAAAACAGCATTACCTCATAGTTGCCCCTAGTCTGTTAATAATCATATGCTTGATCCGGTAGTCTTATGCTCCATAGATTAATAAAAACGATGTTTTAAGCGCCATCAGAGCTATCTTGCCGGTCAGCTTGAAGTCAAGAGGGCCAGCCGGGCTTCAGCGGCGCACGGCGTATGCGCAAAACTTATGCGATCCCAGCCACACTGCAGGCTGTCAATCTAACAAAAGAGGGGATGGTTAGGGGGCGTGCTTACCTTGACTTGAAGCAAGGAAGCTGCCGCCCCTTTGACTTTAAGCTGACCGACAAGCTAGCGCTCATGGCGCTTAAAACATTGTTTTTTGAATCTATGGAGCATCAGACTACCGGATCAAACATATGATTATTAACAGACTGTGGGCTACTATGAGGTACTGCTGGCGGTTTTATATAAGTTTTTGAGATGACAGGTTCCCTTTAAACTACAGCATGAGCTGTAGGCAAATTACCATAGAAGAGCCATAATATGAATAAAGAGTCTCAGGTTGTGTCGTGCTTCTAGTGTTTTATTATTTCATATGGTTAGTTCAGATTCATTCCATACACCTTTTGTGTTAAATTGTACAATGTCTTGTGTAATAACCCTTCACAGGCATGTGTCTGGTGTCCCTGCCGCTCCCATTTGAATCCAGCCCTTTGCACCTTTACTCCACCTCCCACAGCTTCCAATGTCACCAAGCAACACATCATAAAGCAGAGGGGAGAAGTTGGGTTCAGTTCAAATGGAAGCGGCTTGGACTCTTTTATACTAATTTGCATGTGGATCAAAACATCAAGAACAGCAGATAAAGGTATGTTTGGGATTGTGCCTATAATAAGTAGGGGTGCATCAGGAACAGTTTGAAACGTACAGAAGTGGTGACAAACTCCCTTTAATTTTCACATGGTTGGCTACATTACAGATACTGGTGCCTTAGAGATTGGATTTTTGACATACCGTATTGTTGAGGTGGATGACCAGTAGGTCTCCCATTGCAGCACATGGTATTTGTGCTTTTTATATTTATTTGTTTTCCGTAAAGGAACACAGAGTCTAAAGATAATTTATAAAAATAAACAATACATAAACTTTCCCACAATGATTGTCAGCATGAAGGATTGCTCAAACAAGTGGTCAATTTTTGGCTTACAGATGGCTTATGGGTAGGGCTTAAAGGGATTGTCTCATTTCAGCAAATTACATTTACCATGTAGAAAAGGTTAATACAAGGAACTTACTAATGTATTGTTATTATACAGTACAGACCAAACAACTGAAAATATGTCATATTCTAGGTTCTTCAAAGTAGCCACCTTTTGCTTTGATTACTGCTTTTCACACTCTTGGCATTCTCTTGATGAGCTTCAAGAGCTAGTCACCTGAAATGGTCTTCCAACAGTCTTGAAGGAGTTCCCAGAGATGCTTAGCACTTGTTGGCCCTTTTGCCTTCACTCTGCGGTCCAGCTCACCCCAAACCATCTCGATTGGGTTCAGGTCCGGTGACGGTGGAGGAAAGGTCATCTGGCGCAGCACCCCATCACTCTCCTTCATGGTCAAATAGCCCTTACTTTCAAAGTTTTCCCCATTTTCCCGGCTGACTGACTGACCTTAATTTCTTAAAGTAATAATGGCCACTCGTTTTTCTTTACTTAGCTGCTTTTTTCTTGCCATAATACAAATTCTAACAGTCTATTCAGTAGGACTATCAGCTGTGTATCCACCTGACTTCTCAACGCAACTGATGGTCCCAACCCCATTTATAAGGCAGGAAATCCCACTTATTAAACCTGACAGGGCACACCTGTGAAGTGAAAACCATTTCAGGGGACTACCTCTTGAAGCTCATCAAGAGAATGCCAAGAGTGTGCAAAGCAGTAATCAAAGCAAAAGGTGGCTACTTTGAAGAACCTAGCATATGACATATTTTCAGTTGTTTCACACCTATTTGTTATGAATATAATTCCACATGTGTTAATTCATAGTTTTGATGCCTTCAGTGTGAATCTACAATTTTCATAGTCATGAAAATAAAGAAAACTCTTTGAATGAGAAGGTGTGTCCAAACTTTTGGTCTGTACTGTACATATTGCCTCCTTTGCTGGCTAGGTTCATTTTTCCATCACAATATACACTGCTCATTTCCATGGCTATGATCACTCTGCAATCCATCAGCGGTGGCTGCGCTTGCACACAAAAAAGTCAGACTATGTTCACTCCTGCAGTTCCAGCCACTATAAAGGCCGGCTCTTTTTCTTATAGTGTGCAAGCATGACCACCACTGCTGGATAACAGGGTGGTTGTAACCATGGGAAGGGGTAATGTATAACGTGACATAAAAATGAATCCAGCCAGAAAAGAAAGTAATATGGATAATAATATTAGTAACAATATTAGTAAGTGCCTTGTATTAACTTTCTTTATATGATAAACACCATATATATATAATTTAGACTTGTGTTAATGAGTTTTAGTATTCCAAATCCTTATTGTAACACTTGCAGGTAAACTATAAGGCCTAAGAGGTAGATTCCACTGGTAGATCTTTATCAGGCACCCAGCGGCCTTAAAAACCTATCGGCACCTCGCATTGCAGGACAGCAATATCTGAAATAAGGAGCTGTGATCAGAAGTAACTCCGATCATGTTTATTGCAGGTGGACCTTTGCTTCTTTGTTTATTTTACAGCCGGGCACCCACAGCCTATGGCGTAGATACAGCTCCTGTGCCATACACTGAACACATCTTTACATCCTATTAGTAAGAAAAACACATTTGGGATGTAATGGCACATCCAACTGAAGAAAGCATTCAAGTGGTTGTACAGATTTAGAGAAATATGGAAGCTCCAAAACCAGCTCCATAGCTTTCACTGTGTGTGGTGTTGCAGCTCAGCCCCCACACAGTACCATGCACTTCTTCTGCACAGTGTTGGTTTCTAACCTTGTAAATCCCTAAAAAAAAAACATATAAACCTACTGGAACATTTTAGTTTTATTCTTTGATAACAGTTAATTACTTGACAATGTCAAATGAAGTGGCGGAATCTGAAAACATCTCTGTGAAAACATCTGTGTCAATCAGATTGACCTATAGGACAAGTTAAATGGTAATAGCTATATTTAATTTTAAGAGACAATTATGGAAAATATAGAGTCGAGGGATTCAAGAGGCTACAATGATGCTGTGACACGTCACAGATTCCTCATGATCCATTCGGAAGATCCATTATGATCAGCTTTTTCTTAATTAACCTATCAAGGGTCCACCAGATTCTTCTTTTTTTATTTTCCAACTATGCTGTTCTGGATGGGAATCTGTCAGCAAAGAAATAACACAGGATTGTGTTATCCAAGACAAATGATACTGCAGTAATTGCATCAAATATTCTGACTTCTTAGTTGGTATAAAGACGGAAGAGCTCTTTAGAATAGTGACTGATATACACATTATACACACGTGTATGATAAAAATATAAACCTGCCAAATTAAGCTGTGTCATCCCGAGATGTGCAGGTACTGTAATTCTTTTTGAAAGAGTTTTGACATATCTGGGGCATTTTCTGTCTTTACTGCAGTAGAACATTTTAATGTATGACTCTCTGGAAAAAAGACTCTGCGGGAGAAAGACTAATGACACTACAAGAGGCTTGTGTTGACAGCTCCACAGACATAAAGCAAACCTTAAATCTACAACTCAGAAGTTTGGCTAAATACTTTTTTTTCTGTTTGTTCCTTCTTAGCATAAGGTAGCTGAATTCGTTTTTTGGAAATAACTCGCCTATGTACTAGATTTACCGATGATGAGATGCATGTAGGTTGACTGAATGAATGAGCAGCAGGATGATTTAATATAAGCCGACTATCAAACATATTGGTGTGCCATGGAAACCTTAATACCAAGTCAGTTCAATTTCTACACTCCTGCATGACTTCCCGGTATTACAGTTTTGTATGCGCTTAGTATTGTACAGACAGAGTCCAAATATGGAACATATAGAAGTCTATAGACTAGTACTATACCTTCTTAGGTCTCTGATTTTGATAGCTCGGCTATCTCCATCAGCCCCATTGACGTGAATAGAGCGGTGGACACGCTTGCACAGTGCGCTTCCCATTCATTTCTATGGGGCTTCCGAAAAGAGCACTGCTTTGTTATTTTTAGCATTCCCATATAAATGAATGGAGGGCAAATGCAGTCCGCACTCCTCCACTTTGCGGGCTCCGTTCTAGAAATATACTAGGTGCAGGTCCCAGAGGTGGGCCTCGCACCTATCAGACATTGTATGAGATGGACCAACCCCTTTAAAGAGCAGAATCTGGAAGAGTAAAAGCTCATATACTCATTACTTCTGATTAGTGATGAGTGAATCCACTTGTATGAATTAAATTACTTCCAAAATCAGGCTGGTCCCACTGCTCAAAAGATTCCTCCTCCCCCTTGATTGACAAGGCCAGACAAGCCTTGTCAATCTCACGCCTCTGTGCCATTGCTACAAGTAACGGCACAAGGGCACAGCTGCTGCTGGTATTTGGACAGGTACACACAAAGTGAAACACACCCACAGTCCGCATCTGCGTTGTTCGGGTAGCAGCAGCAGATCCTCTGCTTTCGTGCTGTTACTTGGAGCAATGGTGCAGACCAGGTGAGATTTCTGGCCCTGTAAATCAAGGGGAGGGGTGTCTCTTTAGCAGCATGGACAGACTCTTGCTGCTCAAGGAGGCAGATTTTTTAACACTTTCAATTCGTAAGAATCGATTCGCTCATCATTACTCTTGATGATAAACGCACCACAAAAGGGATGTTTGTACTTCTCAGAATGTATTATCACTTAGACATTTTCTGTAATACTATGCCAATCAGAGGCATCATATGGTGGCGCATAGTGTGCCTACAACTCTGGAGTATAGGCCATTGGTACTCCATGTTCCAGCATACAGTCTCTGTGCTGAAATGCTGAACTAAACAATTACCAAAACGTTAGTATGAAATTTTCAAAAATTGATAACTCCTAAAACATACAGTCACATGCAAAAGTTTGGGCCCCTCTAGTCAAAATTACTGCTACAATGAACAGTTAAGCAAGTTGAAGATGAAATGATCTCCAAAAGGCATACAGTTCAAGACAACACATTCTCTTTGTATTTTAACAATTTTCTTTTTCATTTTTATATTTAAAAAATAAAAAGTAAAAGGATCCAAAGTAAAACTTTGGACACCCAGCATGGGTAGTATCTAGCAGCACCCCCTTTTTAAGTATCACAGCTTGCTATCCATTTGTAGAAGCCATCCTCTTTTCAACTTCAGCTTTTTTACAGTTGGTGTTATGCTTGCTTCCAGAATTTAATGGAATTTCATTAAATCCATTCTTCCCTCTTCCCCATGCCATTGGCTGCAACACAACTTCAAAGCATGATTGATCCATCCCCATGCGCAATGGTTGGACAGGTGTTCTTTTTATGAAATGCTTTTTTATCCAAACATACCTTTGCTCATTGTGGCCAATGAGTTATATTTTAACCTCATTGATGCACAGGACTGTTTTGATATTCTTTTGAAAACTTCAGTTGCTGAATTTTGTGGTGAGCACGCAGGAGAGGTTTTCTCCTGATGAGTATGTCATGAAGGTTATACTTGTGCAGTTGTTGCTGAACAGTAGAAAAATCTACCTCAACTCCAGAGTCCGCTAAATCTTCCTGAAGGTCTTTTGCAGTCAAGCGGGGGTTCTGATTTGCCTTTCTAGCAATCCTACCAAAAGCCATCTATGATATTTTACTTGGTCTTCCAGACCTTCTATTACCTTCACTGTTCCCGTTCACTACAATTTCTTAATTACATTTTGAACTAAGGAAATGACAACCTGAAATCGCTTTGCTATATTCTTATAGCCTTCTTGCTTTGTGGGCCTCAACCATTTTCATTTTCAGAGTGTTAGGCAGCTGCTTAAAAAAAAACTATGGCTGCAGTTTTTTGGGACAATATTAGAGGATTCTGGGTATTTATTAAGCTTTGAAATATGCATTATCAGTCCTTCTCTAACAATGATTGTGAACAAGCCTTCACCCTAACAGGATATTTTAGTTCTGAGATCTCAGTCAAAGTTTTTTGAGTGCTCAAATTTCCTTGGGTTCCCATACGTTTGCAAGGTAATCCTTTCCTTTTTTCACTCTAAATTTGTATGAAACCAAAACAATACACTAATATCTTTACCTTTAAGCCTTTTGGAGATCATTTCATCTTCAACTTACTTGACTGTTCACAGTAGCAATAAGTTTGACCAGGAGTGCCCAAACTTTTGCATGCCATTGTATGTTAAGTAAACCTGTAAAACATTAACAGTGTATTTAGCAATTTGATCTCTACACTTCACTGAAAAACACATAAAAATCCAGTTGTTTAGCCCCAAAAACTTAGGTCAACTTTTCAGATGGAACAAAACATTTGGAGTGTTAGATCGTTTAGGAGCTACTCAAACCATACTACCATAAATATCAGAATGTAATTTTAAAAAAATATAAAAGATACCACAACAAACTAGTGATTAGTGATGGACGAAGATCGGCCGGGACATTTCATGAACGCGCGTTCGCGATCAAATGTTCACGAACCGCAAATTCGCGGCGGGCCCCATTCACTTTAATGGCAGGCGAACCTAAAAAAAACCTTCAGGTCATATTTGCAGCCACCAAATACTTACTAGAAGTGTATAAATAGTCCCACAACATGGACAGTGACAAAACAGAGCGGGATCAATGGCAAAAATTCCCACAAAAAATATGTATTTTAATCAGGGGCCATTTTTATGCATCCTAAAAGGAACTCTCAAAAATGTGCCCTGCCGGAGCCTAGAAATTTTTTATTTTAGGCCAGTGGAGTACGGGCCCCAAAAATTAGGCATTCACCTGACAGAAAAGAACAAGTAATTATGTGGCTGGAGGTATATAAGGCGGTCAGTGGATAACAATTTTACTACAGGCCAGTGGAGTACAGACCCCAAACATTAGGAATTCACCAGACAGAAAAGAACAAGTGCTTATGTAGCTGGAGGTATATTAGGCGGTTAGTGGATAACAATTTTACTGTAGGCCAGTAGAGTACAGGCCTCAAAAATTATGCATTCATCTGACAGGACAGAACAAGTAATTATGTGGCTGGAGGTATATAAGGCGGTCAGTGGATAACAATTTTACTACAGGCCAGTGGAGTAAAGACCCCAAACATTAGGAATTCACCAGACAGAAAAGAACAAGTGCTTATGTAGCTGGAGGTATATTAGGCGGTTAGTGGATAACAATTTTTCTACAGGCCAGTGGAGTACAGGACCCAAACATTAGGAATTCACTAGACAGAAAAGAACAAATGATTATGTGGCTGGAAGTATATTAGGCGGTCAGTGGATAAAAATTTTACTACAGGCCAGTGGAGTACAGACCCCAAACATTAGGCATTCACCGGACAGAAAAGAACAAGTGACTATGTGGCTGGAGGTACATTAGGAGTTCACTGAATAACAATTTTACTGTAGGCCAGTTGAGTACTGAGCCCAAAAATTAGTGGGGACTGGTACAGTGCCAAGTGATTGGCGCAAGGCTAACGTGGTGCCCATATTCAAAAAAGGATCAAGGTCCTCCACAGGTAATTAGACCAGTTAGTTTAACTTCTGTTTTGGGAAAAATGTTTGAAGGAATCTTAAGGGACTATATACAGGAGTATGTGACTATACATAATATTATAAGTGATAACCAGCATGGGTTTGCCAAGGACAGAAGTTCTCAGACTAACTTGATTTGTTTTTATGAGGAGGTGAGTAGTAGCCTGGACAGAGGGGCGGCTGTGGATGTAGTGCTTCTGGATTTTGCAAAGGCTTTTCATACTGTCCCTCATAGACGCTTAATAAGTAAAGTAAGGTCTGTTGGCTTTGAAAGTATAGTTTGTAATTGGATTGAAAACTGGCTGAAGGACCGTGTCCACAGAGTTGTGGTCAATGATTCCTATTCAGAAAGGTCCCAGGTTATAAGTGGTGTACCCCAAGGTTCAGTGCTGGGCCCTTTATTATTTAATTTATTTATTAATGATATTGAGGATGGGATTAATAGCACCATATCTATTTTTGCAGATGACACTAAACTGTGTAGAACTGTACGGTCTATGGAAGAGGTCCACAAACTACAAGCTGACTTGAACACAGTGATTGGGCATCAACTTGGCAAATGAGGTGCAATGTGGATAAATGTTAAGTTATGCATCTTGGTAGTAATAATCTCTGTGCTTCATATGTCCTAGGTGATGTAGCACTGGGAGAGTCACGTATAGAGAAGGATTTGGGTGTCCTTGTGGATGGTAGATTAAATTATAGTATACAATGTCAATCAGCTGCTTCTAAGGCCACCAGGATATTGTCATGCATTAAACGAGGCAAGGACTCACGGGGCAGGGATGTAATACTACCACTTTACAAAGCGCTGGTGCGGCCTCATCTGGAATACGCAGTCCAGTTCTGGGCACCAGTACATAGAAAGGATGCACTGCAGCTGGAAAAAGTACAGAGAAGAGCAATAAAATGATAAGGGGCATGGAGGGTCTTAGTTATGAAGAAAGATTAAAATAATTGAATTTATTTAGTCTTGAGAAGAGACATCTAAGGGGGGGACATGATTAACCTGTACAAGTATATAAATGGGCCATACAAAAAATATGGCGAAAAGGTGTTCCATTTAAAATGTGCTCAAAAGACAAGGGGGCACTGCCTCCGACTGAAGAAGAAAAAGTTCAGTCGCCAGAAGCGTCAAAGCTTCTTTACTGTAAGAACTGTGAATCTGTGGAATAGACTTCCTCAGGACATGGTCACAGCAGGAACAGTGGACAGTTTCAAAAAGGGATTAGACAAATTCTTAAAAGTAAAAAACATAAATGCTTATGAAAACGTGTAGAAATCTGAGTCTCACTTCCTTCTGGGATTCGCATCCCCACCTATCCCTTGGTTGAACTTGATGGACGTTTGTCTTTTTTCAACCGTATTAACTATGTAACAGAAAAGAACAAGTGATTATGTGGCTGGAAGTATATTAAATGGTCAGTGGATAACAATTTTACTGTAGGCCAGTACTGGCCCCAAAAATTAGGCATTCAACTGACAGAAAAGAACTTGTGATGATGTGGCTGGAGGTACATTAGGCGGTCACTGGATAAAATTTTTACTGTAGGCCACTGGAGTAGGGGCCACAAAAATGAGCCATTAACCTGACAGTAAAGGCCTTTTATGCCACTGTATATACATAAGACAAGGACTATTCTTCGTTCTGGGTGGTGGCGGATATGTGTCAGCTGACATGAGGAAATTCAATTACACGTGGTCGTCACAGGTGTTGAATTCCTCCGAGATCCATGCCTTATTAATTTTTAGAAATGTGAGGTAGTCCACACTGTCGTGAGCTAGGTGAGTGCGCTTATCGGTCACGATCCACCCTGCTGCGCTGAACGTCCTTTCGGACAGGACACTCGACGAGGGGCAGGCCAAGTGTTCTATGGAAAATTGTGCCACCTCTGGCCACAAATCAATCCTGCACAGCCAGTAGTCCAGTGGTTCCTCACTTCTCAGAGCGTACACATCGGCCGTTAACCCGATGTAGTCAGACACCTGTCGGTCTAGGCGTTCCCTGAGGCTGGATCTGGAGATGGGCTCTCGATAGTTTGGCTGCAAGAATGATCTCAAATCTGAAGTGACCAACACATCTTCAAACCACCCTCTTCTTGCAGGCGTGGTAGGATTGGTACCCACACCTGTTTTGCTGTGGGTGGAAATTCCTCTGCCAAAGCCCGCAACAGCAGAATGCAGCATTTCTCGCAGCAAGTCCTGGAAATGCTGCATTCTGACAGCCCTCTGTGATGCTGGTAACATGTCTGCCATTTTGTGTTTGTACCGGGGGTCTAAGTACGTTGCCACCCAGTACTTTTCCTTGCCCTTTATACGAGGGTCCCTCTTCAAACACTGGATCTTGAAGATGGAGTAGCCCCCCCCCCAGGAATTCATTCAGGAGACAGAGGATGGAGTAGGAGGAGGAGAAGCAGAGACAGGCCTGCATACAATCCGTGGTGGTAACACCAAATCCACACGTGTGCCACGGGTTACATGCTTGACGGCCGTCAGAAGGGTCACCCAGTGGGCAGTAAAAGTTATGTACGTTCCCTGCCCGTGTTTGCTAGACCATGTGTCTGTGGTCAGATGCATCTTGGCACCGACACTGTGTGCCAGAGTTATATTCAATTGCTGCTGAACATGGCCATATAGCTCTGGGATGCCCTTCTGGGAGAAATATTTCCTTCCGGGGACCTTCCATTGCGGTGTTCCAATAGCCACAAATTTTCTAAAGGCCTCCGAGTCCACCAGTTTATATGGCAGTAGTTGGCGGGCTAGCAGTTCCGACAAGCCAGCGGTCAGTCGTTGGGAAAGAGGGTTATCCGGTGTCAACTTTTTATGCTCGTTCTGGGTGGTGGCGGATATGTGTCAGCTGGCATGAGGAAATTCAATTACACGTGATCGTCACAGGTGTTGAATTCCTCCGAGATCCCTGCCACGTAAGCCTGCCTTCTGCTAGATGAACGCGACGACGACACGGTGGAAGGTGTAGTGGAGGACAAATGGGAAGGAGAGAGGAGAAGCAGAAGAGGCAGGAAGTGGAGCGCCGGGAGTGTGGCTTTGTGGGTTCTGATGGCGTTGCTCTGTCATATATCTTCTCGATTCTGTCCTTCTGGATGGTAATGATATGAGTGGCACCGTTGACAGCTTCCTCTGGCTTACCATTTTTCAGGATAGTGACATCCGGCGTTTGACTGCTCCTAAAATGAACTTCAACAGAGTTAGGCCTCTCTTCAACCACATGACAACTACGTTGGGTTTGTGCATTGCAAGAATAATCATAGGCAATGGGTGCCTTTACCTGAGCCCAAACTGCTTCATTAATGAAGTCTATTATGGAACTCAACCTTTTCAGAAGGTCAATTCCTATGATCAGCCGATCATATGGAAGGTCCACAATCAGTGTGGGGTGTTTAATTGTCTTCTTGCCAATTTTGAATGTCAACCATGATGTACCTTTTGCCTGCAAAGTGTCTCTACCTACACTTATCAGAGAGCCATCGAACGATTTAAATCTCGGTCTCTTTGCTGTTAAATCCAGAACCTGTTGGAAATAACTATGTGATAAGATAGTTGCCTGTGATCCTGTATCAATTAAACCCCTGATCGGCCCGATATGCTCATCTTGAAGATAAGAGTCCACGTAATATCGGCCTTTGACCTGAAACAAATCACATAGGAAATTAGGGTGAGTGTTCTTTTCCTGTTTTCTGAGAGCGTGACCTCTCTGCAGCGTCACGACCTCTATGAATCCTTCACATTCCTGCTGCAGGGAACAGGAGTGGTAGCCCCCACCTTAGGGGAAAGCTGGACTAAGTCACAGTTTATAGACGGTTCACAGCCTGACGCTGATACGATAGGATCACTTGTTGGAGAAGACACAGAATTGTATGGATCGACAAGATTAGTCTGCAAAATAGATAACATATTAGACACCTCCTCCCTGGCCCCAACTTTAGGGTGAGGAGCGCTGCAAGGCAAAATATGATTCTTCCTCAACCACCTTGATAACCTTGCATTGGCCTGGGCTCTGACCCTGCCCTATTTGCTTTATGAGGCTGAGCTGGGACCTGGAGTTGCCCCTAAAAAAGGTTCAGGCTGTTTTCCTTGGGACCCCTGGGACAACTTACTTACAATGTCATACAGCTGGGTCATTTGTTCAGCCAGTTGATCAAACCTGTTTGGTTTGCGTACATTTTGATTTTGTGGGGCGGCCTGGTTATTGGTGGGTGACCTACTCCTAGGTGAATTTGAGGGTTCCTGCCTATCTTCCCTTTGGTGTCTGGGCCTTTTGTTCCAGTTCCTGTATCCCTGGGAACCCCTATTGTTAAAGGGCCTAGATCCCTGGGGGCCCCTATTGTAATAGGGACGGTAGTTAGACCTCCCAGCACCAGAATTATCTCCCTCTGACCCATTGAGGTTTTGTGGTTTTATCTGTTTGGGTCCTACCTGTCATCGCTGGGTTTGTTGGACAGGTCCTGTAGATTGATGGTATTTGTGTGGCTGCGTTTCAAATCCCAAGCTAGGGTTTACCTTAGCTTCAGCTACATTTTGCTCTGGGGACTTTTTGAACCTCCTCTCACCTGTAGCATGGCACTCACTGATATTATACAGTGTGGTGGCAGCCGTCACCAACCTATCCAAGCAAGCTTCAATATCAAGATCTCTAGCTAGGCTAAGTTTGATTTGGGTTGCCATTGCATCATAGAACAGCTGCTTAAACTCTTCAGATTCCCAATTTGGGGACCTATATTCTAACCCATAGGCATTTTTAAGGACAGAGAGGAATTCACGGGGACTCTGATTGGGCCTACATGTAAGCTTATATATCTCACGTTTTGCAGCAGTAATGGTTCGGTAAGGTCCAAATTCCAGTTTAATTTCATGCAAAACATCTTGCCAATTTTGAATTCCTCTATCCCTAAAGGAAATAAAATGGTGACGGTATCTATCATCAAATGCCCATGGTAGGAATCTGATCCTGTCAACATCAGAATACAACTTTAAAGAATCCATAGTGGACTCATACAGTTCTAAGTGGTTTGCTATTTGAGGAGACCCTTTCTTAGAGAACTTGGGCACAGTGGCATTCAGAAACTTAAGGATGCTTGAGGAACTCTGATCCTTTCCTGAATACTGAGGATTTTTCTTCCTAGAAACCACTTCAGCATATGTTGGTCGCCTGGGACCCTGATCTTTCTTATGGGCAAACTCATACCTGCGTGGTAGGGAATGAGACACACGTTTTCCCGCATCACTGTCAGAATCAAATGCACTTTGATCACTTCCACAAGACACATATGGGGCAGGGGATTTAACCCTTGAATCTCTCTCCAGTGGAATGTGTGGAGAGACACTTCTAGGGGCTTCTGTGTTGTTGGCACCTAGTAAGGTGGTTACAGTTTGGAATGCCTGACTTAATTGGGTCAATGCCCCCTGTGTCATCATGCCATCACTTCTGGGTGGCTTGTGGTCTGGAATGGAGACTGCCTTAAGAGCATGTGATGACATGTCTAGATGTTGGGGCGTAAGAATTGGGGGGTTTGGAAATCCCTCAGTATCAGACGGATCTTGATCAATATCAATTATAGTATGGCTTGATTTGCCTGTCTGCTCAATTTTGGAATGCCGGAGATGTAACTCCTCTAAGTCACTTTTTGCCCTTTGATATGCATCATGGCTGTGATAAAGGTTGTATTTTAAGTCCTTAATCTCGGCCTGTGCGAATATGAGATCTGCTTCTAGCTGGGCTATATAGATCTCCATTCCCTGCACAGACTCGCGTCTCTTTTGTGAAAGAGTACTGACCGCCAGTAATGCATACAAAACAGGTGGCAATGTGCATAAAAGGTGTTGGTCCTTTTTGTTTTTATCTTGCAACACATCAATATATGTCAGGTATATTTCAACCATGTCACCTAACTGCCATATCTCCCCACGTTCTTCCTTGGCTTTTTCCTGCAGCTCATTAATCCATTCATTTATATCTTTATCAATTTTGTTCCGTGAGTGTATATATTCAACAACATTATGGATCAGCTGCATCGGGCTGGGTGGACTACCTGCTGTAGCATAGTCACTACCCGGGTCACTGTCTGTAACACCCATCTTTCTGATCAATAATCAATACACAGATGTAACACCACGCTGGCTAGCCAAGAAAAAATATGGAACCTTTCACTATTTGCACAATCAATTAAAGAATTACTCGATCTCGGTGGGACCTCCATTTATGTCATATATCTTCTATATAAAAGAATCTTCATATAAAAGAGAGGATAAAAAAAAAAAAAAACATAAAAATTATAATTATCCTTCGGGCAGACATAAATACGCCTCTAAGTTCTTTTTATCAAGTGTCTTAATTTGATTTGTGCAAGCAGTGAAACAAAGGGACAATTGTATATGCAAAAATATATAATCGTTTATTATAAAAACAAAGAATATAAAATCAATACAATTGCAAAACAAATGATGAAGTTACAAAATAATTCCCAAAATGTAAAACACGGTGGTGTTAACACACCCCTATCTCATCAGCACAGTATGATTTAGTGATTTATGACAACCAGAGTCATACTTTTAACAAACAGACTCATATACCAAGAGAAACTTAGGATCTTCTGTTTATTAAACAGACTATAACAATAAAACACGGATTATACAGTAAAATAACTATTATCCCTTGACTCTGTTTTCCTATGACCAATCAAAAATATATGATATTAATATGATAAAATTTTCAGCTCAGCAATCAGGCTATGGAAAATAACTTTCCAAGAGTTTTAGTCCTCTTTTCAAATAATGTCTGATCTTCCATTAACAATATGCATCTTTTCTAAGAGAATAATTAGCATTATGGAGGCGCCTAACACTATATATTCCCACAGTATGGGAACTCTTGGCTATATACCGAGAGAAATATCTTATTAATATCACGAGTAGTAAACACAAATATACGTTACCGGGTCAAAGGTAGACCAGTTCTGAATAACTTTCCTAGTAATCCAAAAAAATAATCCAAGTTTCTTCTGGTAAAGTTTTCTTTTTGATTGAATGAATGGATGGATCTATGGCTTAATATGGATCAATATGGATCTCCATTGCTGCTCCGCACATGAGTAAGTATTCCCCCCCTTATCTAAGAATCATCCCCTTTAGATTAGGGATTCCCAATAACACCATGATGTCATATTAACTCCTAATATGGTATAGAACAAATAATGAAATAATATAATATTGTCCATCTGCCTCCAGATGGCACTGCGGTACTGAAGATGAACATCACAACTTTCAAGCATTAAAACTAAATATCTAATACGTTCACATGACCTCCTTGACCTTCTTAATATACATCATTGAGGAAGGTCTTTTCCTGACACTTTTAATTACCTATATCCTGGACTTGTTGGAGTTGGCTGTCTTCTCCTATCTTTTTGAAATATAGGTTGACTTGATGAAAATTTTATATTACGGCTTTGATGCTTGGCATCAGAACTTGTACATTTCACTTATCTACATCCATGAATAACTATTGTTTTGAAATAACAGTTACTCTTCTCAGAAATCCAATTAACATAAACTTACTTCAATGTTTCTGTACCTTCTACAATACCTTCTAAATGATAAATACATGGTATAATATCTATATAAATCAATACATTGTTACACAGATTACACATTATATGAATTATTGATTAACATATGTTGTAAACTAAATATACCATACAGAGATATATATAATTATGAATATATAAATTGAACCTCATACAGCAGGTGTGCCTCAAGGATATAAACCCTTATCACGTCATGGCTTATCCATGAAACAACCTTGTTCCCTCCAGACAGACATGTCTTAGGAAGTTGGTATACTCCCCATAGATAAACCCATATCCTTAGCAATAATTTTTAAATACAATGTCCGTTTATGTTCACAATTATTTTTATATAAACTGAACTTGCCATGAACTCATCTTGGCTTCCCCAGCCACAGAATAGAACTTTGGTTCAGGCTGATTTTATTCTTATAGGCAATGAGATGAGCATTAATTTTGGTTATAATGTCATTAGATAATATTGTATACGTATGAAAATGCACAACAGCTCCCACTGGGCTCGGTGATGGGAGGCCAGGTGCCTTCTTAAGGCGGCCTTCCCTAGGTAAGTGTTGGTCTTTCTGCGACTTATGCATTGACAGCACAGGCTGCAGATGGCAACACTATTGTCAGCAGCGGACACGTTAAAAAAAAAAAGCCCACACTGCGGAGCCATGTGCCGGCATCCTGGGAGTGCAAGATGTGACCGTGCATGGTGGATGGCTCGCTCCAGATACATTTGCATTCTGCTTTTTACCTCCTGTGCACTGCGAGTTCTGCCTGCTGTTCCTCTTTCTCCTCCCTATCTGCTGCTCTGTCTCTCCATCTGAACTCCCCTCCTCTTCCTCTCTCATGGGCACCCACGTGACGTCCATCGACACGTCATCATCGTCACCTTCACCACCACTGACATTAGAGATCTCGGAGTAGGCAGCAACAGTGGGGACCACCCTCCTTGGGCTGATCTGGGTACTGTCGTCCTCTTCCTCATCTGATGCCAAGAATGGCTGCGCATCGGTAAGATCTGGGAATGGATGAAAAAAATAGTTCTGTAGATGCAGGTATATTGCACCCCTCAATAAGTATCTTGTGGCAGCAGGTATATCAAACCCCTTAATCAGTATTTTGTGGAAGCAGGTATATCGCACCCCTCAATCAGTATTTTGTCAAAGCAGGGATATAGAACCCCTTAATCAGTATTTTTTTGAAGCAGGTATATCGCACCCCTCAATCAGTATTTTGTGGCAGCCGGTGTATCGCAGGCCTCAATCGATATTTTGTAGAAGCAGGTATATCTCACCCCTCAATCAATATTTTGTGGAAGCAGGAATATCGTACCCCTCAATCAGTATTTTATGGAAGCCGGTATATAGAACTTCATAATCAATATTTTGTAGAAGCAGGTATATCTCACCCCTCAATCAGTATTTTGTGGAAACAGGTAGAGATGGCCTTGGGGTACGCCCGGCGGTCGTTTCGCAGCGAACTTTGCTTGTTCGCGGTTCGCCGAACGGGCGAACATATTGCGATTTCCGCCGGCACCATATTCTTTTACATTGTGAAGAACTTTGAGACGTTTCAGCACATGGACATACCCCCTACCTTATAAATAAACCTGATCTGGCTGCCATTTTACATTCAGTCGTTTGCCAGAGTAGGGAGAGGTTGCTGTGTGGATCAGGGACAGACTGTTAGGGACACCAAACGCTAGCTAATAGGGCCACAAAAGTCCTTTTAAGGACTAGCATAGGTGTGCTATCGATAGGTGTAACTTACTGAGGGGTGTAATACAGTCCCTGACAAAAGTCTTGTCGCTTCTCTATTTTGTAGAAACTCCTGCTATTAACCTGACTTTTAATTAATCAATTGGTGTTAGAAATAGCTCATATGAAAAGCTAAAGCCCTCCCAAATGATGTTTAATGCACTGAAATAAATCTTTTTTCAGTGAAACTAATTTATCATTTAATCAAGACAGAAAGGTCAAATTTTGGCAAGACAAAAGTTTTGTCGCCTATACAGAAATTGAACAACTTTACTGCAAATCCCAAAATGTCAGCAAATTAAGTAGTGGTACTGTGAGATCCAAATTTAATATCTTGTATGACTTCCATGAGCTTGAAGGACAGCATCCATGCGGTTTGGCAAGGATTCATACAATTTATTGATGAAGTCATCAGGAATAGCAAAGAAAATAGTCTTGCATGCCTCCCAGAGTTCAATATTCTTTGGTTTCGTCTTCCATCCTTCCTCTTTCATCCTACACCACATATGCTCAATGATGTTCATGTCTGGTGACTGGGCTGGCCAATCCTGGAGCATCTTGATCTTCTTTGGCTTAAGGAACTTTGATGTGGAGATGGAAGTATGCGATGGAGCACCATCCTGCTGCAGAATTTGGCCTTTTTTATGGTTGGGAATATAAGAGGTAGCTAAGATTTCTTGGTATTTTAGACTATTGATGTTGCCTTCCACCCTGCAGATCCCTCGCACACCCCCATACTGGATGTAACCCCAGACCATGATTTTGCCTCCACCAAACTTCACTGTTTTCTGGGTAAATCTCGGCTCCATGCAGGTTCCAGTAGGTCTCCTGCAATATTTGTGGCAACTGTGGTGTAATTCAACAGAAGATTCATCTGAAAAATCCACCTTCTGCCACTTTTCCAGCGTCCATCCTTTTAGCAGGCTGTGGGCCTTGGCAAATGCCACACGGTTTTTCAATTGTCTTTTGTTTAGTGCTGGCTTATGGGCACTGATTCGACCATGGAGGCCATTTCGAGACAGAATCCGACAAACTGTTCTGGTTGACACAGGGACTTCAGGTGACCAGGTCTCGTGGAGCTCTGCTGCAGTGAAAAATGGGCTGGCCTTGGATTTTCGAGCCAACAAACGGTCCTCTTGAGCAGTTGTCTTGCGAGGTCGGCCTGACCTGGCCTTGTCCAAAACGTCTCCAGTCTCTTCAAATCTTTTTTTTATCCTCTGAACTTGACGCTGAGACACATTGAAGGTGTCTGCCACATCAGCAGTGGATCTGGTCTTCAGCCTCTTGATAATCAACACTTTAGTCTCCGGGTGAATCTTAGCCATGTTTGCAGAGGTCTAGTTGCAGTTGATGTGAAGGTCTAGTGTACTGGGGTTCTTTTTATACACACCTGAGACCTAATTGATCCATTATTAGTCACAGGTGAAGCTCATATGACAAGGCGACAACACTTATGTCTTGGCAAAAATTGACTCAATGGGCTTTACCAAGCTGTGAATATTAGAATACTTTTTGTCAGTTTTGTTTTGCACTGAAACATTATTACAAAAGCTGTTGGGATTAAAATGACCCATTTCTTGTAACAAAATCTTGATTAGAAATATATTTTAGCGGCACTTCAGTTCAATTTGTACACAAGCGACAAGACTTTTGTCAGGGACTGTATACTTATAATATAACTTTCTACCATAGAAAGTATATTATAGTGTTTTTGTATTGTGCAGCAGTTGTGTGCGGTTCTGCTGCGATACTGCAGCTACACAGAGTGACAAACGCTATTGGAACAAATCTGGTATCTTCACAGACGGATCCGCACCTATAATGCAAATGCTGGTATCCGTTCAGAACGGATCCGTCTGCATTATTCTGTCCACAAAAAGTCGAAGTCTAAGTGTAAGTCAAATGGATCCGTCCTGACTTACATTGAAAGTCAATGGGGGACAGATCCGTTTACAATTGCACCATATTGTGTCAATGTAAACGGATCCGTCCCCATTGACTTACATTGTAAGTCAGGACGGATGCGTTTGGCTCCGCATCGCCAGGCAGACACCAAAACGCTGCAAGCAGCGTTTTGGTGTCCGCCTCCAGAGCGGAATGGAGGCGTAACGGAGCCAAACTGATGCATTCTGAACGGATCCTTATTCATTCAGAATGCATTGGGGCTAAACTGATCAGTTTGGGGCCGCTTGTGAGAGCCTTGAAACGGATCTCACAGGCGGACCCAGAAACGGCAGTGTGAAAGTAGCCTTATCGAATTTCAACTCTTCTCATTAGTTTTTTTTTCAAGAGGGGGGATTTCGTTAGCCATGTTTTTAATCCGATTTTATACTTTTAGTTCTTTTAAACATATGTATTTGACTTGTATTTCTACTGGCCTGCAGTAAAACTGATATCCATTGACTGTGTAATATACCTCCGGCCACATAATCACTTGATCTTTTTTGTAAGGTGAATGCCTAATGTTTGGGGCCTATAGTTCAGTTGCCTACAGTAAAATTTTTATCCATTGACCACATAATGTACCTTGAGCCACATAATTAGAATTTCTTTTGTCAGGTGAATGCCTAATTTTTAAGGCCCGTACTCCTGTGGCCTAAAGTAAGAATTTTCTAAGCTCCAACAGGGCACATTTCAGAGAATTTCCCTTTAAGAAGCATAAAAATGTCCCCTGATTAAGATACATATTTTTTGTTGGAATTTTTGTCATTGATCCCCCTCTAATATGTCACTGTCCATGTTGTGGCACTATCTGTACACTTCTACTAAGTATTTGGTGGCTGCAAATATGAGCTAAAAGTTTTTCAGGTTCAATTGCCATTAAAGTGAATGTGGACCGCCGCGAACTTGTGGTTTGCGAACATTTGATCGCGTTCGCGAACTGTCCCCGCCGATGCTCGTCCATCACTAGAAACAGGTATATAGAACACATGACTCTTTATTTGGTGGAAGCAGGTATATTGCACCCCTCAATCTGTATTTTGTGGAAGTAGGTATATCAAACCCCTTAATCAGTATTTTGTGAAAGCAGGCATTTCGCATCCCTCAATAATTTTTTTGTGGAAGCAGATATATAGAACCCGTTAATCAGTATTTTGTAGAAGCCGGTATATCGCACCCCTCAATCAGTATTTTGTGGAAGCCTGTGTATCGCAGGCCTCAATCAATATTTGGTGAAAGCAGGTATATCGCACCCCTCAATCAGTATTTTATGGAAGCAGGTATATAGAACCCCTAAATCAGTATTTTGTAGAAGCAGGTATATCCTACCCCTCAATCAGTATTCTGTAGAAAAAGGTATATAGAACATCTGAATCAGTATTTTGTGGAAGCAGGTATATCAAACCCCATAATCAGTTTTTTGTGGAAACAGTTTTATAGAACCCCTGAATCAATATTTGGTGGAATCAGGTATATCGCACCACTGAATCAGTATTTTGTGGAAGCAGGTATATCAAACCCTTCAATCAGTTTTTTTTTGGGGCAACAAGTTTATCACACCCGTTGCAAATAGTTGTTCCAAAAACGCTTGTCCCTCTATATACCTGCGGTATCGCAGCAGAACTGCACACAACTGCTGCACAATACAAATGCACTATAATATACTTTCTATGTTAGAAAGTATATTATAGGTATATCACACCCCTCAATCCGTTTTTTTGGGGGGCAACAGGTATATCACACCAGTTTCAATTAGTTATTCCAATAGCATTTGTCCCTCTATATAGCTGCGGTATCGCAGCAGAACCGCACACAACTGCTGTACACTACTAATGCACTATAATGTACTTTCTATGTTAGAAAGTATATTATAAGTATATCACAGCCCTCTGTCCCTGCTCCACATAGCAACCTCTCCCTACACTGGCAAAACACAGAATGTAAAATGGCTGCCAGATCGGGTTCTGTTATAGGGTGGGGGTGTGTCCATGTGCTGAAACGTCTTAATTGGCTGTCCTGTCCCACCTGATGGATGTGTCATCGGTCAAAGTTTGGCGCAATGCATAAGAATATGGCGCATGCAAACATCGCCATATGTTTGCATGTTCGGCGAATCGCGAACAAGCAAAGTTCACCGCGAAATGACCGCCCGGCGAACCGCAAGGTCATCTCTAGATTTCATTATGCCACTACTACTGTACCTTCAGGCATCAGGCCACTTGATTTCTCCTTGCTTCTCTCTTTTATTGGAAAGGTTACACATTAAGAAAAACTTGGGAAGATGTTAATCACTTCTGCATGCCTAAAGAAGTTGTTGGATAAAGTCATTTGGACAACATAGATGTGGCTCATCCACTCAGGAAGCCATAATAGAGATGCATTGTGTAATGGCCATCATGTAATGTTACACTTTCCCTGCAGTATTAGCCACAGGAGATATGTATGGCCAGACATGGCTATCCTCGGCCACAACTGCTGGTCACTGGAGACTTGGAGTTGGACTGCTGATTACTGAACCTCTCACTCTTATTTTAAAGGTTGCACATTAAGAAAATGTCAAAAAGGTCAATGTTACTAACGTCAGCCATCTTAAGTAGGGCGTGTCTTAAAGACCTCTTCTGTCTAAATTTCTAATTATGACATATAGATATCTTATAGGAACCCCCACTCACTAATCCCCACCAGAACAGAGAGCCCTTCTGTAATGGCCACTTTGTGATGCCTCACTTTTCCTGCAGTGGTGGCTCCATGGGAAATGTATGGCCAGACGCTACTTCACCTGGCCACAATTAATATTCACCAGAGGCTCAGACAAGTTGGACAGCTGATTATTTGGCCTGCTTTCTTTCCAGACGGGTTTGTCTTAGTAAATCACTCCTCAGTATCGCAAAATAAAAAGAAAAATGTATCTGTTTCTGGCTGCTAGAATTACCATAATGGATTCTTGGAAAACTCCTACAATTAACCCAATGCTTTAACTGTTCTGGATTATGGTCAGTGGCTCTCTAGCATCCTCTCGTATTAAAACTCAAATGTTTGAAAGGATATAGTCGCCTTGGAAACAATATTCAGTGCATATGGGAATCGGAGACATAGTCCAGTCCTCCGTCTCTCTCCTCCCCTTTTGTTTTTTGTCTCTCTCCTACTGTATTTTGTTAAACCATAGGATCACTCATAGGTTGTGTGGGTATATTTCCACTGTTTTGATTCATTTGCCGTTTTTCTTGCTTTAATTTAGACTTTGTAGACATTGTTGACTTTGACATTTACGTTGTCTTAATCTGTTGTCTTAATCTAAAAATCTTTAACCCCTTTAGGATCCTGCCATTTTTCACCTTAAGGACCAGGACATTTTTAGCAAATCTGACATGTGTCACTTTTTGTGGTGATAACTTTATAACACTTTTACTTATCCAGGCCATTCTGAGAGTGCTTTTTCGTCACATACTGTACTTCATGACCGTGGTAAATTTGAGTCAAAATATTTCATTTTTATTTATAAAAAAAATACCAAATTTACAAAAAACTTGGAAAAATTTGCAAATTTCTCTACTTTTAAAATAGATAGTAATACCTCCAAAAATAGTTATCACTTTACATTTCCCATATGTCTACTTCATGTTTGGATCATTTTGAAAATTAAATTAAAAAAATTTGGGGACGTTAGAAGGCTTAGAAATTTCCAAAACCCAATTTTTTAAGGACCAGTTCAGTTATGAAGTCACTTTGTGGGCCTTACATATTAGAAACCACCCATAAATTACCCAATTTTACAAACTACACCTTTCAAGCTATTTAAAACTGATTTTACAAACTGTTAACCCTTTAGGTGTCCCACGAGAATTAAAGGAAAATGGGAATGAAATTTCAAAATTTCACTTAGCAGATTTGAAATTTTTATCTATTTTTTTCTACAACACATCAAGGGTTAACAGCCAATCAAAACTCTATTACCCTGATTCTAGAGTTTACAGAAACACCCCATATGTGCTTAAAAAGTGATGTATAGGCGCACAGCAGGCTTCAGAGTAAAAGGAACACCATATGGCTTTTGGAGAGTGGATTTAGCTGGAATAGTAATTGGGAGCTATGTTGCATATGAAGACACCCTGAGGTGGCCGTACAGTGCAAACCCCCAAAAAGTGACCCCATTTTGGAAACTACACCCCTCAAGGAACCTTTCAAGGTGTGTAGTGAGCACTTTGACCTCGAATGTGTTTCCTAGAATTAGGAAACATTTGGCAGTGAAAATGAAAAAAAAAAAGAATTTATAGAAAAAGTTGCTTTACACCCACATTTTTCACTTTCACAAAGGGTAACAGGACAAAATGCACCCCACATTTTTTCCCCATTCCCCCCGACTACGACAACACCCCATATGTGCTCAAAAACGGATGTATGGGCGCACAGCAGGCTTCAGAGTAGAAGGATCACCGGATGGCTTTTGGAGAGCGGATTTAGCTGGAATGGTAATTGGGAGTTATGTCGCATATTAAGACACCCTGAGGTGACCCTACAGTGGAAACCCCCCAAAAAAAGTGACCCCATTTTGGAAACTACACCCCTCAAGGAATCTTTCAATGTGTGTAGTAAGCACTTTGACCTCAAAGGTGTTTCCTATATCCCATATGTTCTCAAAAAATGATGTATGGGTGCACAGCAGGACTCTAGAGTCAAACATCAAAATATGGATTTTGCTGACCTGAATTGGCAAACATTGGTTTAAGGGTCATGTCGCATTTAAAATATTCCTGATTTCATGATGGATGAAATTAAATAAATACTACATGGATGAGTGGTACATCTAAAGTGTAAAAGTGGTCAATGACAGGCCTAACCTTGAACAGACGGTCAAATGTTGGGTCGTTTTGGAGTGGGCACTGTGCATTGTCGTTGTAGTGTAGGCATTTCCGAATTGACTCAAATCGCTTCCGGGTCATGGTCTTACTGTAAATAAGAGTCTAATAGAAAATGTCCGAACTCTAATATTGTCTAACGTTTGGCTTCTTTACAATGCCCATATGCAGCACGAGTCCCCAAAACTTTATAATCTCTGCTGCACTTACTGGGGTCCAACCTAGGGGTCTAGCGTATGCCGATGTAGGGTTCTGATCAATGAATTGTTGGGTGTATAGATTGGTTTGGGCCACCATTAAATTTACAAAATCTTCAGAGAAGAAGATTTTGAAAAAAATCTAGTTCAGTGAAGCCCACACAGTCTCTGTATTCCGGAGCTGCCCTCAAAATCTGGAATTTGGGGCTGATAATCATCAGGGGTCCATATGGGCTCACTCTGGGGGGCTGCCTCAGCTGTTCTGGTGTGCCTTCTAGAGGGTCCCTCATCAGCGGGTAGAGGAAAGTGGCATCCTCTTCTTTCTCACTGGCAGACTCCGTATTGGAGGCAAGCATGGTGTATGCCTCTTCAGCTGAGTATACTCGTTGGGACGGATGGGCCATTTTTATTTTATTGGGGTGTGACGTGTGAAATATGTAAACCTTTATTTAGTGTGAGGGGTGTGTATGCTGTGTTTTCACACGTGAAGTGGCTTGTAATAAATTTGAAATATAGAGAAAAGGAGTAGAGAAAAAAAAATTATTGCAGGATGCACGCACGCACAAAGATGCGGGTGTGCAAAAATCTACACGAACATCTACACGAAAGAAAAAAAAAAATCTGCACAGTAAACTGAGCAGACCGGTCAGATCAGCTCTCAGCAGCTGCAGGACGCACGCACACAGATATTATGTGCGTGCAAAAATCTACACTAGCACTACCTAAAATTTATTTCTGTTTAATACTAAATTACAAAAAACAAAATGGCTGCACACCGTTATATATACAAACAATAGAGCTAAGAAATGGGGGTCATTCTAGATAAAAGTGGTACAATACAGACTATAAATGAGTATAAATGAATAATAGAAGCTCTTAGCGCACATACGTGTCGGGCCCACCTACCAGGCATCAAGGTGGCTTCCGCAGATGGGTCCCTATCACTAAAGAAACTGCCTCACTTTGGACTTACTTACGCCTACAATATTCAGGGCAGTGTAGGAACCAGCTACAAACGTACTCTGCTCATAAGTCCCAGGTAGATGGGCGTGTCCAGTCTAAAAGGGGTGCCACCCCCAATATATTTCTGTTTAATACTAAATGTATTTTTTACACCAAAAAAAAGAAAACTGAGCACAAAAGCGAGCACTAAAACATTTTTTACTTATTGGTGCTCAGGGCTGCAGAACGCACGCAAGCTGACATTTGGTGCGTCCGTGCAGACACTGCAGTATAAAAATTTACTGCAGATACAAAAAAAGAACACTATCTAAAAATCTACTTATATATGTATAAGATTCTAACTTACTTAAAAAAAAAAAAAAAAAAGCACAGATGAAAAAAAAATTGCACCAAAAAAAGAGCCCAGGTGCTGAACAGTGAATTACGGACTGATCAGCGCTTGGCGTTCACAGCTCGCACACAGAAAAAGTGGTGCAGAGCAGGAAAAAAAAAAGCCAAATAAAAGTGACAAAAAAGTCACAATTTGTTCGCCGTAGGCAAAATCGGACGGGGGAATAGGGACAGGGATTAGGGCTTGGGAAGGGGGGGGTGGATTAGGGATCTGGAACTTCTGCTGCTGCAGTGTTGTTCCAGCCAATCGCAGAGCTGGCAGGGGACGCCAAACACTGGAGTCCCCTGCCTGACCTCGGAGGAGACCGGTGCTGACTATTTTAGCACCGGTCACCTCCCCATGACTCCCGCCCTGCAGCTTCCTTCTGCTACCAGCGCTGCGAAGTGCCGTTCTTTATTGACCAGCCATTCGCAGCGCTTGGAGCTGCAAGGGGGCGAAAAAACACCATGCTGCCCTTACCCGGCATGGATACCTGCTGGTAAGAACAGCCATGGTGCCCCGATTTTCCTGTGATCCTGCCCCAGTACCCGGCGGACCTTGTCACGTCCAGCTGCGCCGTACATGTACGTCGCAGGTCCTTAAGGGGTTAATAAAAATTGAACCACAGAAGGGGTTGTCATCATACCAGCTTGCAAACCCAGCCATCATTCAAGAACCTTCTATCTGCTTTATAGACTTGACCACATCTGATCAAGTATAACATTTTCCAATAACATAATTATGTCTTTTCATACAGATGTCTATGACACTTGAATCATGCTAAGTAAGGAGGAATGCCTGGACTATCTCAAAATGACATAAACATCACATCCCCCTACACTCAATGTATTTTTTTAAAATATCTATCAAAAAGGTAATCAGAGCAGCTCTCACCTGTCTGGAAACTTCATTCATGAAGGCACAGACCGCTTCCTCACCCGGATTGGAAGCCAAATTTGTATAAATGAAAAAAAGAGGTTTGTCCAGACTTTTCTTTGCGAAATTCCAGTAGCACTGTTTTTCATACAAAACTTAAAACATCCAGGTACAGAACATGTTGGTCTACGCGTTTCAGGCAACAAAACTATTACAGCCCTTACTCAGGGCTGTAATTGTTTTGTTGCCTGAAACGCGTAGACAAACATCTTCTGTACCTGGATGTTTTAAGTTTTGTATGAAATAAAGTGCTACTGGAATTCCGCAAAGAAAAGGCTGGAAAAAACTCTTTTTTTCATTTAAAAAAAATTAATATTATCCTTCACCAGAGAACTAAAGGTTCCTTCTGACATCAATGTGAGTATCTAGATTTTAAGCAACTAGTTGCCATGGTAAACACATGCAGAGCAAAGAGTACATTCACTAACATAAAGAAAACTTAAGATATAAAAGAAAACCTCTTTTGAGGCAAACCATGACTGAGCAACTCTGAGTCAGTTTTGATAGTCTGGATGTTCTGTGAAGTTTATACAAGGACTCTAGTACCAGTCTCCAGTGGTAGGCCAGGCAAAAGAATCAGATCCTTGGGGCCCTAGAGATCAGCGGGATTGTCTGGAAAAAAAATGACTTAAGGGGTGGACATACAACTTCTGCAGCTCATTCACTTGCACAGGGACCCAGTGGGGCAACTGGGGGACCACTTTCTAGCTGTAGAGCAGTAGCAGGAGTGCCCAGGCTGTCCTGCTAAGCTAAGATTGGAACTTAGTAGGCTGATGGGGGTAAGACTTAGAAGTGAGACTGGGCCTCCAGACTTAACTTTACTTGGGGCCACACAAATGCCACATCTGTCCCCGTACATCAATATACTTTAGAGAATGTTCACAAGAGAGTAGAACTAACAAAAGTTTCAGTATTAGGGCTCATTCAGACGAACTCATCCGTTTTTGTGGTCCGCAAATTGCTGATCCGCAAAACACGTATACTGGCCATGTGCATTCCACATTTTGCGGAACAGAACGGTTCTAACATTTTTGGCTCTATACACCACCACAATGGATTTGAAATGAAACGAACAAGATGTGCTTTAACTGCAGACTGTCAGCTTTAATTTGAGGGTATTGACATCCAAATCAGGTGAACTGCAGAGGAATTACAACAGTTTGCATATGTGCCTCCCACTTCTTAAGGGACCAAAAGTAATGGGACAATTGGCTTCTCAGCTGTTCCATGGCCAGGTGTGTGTTATTCCCTCATTATCCCAATTACAATGAGCAGATAAAAGGTCCAGAAGTTCATTTCAAGTGTGCTATTTGCATTTGGAATCTGTTGCTGTCAACTCTCAAGATGAGATCCAAAGAGCTGTCACTATCAGTGAAGCAAGCCATCATTAGGCTGAAAAAACTAAACAAACCCATCAGAGAGATAGCAAAAACATTAGGCGTTGCCAAAACAACAATCAAGAGAAGACTTCACCAGAGTGAATACAGAGGGTTCACCACAAGATGTAAACCATTGGTGAGCCTCAAAAACAGGAAGGCTAGATTAGAGTTTGCCAAACAACATCTAAAAAAAGCCTTCACAGTTCTGGAACAACATCCTATGGACAGATGAGACAAAGAACAACTTGTACCAGAGTGATGGAGAAGGAAAGGAACTGCTCATGATCCTAAGCATACCACCTCATCAGTGAAGCATGGTGGTGGTAGTGTCATGGCGTGGGCATGTATGGCTGCCAATGGAACTGGTTCTCTTGTATTTATTGATGATGTGACTGCTGACAAAAGCAGCAGGATGAATTCTGAAGTGTTTCGGGCAATATTATCTGCTCATATTCAGCCAAATGCTTCAGAACTCATTGGACGGCGCTTCACAGTGCAGATGGACAATGACCCAAAGCATACTGCAAAAGCAATCAAAGAGTTTTTTAAGGGAAAGAAGTGGAATATTATGCAGAGGCCAAGTCAATCACCTGACCTGAATCCGATTAAGCATGCATTTCACTTGCTGAAGACAAAACTGAAGGGAAAATGCCCTAAGAACAAGCAGGAACTGAAGACAGGTGCAGTAGAGGCCTGGCAGAGCATCACCAGGGATGAAACCCAGCGTCTGGTGATGTCTATGCGTTCCAGACTTCAGGTTGTAATTGACTGCAAAGAATTTGCAACCAAGTATTAAAAAGTGAAAGTTTGATTTATGATTATTATTCTGTCCCATTACTTTTGGTCCCGTAACAAGTGGGAGGCACATATGCAAACTGTTGTAATTTCTACACCGTTCACCTGATTTGGATGTCAATACCCTCAAATTAAAGCTGACAGTCTTCAGTTAAAGCACATCTTGTTCGTTTCATTTCAAATCCATTGTGGTGGTGTATAGAGCCAAAAATGTTAGAATTGTGTCGATGTCCCAATATTTATGGACCTGACTGTAGTTATTAGTTCTCCCCTGAGTCGTCTCTTTTCTAAAGTGAATGACCCTAATTTTGATAATTTTTCAGGTACTGTAGTCTACCCATTCCAGTTATTACATTTGTTGCCCTCCTCTGAACCCTCTCCAGCTCTGCTATGTCTGCCTTGTTCACAGGAGCCCAGAACTATACACAGTACTCCATGTGTAGTCTGACTAGTAATTTGTAAAGTGGTAGGACTATGTTCTCATCACGGGCATCTATGCCCCTTTTGATGCAAACCATTATCTTATTGGCCTTGGCAGCAGCACCCTATGATGTGGGGAATAAAGAACTGTTCGGTATCATTGCAGCTTTTCAGGAATGGAAACATCATCTTCAAGGAATCTCACAGCAAATCGTTCTGACTTTATCACTGTAATTTGGAATTCGTTAGATCTGCCAAATGTTTATCTACTCGGCAAGCTCGTGGAGTGTCTTCCTCAATCAATTCAACTTTGTAATCTCGTACAGGCCCGATTCCCATAACGGCAAGGAAGATGCTCTATCTAGAATCTTTTCCAATGATTCAACTATAACGATTCCGCTCAAGACTATTGTTCCGGAGTCTAATTTTGTGGGAGTAATCCATAATAAGGACTTGCTTGAAGAGATAAAAAAGGCCTATGACACCGACTCCTTGCTGTCTCGACCACCTGATGATGTGCATTTAAGGCTTAAGAACAAGGTGTGGACCCATGGGCAGCAGCTATATATACCCAAAAAAATAAGACTAAAAATTCTAAAGTTAGTCCATGATTCTAAGATTGCTGGTCACAAAGGAGTGCAGAAGACACAGGAATTTTGATCCCGTTTCTTTTGGTGGCCCAATTATCAACAGGATGTAAGGAAAAATGTCATGTCATGTGACATTTGTGCTAGATGCAAGACTCAACGTTCTTCACCCATGGATTTATTACAGCCTTTGTCGGTCCCCTCTCGTCCCTGGGGTTCTATTTCCATGGACTTTATGGTAGATCTACCCTTCTCTAAGGGAAAAAATAAAATTCTGGTAGTAGTTGACTGGCTTACCAAAGCTGCATATTTTATTCCATGTACCGGCCTACCTTCTGCCAAAGATACCGCGGACCTTGTAGTTCAGAATGTGTTTTGTTTTCATGGAGTTCCTGATGAAGTTATCTTGGATCGTGGGGTGCAGTTTACATCAAAATTATGACGTAGTTTTTCCACAGCACTTGAGATTAGAGATGGCCTTGCGGTTCGCCAGGCGGTCGTTTCACGGCGAACTTTGAGTGTTCGCGATTCGCCGAACATGCAAACATATGGAGAAAATCTCGCCCGCCAGATTCTTTTACATTATGAAGAACTTTGACCCATGACACATCCATCAGGTGGTACAGGACAGCCAATTAAAACATTTCAGCACATGGACATCCCCCCTACCTTTATAAATAAACCTGATCTGGCCGCCATTTTACATTCAGTGTTTTGCCAGTGTAGGGAGAGCTTGCTGTGTCGAGCAGGGACAGGCTGTTAGGGACACCAAACGCTAGCTAATAGGGCCACAAAAGTCATTTTAAGGACTATATAGGTGTGCCATCTATATGTGTGACACACAGAGGGGTGCGATATACTTCTAATATACTTTTATAATGAGTCAAAAATGAGTCAAAAACACATAGATCTATATAGTGATCACCTGGCAGTCAGGGGCTAGGAGCTAGGGGTTTACTAGGGCCATTTTTATATAGGGAAAGGTTCCGGACGGGGTCACTCTTATCAGGGCGGGTGGTCTGTGATTAGGCTATCAGGGCCAGAATAGCACCCCCCTGTAGGGCAATATCAGGGACAGTTCTTTGCCCACCCTGTCATTCAATACCACATCATCATCTAGCCCAGAGATAGATGGTTTTTGCTTTCCCTCCGGAATTCATGGATGTGCACTGGAACCCCCCAGATTGTGGTAGGACATATGGTTTCTGATTTGGTGCCGCCGAGCATCTGATTTAGTGCCGCCGAGCACTTGTTATTGCCTACCACATCTATGCTTTTTGCTTAAAGGGGTTCTGCACTTTGTTTTAACTGATGATCTATCCTCTGGATAGATCATCAGTATCTGATCGGCGGGGGTCCCACACCCGGGACCCCCGCCGATCAGCTGTTTGAGAAGGCAGCCTCGCTCCAGCTGCGCGTTGGCCTTCTCGCTGTTTACCGCTGGCCCAGTGACGCCACGACTAGAACACTTCTGCATCTGTGCTTCCGTTTCCGCAATTGCAGACAAGATTAGGCATTTTCTATTATAGTGCCTTCCTTGTACAATGTTATAATATACTTTCTATGTGGAACAAATAATTTCTACCGGTGTGATATACCAGTCGCACCCCAAAAAAACTGATTTAAGCGGGGTGTTATATACCAATATACTTTCTTTATAGTGCATTTGCGCATGCGCGTACGCGAAAATGATATTGCCGATATTTCGCATTGAAAAAAATTATGAATGGAGATCGCAAATTCGAATAATACATCTGGTATGTCACTGTCCATGTTGTGGGACTATTTGAGCACATCTAGTAATTATTTATTGGCTGCAAATATGAGCTGAAGGTTTTTCAGGTTCGCCTGCCATTAAAATGAATGGGACCCACCACGAACTTGCGGTTCGCGAACATTTGATCATGTTCGCGAACCATCCTGGCAGATTTTCATCCATCACTACCTGAGATTGATATTAATCTATCAACCGCCTTTCACCCACAATCTATTGTACAAACTGAACACACAAATCAGACTCTGGAACCGTATCTTCGATGCTATATCTGTCATTTACAAGATGATTGGGTCGATCTGCTTCAAGCAAACTCCTTTCTTTGCAAATTTTGGGTATCATCCAAATATTCTTCCCAAATTCCCTGCTGTTTCACCTATTCCAGCAGTCGCGGAAAGGATCTCTGCATTACAGCAAAATTTAGAGCTACTAAAAGGAACATTAGAGAGGGCTCAAGAAAACTACAAGAAGGCGGCAGATACATTTCGTAGACCAGCACCAATTTTTAAAACAGGGGAAAAAGTATGGCTTTCCACTAGAAATTTGAAACTTAAGGTTCCTTCACCAAAACTAGGACAGAAGTTTGTTGGGCCTTATAAGATTATCGGGATAATTAGTCCAGTAGCTGTTTGGCTCAAGCTCCCACGATCTATGAAGATTCATCCTGTTTTTCATGTGTCTCTACTAAAGCCTGCCGTGCCCAACCCTTATGCCTCCTCCTGCTGATGCGGTGGAGATAGATGGGCAAGAACAGTTTGTTTTAGAGAAAATCTTGGACTCCAGAATTTTCAAGAACCATCTACAATACCTCATTAAGTGGCAGGGTTATGGGTCTGAAGAGAATTCTTGGGGACCGGTGAGTAATATTAATGCTCCCCCGACTGATTCAGCAGTTTCATCAAAGACATCCTGGAAGACCAAGCCGGGTCTTGTCCAGGGGCCCCTGTTGATGTGGGAGTAATGTCAGGAATCATCCTGTTATGTCTGTTTAGTTCAGACTGTTTTGCCCTTAAGTTTTCCCTCAGTTAAGATGGTGAATTGTGTCTCAACTGGTGCCATCTTACTTCCTGTTTCATATATAAACCTCTTAAGCCTGTTACTCATTGCTTGAGTGTTTTTGAGTGTTTTAGCTCCTGCTTGTGCAGTCCTCTCACCTGGAACTTTCTCTCTGGTTTGTTCCTTCTCCTTGCAGTTTACCCTGCTACTCCTGGACACCTGCTGAACGCTCGCTGGGTTTCCCCCTGATCTCTTGTCTGGATCCCTGCCTTCATCTGCATTCTGCTAACTCCTGTTCAAGACTCCGGTGCCTCCTATGTTTAGGCCTTGTCCCTGCCATTGGAATCCAGCAGTATTCCACTAGTATCATGACACTATTAGTCCTTTTATCACCAGACAGTGTTATTTTATTATAACCGGAGATGAGCAAATTCGTTATTCACTCATGGGGGAATTTTCTATTATTAAGCAGTATTTCCCCTCGTATAAGTCAATGGAGACAGGGATCTTTATTAAAAGATTACAGTCTCTGTTATCTTATATTGTACTTATCACGTGTTGGTGATGTGTAGTGACTGTATTATATTTTTATGTTTCAATTTTGTTTAACCCTTGGTTAAAGGGTTATTCCCATTTTAGATATTGGGGGCATATCACTAGGACATGCCCCCAATGTCTTATAGGTGCGGGTCCCATACTTAGAATGGAGCCTGCAAAGTTCTGGAGGGCGCACTGCGCATGAGCAACCGCCCTCTATTCATTCCTATGACAGCACAGAAAATAGCCAAGCACTGGCTCTGCTATTTCTGTCAGCCCCATAGAAGTGAATGGAGCAGTGGCCACTCTTGCACGGTGTGCCTCCTATTAATATCAATGCGACTTCCGAAAATAGTCAAACGTGGTGCTCAGCTGTTTTTGACGCCCTCATAGGAATGAATGAAGAGCGGCCACGCATGTGCGGTGTGCCCTCCGGGACTTTGCAGGCTCCCTTCTAAGTATACCTGTGGATTCCAGAGGTGGGGCCCGCACCTATCAGACATTCGGGGCATATCCTAGCGATATGCCCCCAATATCCTAAATGCGAATAACCCTTTTAATTATATGAATTGCACATGCGAAGAAAGAAGAGAAAAAGTGAGAAAAATGATAATGATCTTGAATAATGGAAGAAAAGCCCTAGATGCACTAAATGTTGCCATTTTGACTCACTTTTTAAGACAGATTTTTGGTGCAGATACATTAGTAAATCTGGGACATTGGGACTGTATTATTTCAGTACTACCAGTAAAATAGTGAAAATAGGGGGTAATTTACTAAGCTGAAATACCCCTAAATTAGGCATATTTCAGACGCAGATGGTGGCACACAGGTTAGTTGCGCCGCTATCTGCGACTTTGCCCGACTCACGCCAGGTCTAAAATTGTGGGAGTGGTGTGGGCAGGGAAGGGAATGGGCCAGCTATGGGTTTTTATTAAGACCGGCATCTAAAACATCGGTCTTAATAAATGTGCCCCATAATCATTTATAGCTCAAACTACCATCTCATAGCAATTTTCCCATGTAACAAACACTTAGGGAAATGTCTTAATGGGGTTCTCCCACTAAGGACATTAATCATGTATCCACAGGATAGATGATAAATGTCTAATTGCTAGAGGGCCACACCATTTGTACTCAGCCACTAGAAAGGGAGTCTGGAGCACCCCCTCACGCTCCCTACATAACAGTAGCTGTTTGAATGGAGCGATAGTAACACATCACACTGCCATTTCTTTCAACGTCTATAGAATTGAGAGCTGTGCTTCTGTCAGCTCTATAGTCATTGAATGCATGACACCTGCTTCATTTGAACCCATTCTTTCTGCGGTCATGCAGTAAGAAGAAATCGGCGTTCAGGACACCATTCTAGTGAGTGATGGGTGTTCATCCATGAGGATCCCACAACTCAGACATTCTTCACATATCCTGTAGATAGGTGATTGCATTATACTGTATATACAGTAGTAGTTTATTTTTGTACTATTTTTTGCGATCATATGTATGACAAATGCATTGACGTCGTGGAAATTTTTCAATGGGATATAGACCAAGAGAATTACTGATATAAGCATTGGCTGCCGTCGATGGAATACATCCAATCAGGGGCGTAGCTAGAAATGCATGGGCCCCATAGCAAAAAAAAATGTATTGCCCCCCCCCCCCCCCATAACAGCTTCCCTGACAGCGACTGACCCCCAACAGGGGGTGGAGGCCGACAACTATTGTAAGACGGACCCCGCGTTCCTTATGTAAGTGAGCTTAAAGGGAACCTGTCACCAAAAAATCACTTATTAAGCTGTTAATAGTACCTTATAGTGCTGCATAGTAGTTTCCTAATGCACTTTTTCTTCATTTAGCCTCCTTGAGAAATCGATGTTTTATTCAGTCGCTGCCCCCTGCTTCAAGTCAGGTTTGAAGTCAAGGGGGCAGCGGCCTTTATTGACACGCCGGATCTCAGTGCCAGGACCGCGCTCCCAGCCCGCATGCGCAGTAAAGGGCTGCTGTATCCTGTAGCGCGATCCCGGCTCCGGCTCGTACACTCAGCCGGCTTCAGTTTCGCTACTGCGCATGCGCCCGCCAGCCTTACATACTAGCGCAGTTAAAGAAGATGCTGGGCGCATGCGCAGTAGCGAAACTGAAGCCGGCTGAGTGTACGAGCCGGAGCCGGGATCGCGCTACAGGCTACAGGAGCCCTTTACTGCGCATGCGGGCTGGGAGCGCGGTCCCGGCACTGAGATCCGACGTGTCAATAAAGGCGGCGGGGAGAGCAGGATTGGAGACGCCTAGGCCGCTGCCCCCTTGACTTCAAACCTGACTTGAAGCAGGGGGCAGCGACTGAATAAAACATTGATTTCTCAAGGAGGCTAGATGCGGCTAAATGAAGAAAAGTGCATTAGGAAACTACTATGCAGCACTATAAGGTACTACATAGTAGTACATACTTTGCACAAGTTTATTATTTACAACTTAAAGGGAACCTGTCACCAAAAAAATCGCTTATTAAGCTGTTAATAGTATTTTTTGGTGACAGGTTCCCTTTAAGTTGTAAATAATAAACTTGTGCAAAGTATGTACTAGTATGTATACTACTATCTAATAATCCTTATCTATCACTTGACACTTCACTAACTTACTGGGGACAGTCAGGACTCCTCTCCACGCCAGACTTTTTCTTTTTACTGTGGCAGACTGCTGGCAGTGCACAAAAGATCAGAATCCATTCACTTCTGTATTGATGACACATCCTGAAGATCAATTAGGCACACTGGGCGTGGGGGGGGGGCGGGCAGGCAGGCTCCCGCTCTTCACATTCAAAATAGGCAGCCGGCGGCAGCGTAACGTGACGTCACTTCACTCCGTCACGCCGCACGTGCATGGCTGGCAGTGCAGGAGGCGGAGCACAGGGCTGTGATTAGGCTGTGCCCAGGCACACCTCGTGCGCACGCCTATGGGTACGCCCCTGTTCCGGCCCCCTCCACCACCTACCTCATCTTCTGCCCCGGGCCCGCCTGCTCCAGTCCTGAGTCCTGAGTTGACGTGGCTTCCCCCCAGCCAGGCCTGAGCCGCGGACCGCCCACGCCCCACCCACTACACTGGGCGGGCGGTCGGGCCTGGCTGCCAGTGCCTGTGTGTGTGTTAATAAAAAAATAAAAAATAAAATGAATGCGATCCGGACGGGCCCCCAGTGGCGTAGGGCCCCATAGCCACTGCTATGGTTGCTATGGCGATCCCTACGCCACTGCATCCAATAATGTCTACATTTAGCATGCAGAGGTTTATCTTGATAACATCTTGTATAATAGGATTCTGGGTTCTTATATAAAGCCTTAGCGGCCTCTTGTCCTGCAAAACGTCAAAAAGCAAGAAGTAACACTACTGTAAATATAGTAGAAATCTTAGTGATAAAATGACAGTATCATCTATGTTAAAGGGCATCTGTCAGCAGGTTTATTGCTTTAAAACTGGCTGACCTGTTACATGTGCACTTGTCAGCTGTGTACCTCCATATGACTCCATTCCTGTTAACCTGTGAGGCATCTCATTCACTAAACAGAAGGCAATGTGCAAACCCATATTATGAGCCACCCCACTTCTGGACCCAAACGCCACACATTTCGCAAAGAAAAACAGTGTAAACAATATGACTTAAAGGGGTTAAACAATGAAAATCAGACATCATGTAGTACATAAACATATTTTCCTAATGAAGTGTGGGATTCGCTCTGGTAGACAGGGTATGCGGACGCAGTACAGAGGCAAATTATCCGGTTCTTAAATCAAACTTCCGTGTTTATTCACACATAAGGCAAAAACAAAACGTCACTTTGCAGTCTTGGTGTTAGTTCACACACAATGGAAAGTCCACATAGCAAAAATCACCTTGTTGGCAGATCTCCAGCAGTCCATAGCAGGCTTTTAGGGGGCCTGTTTCCCCTAAACATGGGTCTCAGCCCTCCAGCACGGCACAAGCCTCAGATCCCAGCACACACACACTTTGCTGCTGAGCCCAGCTGTCTTTTAAGGACAGCTAGGTGCTGTCAAAACCCAAATCGGCACTTAAAATCCAGTTTGGTGTTTGACCCTACCTGGCTGCAAATCAGCCCAGCAGCACACGCTGGGAGGAAAATACCCATTTTCCCAGACCATACCCTTCACTGTGTCACATACCCCCCCTTTGGTCAACCCTGAGGGGGTGAACACTCGCCAGACAATGTACTCGGGACAGGGCATCCACGTTTCCCTGTAACTCGCCTGCGCTGTGTTTCACTGTAAATTTAAAGTTCTGTAGGGAAAGGAACCATCAGGTGACCCGGACATTTCTGTCTTTGGCCTGGCTCATCCACTTGAGAGGGGAGTGGTCGGTCACCAAGCTGAATTTTCTCCCCAACAAATAATAGCGGAGAGACTCAAGTGCCCACTTGATAGCCAGGCACTCTCTGTCCACTATACTGTACCTGGTCTCGGCTGGGGTGAGCTTACGGCTGAGGAAGACAATGGGATGCTCCTTCCCGTTGACTTCCTGGGACAGTACAGCACTGAGGCCTACTTCATAGGCATCCGTCTGTACTATAAATTCCCGCTTGAAGTTGGATGTCACCAAAACCGGGGACCCATACAGGGCCGACTTCAAAGTGGAGAACGCCTCTTCCGCCCAATCATCCTAGTTAACCATCACAGACTTATGTCCCTTCAAGAGCCCTGTCAATAGCGCGGCTATCGTAGCAAAGTGGGGGACAAACCTCATGTAATAGCCCACCATCCCCAGGAACGACTTTACTTGCCTAGAGGTGACAGGTCGGGGACAATTCCATATTGCCTCTATTTTGTTTACTTGGTGTTTGATGAATCCACGTCCAATGACATACCCTAGGTATTTAGTCTCCTCTAACCCTATAGCATATTTCTTTGGGTTAGCTGTTAGTCCAGCCTTCCGAAGGGAGTCCACTTCAGCCTGAACTTTGGGCAGGTGACTTTCCCAGTGGGTACTGTGAATGACAATATCATCCAGGTAAGCTGAGGCGTACTGCCGATGTGGACGAAGCACAATGTCCATTAGACGTTGAAAAGTAGCGGGGACACCATGCAGACCAAAGGGTAACACCTTATACTGATACAGCCCCTCAGATGTGATGAAGGAAGTTGTCTCTTTGGCAGCATCCGTTAAGGGCACCTGCCATTACCCTTGGTGAGATCCAAAACAGAAAAATACCGTGCTTGTCCTAACTTCTGGATTTGCTCATCCACCCGGACATGGGATATTCATCGAATTTAGATATCTCGTTCAGCTTACGAAAATCGTTACACAATCTTAGCGTCCCGTCCGGCTTGGGTATTAAGACTATAGGACTGGCCCACTTCACCATCTACTATTAATACATTTTCCTAGGCTCAGGATAGGGTTGGGTCCCGGTGTTGTGCAGTACCAAAATTATCCCCAGAGACATTGGGGTCTCCCAGCTCAGGCCCTGGCGGCAAGTCCTCCACGTCTCCCACCATTACACTCAGTGGGATTGTCACCCCTACCGCTGGACTCGGGTTCCCAGGGTTCTGGCCTCCCCCCGCAGCAAGGCCACTCTGCTGGGGTTACCCCTGTCTCATGGGTATCAGTCACTTTCGTAGCAGGCCACAGTGCCGGGAAACTCAGGAAATTTCTCCCGATTATTAAGTTCGTAGTGTAAGTTTGTGGCAACTACCACTTCGTGAATCCACCTGCCGGCCCCCATGGTTAGAGACACCAGGGCGGTGGAATAGACTTTTAAGTCCCCATGAATGCACATGACCCTGACTTTCCGACCAGTATAGTCAGCGGACCGTACCAGAGGAGCCCTTACTAGGGACACCAGACTCCCTGAGTCCAGCAGGGCCGCCGCTGGAGTGTCTCCCACTTCCACCTGGCACAAATGATTTAGAGTTTCTGACAATATCATCTATGTTAAAGGGCATCTGTCAGAAGGTTTATTCCTTTAAAACTGGCTGACCTGTTACATGTGCACTTGTCAGCTGTGTACACTCCATTCCTGTTAACCTGTGAGGCAGTGAACATGACCAGTGCTCTGGCCTCATCTCATTCACTAAACAACCGGAGGCAATGTGCAAACCCATATTATGAGCCACCCCACTTCTGGACCCAAACGCCACACATTTCGCAAAGAAAAACTGTGTAAACAATATGACTTAAAGGGGTTAAACAATGAAAATCAGACATCATGTAGTACATAAACATATTTTCCTAATGAAGTGTGGGGATTTGCTCCGGTAGACGCAGGGTACGTGGACGCTGTACAGAGGCAAATTATCCGGTTCTTAAATCAAACTTCCGTGTTTATTCACACATAAGGCAAAAACAAAACGTCACTTTGCTGTCTTGGTGTTAGTTCACACACAATGGAAAGTCCACATAGCAAAAATCACCTTGTTGGCAGATCTATCTCCAGCAGTCCATAGCAGGCTTTTAGGGGGCCTCTAGCCCTCCAGCACGGCACCAGCCTCAGATCCCAGCACACACACACTTTGCTGCTGAGCCCAGCTGTCTTTTAAGGACAACTAGGTGCTGTCAAAACCCGGACCGGCACTTAAAATCCAGTCTGGTGTTTGAACCCACCTGGCTGCAAATCAGCCCAGCAGCACACGCTGGTAGGAAAATACCTGTTTTCCCAGACCATACCCTTCACTGTGTCACAAAAGCTAGAACCAGCCCTGTACCTCACATGGATCCAGAGCTATCCTCATTTATTGCAATTTGCCCAGCTTGATTTATTTATTTATTTATTTATTTAAGCTGGCAGTTGATAGGGCATGTTGTTTCTCAGGTGGTGTGTCCTATCTGCTGCAGCTCTCTCTGCAATTGTCCCAGCTTCCAACAGAAAATATGACTTGTGGTATTTGAAGGATGGAACTGAGCATGTGTATTCTCCTCAGGTGGACAGAGAAATAAGGAAAAGAACAAACAGCAGGTGGCGATATACAGATACATTTTAGCGCATTTTTTTTTGTACATTTGCAATTACAAAAGCAGGCACTGATTTAAAAAATGAAGATGGACAACCTCTTCAACATAACATGTATTATATCCAGGTTACACTCCATAACGTTTTCTCAATTTTGAGCTTATATATGTTCCATAGCATCTTGGTTAGATCATCAGTTCTCCTTTACACCCAAAAATAGAAGGCTCTTAAATCTTGGCTAGGATTAGAGATGAGTGAAGTATTACTTCGTCACAAAGTGCATTTCTTTGTAAGTAGTGGGTGCAATTACAGGGAGCAGCGATTGTGCCCCCCCCCCCCCCCCCATCATTGTACTCTCAGATGCTGCAATCATACATGATCGCGGCATCTGATATACATAACACGATGTAAAATTAAAAACAATAAGCCGCCATCTTGGTTGAAGATCTGGTACGAAATTGCGCGGCCTGAGAGGACGTCATCACGCCAGCCAGGGTGGTGATGTCATATGTAACCGTGCACAGGATTTCATGCGAGATCTTCAAGCAAGATGGCGGCAGCTGGCCTGTCGTGAGCAAATGGAGCAGGTAAGTATGATTTAATTTTTTTATTTTTCACCATTTAAGGTTAAATAGATTCACAACCACGCAGCACTTTTCCTGAAATCCGGATCCGATTCACTAGCTAGGATGGGTGGATGCTTAGTAATCTAGCCAGTCCATTGTTATATTAATTTGGAGATTCAGCAGCTCCTTTTCCTCTCTTTTTTGAACTAATCTGTAGTACGAGCATCTCGTTCCCTAGATGTCAGCTGACGTTGGATATCTGTGTATATCGTGTTATGGCTATATAACATACTATTTAAATATATCAATTTTATGTTAAACCGTATTTACCATTTCTATTAATAATATTATTCAAGTTTTTTATGGTGTTTATGCCTGTTTAAATCGAATTCCACAAAAAATGCTGCACACTTGTATGTAATATTTAACGTACTTTATATCATATGTTTTATATGCGATGATGGATTACTATCATTTTTATTGTAACTTATTTTGATTATTTGAGATGGGGTACCTGATCCATTGAAAAAATGACTTTTGGCCTAGTTGTAATTCAGTTTGTGCGTGACGTACCCCTGGTATGTTGAATCATTGGAATAAGGCCTCATGCACGCAAAAACGGATCCGCAAAAAATACGGATGATGTGCTTGTGCATTCAGTATCAAACTGAACAGTTGGGCCCTAATAGAACAGTCCTATCCTTGTCCGTAATACGGACAATAATAGGACATGTTCTATTTTTTTTGTGGAACGGAAATACGGACATAGAATGCAAACGGAGTACCTTCCGGCACATCCTTCAATTATCATAATCCTAAAAAACAGGGAAAATAAATGGAGTGGAATATAAAAAAGAGGGGAGGGGAGAAGAAAAAGTAAGGTTGTGTAGCCTTGGTAACGCAGGGTTCATATTAGCGTTATTGAATTCCGCTATAGGTTCCGTTATAACGGAATAGGATTAAATGTACAATAAAAGCCTTTAATAACGCCAATGTGAACTCGGCCTAAGGCCTCTTTCACACTACCATATTGCTATTTCAGTGTTTTGCGGTCCGTTTTTCACGGATCCGTTGTTTCGTTTTTTTGTTTCCGTTCCGTTTTTCCGTATGGCATATACAGTATACAGTAATTACTTAGAAAAAATTGGGTTGGGCATAACATTTTCAATAGATGGTTCCACAAAAATGGAACGGATACGGCATTTCCGTATGTGTTCCGTTTTTTTTTTTGCTGAACCATTGACTTGAATGGACCCACGGAACGTGATTTGCGGGCAATAATAGGACATGTTCTGTCTTTCAACGGAACGGAAATACGCAAATCCGGAAACTTTTTTTTGCGGAACCATTGAAATGAATGGTTCCGTATACGGACCATATAAGGAACGCAAAAAACAGCCCGCAAAGCGAAAAAAAAAAACGGTAGTGTGAAAGAGGCCTAAACCAGTGAAACATTGAAATTCACCGACAGGAACGACGCTCACCTGCATAAATTGTGCTGTGATATTTGACACAGCTGAAAAGCAGAGATATTGAGTCTTAGAGCTCGGTGATAGATACTGCAGACTCAAGAAGGAAGCAGCATGCAATTGTTTCTTAGTGATGATGGGTGTATTAAAAAGTAAAAAAAAATATAATTTCTAGGTGAGCACTGGCATTCTTTTGTTCAAGAGGAGGAAAAGCACAGACTCTAACTTAAAAAAAAGGTGGTAGAAATGCCAAACGTTTAATAAATAGTAAAAACATCTGAACAATAAAAAATAAAGTTTTGCCCAGCTCCTTCCTCAGGCGATGAGTGTAGTAAGGCCCTGTGTTTTTGGTTCTGTCTGGATTCCTTAATGGCATTTTCGACTGCAAGATTTCCGCAGCATGCAGTTAGTGTTGAGCGAATTGAAGTCCAGATTAAAGTGCAAAAAAATATATATATATCATACTTACCATTTGCTTGCGACATCTTGCTTGAAGATCTCGGCCGAAATCCTGTGTGCGGTGATGTAGGATGTCATCTCAGGCCGCGTGAGATTTTGATTCATGAGCAAATGGAGCAGGTAAGTATGATTTTATTTTACATCATGTTATGTACATCAGATGCCGTGATCATTTATGAACACTGCATCTGAGGGTACAATGATGGGGAACGGTGCAATCGCCTCTCCCTGTCACTGCACCCACTACTTACAAAGAAATGCACTTCATGACAAGTAATTCATCACAAAGAAAATTTTTTTGTAAAATTCAGCAAAGCTGCTGAATCGAATTTCCCAATACTTAGTTCATCTCTACAATGCAGTATTATTTGTGACATTAAAAACTGCAAAATCAAAGGGGAACATGAGACACAGTCATCAGAATGTTATAGCTTCCATTATACATTATAAATTGCTTCCCTTTAAACAGTAAAATCAAATTAACACAACAAAAGATGCTTCTGTGCTTTGTAACAAATGGTTAAAAAAAATAAAAAATTCTCTTTAAAAGGATGCTAACTCTACCATCTAATTTCTAGCACATATTAACAGCCTATATGTGGATATAATTTTGAATGGGTGAATAGTTTCCTGGATGTAATTGTTTGAAGTCTGTCCATATATTCTAATGTCCTCCTTTGTTTGGATTCTTTGCACATAAAACAGCCTTGCTTCACTTTCGTAGTCAGACCATCACTCTGACCAGAGAGGAAAGATGTGTGATTCAATTAGAGCATCACACATTACACTGATAAGGTCAATGCTCTTCTGTGAGCCTTTTTTTTTAAATTTTTTATCTAGGGCTATCAAGGGAACAATAAAGCTTTCATGGTGTTATCCTAATTCTACATCTACTATTAAGAATCAAGATTACCTTGCAGATAACATCTTCCCACCACAAACACATCTATATAAGAGTTTTGTCAGCCAAAAAATTTTCTGTTAAAAAAATACCCCTTTCTAACTGGTGTCACTTTAAGGATGCAATATGCAGATTTTCTATTGCAGTGAAATATGCAGTGCACAATCTGATGCAAGAATATGCCAACTCCGCAAAATGGAAGATTGAATATAATATGCAGCTTGTCTTTAGGTAGCCAATAAATGCTGAGCTTCTGATTCACAAACACATTGTTGGTGAGAAGAGATGAAACTAAACAACACTTACAGCTTTACTAGGTGACTCTTTTAGGATTCTCACCTTAGCAGCGGGAAGAGACACTGCATAAATTTTTACCTTGTTATAAGTGGCATTAGAATAGAAATCAACATTTTTGCCTAGCAACAATATATATTACTCTATGAAAATACTATAAAATGTCGCCATCTACTGTTCAGTGTCACAGGAACGAGAAGCAAATACAAAGTGTGTGTGTGTGTGTGTGTGTGTGTGTGTGTGTGTGTGTTCTGCAGTGTGCAAACTGAAAGGGTAGTCAGGTCACCGCTTCCCCTTTAGATGCTGACCACCATGCCAGGAGTCAGACGTGACCGGAATATCCGAGACAGAGAGGACATCCAGCTGCACTAATAGTGCTCTATGTTTGGATGCTGGTAATCTGTATTGTAGTGCATGTGTGTATGGTGTGGTGCAGTGTCTGTATATTAGTAGTGTGTGTGTGTATGATGTGGTGCAGTATGTGTTTGTATGTAGTGTGTGTTTGTGTGGGTATGGTGGTGGCGTGGTGAAGTATGTGTTTGTATGTATACTAGTGTGTGTGTGTGTGTGGTGTAGTGTGTAGTGTGTTTGTATATTAGTAGTGTGTGTGTGTGTGTGTGTGTGTGGTGTAGTATGTGTATGTATGTATACTAGTAGTGTGTGTGTGTGTGTGTGTGGTGTAGTGCGCTTGTATATTAATAGTGTGTGTGTGGTGTAGTGTGTTTGTATATTAATAGTGTGTGTGTGTGGTGTAGTGTGTTTGTATATTAGTGAGTGTGTGTGGTGCAGTATGTGTTTGTATGTATACTAGTAGTGTGTGTGTGTGTGTGTGTGTGTGGTGTAGTGCGTTTGTATATTAATAGTGTGTGTGTGGTGTAGTGTGTTTGTCAATTAATAGTATGTGTGTGTGCGTGTGGTGCAGCATGTGTTTGTATATAGTGTGCATGGTGGTGGTGTGGTGTAGTGTGTGTTTGTGTGCATATGGTGGTGGCGCGGTGTAGTATGTGTTTGTATGTATACTAGTGTGTGTGTGGTGTAGTGTGTAGTGTGTTTGTATATTAGTAGTGTGTGTGTGTGTGTGTGTGTGTGGTGTAGTATGTGTATGTATGTATACTAGTAGTGTGTGTGTGTGGTGTAGTGCGCTTGTATATTAATAGTGTGTGTGTGGTGTAGTGTGTTTGTATATTAATAGTGTGTGTGTGTGGTGTAGTGTGTTTGTATATTAGTAGTGAGTGTGTGTGGTGCAGTATGTGTTTGTATGTATACTAGTAGTGTGTGTGTGTGTGTGTGTGGTGTAGTGCGTTTGTATATTAATAGTGTGTGTGTGGTGTAGTGTGTTTGTCAATTAATAGTATGTGTGTGTGCGTGTGGTGCAGTATGTGTTTGTATATAGTGTGCATGGTGGTGGTGTGGTGTAGTGTGTGTTTGTGTGCATATGGTGGTGGCGCGGTGTAGTATGTGTTTGTATGTATACTAGTAGTGTGTGTGGTGTAGTGTGTTTGTATATTAATAGTGTGTGTGTGGTGTAGTGTTTGTATATTAGTGGTGTGTGTGTGTGTGTGTGTGTGGTGCAGTATGTGTTTGTATATAGTGTGTATGGTGGTGGTGTGGTGTAGTGTGTGTTTGTGTGCATATGGTGGTGGCGCGGTGTAGTATGTGTTTGTATGTATACTAGTAGTGTGTGTGGTGTAGTAAAATTGTATATTAATAGTGTGTGTGTGGTGTAGTGTTTGTATATTAGTGGTGTGTGTGTGTGTGTGTGGTGCAGTATGTGTTTGTATATAGTGTGTATGGTGGTGGTGTGGTGTAGTGTGTGTTTGTGTGTATATGGTGGTGGCGCGGTGTAGTATGTGTTTGTATGTATACTAGTAGTGTGTGTGTGTGTAGTGAATAATAGCAATCAGAACTCTGAAGTCATTTTTTCGTGTCAGTGTGTATGTACTGTATGCGTGTGTGTGCATACTGTACGTGTGTGTGTATAGTGTACGTGTGTGTGTGCTTGTGTGGTTTGCATTTGTGGGTGTGTGAGTGTATAGTGAAGAGTGATAATACTATAAATTCCTATTTTCATAGCTGTGTAGTTTTGGTATGGTGTAGTGTGAGTGTACAGGAAATACAATTACAAACCTGAAGTCATCTTTGGTATGACAGAGTTGTGGTTGTGGTGCAGGGTGTGTGTGCATATACATTGAATACTGATAATCAAAACTGTGATTTTCTATTTTTATCAAATTAATGTGATAGAAATAAATCAATTTCAGTGTTAAATATAATATATTGCAGTGAATAATAAATGTGATAATGATTTATTTCTGAAAACTGCACGGATACTGTACTAGTGTTTAGTAACAAGTTCAAAAAGCCATTCAATGCACATTTACTATAGTTTTGTATTAACTTATGCTCGGCTCACGTTTCAGTTTTATACAAATAAATGGACCACTGTAAAAAAAAAAAAAAAGTATACCGTTTGATATACACTCACCTAAAGAATTATTAGGAACACCATACTAATACGGTGTTGGACCCCCTTTTGCCTTCAGAACTGCCTTAATTCTACGTGGCATTGATTCAACAAGGTGCTGATAGCATTCTTTAGAAATGTTGGCCCATATTGATAGGATAGCATCTTGCAGTTGATGGAGATTTGAGGGATGCACATCCAGGGCACGAAGCTCCCGTTCCACCACATCCCAAAGATGCTCTACTGGGTTGAGATCTGGTGACTGTGGGGGTCATTTTAGTACAGTGAACTCATTGTCATGTTCAAGAAACCAATTTGAAATGATTCGAGCTTTGTGACATGGTGCATTATCCTGCTGGAAGTAGCCATCAGAGGATGGATACATGTTCTCATTCTGTTTACGCCAAATTCAGACTCTACCATTTGAATGTCTCAACAGAAATCGAGACTCATCAGACCAGGCAACATTTTTCCAGTCTTCAACAGTCCAATTTTGGTGAGCTCGTGCAAATTGTAGCCTCTTTTTCCAATTTGTAGTGGAGATGAGTGGTACCCGGTGGGGTCTTCTGCTGTTGTAGCCCATCCGCCTCAAGGTTGTGCGTGTTGTGGCTTCACAAATGCTTTGCTGCATACCTCGGTTGTAGCGAGTGGTTATTTCAGTCACTGTTGCTCTTCTATCAGCTTGAATCAGTCGGCCCATTCTCCTCTGACCTCTAGCATCCACAAGGCATTTTTGCCCACAGGACTGCCGCATACTGGATGTTTTTCCTTTTTCACACCATTCTTTGTAAACCCTAGAAATGGTTGTGCGTGAAAATCCAAGTAACTGAGCAGATTCTGAAATACTCAGACCGGCCCGTCTGGCACCAACAACCATGCCACGCTCAAAATTGCTTAAATCACCTTTCTTTCCCATTCTGACATTCAGTTTGGAGTTCAGGAGATTGTCTTGACCAGGACCACACCCCTAAATGCATTGAAGCAACTGCCATGTGATTGGTTGACTAGATAATTGCATTAATGAGAAATAGAACAGGTGTTCCTAATAATTCTTTATGTGAGTGTATGTTTCTTTTCTGTATACCGTTTGATATATGTTTCTTTTCTGTATGCCTCTGTAAAGATAAGGCTAGTTTCACAGCAGAGGTGCAACCTGCTGGAGTTCCTCATATCCGGCATTGCCGGATACTGCCAGAGCCCATAATGGGACCCGATGTTGATCCGGCCTGTTTTCGGCAAGCACCAACTTTTGTCTGGGTCCCACTATAATTAATGGGGCCTAGCGGTGCTCCAGCCCTTTCCAGCTATGCCAGAAATTATGATAATTTTACCACTAATGTGAAACTGTAGACTGCAACAGACTGCAGGACACTCTTATGGCACATGCCATGTGCACGGAGCCATATAAGCTCTATTTATGCTCCAGGGGTTTTCTCCTATATGCTGAATGGGTTCTTAGGAGAGCCTTATTGTCAGATTTCTAAAAATCTCATCCACTTTTCTGCTACTATAAATGCTACAGATTTTCAACAAGCAATTCCACAGCAGAAAATCCACAGCATTTATACTACGTGTGGCTTTACCCTTATAGGTCCAGAGTCCATGTGTCATAACAGAAAGATTATGATGACAAACTGCTCCCTTCTGATTTCTGTCAGTGTTATCATAAAGATCGTGTATCCATTTAAATCACCAAATACATTCTGCCTCAATACAAAGAAATAAATTATAGCATTAAACACTTGGGAAAGTAATGAGCTGAGCATGGGGTGGGGAGCTTCCTCGCAGATATTTCTTCACATGCCAGTCCTAATCAATACTGGGCTGTAGTGACCAGGATGAAGTTTATTAAGAAGCGCACAATTGTAGTCCAAAGGAAACATTATTTTCTGAGCCTCAAGCAGTCTCAGACTGGGGTTCCTTGGGTCCACCAGAGGAAATTGTTCTTGGAACCCAACCCCTATGTCATCAATAAAGTCTAATAGGTATTAAATCAAAGAAATAGACCCTAGTGGCAAGGTCTCCTGGACCTTTGGGGCTCACTATAACATGAGAGTCTAAGCCCAACCGAGGATCGTCTAGTACCCTTTTGGGCCAGTCTAACTGTGCCTTCAAGGTTAGTAGGATAAGTTCCCTGGAGCACTGTTACACTTTCCATATTATTATTATTAATTATAATTTTAATTACCTGAGTGATGAGAGAATGCTTGTGGTGAGGCAATGCTTGACACTAACACTTGTGATCAGGTATTTCAGAGTTTGAATCACACCACTGTTGATGACTGAAGTGCCTTTCCTTCATCTGAAAGTTATGTCCTTCTTACTGTTTTGCCTAGAATGCTTAGATATGGGTAAAGAACAGTGTTAAATAGGAGAGGTGTAAGAAATGTTCCTTGTGCCAGGGCACATTTTAGGTGGGGGTACCATATTGAACGTGTGACCTAAGAAGGTGTAGGAGGAGATTGACATCAATATCCTTTTTTGACATTAGGTCTTAAACCTGTAACATCTATTCTTCACAACTAAAGACAAAATTATCTAAAATGGTAGCATAAGAAATCTTATTTTAATAGTTGGGTACCTAAAAAATGATATGTATGTCATTATTTTGGGAAGTGCTAATCTGCAATTTAAAAATATTTGATCTGTGACTTTAGCTTAGCTCTATAGCCTGAAGGGAGTCCAAGGCAATGTGAAACTGATCTGTTTCATAAGAACTTCTAGATACTGTTCTCCCTTCACATACTTTATACTTCAGCCCTGCCTGCACAGAATGGCTACTGTATGTGACTTCAAGTCCTGAACAATCCAGGCATAAATGTATGGAGAGCTGATTTCCAGGAATTCAAGTGATTGCAAAATCTTCTTCTATGAATGACATATTAATGTACCGAAAGTTTCAGACAGCTATAGTTGTAAACTACAAAATTAGAGAAATATCACTGTCATCTAAAAATAAAACAAAAGTGAATGACAACCATCAATCATATGATTCAGGACATCTCAAAGGACAAACAGGACCTTCTGTTCTATTTAGTCAAATGCATTACAGCACAAAGTCTGGAGGCCTTTACTGAGACATATTAGTCAAAGAGTGTTTGTGTCATAGTTCATAAATTTAATTTGATATCTGGCAAAGGACTGTCTTGGAAATTGTATGATGCACATTACATTGCAAAATTATATTGGAAATAATGAAATCTGGGGATCCTCAAAGGTGTTAATCAATTGACTAATTTCTAATTAGTGCTACTTTTGGTATCTAAAGTAGTTTAATTTTGATGTTTTATTAGACACAATAAAAATCTAATCTATTGATATATAATATAATAACCAGTCTAGCATAATTGTACTGCCAGTAGTCCAGAAATTGTGAATCTGACATGGCACAACAAGAAAATCAAGAATCTCAGACCAGATCCAATGATAACTTTCCCATCCATGTGCATCAAACACCCCCAGGCAACACAAAAGGCAAAGTGTGACTTCCAAGATTTCTAATGCATTTATGATTTTTTTAATTTTATTTAGTGAAACAAATTTTTACTGAAAAAACTATAATTAAAAAAGTTGCCCTCTACTTCAGTCACTTTATTCAACTTCTGTGATGAAAAGTGGAACAGAACCTTCATAAAATATGGCGATCGGTCTGAATACCATATTTCTCAATGTATTTACACCAGACAACTGGCATAAATGCATCAATAAATCTCCTGCTTCCCTTCATACAGTATATTATAACACTGGTTGCCTGCAGCCACCACTAGGGGGAGCACAGTGCATATCAATTTATACAGTGACCATTGATACAAATGAAAGTTTAAAGAGATTGTCTCACTTCTTCAGTACATCTGAAGTAAGACAATCTTTTTAATGTATTGTGATTGTCCAAATTGCCTCTTATTTGTACGCTTGATTCTTTTTTCCATTGCATTATACACTGCTTATTTCCAGGGGTTACCGCACTGCTGTGGTAGCCGGGATGGAAGCTGCTGCTGATGTGTGCCTATGTGCACTCCCACAGTCCCGGCTGGTATATCTGCAAATGTTATGTTAGGTAATGTTATATTATTTAATGGTATGTTCAATGAGCATGACCTGGTATGGCTGGCAGGGACAGGATTAACCACCCTATTCCGCCTCTCTCAGGACAAGCAGAAGTGGGCTGGTCCTACTTTCTGACTAGAGAAAGTGTAGACTAGTGTGTAATGAAGGAGGCAGCAAGTCCAGGTGCTCCTTCTCCTTAGGCCTCCAGAGACTAATCTCTGTGAAAGTTACTACTTCTGCATGAATCTGTATGGCATAGGAGTCAGCAAGTCAACCTGCTACTAGCCAAACTTTGCTATTCATAAGAGATTACAGTTAAGACACCTACCATGCTTAACCTTGTCCTAGCCAGACATGCTTCTAAAGACCTGTATTCCGCAGTGGACAGTGCAGCCATAATTGCCAGATTACAGTTGCCAGCCAGAGATTCTAGTGAGAGAGACTTTAGCAAGATAGCATACCAAGATACTGTAGCATACCTCACTATCTGCGGGAAAGAATTTGCACTGTGTTTTTGGATGTACTACAGCCCTTATTTTGCACTCAGTAAAAAGAGACATTTATTTTTTCACCTCTGGCCCGTTTTTTTTGACTACTACTACTATACCATACGCTGGCCTTTACACCTTGCACTACATGCCCTGCCTTGCCTCCACGTGGACAGTTAACTTCATGGGCACCTCCTTCAGGCAGGAAAACCCAGCATCAAGGTGTGCCTCCATTAGTTGCATGGGTCCTAGTAAGCAATGGCCTTAGAGGCAATGAGCGAAATTATTCCACAGAATCAATTTGTCCAATCAGCAGGGCTAAGGGCTAATGCAAATCGGGAAGCCCTGCTGGTTGGACAAATCAATTCTGTAGAAGAATTTCGTTCATCTCTAGAGCCACCACCACTCCCATCCCCCAATCTGGCTCCTCCGTCGCTGAACAATCGCAGCCACCACTGCAATATTGCAATGGTGGCTGTAATTCCTGGAAAGGAGTGGTGAAAAGCCAGCAAAAGCGGAAATATAAACAATCACACTACATTAGTGTCTTGTATTAACTTTGTCTACATGATAAATGCCATTTGACCCTTTTTTTTCCAGAGTTTTCATTAAAACCTACATATATGTGGTATCTTTGTAATCCCAGAGAATGAAGGGCACAGGTCAGTTTTTTTTTTATAGAGAATGCTGTAGGGACAAAACCCATAAAACTGTGGCAGAATTAAGTATTTTTTTCTTTTTCCACCCTATTTTGAACTTTGCACTAAGCAACTTCTAGTGTTGGTTGCTGAAAAATACTATGAATCTGTGTCAGGAACAAAGAAGTAGTTCAGCGCTCTGGGCATAGCAATCACATGGTGTGCCTCTATGGTAGGTATGCCACTGAATGTTATTTATTTTTCTATTACCATCCACTAATTAAAAATCTAGTTATCGCACACTTAAATGCCTAGAATGGTAATAGGTACAATAATGACAGCTCTCAGAAAGAACTGTAAATGCCTTTTTTAATATAAGATGTTTTTCTCCTGTTGTTTATTCTTCTTTTGATGTGGTATGAGAGCTTGTAGGAGACTTCAACCCCAGTTTACTACGGCTCTGCTCATTGTTTAACTTAGCCCCATCCCCTGTTTCTGAATTAGAGGTGACAGAGAAGAGGACAGGATTTGCTAATGAACTGAGCCAGACTTCCAGCTCCTTCATCATGTCATTGTTTACATGCAACGCATGGAGAGAAGGAAACTTTCCTAGCCACTGAGGCTGAATGTAGTGTAGAAACACATATGTTTCTGCTGCTCCATTTATATCTATGAGGCTGCCAGAGGTAGTCAAGCACTTGTACTCAGTGGGTCCATGTCCTCATGATTGGCAGACCCCAGCAATGGAAACCTCTCTGATCAGACACTTTTCTCCTATCATGTGACCTGACACAATCTCGGTTCCTCACAAGACCTCCTTCTTTACTGTCCTGTTATCTCCTCTTCCCACAATCACCTCCAAGATTTCTCCCGTGCAGGCCCCGGACTCTAGAACTCTCTACCGAAACATTTCAGATGCTCACATAACGTGGAAACCTTCAGACAAGCCTACAACCTACAGTAACCCTGCTGCCACTATAGCGCCTTGACCAGCTTTACCCTCACCTACTGTATCCTTCTCCCATCCCTTATTGTAAGCCCTTGTATGCAGGGTCCTTTCTCCTTCTGTGCCAGTTTGTAACTTGTCTTGTTCATGCTTATTGCAATTGTTTTGTATTATTTATGTATACTCCTTATCATATGTACAGTGCCATGGAACTAATAGTGCTTTGATGATAATAATAATATTAGTATTGGTTAAGCCTTTATAATGGGACATCCCCATTAAAGGGCATCTGTCAGCAGATTTGTATCTATGAAACTGGCTGACCTGTTACATGTGCGCTTGGCAGCGGAAGACATCTGTGTTGGTCCCATGTTCATATGTGCCCGCATTCCTGATTTTTTTTTTTTTTATATATGCAAATGAGCCTCTAGGAGCAACAGTTGAGGGCATGGTTGCCGTTACACCTAGAGGTTCCACTATCTCTGCAACTGCCGCACCCTCTCTACTTTTTTACAGGATCAGGCATAATGATGTTTTCACTGCCTAAGGGCTCGTTCATACGACCTTTGCCCCTCTGTGCCCATGCTGTGGACCGCAAATTGCGGTCCGCAATGCACGGGCACCGACCGTGGGCCAGCCGCATGCGGATCGTGGACCCATTCACTTGAATGGGTCCGCGATCCGTCCGTTCCGCAAAAAGATAGAGCAAGTTCTACCTTTTTGCGGTGCGGAGGCACGGAATGGAACCCCAGGAAGCACTCCATAGTGCTTCCGTGGGGTTCCGTTCCGTGATTCCGTTCCGTTCCGCACTGCATCTCCATATTTGCGGATCCATTCAAGTGAATGGGTCCGCATCCGTGATGCGGAATGCACATGGCCGGTGCCCTGTGTATTGCGGACCCGCTGTATGCGGGCCGCAATACGGCAGCGGAGGGGCAACGATCGTGTGAACAAGCCCTAACTCTGTCAATCAATATGCAGAGGGCGCGGCAGTTGCGGAGCGAGCAGAGGCTCTACGTGTAATGGCAACGTTCCCATATGAACATGGGATCAACACAGATGCCTTCTACTGCCAAGCACACATGTAACAGGTCAGCCACTTTCATAGGTACAAATCTGCTGACAGATGACCTTTAAGGCACGGAATTTATTTATTTATTTATGTTTTTTGATCTCTGCATATCAAAAAACATAACTTTTATTTGTATCCATTTGTATCTTTTATTGGCATAAGATAAAAAATTTGTTGGGCGACAATGTGAAAAAAAAGCAATTCAGCATTGCGTTTAGAGTTTCATTTTAACATTATTCACTTCATGGTAAAAATTAACTTTATTCTGCCAGTAATATTATGAAGAAACCAAATTGATATCGTTTTTGTCATGTATTACAAATTTCAGAAAATTAAAAAGCTTTTAAAAAAATTAGAATAGGATTGCTTTGTGTCACCATATTCTGACACCCATAACATTTTTATTCTTATGCCAACAGAGCTGTATGAGGGTTAATTTATTGCATGGTGAGCTAAAGTTTATGCTGATCCATATTGAGATACATGTGACCTTTTGATAATTTTTATTGAATTTTTTGGGAGGTGAGGCAACTAAAAACAACAACTCATGATACATGATAAATAGCATGATATTTAAAAAAAAAAATACTTGTCACCCGACAATAGCAGTCACACAATATTAATCCGAGGATAGAGGGAGCTCTCACCGCTCAGATGCATGGTTGCTATTGATGACAGTATCTACGGTGTTAGGCCTCTGGCACACGACCGTATGGTTTTGCGGTCCGTTTTCTTTTTTTGTTTGTTTCAGTAGTGTCTCCGTTCCGCTTCCGTTCCGTTTTGCCGTTCCTTTTTTCTGTTTGGTTTCCGTTTGCGATCTGCAAAAAACAGATCACAAACGGAAACGGAAGCATACAATAATGTTTGAACAGTAAGTACATAAAAAAATTGGGCTGGGCATAGAATTTTCAATAGATGGTTTTTCAAAATCGGAAAGGATACGGAAGACCTACAGATGTGGAACCATTGACTTGAATAGAGTCACGGAACGTGATTTGCGGCCAATAATAGGACATGTTCTATCTTTGAACGGAAATACGGAAACGGAAGGCATACGGAGTACCTTCCAATTTTTTGAGGATCCATTGAAATAAATCGTTCTGTATATGGTCCGTATACGGAACGCAAAAAACGAAACGTAAATGGAAAAAAAAATGTTTGTGTGCAGGAAGCCTTATACTGCCAGGATCGGAATTATCTCTGATTTCGGCAGTTAAAAGTGACCAAAAAATTACAATTCTGGAATTATCTCTGATTTCAGCAGTTAGGGTAGGGTGTCAGATGTATAATAGTATATTATGTTAGAAACACATGAATAATGTAGCACCACCAACAAACAATATGGCCACTAAGCAAGATATTGTGTTGGATAAAAACTATAAAAAGGTGTGACTGTGTATTAAGGCTATTGCAAAACTACAGTGAGAAACCACTGGTGTATAGGAGATGTTTTCTGCTGATATAATTGTCAATTCTCCCAGTCATTCTATATCTTAATTACATTTTTTGTTAAATTCCAAATGTCAAGCAGCATATAATCCCAAAAGTGAAATGAAGGAAATATTGAGGACAAGAAACATACCGGTATTTGTCTCCTTAGTGAAGCATACTGTGCCTGAAGCAAACCTACTCGAAATTTATTGGTACAGAAACTCTACAGGGAAATGGTAGAGCAGAGATTCCTAAAATAGGAAAATGTTGAAATTTTGGATAAAATGAGCAAAGGAATAGATGACTGAATATTGTTAAAGGGGTTTTCTGAGACTTCTGGATTGGTCGTCAGTATCTGATCGTTGGGGGTCCGACACCCTGGACCCCCTGCCGACCAGCTGTTCAACAAGGCACCGGCGCTCTTGTGATTGCCGCGGTCTTCTCCTTACTCACCAGTGCCATACATTATATAACGGCGGTGCTTGGTAACGCTGCTCAGTCCCATTCACTCCTATGGGGCTGAGCTGCACTTAGGCCATGTGACTGATGAACGTGTTGTCAGTTGCCCTAGGGAAAGCTGAGAGAATGCGCTAGTGCGAGCGCCAGTGCCTTCTCAAACAGCTGATTAGCGTCAGACCCTCCCCTATCATATACTGATGACCTATCCAGAGGATAGGTCATCATCCGTATTTCAGTCTCAGCAAACCCCTTTTAAAACAAAATGTGAACAAACGCCAACTATAATGTCACGGCAGTTTACCTAGCTAAAGCTAGTTGTCTGAAACCAACTGGTGATGTCACAATATCTTGTCTGACAGAAACATAGTTGTGACGTCACAGCAGTTACCAGCTGGTGACACAGTTTTGATGTCACAATAGCTTACCTGACTGAAACCCATTTCTGATGTCACAGCAGTTACTTGAAGGAAGCCTACTTGTGATGTCATAGCAGCTACCTGACGGGGACCTGCTTATGATGTCATAGAAGCTTACCTGACTGAAACCCACATGTGATGCCATAGTAACCTACCAAAGGGCAGACACTAATATCAGAGGATGTCTGTGCATGAACTTTATTGAACACAAATTCTAGTCTTTAGTGCATAATAGCAATTCTGTTCTTCTGAATGTATTTTTATGTAGGTGTGCGTGTACTTAGTGAATGTGTGTATATACAGTATATTAATAGAACGTTTTGTATTGATATATGTGTGGTGAGTATGTATGTCTTCTCATATGTAACAGTGTGCATATGAACATATGTTACATTCAATTTCTTTTTATTTTTGGTTAATTTTTTACATTGAATTGAAAATAAATAATCAATCTTATACAGTATATTAAACTAGATCCTGTGACACATTTTGGTACTGAGTAAAACTATTTTCTGTGGCATAATTAATAATTTATGATAAATAACTATAATCCTATACACATTTATATAACAAGCATAAGCTGTACCCTGACTGTGCCAGTTATATAACATAAAACTAAATTCTGTCTTGAGGCTCTCAGCAAGTAACAAGGATACTATAAGAAATATTTGGGCCCCATAAGTCAATGGAACCTCTAGGCACTTTCCTACGCTGACCACCTTTCATCCCATACCGTACTGTGCACATTTGGTGGCCAATAAGGAAATCTGTTCTCCACCCACCAGGAAGTTGGTGCATGGAGAACAGATTTCCCCTGAAGTAAGGGCTGAATTAGTAGTACAGACTACTAAACCACCAGTAGTAAAAAGATGATTAGCAGTTATTTGCCATAGATCTACTGAGGCATAGTAATAGGGAGACTGAAGGGTTGGGCCACTTTAATAAAAGTCTTAGGTAGGAAGTTATCATTCCTCAAAACCCTTGTTTTACAACTTTTAAAATGCCATTGTGGCTTTTTGCCACTGGCATCTTTATGCCACCATTGCCAGTTTCCAAAAAGGGCCGTTGCAAGGGCGGGATGTGGACAGAGCGCGGACTGCCAGACTAGTGCACGTACTGCCAACTCATCATAAATTACATGTCTCCTATGGCAGCTCAGGCCTAATCAAGACAGACATAAGACACGTCGAACTTGATAAACGAGGGCCTTAAAATTTTGTTTTCTATATTTAATTTGGTAACACAAAATTAGTTATATATGTCTACTAGCAGAAGGACCCGGCTTTGCACGGGTATATTTCATCTATTTCATTTAATGTTTGTGCGTGTCATTAAAAGATATCAACAGCATCCCCCATAACAGTGATCTCTACAGCACTCCGTCCCCTTATCAGTGACCTCCACAGCCCCCCACCACTTAACACTAACCCCCCACAGTGCCCTGCCTCCTTAAAATGTGCAGCCCACCCTCTTAACTTTGACCTTCACAGCACTCCGCTCCTTTAGCAGTTACTTCCACAGCACCCCACCAGCCCCCCTAACAAAGACCTCCACATAGGGGCATTATTGTCTTTAATTGACAGTGTATAAAACCCCACAGAATTAGTATACATTTAAGGTCATGTGAGTTACATCAGCCTCTACAACAACGTTGGCTAAGCGTTGCAATCAAAATCATATTAACTCACACATAAGCTGTCTTATACTAAGAATGTCCTTCGTTGCCAATCAGAGCTCATATTAATGATCTGTAGCAAAATAGAAGCTGAGCTGTGATTGGTTGCTATATGCAACCTGATGAATATCCAGGCTAACTGCCACAACAGTCAATAGACAATGGCTCCTGTAGTTTGGCGTTAAGTTACTAAGCGCATTTTTTGGCAAATAATTGGAAAGCGTATGATGAAAATATCCACTCAAAACATAGTCTATGACGTTCCCCGAGTCACAGGAGGCAGTTGTGCTAAATTTTGTGATTGTAAATGCGAATGTGCGGATTCCTTTTGCGGACACATATACATACATACATACATACTGTCAGCTTTATATATTAGATATATGTTTATTATTGCATTCTACTCATTTTGAGCTGAAAATAATTTTTTTCAGTTGGTCTTTATTAGAAATTTTGAACCCCTGTCTCTTTATTGCTTTGAGTTTCTCTGGTAGCAGAGAATTTTCACTCTGTTCCATCAGACAGCTCAGCTGACGGCTCCTTATCTCTGCTCTCTGACCTCCTAACCACTCATTATAGCTCAATTCTTATCTTAGAATGTGGCATAAATAAGTGTTTATGACCTTTTAGTAATTTAGAGCTAAGGTTTATTAGATGACCGGTGCAAACTGAATGTACCATTCACACAGCTAGACAAGCAGTTAACCCTTTGTGACAGAGCGGCTCAATATTTTTAATAAAGAACAATTAAAAAAATTATTCTTTGTTTTAGCCCAAAATGAGTGAAAAATTGCCTCCCCCCCAAAGGTGTACATAGCCTTTAAGCTTTTTTTTTCTTCTGGAATGCACAGTTTAAATGCACAAATGACAATCCATATTTTTTTTGTGATACATTTTTCAGACTTCTTCACATTGCTAGGAAAATTTTTATTCCAGATATGTCCCCTAATGTCTTCATACATTTCAAATAATGTGTAAATATTTGAATATGTCAAATGTTTTGCTTTTGTATTTTCTACATTAATCTGTCTTTAAGTGCTGTAACACAGCCTTCTTCAAAATGTTGATAGCGGCAGGATTGCTTATCACTACACTGCAGGACATTCCTGAACAAGTCCTGCAATTTATTTTGCAGGCAAGCATCAAACTGGTACAACTCTGTGGTTTAAAAGAAGACTAAACCTATTAATGAATGATAGAAATAAACAAGAAATGTAGTTGCATTCATCATTTGCAGCACTTTCTGCAAAATCCTGAGCCTTAGGCCTCATGTACACGACCGTTTTTTTTTTAAGGTCCGCAAAAACGGGGTCCGTAGGTCCGTGACCGTTTTTTCATCCGTGGGTTTTCCTTGATTTTTGGAGGATCCACGGACAAACGGATCCGTCCTGAATTACAATGCAAGTCAATGGGGACGGATCCGTTTGACGTTGACACAATATGGTGCAATTTCAAACGGATCCGTCCCCCATTGACTTTCAATGTAAAGTCAGGAGTTAATATACCATAGGATCGGAGTTTTCTCCAATCCGATGGTATATTTTAACTTGAAGCGTCCCCATCACCATGGGAACGCCTCTATGTTAGAATATACCATCGGATTTGAGTTAGATTGTGAAACTCAGATCCGACAGTATATTCTAACACAGAGGCGTTCCCATGGTGATGGGGACGCTTCAAGTTAGAATATACTGAGAACTGTGTACATGACTGCCCCCTGCTGCCTGGCAGCACCCGATCTCTTACAGGGGGCTGTGATCCGCACAATTAACCCCTCAGATGCTACACCTGAAGGGGTTAATTGTGCATATCATAGCCCCCTATAAGAGATCAGGGGCTGCCAGGCAGCAGGGGGCAGACCCCCCTCCCTCCCCAGTTTTAATTTCATTGGTGGCCAGTGCGGCCCCCCCCGGCCCCCCCCCTCCCACTATTGTATTATTTTCATTGGTGGCACAGTGTGCGGACCCCCCGCCCCCCCTCCCTCCCTCTATTGTATTATTTTCATTGATGGCACAGTGTGCGGCCCCCCCTCCCTCTATTGTATTACCACCAATGAAAATAATACAATAGAGGGAGGGAGGGGGGCCGGGGGGGCCGCACACTGTGCCACCAATGAAAATAATACAATAGAGGGAGGGAGGGGGGCGGGGGGGGGGCCGCACTGGCCACCAATGAAATTAAAACTGGGGAGGGAGGGGGGTCTGCCCCCTGCTGCCTGGCAGCCCCTGATCTCTTATAGGGGGCTATGATATGCACAATTAACCCCTTCAGGTGCAGCACCTGAGGGGTTAATTGTGCGGATCACAGCCCCCTGTAAGAGATCGGGTGCTGCCAGGCAGCAGGGGGCAGTCATGTACACAGTTCTCAGTATATTCTAACTAGAAGCGTCCCCATCACTATGGGAACACCTCTGTGTTAGAATATACTGTCGGATTTGAGTTTTCACGAAGCTCTGAAAAAGCTTTCATACAGTCAGATCTTCGGATCTGTCTGTATGAAAGTAACCTACGGCCACGAATCACGGACGCGGATGCCAATCTTGTGTGCATCCGTGTTCTTTCACTGACCCATTGACTTGAATGGGTCCGTTAACCGTTGTCCGTCCAAAAAATAGGACAGGTCATATTTTTTTGACGGACAGGAAACACGGATCACGGATGCGGCTGCAAAACGGTGCATTTTCCGATTTTTCCACGGACCCATTGAAAGTAAAAAAAAAAACGGAAAATGGCACAACGGCCACGGATGCACACAACGGTCGTGTGCATGAGGCCTTATAGAAATCCTAAAGTTAACTGCCTGCTGATTTTTTTCATCTTTGGCTACAGACTGACTGAGCAGGTGGGGCAGCAGAACAGTACTTACAGGGCAACTGTCAGTAGTTTTGTATCTATGAAATTGGTATCTGTGTTGGTCCCATATGTGCCTGCATTGCTGAAAAAAAATGATGTTCTAATATATGCAAATGGGCCACTAGGAGCAACGGGGGCATTGTTGTTGCACCTAGAGGCTCTGCTATCTCTGCAACTGCCACACCATCTCCACTTTGATTGACAAATCTAGATGTAATGACATTTTCACTGCCTATAGGTGTAATGGCAATGCCCCTGTTGCTCCTAGAGGCTTTTTTTTTAGGCTCTCAAGGGCCTAACAACATGCAATCGTGAGATTGCAATTTCTATTTAGGAATGGGATTTAAGACACTACTAAATAAAAAAAATTCTGTATATTCCAATGTGGTGCTGCCACCAGCAGGCCTACGTTGGAATATACGGTACCTGTGAAAGGCCTGGTAGTCTCCAGCAGGCTCTGGCCTTTCACGAAGAATGAGCAGCTCCCTCGATCGCCTCATGGGGATCTGCTCCAGGACTGGAAGCTCAGTGATTCTGCGCTTTCAGCTCTCAGATGCTGTGTTCACACTTGAGCACAGCATCTGAGTGGTTAAATGTCTGCTACCTGCGTTATTGCCAATTGCACACATTAGCCCCAGGTGTCTGCTGTGTGTGCTATTTTTAAAGACCGGACTTTTAAAGGTCCAGAAAGGGTTAACATACCTTTAGTGGTTAAATGTCAGCTACTGAAAGGTTATAGGGAAGTTTTACTGCTGCAAGCAGTAAAGTGGTTGGCCCATCTGGATATGCCACCAATGTTTGATAGGTGCAGGTCCCAATCTCTAGAATGGAGCCCGCAAAGTGAAGGAGGCAGGCCGTGAATGCATAGCCACCCTCCATTAATTTCTATGGGACTGCCTGTTTTCAACACTGCCATAGAAATCAATAGAGGGCAGCGGCACATGTGCGGTCGTCTATCCTTCACTTTGTGGACTCCGTTCTAGAGATAAGTACGGGTCCCAGAGGTGAGACCTGCATCTATCAGACATTGGCGGCATAGCCTAGCGATATGCTATCAATGTGTGAGATGGGCCAACCCCTTGAGGTTCTAGCTTGCAGCAGTAAACATTTCCTATAGCATTTCAAGAGCTGGCGTTTTGACCACGACCCCAGTAAAACAGATGTCTCCACAGCTTATTCAGATAATTGAAACATTGTTAAAAATAAAACAAATCTTCCACAGATTTTTTTTTTATATCTTTCTGGACATTTGTCCAGAATGTCCTTTTGACCCCCATCAGGCTGGTATATATTAGTATCCCTTTTTTTTGTTACTGTACAGAAAAATATAGTCTACTACATTTTTATGCAGAGGCATCCAGCAAAGGAAGCACTTCATGATGTCGCCTAGACACTGTCATATTTCAGAACTTTCTGTCAGTGGTACGTCAGGAAATATTCCTGTGGGTTTTCAAAACTAGACAACCCCTTTAAGATCAGATCTTGAGGTCTGAATTAGTATAAACCTGTAATACTAATTAGACGTACATAAAGTGCTTGTTTAAGAATCATTTATTCATTAAAACCGTGCAAAGTTCTTAATTTCTGGTCCCAGCCTTGGTTAATATTTTAAATCTTAAAACATTCCCCTGATACAGAACTGCATCTCAGCTGTTTTTTATCCCAACCATTTAATCTTTCGCTTCTGAATGTTGAGTCACATAAAGCGTGCGTGAGTTGCATGCTTGATGAATAGAAATTCTGTCAATGAATGTGATACTTCTGCTCAGTATGTAAGAAAATCATTTAAAATATGTCTCAATAAGGGCTTGTTCACATGTGGGTTGGAGGCGCCGTTTAGATCCTCCATTCTGCCAAAAAGACTAGACAAAAAGCTCCTGCATGCAGAACTTTCTTGTCCATTAAAAAAATATATATATGGATTCCGAACGGAAACTGAACAGTCTCTATTGCAGTCAATGGAGTCTGTTCAGCTCTGTTCTTCTCAGTTATGTCCCGAATGCGGCACCATTATTTTCTCTGTTCTACTCCTCTAACAGAGCATAACAACGGAAATATGCAGCGGTGGTGTAAACCCAGCCTAATAGTGATATATTCAGTTTGTTTCTAGTATTTTAAACTTTTAGTTTGACCTTCTAAAGTTCAGTAGTTCTACTAAAGTTCAGAAGTCTACTACTTGAATGGGTCCGCAAATCCAGAGATGCAGTGCGGAACGGAAGCACAGAACGGAACCCCACGGAAGCACTACAGAGTGCTTCCGTGGGGTTCCGTGCTTCAGTTACGCAATTTGCGGTCCGCAGCACGGGCAGGGCCAGCACACGGTCGTGCGAAAGAGGCCTTAATCTATCCCCTGCTGAGATAAGATGCACCACAATTATTAAAGAGAATCTTTTACCACGATCTTTGACTATTATTTGCAGTGTTACATGACGGGTAGTCCAGATGGCTATTTTTTATTCTTCTACTAGCCTCCCCATCCCGTCCCCCATTGTTAACACTCAAAGCTGTGGTGAAATACACTGTTGGGACTGGCGTGCATGTGCACATAATGGAGAGGACTCATGTGCCATAGTCCCAACAATATATTTCAGCGCAGCTTTGAGTGTTAACGGGAGGGGGGGTATGGGTTGGCAGTAGTGGGGGAAAAAAATTGTAATCTGGACTCCTTATAGGCCGTACTAGTAATATACAGGCCATTTATATGGATACACCTTAATAAAATGGGAATGGTTGGTTATATTAACTTCCTGTTTGTGGCACATTAGTATATGTGAGGGGGAAAACTTTTCAAGATGGGTGGTGACCATTTTGAAGTCGGCCATTTTTTCAATAGGAAGAGGGTCATGTGACACATCAAACTTATTGGGAATTTCACAAGAAAAACAATGGTGTGCTTGGTTTTAACGTAACTTTATTCTTTCATGAGTTATTTACAAGTTTCTGACTACTTATAAAATGTGGTCAATGTGCTGCCCATTGTGTTGGATTGTCAATGCAACCCTCTTCTCCCACTCTTCACACACTGATAGCAACACCGCAGGAGAAATGCTAGCACAGGCTTCCAGTATCCGTAGTTTCAGGTGCTGCACATCTCGCATCTTCACAGCATAGACGATTGCCTTCAGATGATACGAGATGTGCCACAAACAGGAAGTTAATATCACCAACCATTCCCATTTTATTAAGGTGTATCCATATAAATGGCCCATCCTGTAGGTCTGCAGATAATAGTCCAAGATCATGGTGACAAATTCTCTTCAAGAGGTTCATTTGTGCAGGTCAGTTCTCTAGGAAGCTGGTGTATATTTCCGCAATAATCTATGCCAATATCCTGCGGTAGATTATAAAGGTTTTTTCAAGATTTTGATACTGATGACCTATCTTCAGGATAGGTCATCAGTATCTGATCAGTGGAAGTCCGGCGCCTGGGACCTCCGCCCTTCAGCTGTTTCAGAAGACACCTGTGCTCCTGTGAGCGCTGCGGCCTTCTCGCAGCTTACCCAGCATGGCACCGTATATTGTATAGTGGCTGAGCTTGGTATGATGCTCAGCCCCATTTAAGTGAATGCTGCTGAATTGCAAATGTATGGCACTGTGCTTGGTGAGCCCAGAGAGGCTGTGGCGCTCACAGGAGTGCCACTGCCTTCTCAAACAGCTGATCGGTGGAGGTATCGGGTGTCGGACCTCCACCAATCAGGTACTAATGACCTATCCTGAGGATAGGTCATCACTATTTAAGTCTCGGAAAACCCCTTAAAAAGCAAAATGTGAACAAACGCCAACAATGATGTCACAGCAGTTTACCTTAAACCAACTGGTGATGTCACAATAGCTTGTCTGACAGAAACATAGTTGTAATGTCACAAAATTCCGGAAATACCCTTTGATATTGACAAAACTAGGCAAAAATAAAATCTTGAGCTTCTTCTTGGAGTTATGTTTCTTATTCCCTATAAGTCTGGCTTACTTGAACATGGCACAATGTATTCAAATCTTATCCAAACAGATTTACAGTATGGATGCATAGACTTTCGGACACGGTATTACAGCTCTGTACAGCTTGTAGGTTATAGGGTGCTGTGTGCAGAGCGTATCTTAGAGATTTCCAGTGGTGTAAAATTACAATAAATTACAATACATGCACACATTACTATTATGCACCACCATTGCAATCTGTGAAGGCTTAGCAGATGGTAATTAGATTTCAATGACTACTACATTTTTACTTTTCAAAATGTTTCTTTTTATTATGTCTATCTTTTATTAGCATTTTATAACATGCTGGTGATTTCTTTTCAAGCCAGCTGAGCATGTAATAGAATTTGTACTTCAATATCAATACTCTCAAGGTAGGCTCACACTACTGATTCTGTCACTCCTGTGACAGGTCTTAGAAGGTCTGAAAGATTATCTGCACATTAGTGATCGGACAGCCTCTTTTGGTTTCATTTTGTCTGTGTGTTGCTGGTATGTCCACACCTCCTGTTCAGGTGTGGATCATGTGACCTTTACCCATCCCTATTTAGTCTGACTTTACCCATCACTCCTTGCTCTGGATAGCTTAATTTGGTTTTGGAAGAGCTGGAGTGTGGTTCGTGTTGAAGTCCTGTTCATCCATCATCCTCAGAAGTTAAGTGTTCCGCTTGTTGTGTTTTGTATTTCCCCCCCCCTGGTTGTTTACTAGGCATCAGCAAGACGCTGGTTCCTTCACCAGGGAGTGAACGGGTTGTCTCTGCCCTGTCATTACCTTTAGGGCATCCGAGGGTCACCAGGGTTTTCTAGGTTACTGTGTATGGGCATCTCTACCATCGAGAGGTGCCCATACGGATAGGAGTTAGGGCCAGGAGCAGGGTTTTATAGGTGGTGACCCTTTTCCTTCCCTAGGGGTGAGGCCTAGTGTCTTTCCCCTTCCTTCTTGTTGTCTTTTGGTGTTCTCCCCTATTACATCCGTGACAGATTCACTGCATATCCCATGGCAGAAACTGTTGCGGTTTCTGACGTGAGTTTTAATTTTAAATGGTGCGGTCATGCTCTTGGTTTAGTTCCATTGGCTGGAGCTAAACTGGAAGCAGGCTCCCGCTACGGCTTTCTGAGGTGTCCACACGGTAACCGTGCCAAGAATGGACATGTACCAACCAGACATGTACCAAATGGAAAAAATCCTTGGCTGCATTAACTGTGGTGCCGCTTCCCATTGAAAACAATGGTAGGCAGTTTCAGAGAAGATTTGGCATGGTTTTTGGCACTGAATCTGAGTTGAAACCTGTGCCAAAAAAGTTGTGTGAACCTACCCTTATTGGTTTTAGAAAACTGTACGATAAATACATATTGCAAATTCTAAGATTCAGGGATAGGATTACACAGTCTAGGTGAATTAAAAAGTTTGCTAAGTGTGATTAAATACATAAAAAATTAAATACACACTCTGAACTGTATTCACTAGGCAAGATCCCTTGTCGACCGTCATGAAATGACACAGGCCTATAGCATATACTGTTGACTGTCCTTGCAGTGGCATAGGCTCATAGCTGATGCCCAGTCATGGTGGAATACATAAGAGAGACTCTTCTGACATCCTTCCTCACGAATGTTCCATGGGAGCTTAAAGGTTGTTTAAAGGGGTTGTCCCACTAAAAATATTCTACAGTTTTCAAACCAGCACCTGCATCTGAATACTTTTGTAATTGCATGTAATTAAAAATTTAGTATAGCCACTGAGTAATTCAATAATATGTATCTGTATAGCGCCACCTGCAGTTTGATTTTTCTCGTTACTTTGACCTGCTCACTGAGAAGGCTGCACATGCTCAGTTTCATCCTCCAACTGCCTCCTGAGCTGTGATAGGGAGAGCTGAGACACGCCCCCTTAGCTGCAGCAGAAAAGACACTCCCCCTTGAGCTGTCGGCTTGATATAAATCTAGCAGAGCAATGAATGGGGAGGGCTTTCAAGTGTTTTCTGTAGGCTTCCGATCCATGCCTCTGCACCGCAAAAGATAGGACATGTTTTACATTTTTCCGTATCTTGTGGATTGCGGACCCATTCAAGTCAATGGGTCCACATCTGTGATGTGAAGTTTACACGGCTGATGCCCGTGTTTTGAAGACCTATATTTGCAGTCCGCAACACAGCGATCATACAGTCATGTGAATGGGCCTTTAATCTGGACTAATAAGGTGACATTTTGTAAGTGGGATTTCCACAAGTGAAACTGTGTTTGGGTGAAATCTTGGGCCATGGACTGACAGGTATTCTCGGGAAAGAGAGGTCTCATCGCTAATACCATATCTGGAATGCTGGTTGATCACAAGAAGGTATCCTCCCATTAGAAAGGGGTATTTAAAAAAAACCTCAATGGAAACATTTTTTTGCATTTTGATCAGTTTTTTTTTATTTATTTTGGCAGTACTTTGCCATTGAAAATGAAATACAAAATATTGTCCTTCTATAGCAGTCAGTACAAATGATAAGACCTCCTATATAGATGGGCAATGCATTGCTCATTTACTGCTGCTATGAGAGGAAGACATTATCTGAAGAGTAATACTCATGATAATAATAGGGGTAGAACTGAGATATGGGGTAGAACAGTATGACATCTCTATTGTCCTCTTAATAGACCTAGATAAAGATGCCCAAAAAATTACATCACATAAGGGCTTGTTTTCTATGGGAAAAGCTAGTGGGAAGCTGGAAAAAAATTCCAAATGGGTTGGAATTAAAAGATGTGCCATAGTTTTATGGGTTTTGTTTTTACCATGTTCTCTGCGTGGTAAAACTGACCTATTACTTTCATTCTTCAGGTCACTATGACAGCCATCCCACATTTGCATGGTTTTTCTTATGTTTTAATACTGAAAAAAACTAATATTTTTTTTTATTTGCATTGTCATAATCTGACCCCCCCCATAACTATTTTATATTTCCACCTACGGAGCAATGTGAGCAGAGCAATCTTTAGCTTTTATTATACCATTATGGATTGTGTTTGACTTTTTATTTTTTATACATTTTTTATAAATTTACATTCAGCGTATAGGATAAATACGTTTATATTTTAGAAACTGTGTTGCACTGGCACTTGTGCTAATAACTATATCTATCTGTAGTGCACTTCCGCTGCAATATGGATATTGCTGCAAATAATCTAAAACATCAAAAAGTAGAAATAGGTCACACGCTACTCTAAACCTGCACCTATTAAGACACCTTAGATAGAGGTATAGGTGCATACACAACATGAAACCAAGTATGTAACTTACTGAGCTCCACTGTCACTTGCTGCCCATGTTGTTCCTCTCTTGCATACTGGTGCTTCTTATCATGGTGGGATAAAAGGTCCTATCAACTAGAGTAAGATAGAGTGTGCCCCAGCCAGTGGCACCATTTTAGATCCTATCCGCTTACTCGCGCTCAAACAGAGTGCCTAGTGACGTCACTTACTGAGTACGGGTGCCTAAGAGTGTCAAGAAATCCAACGTGTTTCGGATACTACGATATCCTTCGTCAGGGATGTGAAGAAGGATATCATAGTATCCGAAACGCGTTGGATTCTTTTAAACACCCCTAGGTCACATGAACATGCAATCATTAGATTGCATCTCACATATGCTACTGTGAATTAATACAGTAGTATATGTGTAATACAGTATATTCTTATGTAGTGCTGCCCACTGCAGATCTACATTGGAATATACCTGGGGTAGGCCTGGTAGCCTCATACAGGCTCCAGCCTATTATAACCAGTGAATGGCTTTCCCAGTCTCAGCTCAGGAAAGGCTCTTGGGCCCTTGGAGCACAGTCGTTCAGTCCCTGGGAAAGCTGCATCAGATGCAGTGGTCAAAATTGACCACGGCATTTGAAGGATTAAATGTCCGCTACCCGCATTGTGAAACAGCAGGAACCCAGTGGCTATGGTGCAAAATAGATAGTTCTTTCAAATAAATGGCTTTGGAAATTTTATATGTGTGACTAGTGTGACACAAACCCCCACTTCATATACCAAATGTTTGCTATGACAATAATGTTTGTCTCTTTTGTTGTAACCGTTCACCAAAAAAAAAAAGAATGATATCTCCCCCTGTCCACTGAAACAATGTCTATAATAAAAAAAAATACCTTATACAACCAGTTTTGTTTTTCCAAAAAGGTACAGCTTTTCTGATAAAACTATCTTGGTCTAAAGTCATTATTCGTTATTATGATTCTTCTTATTATAAAAGCATCTTGTTTTCAATGTTTTATGTATGCATTGTAAGATCCCAACAAAAAAAGAAAAAGAGCTCACTCGCATGTGGATACCCAAAAATGTACTGCATCCTGAAACTAGCCTGGACTAGCTGCCTCGTGTGCCAATCCTCCTCAAGAGGTAGCCACCTGGTGTTTCTCTCGGGAAAGTCTATCCCCCACCGTAAGGGGTACTGTGAAGAACAAGGGGTTTCTCTTAGACAATGCCCTTAGAGGAGGTTGGTCACGTGGCACAGTGGGTTCATACTGGCTGGTTCATGACATAGTGTAACATAGGTACCAGAAATCTGCATCCATATAGTCCAAGCAGTATCCATGCCACTGTACCAAGCAAATATCAGCGCACAAAATAGAAAACTGCCACTTGCATTTCCCTAAGCTATTTCTACTAGAGACAGCCATAGGTATATGTACTAATCTTTGTGATCACAGACAACTGGGTGATAACTTACAAATGAATAGTAAGAAGAAAGGGCACAAACAATCCCCCTACCTCGATGTGAAATTTCTTTTTTGCTCAAAATTGTTCAGATATTGATAAAGAATATTTACTGGAAGATATAATTATAGTTGTTTATAGGCTAAAAACATGTCATTCCAGATTTGTATTAAAAATGAAAAAACGAAAATGGAAAACTTAAACCTTAATAAGTTTACCTTCACAACATCAGACTCAGCATAATTGTGCTTTCTGTCTTCCATAATCTTAACGTCTAAAAGAATTGTGTGAAGCTTGTGTGAAAACAGTATGAAGTGTGAAGTTACTGTATGTATGTGCTAACAATGTGATCACTGTGCCTGCTGTGAATACTTTATATTTACAGATATATAGTGATTGCTGAATCGTGATCCTTGTATAGGAGAATTCAAGGAAATAGTTCTTTATCTATGTTATACGGCCAACGGCTTAATTTAAAAAGGGGCAATTTTTTAATGTTATATAGATTTTAAAAAATACTTAAATCTTGCAGCCATTTCATTATCATCAAAAGCAGGATTACAATGAAAGGTAAGTAGGAGTTCACCCCTTTCCTGCACAGTGTTCTATGCATACATTAGAGGGTATGAACGCAACAGTCTCTAGAAGTCAATAGGTCATTTTATTTTATTTTATGTACATATTCCTTTAAAGCAAATCACTAAACTTCTGTTCATAGCTCTGAGGAGCAGCTATGGCAAGATGGCTGCCCCATAAGCATGTAAAAAAAAAATTGAATAAAAAGCCATTGGCAGATGAATACAGTAATTATGTGTTTATGAAAACTGATGCAATGCCTAAAAAGACTAGTATAGGGCCAAGTCATCATGATTTTGGAACTTCAGGATGCAGTTATATTGCAGTAAATGCAGATTTCCATTACTTTTTGCAACTTTTTTTATATCATTTTGAGAACTGCAGTAGTTAACCTGGCAAATCGACTAACTTATCTAAATCACTTGAACATATGACTCTATACATGACAAAAAGTTCACATAAGGAATTAATTTCACCATTTGCAATTAACCACCCCATTAATAAATGTTTAGCCATATTGGATATTGTCATTATATTGTCATTAACCTGTGATATAATCAGTGCATGATTTTATTGGATTTACTTAGCCCCTTTGTTACCAGCGCCGTACATGCGTGCAGCGAGCGCCATAAGCCGGCAGGTTTGAAGAGACCCAGGGTATTGAAGCTGCAATTTTTAGCCAACAGGTGGCAGGCCAACATAAGAAATGAGCAATTCTGCTCTCCTCATGGATCTATAAGAAGCATGATGGTTCAGGATAAAAAAAAAAGTTTTGTAGCCTCAAACATGAGATACAATACCATAAAAAGTAAAAAAAAAAACTGTTAAAAAATATATAAAAATTAAAAAATATAAAAAATTTTAATCACCCCCTTTCCGTCGAATTTTTTTTTTTTCCAATTACATCCTATTTGGATTTTTTTTCCCGCTGCTTACCACTACATTGTATGTAATATTAAATGACATTAGAAAGTACAACTTGTCCCGCAAAAAATAGATGGATATGTGAACAGAAAAAGGAAAAAGTTATGGCTCAACGAATATAGGGAAGAAAAATGGAAACGCAAAAACGGAAAAAAACTCTGGTAGCCTAAGGGTTAAAGTGAAGGCGATTGACATAATTAATACAATGAAGCTACTAGGTCTTTTAACATGCCAGGGTTGCTATTTATTTTACTCTGGTTCCCCAAATGCAAGTTTCTGAGGATGTAATTTGGTTAACAGGTTTTCCTTATACATTTATATACAGAGAGAACTGTCAATCATTCCGTGTGGGCTGGGAAGGCAGGACTTGAAACTTTTTGCATACAATACTAAACCAAACAATAAAAAAAAAAACATATTCCCAAGCCTAGTCGATTTCCTTATATCCTATGCTTACGTCTGACTTGGCAGAAATTGGCACCAAATTTATATTTAGCTAGTTTCCTCTGACCAATAAATCCTTTAGGATTAATTGTAAACACAAGTTTTGGGGTGGCCAAAACAGGATATTCAATTCTTGCCTAGAAGGTCATTGTTAGAATGTTTTAATCTACAGTATAATTAAGCAATGTACTGTATATATGTGAAGAGCAATAAATGTTGATGCTACAGTCCAAATCTCTTTGTTCTTCACTATGTGAGTTCCCTTCAGACTTTTGAAAAGTGTGAAATGCTGAGCTGTACTCAGCATTTATTGTAGTACCATCCGCTGTGATTTACTGAAATACGTGTACGGTCCTTTGAAATTAAACTGATCTCACTGGGATCACTTCACATATTTCGTGACTGTACAGTAAATTGAGATTTTCAGTTTCTCTTATCTAGCTTCACTATGCTTAGTCCTGTTAGGGTGCCCTCACATTGAGGAATGTTACACAAATTCCACAAATAAAATCTGCAACATAAAGATATTCCCTATGTTAGCCTTTGAGGATGAAAAGGGTCAATACCTGGGTTCTGTTCCGCAGCAGAACAGAACGAAATAATGATTCCTTGCAGATGTCTGATTTTAGTGGAGATGTAATCCGAACAGAAATCCGCAACATAATTCACAAAAAATAACCAACCTATCCTGTTGCGGAAAAATCCACAACAAAATCTGCAACAAAAACTGCAACTTTGTGAAATCCACATCTGTGGAGCATGTGAGGCACCCTCAGTTATCAAGATGTGATATTTATGGTCTGTATATAAAACAATGTACCTAACGGGCTAGAATCAGAGCGATAGCCACTAACATACTGTCCAAGCTGGAAGTCTAAATCGTATCAGAAAATTTCAAAAATTTGTTTCAAAAAGTGTTTCTGCCCAGTTATAGCAATTTTCCATTATCTCTCAAATATAGTGCCACCTGCTGTTTGCTGTTTTTCTACCTGCTCATTGAGATGGAAGCACATGCTCAGTTCCATCCTTCAACTGCCACTAGCTGTGGCAGATAGAACATGCCCTTTGAGAAAGGACACACTCGCTAAGCTGCCATCTTGAAAAAAATATAGTAGAACAATTGCAATGATGAATAGGGAGATCCCTGACTCATTTGAGTTGCAGGGCTGGTTCTAGCTTTGTTAGAAAGATTGCAAAGAAAAAGGGGATCAGCCAGCACATCGAAATGCGCAGGTGCGCGCTACCATGGCTAGAAACACAATGCTGCAGCACTCTGCAAACCAAATAAAGTACAATAATGCCATAGTAATAGAAAATATATTTGTACTAAATAATTTGAGCCCGTCTGCCACACGTCAAAGCGATCTCTGTAAGATGGGAACCTAACACTAAATTCTACCTGTTATGTGCCATAACGGCCACCATATGCATGCTGGGTCCACTCTGCTTTTTATCATTTTTGGTGCCAAACTGGCCTTCATTAAATTTAGGGAATGCAGGTACCAACATGCATGCTGAGCCCCCGTTCCGGCCACCTCGTATCTGCACTGCAGTGGTGGCCGTAACCCCTGAAAATGAGCCGTGTATAATGCGATGGAAAAATAACTCAAGCCAGCAAAGGAAGCAATATGGACAATCACTATACATTAGTAAGTGCCTTGTATTAACTTTCTCTACATGATAAATGCCATCTGCTAAAGTGAGACAACCGCTTTAATACGGGTATTATTACTTTGGCTTGGTTGTGTCTGCTATCATTAGGACTTAGATAACAACCAGACCACATTTTATTAGTAATTAATGCAGAAACTCGGGCAATAAATAGTTCATTTATATTTTCTTGCAGCTCTATGATTATAAAAAGGGTCTACTTGTGTTTTTTTTCCTAAGACACACGTCTCTAATGCATTGGTTGTGCCTGGTTGCAGCTCAGCCCCATTCACTTGAATTTGTTTTAGATGTTATAATGCATAACGAATGACAAATAGATAGAGCATTAAATATTTGTAAAGGCTACCTAAATGTATAGGCTGTATTCAGATCTGCACTGGAGGATCCCACTATAGGCAATTACAACCCCAGTATAGTCAGCAGGGTGTGTCAGATGCTGTTAGATTCAAGCCAGGGATCCAAGACGTGTGTTATCGTCATTGTTCTGCTATTATCACAGAGGAGCAGAACAATAGAAATAATGCAGCTGTGAACAGAGCCTTACTAATAATTTAAGCTTAAGTGTAATCCTTAGGCTTCAGATTTACTAATATTGGCATTTCATATACCAATTTTAGTCAAAAGTCAGTTGGAGTAAGATATTGTCACGGCTGAGGATGGGGGAAATCCTCAGCCGTGTGCAGCCAGGTGATGTTATGGCCTACTCGGCCGGGAGAACAGGATAGGGAGCAGGTCACCTCCTAACAGCGTCCCTACCCTGACCCTAACTCCTAACTGCATGGGCCGACCTTAAAGGTAGGAGGACCCATGTGCAGGAACCTCGGATCCCTAACTCACCCTCCGTCCGGTCCCTGCGCTAGGAGTCAGGGTAAGACGACCTACTCCTCCTAGACACGGAGGAGCAGGAGTCTCAACGGCCAAGCTGTTGGGAAAAAGGGGAAACATAAACAGACTAACGGAAATGGCAGGTGAACTCAGTAGCTCAACCAACCTGCCACAGCCTTGCTGACTGGATCCCTGACACAGAGAATCCAGAACCATTAGCTGCACAAACCAACATAGGAAAATCCCAACAGACCATCACCCAGACATGACACATACAGGTAAGCATAAACTTAATAAGACATAAAACCTGAACTTAAACCTATGACCACAGTGGTGGCTCTCACAGAGGAATGAAAAGCACAGGAGGCTGCCTCAGCTAGCAAGACTGAAGCAACCTACTGAGCCCTGCTAGAAAGAGGGTATATATAGGCCAAAGTGGACACACCCAGTGACATCACACACACACTGGGAAGGAAGTTAACCCTTCCAATGCCACAGAAGGGAAAACACACATACATAAAGGGAAAGTGCACACAATAACATACCACACGGTGCACTCAACACACACACCTAACAAAAGGTTGCTAGGTGTGACCGCATGCCAGGGCAGCAAGCTACCTAGCGACGCTCAGGCTGCTCTGCTGCTAAAAACAACACTGGTTGCCCGCGGCAACCACAAGTGAGGCCACAGACAAGCGGCCCTCACCCGTGGTTGAACGCCCATACAAAACCGCAGGCAACCGCATGCGGTAAAGGAGTCACGGTCATGGGCATGGCCGTGACAGATATGCAAGATTCATTAAAAAGAGGTTCATCTTTGGTATGTCTGTGCATCATGAACTGAGATTTCAACTGGTCTGGCCTAAATAATTATAAATCTATTGGGTTAAGGGGGTTTGCACGTTCCACCAAACAAAACGGGCTCGAAAAACATTTTAAAAAAATCTCAGAAAATGTACAAAAATGTTTGTGTTTTGTAAGCCAAAGTACTGGTTCACAGAGCATGATACATTCCCTCTAATAACTAATTTCTATAAGTGCTACATGAACTATAGTCAGTGTAAACATAGGACAAAGAAGCCTATCTGATCTTTTGCCTTATTTCATAGTTTTTGTATTGTATTTTCATCAGTGAGGTCAAGATAAAACTTAGATATCCACCTTGTGCCTGGAATAATTAATAGACCTAGATTTCTTTCATAAATGATATCTCCATAATTTTGAATGATTTCCATAATCTGGCGGCTTTATCTATCACAGTTGATTTGCATGAAAACTAGTGTATGTTTTTGTTTTATGCATCACTAGTAATATGACTAGACTCATGGTTTTAGACGGCCCATGTTAACACCTGTTGTGATTCTTACCTGTTTAGTAAGGAGCAGATCCAATATAGCAAGAACATGTTCTGTAAAGATTATCCTTTCTCCCTAGACTCTGCTGAGAAGATAATTAGCTCAGCAACAGTCAAGCAGCCAGCAATGGAGCTAAGGATAGCAGCTGTGCCTGCAGGGACCTTAACAAATAATTATATTCTGTACAACCAAAAAGCACAGAGGTTTGATGAAAAATCTTCCAGCCAGAAAGCATATGTCAAATAAGTAGCATCACTACAGATACAGACAGCACTGGTAGATAAAAAGATTTGCTGTTCCCCTGTCTTAGCTTTCAAAATCTAAAATGTCACATACTTCTGCACTATCGAAAATTGAATACAACGTGAGATGAGCCTAAAACCTCTTTCAACATGTCTCCCCACCAACAAAAGCTTAACTTTTTGATGCCATAGCTTGCAAGCCTCCCAGTTATTATAATCAATTACAAGAGTTTACGTTACTTTTATTTACAACAAATAACAGAACCCTTTGCGTTTTCACCTCAGATGTAGAGCTGAGATTATAAATTGACCCAAACCAGAGACTAGATTAACATTTGATACAACGCCTGCGTCTGAGGGACAGCCAAGTACAATAGTCCACTAACCACGTTATCATATTTGCTATGGTTATTATGGCATGAATAATCTGTTGATTGTTATGAACTTTATAAAAAGTTTTGAGAGGGTTTTTCCCTGAAGATAACCCTTGTCCATAAGTATATGGACATCATAGAGAATGGTTACCTGCACGGAACCCCACTCTATGAGCCACGAAGGCAGGGGCATACACAGATCTCATAGAGCCCTAGAGCAAAACTTAGTATGGGCCCCCCTGCCCCACCAAGTGTACCAGTATGCGTGCATCAATCACTTCCAGGCAATGAAGAATGCAAAGCATTACACCCCATATTTCTGATGAATTAACTATTTTTAATTATGCAGAGGAATTTTTAATTTAAAAAATGAAATAAAAAAAGTTCACCCTCGGCCCCACGCACTATATCAGACTTCTATGTTAATAAAGTGGAACAGGTGCTTAATAAATATGGCTTATTTGTAAACCATATTTCTCAATGTATTTACAACAGACAACATGCACAAATACATTGATATACTACTGCTTCCCATCTATTACAGAACTGGCTGCCTGCAGCCACCACTAGGGGGAGCTCAGTCCATAGGAATTTATGCAGATAGGAGAGTCAATGTCATAAAGTAGCCATCTTTGGTTGGCCCAGTATATCCATGCATTATATGGATGCCCCTCATTTGAATGACTCCCATGTAATGCTACATTTTCCTTGCAGCGGCTACTACAAGCTAAATAGATAGACACAGCTATCCCTGGCAATAGCAGTTAACTGTCAGGGGCTAGAGAAGCTGATGTAGTAAGACATCCCCTGTGCTGGGGTTGTCCAACCTTCAAAAGAAATGAGTGAACCCCAGGGAGCTGCTTAAAGGAAAGGACTAAAAAATGATTACCCCTTTAAGAAATATATGTTGTTCTAAACATAATGCCATACATTAAAAAAGTAAGAAGACCCTTGAATAAGTCTAGTATGCAAATAACCCAACTTCCCACAGAAGTTGGGTCCTACTTCGGTGATCTTGCAATCCCAGTAACTTTTCACAAACCCCCACAACAGCATACAGTCCCAAGATCACACTGGTGATCACAAGATCTTGTGGCTCCTTTTAATGGAACACTATCTACTGCATTAATATAGCTGTTATCACTCTTTTAGACATGACCATGAGATCTTACTGTTTCTCATAGTTTTGAGACTGCATGCTGCTGTGGGGGTTGTGGAAATTACCTGATTGCACCAGGATCACCTAACCAGGAAGTTTGATCTGGACTCCGCCAGGAGCCATAACATTTGCCTACTAGATGCACGACTGAGGCCTTATTTACACATCAGTTATTTTCAGTGATTGTGAGCCAAAACCAGGTGCGGCTCTAAACGCAGAACAGGTGCAGATCTTTCCCTTATACCTTATGTCTGTCTCCGGGTTTTGGCTCCCAATCACTGATAAAAATCACAGACCAAACACTGACGTGTGAATAAGTCGTTATACAAAGAGATTTTTGATAACAGATATTTTGAGAAATATTTTTTTCTTAAAGAGCTAATTATTTTTTCAAATAAAACAAATACCCTATTACTAGTGATAGGTCCTCTTTAAGAATGCATGCTGTTTTACACCAAAAAGGTAGCTACAGAACGATAATAATGATATACTGTAGGTGTATAAAGATGTTAGATTGCAGATAAAAGTAGAGGCAACCAAACCACTTGCTGTTTCCTAGACATTGAGCGCATGTAATGTATTGCATTGTTCTCTTCATATATTAAATTAGTTCATATTACTTCACTAATTCTACACCTTCTACTTTGCTCTTTTCATCCTGATTGTTCTGTGTCTCACTAGTTTAGAAACAGAGAGAGACATCTCCATAAAACTTCTGAGGGAACAGGAAAACCTTGTCAGCAGTTCACTTTCTCCCTCATCTCATCTCTCACGGTCTCTTATGGTTTTACTTTACATAGACTCTTCGGTTAAGTTTTAAATCACCTTTAAATATTAAGGGTGAATATCCATTTTTTCCATATATTTTCTAATGAAATACTTGCTCAATCAACCATCTCAGACATTGATGGCATGTTGCTATATGCTGTGGCTCTCTATGTCTTCATGCAAAGTGAGATTGTGTTTGTTTGATGTGCAAAACAAATTGTAGTATGTTGCACTGGATGCCATATCATTGTGATATTTTGCCTTAGATGCATTGGTTGTAGAGGAGAATACCTCTGTTACAGTGTAAGTACAGACCAGCATACAGGTTCCTCAAGCAAAGCTTTGCTGTGCACATCGAGCCTCACTCCATAGATGTTATTCTGTCAGACGTTTGTTAGGTATGTTAGTTAGTTCTATTCATTAGATCCTCACATAAAATAATGTTATATGTGAAATTATCATTTTTGATTTCTATAACTATCTCACCTAGTAAAAAATGCTACAAATCAGTTTAATTTTTTCTTTACACGTATTCACATTTTGGTGAGACCTGTCCTTGGCTTTAATATGATTTTGATGTTGGTGATAAAATGATCCATTGTACTGAGCTGATTGTAATTGTCTTTCATTTGTCATCTTTAGTAGTTTCAGATACTCCTTTTAAAAGTCAGCTATCCAATTACTGAGACATTCACTGCTTTTGCCACTGACTTACACAGTATGACTTTATGGTGACATTCTATTACTTTGGAAACCTGAGCTCAACTTTTGTTGTTTTTTCACACATAATCCAATTAACCAAAGTGTCAATAGAACGTAAGTTATTGTAACAGTCCTTTTACACGTACGGATATTAGGCCTTAACAAGCAATGATTGACGATACAGCAGGTTGATTGGCATTCATTTCCATTATTGTCGGCAACACGTCCCCTGTTTTTCAGGTAGACATGCTGCTAACAAATGATCATTTTTAATGCCACTTTAAAAGATGCGATCAGCTGGCAACTGAATGTTTGCTCTTTTGTCAGCTGATTCCAGGGCATAACAAATGTTTGATAATTAGCCTTAATGGGATTTTCAGGGCTATAAAAGGGTCTTCTAAGCAGGAATTGCCATATACACTACCAGGACATGAAAAAAGAACACCTGCAAAACTTAATTTCATTGAGCTGAGATTGAAAAAGTATAGGCCTCTAGTGGTGCTTGGTCAATGATCACACAATCAAGGTGGGGAACCCTTTATTTTGGCCTGTGCAGCCAAAATAAAGGGTTGAGGAAGAGTCACATGGGTGGTATGTCCCCTGTGATACAGGCCGCCACTCTGGCTGTACCCTGTATATCCTCCTGTGGTATGTAATTCCAAGATCTTTCAACTTGGACCCGTAGTTCAGCCAAGGTGGTTGTTAGTTACTGTACATGGGAGATCAGTCACCCCATTCAGTCTCAAACATTTATAACAGGGGAGAGATCTGGTGATTGAGCTGGGCAAGGAAGCTGCTGGATAGCATGTTGTATAGTGCAGGCAATGTGTTGTCATGCATTTTCTTATTGGAAAACCATGTCTCCTGAGTTAAAAATACCAGACAGGAACATGGTAGCTAATATTGCTCTACACCATGACACCTGATGATGGTCCTGTGTGTCTCCATACTAGGCATGATGGCAGTAGGTGCTCCGGTGTTCGTGGTGGGAACATTGACCATCCTTTTTTGACTGATCTGGTGTTCCAGCAAGATTATGCCTGCCCACGCTACACAACATGCTCTTCAGGATATGTAGCAGCTCCCCTGGTCAGCTCCCTCACCAGATAATTCCCTCACCTAGAATGTCTGGCACTGGATGGGGGTGAAGGGTCTCCCATGCACAGCAGCTACCCATCTATGGGTCCAAGTTGAAAGATCTTGGAATGACATACCACAGGAGGAGATCCAGCATCTGTATGACCCTTAATATGCCACAGTGGCAGCCTGTATCACAGCAAGGGGCGATGCTATGCAGTATTTATGTGACAATGTATAAACATATACCCTGTTTTAGAACTAAAAATACAGGGTGCACCACCTTGTTTGTTTGATCATTGATTAAGTACCACTAGCAGTTTATATGTGGCCTAACTCATTTAAGAAATGCGCCAGAAAAGTGGCACACATTACACCAGAGATCTACTCCAGCTCCTGTCTAGAGTAGATTTGTGTTATGAAACATGGACAGCAGAAGATGCAATAAATCTATTAAGAGGCATGCACTTCATAATAAATTGCTTGAATCTTCAGCCAGCGGTCTTAATGAAATGACCCCCATTATGTGCATAGTTTCTTTCTTCATCCTAATAATGTACCAAATCCATCAGTATCTGTTTTTCCGCATCTCTAAATTGTCTGGATTTTCATATTCTCCATTGGAAATCATATCCCTTTATTGCAGCAACAATAGGTTCATGTTTTGTGCCAATCATACTCTGCTTCAAGGCACTGTGGAAAATTGTTATGTACTGTAGTATGCCAAATACAGGGTCTGAGGGGTGGTACATGACATAGATATCCAAGAAACAACAAAGAAAAAAATGCCTCATGCACCACCCCCTTCTGCATTAAGTATTCCTTAAAAGTGTAACTATCATGTTCTCATAAAAAAAATAATTCTATTTTAACATATGTTACTGCTGCTGCAGCATTATGCATAAAGCAGTCTTTAGCTTCTTCACATACCACTGTTTTCCTTGAGCTTTTCCCTTAGTTAACAGAGTTTTGAAGTCTGCATTATGATAATATTCTCAAGATGGCTTCTCTGCCAGTTCTCTGAAGCCAAAACTGCCTTCCCTCACTTCCCATACACACTTGCTTTAGTCAGCAGCTCCCTGCCAGCCAATCCGATTGAGTTACTGAGAAACAGGCCTCCTCACTCTAAAGCCTGATACTATGTACACACAGGAATGCAGTGTGGAGGACCGCCCCTCTGCCTTCTGTTTACACTGAGTTGTAGATAGAAAAGACATGGCAATGGTCTTTTACGGGACCAATGGAAAGGGAATTAAAGCTGTTATTATAAGGTAATTACAGATCTTTTGAAAACCATTGACAGATTAACTCTTGTTTATATGACTAGCTCTAATAAACTAGCAAATAAAAAATATGACAGTTACACTTTGAGCGCTGCTGGGTTAAACACTAATTTACACTGGTTTTGTGATCTGTGAACTCAACATGAGCAAATATTGGCATAGGCCCTCTAGTCAAGTCATTAGATGCAATAAAGCAATCAGCACCTAGGTATTATAATAAGTAAGTGTGAAGTCAGCTAATGGATTTTTTGTGAACCCACATGAACTTTCTTTTTACCCAAGCAGCCCTTGTTTAGCTTACTCCTATGGCTAATAGGCGGTAATTACAAGCATACCTATTGTGGGGATACGCTCTGGTAGACAGGACAAGTGGGTGCAGTATTTGCAGTACGTTTGTAACTCAAAAACTGCAGTGTTTATGCACACTAGTTGCAGGTTCACAGTACGATAGTCCATTTTCAGTATTGGTGTTAGTTTACACCCAAAACAGTTTATACAGGAAAATATTCACCTTTGATCCTGGGTGTTTAATCCACAAAGCGTGGGGAATAGAAAACAAGAAAATGAACCAGCCACACAGTTGGCGCCAATCACCTATTATAAAATGGAAGAGGGTAGGATGGTAAAAAGGGATCTATATCTGTAAAAGAGTAGTTGGTTAGAGTATGTATGTATATATATATACACACACGGCCGTAGATAAAATGGCGGCCGTGCGTTTAATAGAGATATAGTGGTGGAGGGGGTTAGAAAATCTCAATCATGGTAGAAATTATAGGTTTAAAAACAATAAATAAAACAAATTCGATATAAAACGAATAGAATAGAGATAAAATCAATAGAATGGAATTATACATAAAAGTAACTCACTTCACAGGGGGAGACAATCTGAGGGATAAGCATAAAACACCCAAAGGCTAAACTCCCCCGGCCAGGATCACTTGTAGAGTAGTAGGAACAAACCGCAGTCACCACGCGAGGGGCTCATTATTGAATCAAGGCTCAACGCGTTTCGGGGGCTGTGTAGATACCCCCTTCCTCAGGAGCAATATACAAGTAAAAATATATGATGTTTTTACTTATAAATTGCTCCTGAGGAAGGGGGTATCTCCACAGCCCCCGAAACGCGTTGAGCCTTGATTCAATAGGAGGAATTTTCCAGAAGCCCCTCGCGTGGTGACTGCAGTTTGTTCCTACTACTCTACAAGCGATCCTGGCCGGGGGAGTTTAGCCTCTGGGTGTTTTATGCTTATCCCTCAGACTTTTTCCCCCTGTGAAGTGAGTTACTTTTATGTATAATTCCATTCTATTGATTTTATCTCTATTCTATTCGTTTTATTCATTGTTTTTAAACCTATAATTTCTACCATGATTGAGATTTTCTAACCCCCTCCACCACTATACCTCTATTAAACGCACGGCCGCCGTTTTATCTACGGCCGTGTGTGTATATATATATACATACTATAACCAAACACTCTTTTACAGCTATAGATCCCATTTTACCATCCTACACTCTTCCATTTTATAATAGGTAATTGGCGCCAACTGTGTGGCTAGTTCATTTTCTTGTTTTCTATTCCACTTGCTTTGTCATTACAATATACATCTATCCTTGCTGTGTATTCAGCCACTCATGGCGGCCTACCACTTTTCACCTCCCAACCCACTATAGAATTCTCTCACCTCCCCTGTGGTGCCCGGTTGTTGTCTATAAGACCACCTTTGGAGTTTCCTAACAAGGGTAATGTAAATCTAACACTCTTTTTTGGGGGATTTATTTCCCCTCCTCCTACTTCATGTTTAATCCACACCCAGCTAAATGCTCAGCCTCTGAAAGTCCACCTGCAGGCTTTAGATAGCCTGCTTGCCTGACACACTGTCTTGAGCTTTCAGCCCACACACAGGCCTCAGATCTCAGCAGAGTTTCACACAGCTCCAGTGTCAGAGAGGAGTAATCCACCCACCTGACACTGCTGGCTGTTTTTTTATGCCTGTCAAAACCCGGCTTGGAACATGGGAAGTAGTCACCCTCCCAGCACTTTGACTACTCCCAGTAAGAGCCGTCCCGGATCAGCTATTTACAGCCATACTAGATAGCAAGGTGTCACACAGCAAATGCTGCTGACACATGAAAACTGTCTCTTACTCCACCACCGATCTCAGGAACCTCGGGGACACATACCTATCGTCCACGATGATTCCTTGTACCTTCTTACACTATGTAGATCCTTATGTAAGGAAATTTCTGTTCAAGGAATTCCCCAATATATTCAAAGTGGATCCCAATTAGATGAGATTCATGGGAAATAAGAGTTTACCTTTAAAATTCAGTACATTGGACTCGTGTTGGTAGATGTTAAGACTCATAGTTCATCTCCTTGTCACAAACTTTTAAAGGGCTGAGGAAGGAGCGGCCAAGCGAGCGTCCTCCTCTCAGTGCGCCTGCGCCAACTGAAGACCGGTACGGCGCAGGCGCAAGATTTGGAACGCAGACAGGGCCAGCCGGAGGAGGAGAGCGCTCGCTGGCCCTGTCAATCAACAGGAGGAGGGGGCGTTTTTTTTTTAAAGGAGGATGCGCCGGCTACCAGCAAGTAACCGCCTTACTTGCTGGTAGCGAGGTAATTAACATATTATAAAAGTGCGGTTTTTAAAGAAATTAAGCCACAGGATTTTAATTAGCCCAAAATGAAAAATGACTTTTGGGGGGTGACAGAAGCCCTTTAATACACAGTTTCACCCCAGGCAAAAATAATAATAAAATAATTCTGCCTTTTAAACCATAAAGTGCATCAGGCATGCTAGCAAGAAGATTGCAGTAGGCACACATTAGTAAGTTGATGGGAAGCAAAGCTGGCAAGGTGATATTTTTTTTAGAAGAGGTGCACATAGTGAAGTGCACATTAATTAGAAGAAATACAATACCGGCTAGTAAAATATAAATTTGGCATAGAGACAATCACACCATGAACCGCAGAATTTGCAAAGCTCTACATGAGAGCAGACCATTGTTTTCTCGATAACATATGGTCACACTGCCAGGATTTATCCATTTTTATTTTGCGAAGCAAAACTATGTTGAAGATAATTTTGGAGCCAAACCTAATATTATTCTTAGAGATGTTGACCTAGCTGAGTTTTTATTCAAAATGCTTAACTCTTGTGTATATGAGATATTAAAAATAATATAGAATACGTAACCATTTAATTAAAAAATGAACATTTATTTTTTATTTTACTTTCCTATAGTAGGAAAGATTCTGCATTTGAGGTCTCATTGCAGATGCTTAAAGTGAATGTCTGTATACTTTTTAAAACCTTGTCGTTTTTAGTTTCATGTTGTTTAGAGATGAGTGAACCAGTCAAGATTTGTTTTAGGTAAGGTTCACATAATTTAAAAAAAAGTTTGGATCCAAACCGTAGTTGCTCCAATTGTCCTGAAAGATGGTATATAACCCCCTCTAGCCTCCTAGGACTTATACTTTTTAGAAAAACTTGTTATATCTTTTCAGTTATGTTTTATGATTTTTCCCCCTCCCCCTGCAAGCTCTGGCACGCAATGACAGCAATTAGAGATGAGCTTCAGAGAGTCTTTATAGTGGGGTAGAACACTGTGCCTTGCAATAACATGCATAGGCAGTCTGCTGTGGTAGTGAAATAATACTATGAATCAGTATGACATGCAGATGACAGGCGTCGCTCTTAGAATCACCGCACACTTCACTTATTTGGGCAGTCACGGGGGCCAAAACTGACCAAATAACTCAAGTATGAACTCAGCCTTACAGGTTGATGTTAGCGCCAAGAAAAAGCGCACTCCTTTTACGTCAGCTGATTCCTCATAGATGTCAACAGAACCTGTTCTATTAAACGCTTATACAAGTAGAGCCCCCCCGGACAGAGTGGAGAGGGTGTCAGCAGTAAGTTAGTGTTGACGTCACTGATTATTTTGCCCTTCCTCTGATCTGTCAGAACAATAACCCACAAAAAACAGATCCTGTCTGTGGAGCATCCGCCTTTACTCGGTCACCATTTGGTCAGTAATCCATCAGTATTGCTAATGCCAAAAAAACAGGAGTGGATCCAAAACAGAGAATAGAATATTTGCATGTTTTCTGTGTTTTGTACCCACTCCTGCTTTTGTCTACCAAATCATAAGCCAATTCTGATGGGACCATACAGGCCTTACAGCTGCTACACAGACAGGATCCGTTGTGCGTCTCATTTTGACAGATCAGAAGAAAGGTCAAATAAATGATGATGTCAGTCAGGCCGAAAGGCAAAATAGTGGCCCAGTCATGAAGTGGGGAGGGTGGGAACAGCATGAAAAGTCCACAAAGTGGCCCTATGACATATTAGTGAGGTGGAAGCATTATGAGGAGGCCACAGAGTGGCACAATGACAGTGTGGAGGTTGTGACAGCATCAGGAGGCCACAGAGTGGCGCAATGACAAAGTGTGGAGGTGGCGGCAGCAGCATCAGGAGGCCACAGATTGTAAAGGTGACATAGTGTGGAGGTGGCAGCAGCAACAGGAGACCACAGAGTGGCAAGGTGACATAGTGTGGAGGTGGCAGCAGCATCAGGAGACCACAGAGCGACCTGGAGACAGAATGGGAAGGTGGGTGGCAATACCAGTACCAGCTGAAGATGGTGGGAGAAAGAAGGAGCACTTGGCATCAGATGTGTGGCATCAGGCAGGTGGCAGCATCAGAATAGTAGCTGAGGCAGGTAGCAGAAGAAATCGGTCTCTTTTGTCAAAGTATTGGTGTGGCACCATGGATGATCTAGTCTGATGCATCAGGCATTGGTGGGTGGAAATCCTGACTGATCCACGCATGATTCATCTTGACAAAGGTCAGTCTCTGTCTGGACAGGTGAGTTCTTCTTGGGGTAATTATGGCCCCCGCCGCACTAAACACCTGCTCTGATGCCACATTACCGGCCGGGCAGGACAGCTTTTCCAGGGCAAACTCGGCCAGTTGCGACCACAAATCCAGTTTGGTTGCCCAGTAGTCCAGTGGATTTATGTGGTGGCAGTGTGCTGTCCAAGTATGCCACCACCTGCTGGTTCAGATCCTGCTCCAGGTCTAGCTGCTGCTGGCGATTAGTTTCTTCAGTAGGCAGGTGAAGAAAGCTGCTCATCAGCGACTCTAGACTAAAGCTGCTTCTAATGGAGTTGGTTCCGCTCCCAACCTCCCACCCCGCTACAGAGGCCATGGCAAAGGAACATAAGCGCAGAGGGCCCCCCCGGTCAGACCTGCGAGAGGATGAACGATGGCGCAGATAGGTAGTGGCCAACTCACTACATAGCATGTCTCTATAGTAGTTCAGTTTGTCCTCCCTCTCAGCAGGGCTAATTGTGCAAGTGACTCAGAGGGACTCCCTGCCTCCATCTCCACTGCATACTGCCATGGTGTGTCTGGGTCCACTGCCTCATCTTCCTCATCGCTCTGTAGCTCCTCTACCTGCTCCTCCTCTCCTGTCACCTGTGCAGAAAAACCACCCATTTCGCTACACATTGCTTCTGCTCCAATGTCATCCTCCTCCTCCAGTTCAGCCCCCACAGGGCTCATGTGGCCGTGAGATCTAGGCGCCACGTCTCCTGTCCCCTGACCTGCCAGATTTACCAGCATCTGTTCCAGGACATGCAGCAGTGGAATGATGTTGTTCATCCCGTAGTCCTGGCGACTAACAAATAACGTGGCCTCCTCAAAGGGCCTGAGCAAATGGCAGGTGTCAAGCATGAGCTGCCACTGGCTGACATCAAAGTTACACAAGGGAGTACTCCTGTCCGCTTGGATCATCAAGAAATTGTTTATGGCCTTTCTCTGTTCGTATAGTCGGTCCAACATATGAAGGGTGGAATTCCAACGGGTGTAAACGTCGCATATCAGCCTATGTTAGGGGATGTCGTTCTGCCGCTGCAGCTCAAGGAGGGTGTGCTTTGCGTTATACGAGTGGCTGAAGTGCATGCAAAGTTTCCTGGCCATTTTTAGGATGTCTTGCAGATGGGTGGAAAACTTCAGGAACCGCTTGACAACCAGATTGAACATGTGTGCCATTCAGGGCACACCATGTTTTTCCCATTGTCGGTCGCCATGGTTCTGATTTTGAGTTGTCGCAGAGAAAGCCAGGATTCAATTTCTTGGTGAAGGACACGGAGCAGTTCCTCCCGTGTGCAACTCCGTTCGCCCAGGCAAACGAGGTGCAGAACAGCTTGACACCGCCGTGCCCTACACATGTGGTATGCTGGAGGGCCCCTGTGAATTGTCCCTGCAGTGGAGGCTAAGGACACAGTGGAGGATGAGGAGGCAGAGGTGGACATTGTCGCAGGACCACAGCACAGCACAACACAAAGACTACCCGGTGATACAGCGCATGAGACGCCAACTGACTAGGCCGGCAAACACAGCGGGGAATAGACTACACCACAGTGCAGACATTAGGAGCAGTAACGTAACCTGAATGTTCTATATATCGCTCATATATAAATATATACTGCGCTATTGATCACCTCAGGATTTATCTAACTTGTGGTCTAACACAGAGGATAACTGTAGCATATGAAGAGGGGACTTTAAGATCCTCTTATATACTAACTTCCTACTAACAGGAAAGGAATCATCAGTGAAGTTTACCTGCTACACTGGGAGCTTCATGTGATATGAAGCAGGGACTTTAATACCTCCTAACAAACACTAATCATTACTAATAGGAAAGTAACAAATGGTGACTCACATCTGACATACCTAATACAGAGTCACATTCAGTGTGTGAAAATGTTCAGAGAAAAGTCCAGCTCACTCGATCATCTGGATCACCCGCGTGCACGGAACAGGCCGGTGAACCCATGCAGCATTAATGATAAAACAAAGTTCCAGCACTCACGTTTTCTTAGTAGCTAAAATCCTCATCGTTATTCAGGCAGTAGAAAATAATGTACAGGACATGCACCCACTAGTGTAGCAACATTGACGCATTTCGAACAGAGTTCTTCTTCTTAACTGTGAACAGTGCCTTTTCCAAAGATTAAATACTGGTCTGGGAGCACATGGTTCCACCCCCACCTGAAGGGCGGGGGTATGGAAAAAGAGGAAAGGGTGGAGCCCTCTGCTCCCTAAGTAAGGCACTGTTCACATTGTCCAACAATGGAGATGCAATAAGCATCCATGTGAAATCAATAATCTTACATATATAATGTGAAAATTCCATAACCAAAACAATGAATATAAATATAAATTGTCATATGCAAAATAAAAAATACACAATATAGATATAAATACAGATATAGATTATCACGCATCAGTGTATTTAATAGCATATGCTAATTACAACATAAATAAATCCTAATTCTCCATTAGCAATCGATGTTTGGTATCTAACTTGAAAATCCAAAATGCCTCCCTCAATCTAACCAACCGCTTTGAATCACCTCCCCTTTTCGATAGCCTCTCTTGTTCAATCGCAAAAGCTCAAAAATTTTGCACCTTGCGTTCATGCTTGTAAATGAAGTGTATATTTTTATAGTATGGGTGTTTTCGCAAATTCTTTCTCACAAAAGACAGGTTGATGTTAGATAACCTTTTCTCCTTGACATGATGATTTAAGAAACTGTTTATGCAGTCTTTGTCAAATTGTGAAGATCAGACATAATCGTGCCTAAGGCCTCTTTCACTCGGGCGAGATTTCCGCACGGGTGCAATGCGTGTGGTGAAAGCATTGCACCCGCACTGAATCCGGACCCATTCACTTCAATGGGGGTGTGCACATGAGCAGTGATTTTCACGCATCACTTGTGCGTTGCGTGAGAATCGCAGCATGCTCTACTTTGTGCGCTTTTCATGCAACGCAGGCCCCATAGAAGTGAAATGGGCTGCTTGAAAATCGCAAGCATCCGCAAGCAAGTGCGGATGCGTGCGATTTTCACGCATTGTTGCTAGGAGATGATCGGGATGGGGACCTGATCATTATATTATTTTCCCTTATAACATGGTTATAGGGGAAAATAATAGCTTTCTTAATACAAAATGCTTACTAAAATAGGGCTGGAGCGGTTAAAAAATAAATAAATTTAACTCACCTTAATCCACTTCTTCGCCCAGCTGGCTTTTCTTCTTTCTTCTTTTTTGCTGTGCAGGAGAAAAATGACCTGTGGTGACGTCACTGCGCTCATCACATGTTCCGTCACATGATTCATCACCATGGTGATGGATCATGTGATGGACCATGTGATGAGCGCAGTGACATCACCACAGGTCCTTTACCCAGGTCCTGAAGAAAGAAGACAGAAGAGAAGCCGGGCTGCGCGAACAAGTGGATTAAGGTGAGTTAAATTATTATTATTATTTTTTTAACCCCTCCAGCCCTATTTTAGTAAGCATTCTGTATTAAGAATGCTATTATTTTCCCTTATTACCATGTTATAAAGGAAAATAATTACATATACACAACCTTGAACCCAAACCTGAACTTCAGTGAAAACACATTGCACCCACGCAATAAAAACTGAACAACGGAACGCAATCGCAGTCAAAAGTGACTGCAATTGTGTACCTACTCGCGCGGGTTTGCCGCAATGCACCCGGGATGCACCCTGAGCCAAAACGTGACGCCCGTATGAAAGAGGCCTAAGGGCTGAAATTTTTACACACAGCGGCATTCAGTCTCTTTAGAGATGAAGGAACATGATGGGCTAAATAACACAAATTGAAGCCCAATAAAAGCCAAAAAAAACTAAATGTGACAACTATGTATAATATATTTTCTCATGGTGATGTATGTTTGTATAACTAGTACTGTAGATAACTAATTATTTTGATTGAAAAATGTGTTGCAAAACATAAATGCATTACATTTCTCAATACTTCCAACTAATTAAAATGGAAATAATGTGTGCTAAAAGCTTTATTGTTCATTATAAGCATCTAAGAACACACATTGGGTTGTTAGTAAGAGATACTCATTTGCATATTCAATGCTAATAATCTATAATGACAAGTAAAAAAAAAAGTATACTCCAGTCTTTTATTACGATCCGGGGTTGTGCCGACCTCTGCTCCCCCTCTTTGCGTGCATGGGTGCCGCATCACTAACCCCCTCTCCAATCTGCTTTATTGGTGTGTGCCTTCCTCTGTGCCATGTGCCCGCTGCTGCCATGCTTCTCTGTTGCAGACTGCAGATGTATGCTCCATGACCCTTCAAAGGCCATTGTGTGTGCACTCTTAGTCTTCCCCATCCTATTACTGGCCACTTCTGGGTATTTAAGTCGCTCTCTCCAAGCAGAGGGTGCCTGAGCTTTTCTTTTCCTAGTTTGCTAGTTACAGTGCAGGTGTACTTGTCTGACCATCTGCCCATGTACTGTACCTCTTCCTGTGTTACCGACTCTGATGCTCCACTGCCTGTTTTGACCTTGCCTGTTTCTCATATTAATTAATTGCCACCTGTCCTGACCTCGGACTAGTCTTCTGTATATGCTCTGACCTCTACCCATTACCTGACTATGAATATTGCCTGATGCCTTGGCGCTTTGCGGTTAGTTGATAAAGGGTGCCACCCCCACTACCTGTTACATCCTCTAACCTATAAGATGGTTTTGTCATTGCACAGAATAAAAACGAAATCAGGATGGATAATCTTATAGAATGTAATACATCATGCTTCTACTTTGGAGTTAAGATTTATGAAATATGTAGCCAAAAAACGTGTTTGTTCCATTCCACTTCACGATTCATTCTAGCTATCTGAGCCTGGTTATGGATAGGTTTACTTTTTAGCAATATTTTAAATATGCAACTATCTAAAGGGTTACAAAAAAACGAAAAAGTCACATGTCACACTATAGTAGGCTGGCTAAAATTGTTGCTATTTATTTTCACAAATGTGGAACCAGACCAGTTAATACTGTGGGGGATCCAGAAAAAGCCAGTCAAAATGATCTTCTGTAATGGATAAAGTATGTGTATGAAATGATGGACAAACACTGATATCATTAATTTAGGATATATGTCAGATTTCTGGAACCAGACATCTATGAGAAGTGCCCGAATGGTTTGAATGTTCTTTAAAAACCTTTCATTCTGTAAATCATTGGTGGCCAACTAATTAGTTTGACTATGAGCTAGTCCTAAAGACGTTATCCTGGCAGTCCCCTGGTTTTCATTTCAGCAAGTGGCATTTATCATGTAGAGAAAGTTAATATAAGGCACTTCTTAATGTATTGTGATTTATCCATATTGCTTCCTTTGCTGGCTAGATTTATTTTTCCATCACATTATGCACTACTCGTTTCCAAGTTTACGGCCACCATGCAGTCCATCAGTGGTGGCCGTGCTTGCACACTATAGGAAAAAGTGCCGGCCTCTCTGGTGGTTAGGACCATGGGAGCTCACATAGGCCAAGGCTTACTCCTATAATGTGCAAGCACAGCCACCCCTGATGGATTGCAGGGAGGTCATAACCATGGAAACAAGTAGTGTATAATGTGATGGAAAAATGAATCTAGCCAGCAAAGGAGGCAATATGGACAATCACAATACATTAGTAAGTGCCATGTATTAACTTTATCTACATGATAAATGCCATTTGCTGGAGTGACACAACCCCTTTAACCCCTATACAGGGATCTGACCTTCACTGCTGGAAAGCCACCAGGCCTCTACCTCTTGGCATAGTCCTGGTGTGGTTGGATGCTGACCAACTGAGATCAGATACACTCATGCCTGACACCAACGGATCAGACAATACATGTAGTCAGGAAACAGGCAGCGGTCAGGGATGGCAGAGTTCATGCAAAAAAATCACAGGATCAGCATGATAAACAGCCAGAGGTCAGGTCAGGCAGCACATGATCAGCGTCCAGGAAACAAGAAAAAGTCCATACACTGTGAAAAATGGATTATAGCTCTTTACAAGCTCTTGCAAGTAAGATAAAGCTAGCAAGATCTGTAGAGACAAAATTCTCAGGCAAGGAAGTGAGGTCAACAGAACAGCTATATAGGACAGTGGATAAGCTCATTAGATAAGCAGCTGAGCACATGATCAGAAAGGGAATTAACCCCTGCAGTGCTGCAGGGAAAAGTCTCTCTAATGCACACACATAAAGAGACCTTGCAGCCAGACAGATATATAGATTAATATTCACACATTCAGTTGATGGTGTACATTTGTTTTCATAACTTTATAAATCTGAATCCTGAGGTACAAAAATAATTACTTTTGTCCATTTTTTCAATCTATTTTCAAGCTGCAAAATGTATAGGATATTGCTGAGCTTAAACAAAGCATGAATTATAGTGGATGCAGTGTTTTCTTTCAAACTAATAGGATTTTGTTAGACTAGAATGTATTGGGTTATTGATTTTTTTGAGTAAGCAGGAATTTGCCTTTCTCTTAAGTTAGTGCAGAATCATGCTGGCCAGTCATTAGAAAATATTGCTAGGGTCTGGTTCAATAAAGGCTATAGAGATTAATTACATCACAAAAACGATTCATCACCAAGTCCTTCTGATAATTCTATATTTAGTCTCTGCAGAGGTTTTGTTTGGAAACATTGCTTAAAGGGAGCACTGCACTTTGAAAATTTGAAATAAAACTTTGAAAGTTCAAAAAATTTGGTTTAACTAGTGGTTTATAGATTTAGATTCAGTTTATTCTTTCTGAGCTTCGGAGTCCAGTAGACAGTCCTAATCATTGATTGCTAGCCTTCCCTCTGAGTGTTTAGAGATAGCTGTCTACATGACCATGACCAGGCATATAAATGAATAAATTACTAGGTGTACTAGATTCTTTCTTGTACAACTAAACAACAATTGGTAGTTTTCCCAAACTGCATCTTTCTTAAATGGAAATTATCAACTATATTTGTTTTCCTTTGGAAAAAACTTGGATAGGGGGTCACTCAAATATCAGGCAAACACTTGGAGATGTATCCACACTCACTTTATAATACATAAATTACACAATAATAAATGCTACATAAAACATATCGTAAAATACAATATAAAAAAACGCTGGTATCCCAAATGTCTGTTGAGATTGTAACCACAATTAGGGGACCTATTTCAATCTAGCTGGAGGCTGACTGTGGGTCCCAAATAGCCACAATAGGGATAAGAGTTCCTCAAGTTGCCGTTTAGAAGAAAGTCACTCTTGCATTTGTGGGTATAAAAGTACTAGAAAAGTGGATCAATTGTACGTTACCATACCGGACCTTCGGTGAAGTCTCCCGCTTCCAAATGTGAGGCTGTGTGAAGCTCAGCAGGCTAGTACCGCACTATGGTAGTCGCTTCCTGCTGTGACCTTCCAGGACCTTACGTGGCGTCCCACGTGGTTCACTGTTTGGTCATGTGCTGGTGACGTCTTCTGCGCGGAGATTTCAAATCACCTGTGTCCGGTTTGTTGGTATATTTCGTAGATGCTGCTTGGATAATCCCTCACTGTTTCCCAAACGCGTTTCGGGGATGAGCCCCTTCTTCAGTGGTTAAACAGTGGAGATGAAATGTCCTCTTTATATAGTGTCCATGTTAAAGACATGTGGGTTGGGACATTGGATTAGCCGGGTGAGGGATATCTCAAAAAGCAGGAAGGAACCTGTATTCAGGGATCGGAGCTTATCATTCTATCTTCTATACCTTACTATCAAAATATATATTAAAAGACACTTCATACTGCATAGTGGACTGATAAAACCGGTCAGGAATAGCCTATAAATAATATACTGACCCTAAAAAGATAAAATCGTAAAAAACGCACCTGCGGTTTGAATGCGTTATCGATGCGTTTTTTCGAAAAAGTAATAAAAATGGATCAATTCAATAAAATAGGATACATAGATGCTAAAACCTAGTACACGTGAAAACAATATATATAAATAGTTGATTAATATAGTTTGCTTTCATCTTCAGGGGCTTGTACATTAGTGGAGATAGAGATGTAGATGTAATAGGGGCGCTGAGCTGGCGGCAGAGAGAGATCTGGGTGCTGGAAAAGACAGCCCGACACAGATGTCCCTGTCCCATCAGGCCAACGCCCCAGCTTATAGAAAACCAAATAGTTCTAAATCGGCATTTAAACCTCTTGGCAAAAGTGTGTCAAATTCAAATATTCTTTTAGATTCCAATCTGGACATCTGTAGGATATGATTTCCTCCTCTCCATGCATATTTCACTTTTTCTAGCGCCATATATTTAAGGCTTGATGGATCACTATCATGATAATCTTTATAATGTTTAGATAGTGTATGCAATTCATATCCTTTTTTTATATTAGAAATATGTTCTGACACTCTTTTCCTTAAGGTTCGCTTTGTTCTGCCGATATATTGTTTATGACATGGGCATTCAATTAAATATATAACATTGGCAGAATCACATGTCATACCTTCCCTTATATCCATTGAAAAGGAGTTTTGGGTTGACTGTGCCTTTAAAGTCTTTTTAGGGAATTTGGTAGTTTTACAATTGGAACAGCGTTCACATCTGTGAAAGCCGCTAAAGGATAGCCAATTTTGTTTTCCCTGTATAATATGTTCCTTCTTTTTCACTGAGGGGGCAACTTTAAGGCCCAAGTTGGGGACCTTAGTGTATGTAATTTGAGGTGTGGTGGTTAATAGTGGTCCCACTATTTTGTCACCAAGCAGATGATGCCAATACTTTTTGATTATTCTCTCCATGCCCTTGTATTGGGCATGAAATGGTAGGATCATCCTCAAATTGTCCTCCATTATCTCTCTCTGCCTGGGGACAAAAAAGTCTTCTCTTCTCATCATCCTAACTTCCTCTAGTGAACCCTCCAAAAGATGGATAGGGTATTCTTTTTCTAAAAATTGCTGTTTTAATGTTTCTGCCTCCGTCTCAAATTGTAATTCTTGAGTACAATTGCGTTTTAATCTCCTAAACTGACTTTTTGGCACATTAGTCAACCATCTAGGTAAATGACAGCTCGTGTATAGTATATAACTGTTTTTACTTACAGGCTTTTGATATGTACTACACACGAGTTTATCATCCTCCACTGCAATGTTCAGATCTAAGAACTGTATGTTCGTATCACTAATCGTGGAGGTGAATTTAAGGTTCCAGTCATTTCTATTTATTTCTTCCAAAAACAATGAGAGTGCTGGCATTGTATCCTGCCATACAAATATCACATCATCTATATACCTTCTCCATAGTACCAGACCCGCCCCCAGCATTGGCTCAATGGTGGTGGATTCCCACTGAGCCATAAATAAATTAGCATAGCTGGGGGCGAATCTGGTACCCATGGCGGTCCCTTTGCATTGCACGTAAAACTCATCATTGAATAGGAAATAATTATGTTTCAATATATAGTCAACCCCCTCCATTATATAAAGGATCTGTTCTTCTTTCATATTTCCGTGTGTAGTCAATTGCTGACGCAGAGATTCCAAACCCAATATATGATCGATTATAGTATAGAGGGAATTTACATCTAGGGTACCCAAGATCCACCCCTTCTTAAACTCCATCCCCTCCAATACCTTAATAATGTCTGTCGTATCTTTTATATACGAAGGTATAGTCTTTACCACAGGCTGCAGTAGTCTGTCTATATAGCCTGATAAGTTGGAGGAGATGGAGTTTATCCCTGATATTATGGGTCTCCCCGGGGGTTTCTGTGGATCTTTGTGGATCTTGGGAATACAATACAGCACAGGTAACCTTTTTTCTGTGTTTGTAATGTATTTACCCTCTTGTTCTAGCAAAATACCAGAATCAATGCCTTTCTTGCAATATTGTACCAACAATCTATAATACTCCTCCGTGGGGTCTTGTTTGAGCTTCTTGTATGTGGTTTCATCATGCAATTGTCTAAGACATTCTTGATTGTAATCTGCCGTATTTAAAACCACTATTGCGCCACCTTTATCCGCCGGCCTAATGGTTATATCATTAATGGATTGTAGCTGTTTAATTGCCTCAATTTCCTTCTTAGTGAGGTTATTTTTTATATTATAACCCTTCAGTTTTCTTAGATCGTTCTCAACGCATTTTTTAAAAGTTGCCATTTACATCTACATCTCTATCTCCACTAATGTACAAGCCCCTGAAGATGAAAGCAAACTATATTAATCAACTATTTATATATATTGTTTTCACGTGTACTAGGTTTTAGCATCTATGTATCCTATTTTATTGAATTGATCCATTTTTATTACTTTTTCGAAAAAACGCATCGATAACGCATTCAAACCGCAGGTGCGTTTTTTACGATTTTATCTTTTTAGGGTCAGTATATTATTTATATGCTATTCCTGACTGGTTTTATCAGTCCGCTATGCAGTATGAAGTGTCTTTTAATATATATTTTGATAGTAAGGTATAGAAGATAGAATGATAAGCTCCGATCCCTGAATACAGGTTCCTTCCTGCTTTTTGAGATATCCCTCACCCGGCTAATCCAATGTCCCAACCCACATGTCTTTAACATGGACACTATATAAAGAGGACATTTCATCTCCACTGTTTAACCACTGAAGAAGGGGCTCATCCCCGAAACACGTTTGGGAAACAGTGAGGGATTATCCAAGCAGCATCTACGAAATATACCAACAAACCGGACACAGGTGATTTGAAATCTCCGCGCAGAAGACGTCACCAGCACATGACCAAACAGTGAACCACGTGGGACGCCACGTAAGGTCCTGGAAGGTCACAGCAGGAAGCGACTACCATAGTGCGGTACTAGCCTGCTGAGCTTCACACAGCCTCACATTTGGAAGCGGGAGACTTCACCGAAGGTCCGGTATGGTAACGTACAATTGATCCACTTTTCTAGTACTTTTATACCCACAAATGCAAGAGTGACTTTCTTCTAAACGGCAACTTGAGGAACTCTTATCCCTATTGTGGCTATTTGGGACCCACAGTCAGCCTCCAGCTAGATTGAAATAGGTCCCCTAATTGTGGTTACAATCTCAACAGACATTTGGGATACCAGCGGTTTTTTATATTGTATTTTATGATATGTTTTATGTAGCATTTATTATTGTGTAATTTATGTATTATAAAGTGAGTGTGGATACATCTCCAAGTGTTTGCCTGATATTTGAGTGACCCCCTATCCAAGTTTTTTCCAAAGTCTTACGTATCAGCAATTGGGAGTGCTGAGGGGTTGTGCACCAATCCAGAAGTGGTACAGTGAGAGAGCCACCATTTGTTTTTTCCTTTACCTAAATTTTCTCCCATTGGTTGAGCTCCCACTGACCCACTATGGATATCTGGCAACATATGGATACAAAGTATAAAGCAATTGACACATATAACTTTGATCCATCTATAGAGAACCATGATGATTCTGGAAAGAATATTGATGAGATATTTGGTAATTTAGAAAAACTTTTGCAGAAACAATTACGGAACAAGTGGGAAATAAGGGCACTTAACCAATATATACAGAGTGGCCTTATCCCCAAAGGATTAACATTAATTAAGACTCCAGCTTCGGATTTAATGAATGACAGTTTCAAAAAAGAATGGGATACATTTCTAAAAACACAGTCAACTAGTCTAATACACATGATTATTGGCAGACGCACACAAATATTAGAAGATATCTCAGAACAGGTGAGCGATCTAAAGAAAATAGTAGACCAATTCTCTAATAGTGAACAAGTGAAAGGATGGCAACAGAGAATCTGTAGGAATCTAGACACTTTAGAAAAAGACATTATATATAAAAAATCTAGGAAACTGAAAAATTCAAAAAATTTAAGAAACCTTAATCTTGATGATGTCCATAATATTAGCACAGAAGAAGGCACCAGTAATGATTATCCTAATTTAGGTACACAATCACAAACACATCAAGATAGGGGACATGCTAATCAGTATAATGTCCCCATCACTAATAGATATGAATCACTTTCATCACCCCTTTTTTTAGATTACACACCCCCACATCACAAAACAAAAACGAAAAAAGTCCGAACACCATCACCAATAAGAAAAACAGGGAGGGAGCACAGACAAACACACCAGTACAACTTAAGACACCGACAGACACCAGTGAAAGACACATCACAGAGGCGGAATCACAATTATCAATATCCATCACAAACGCACTACCTGACACAGGACTACGAACCGAGGACATACAGAAAGACGCAATCATACAGGGGAGAAGGAAGATTAGAAGAGGGAGATACACAAAGACGAAACAGATACGAAAAACCGAAGCCTTATCGAGCATAGTAAATCTGAGCAATACCGAACTCACGGATGTTCAGATAACTCTGTTGAATAAAGGTTTAAAATATGCCCCTACCACGAAGCTAGACAAGTTCTCCACCTATATAGGAGTGGAGAAATTCATTAGGAAACTCTGCTTGAAAAAATATTTCATCAAAAACCCAGTGATAAAACAAATAAATGCGGATTTTAATAATACCAAATATATACACACAGGGCTGAGAACAAGTTCAAAACATTACCCTAAACAGGAGATTAGTCACCAAATGGCAACTTTTAAAAAATGCGTTGAGAACGATCTAAGAAAACTGAAGGGTTATAATATAAAAAATAACCTCACTAAGAAGGAAATTGAGGCAATTAAACAGCTACAATCCATTAATGATATAACCATTAGGCCGGCGGATAAAGGTGGCGCAATAGTGGTTTTAAATACGGCAGATTACAATCAAGAATGTCTTAGACAATTGCATGATGAAACCACATACAAGAAGCTCAAACAAGACCCCACGGAGGAGTATTATAGATTGTTGGTACAATATTGCAAGAAAGGCATTGATTCTGGTATTTTGCTAGAACAAGAGGGTAAATACATTACAAACACAGAAAAAAGGTTACCTGTGCTGTATTGTATTCCCAAGATCCACAAAGATCCACAGAAACCCCCGGGGAGACCCATAATATCAGGGATAAACTCCATCTCCTCCAACTTATCAGGCTATATAGACAGACTACTGCAGCCTGTGGTAAAGACTATACCTTCGTATATAAAAGATACGACAGACATTATTAAGGTATTGGAGGGGATGGAGTTTAAGAAGGGGTGGATCTTGGGTACCCTAGATGTAAATTCCCTCTATACTATAATCGATCATATATTGGGTTTGGAATCTCTGCGTCAGCAATTGACTACACACGGAAATATGAAAGAAGAACAGATCCTTTATATAATGGAGGGGGTTGACTATATATTGAAACATAATTATTTCCTATTCAATGATGAGTTTTACGTGCAATGCAAAGGGACCGCCATGGGTACCAGATTCGCCCCCAGCTATGCTAATTTATTTATGGCTCAGTGGGAATCCACCACCATTGAGCCAATGCTGGGGGCGGGTCTGGTACTATGGAGAAGGTATATAGATGATGTGATATTTGTATGGCAGGATACAATGCCAGCACTCTCATTGTTTTTGGAAGAAATAAATAGAAATGACTGGAACCTTAAATTCACCTCCACGATTAGTGATACGAACATACAGTTCTTAGATCTGAACATTGCAGTGGAGGATGATAAACTCGTGTGTAGTACATATCAAAAGCCTGTAAGTAAAAACAGTTATATACTATACACGAGCTGTCATTTACCTAGATGGTTGACTAATGTGCCAAAAAGTCAGTTTAGGAGATTAAAACGCAATTGTACTCAAGAATTACAATTTGAGACGGAGGCAGAAACATTAAAACAGCAATTTTTAGAAAAAGAATACCCTATCCATCTTTTGGAGGGTTCACTAGAGGAAGTTAGGATGATGAGAAGAGAAGACTTTTTTGTCCCCAGGCAGAGAGAGATAATGGAGGACAATTTGAGGATGATCCTACCATTTCATGCCCAATACAAGGGCATGGAGAGAATAATCAAAAAGTATTGGCATCATCTGCTTGGTGACAAAATAGTGGGACCACTATTAACCACCACACCTCAAATTACATACACTAAGGTCCCCAACTTGGGCCTTAAAGTTGCCCTCTCAGTGAAAAAGAAGGAACATATTATACAGGGAAAACAAAATTGGCTATCCTTTAGCAGCTTTCACAGATGTGAACGCTGTTCCAATTGTAAAACTACCAAATTCCCTAAAAAGACTTTAAAGGCACAGTCAACCCAAAACTCCTTTTCAATGGATATAAGGGAAGGTATGACATGTGATTCTGCCAATGTTATATATTTAATTGAATGCCCATGTCATAAACAATATATCGGCAGAACAAAGCGAACCTTAAGGAAAAGAGTGTCAGAACATATTTCTAATATAAAAAAAGGATATGAATTGCATACACTATCTAAACATTATAAAGATTATCATGATAGTGATCCATCAAGCCTTAAATATATGGCGCTAGAAAAAGTGAAATATGCATGGAGAGGAGGAAATCATATCCTACAGATGTCCAGATTGGAATCTAAAAGAATATTTGAATTTGACACACTTTTGCCAAGAGGTTTAAATGCCGATTTAGAACTATTTGGTTTTCTATAAGCTGGGGCGTTGGCCTGATGGGACAGGGACATCTGTGTCGGGCTGTCTTTTCCAGCACCCAGATCTCTCTCTCCCGCCAGCTCAGCGCCCCTATTACATCTACATCTCTATCTCCACTAATGTACAAGCCCCTGAAGATGAAAGCAAACTATATTAATCAACTATTTATATATATTGTTTTCACGTGTACTAGGTTTTAGCATCTATGTATCCTATTTTATTGAATTGATCCATTTTTATTACTTTTTCGAAAAAACGCATCGATAACGCATTCAAACCGCAGGTGCGTTATTTACGATTTTATCTTTTTAGGGTCAGTATATTATTTATATGCTATTCCTGACCGGTTTTATCAGTCCGCTATGCAGTATGAAGTGTCTTTTAATATATATTTTGATAGTAAGGTATAGAAGATAGAATGATAAGCTCCGATCCCTGAATACAGGTTCCTTCCTGCTTTTTGAGATATCCCTCACCCGGCTAATCCAATGTCCCAACCCACATGTCTTTAACATGGACACTATATAAAGAGGACATTTCATCTCCACTGTTTAACCACTGAAGGGGCTCATCCCCGAAACGCGTTTGGGAAACAGTGAGGGATTATCCAAGCAGCATCTACGAAATATACCAACAAACCGGACACAGGTGATTTGAAATCTCCGCGCAGAAGACGTCACCAGCACATGACCAAACAGTGAACCACGTGGGACACCACGTAAGGTCCTGGAAGGTCACAGCAGGAAGCGACTACCATAGTGCGGTACTAGCCTGCTGAGCTTCACACAGCCTCACATTTGGAAGCGGGAGACTTCACCGAAGGTCCGGTATGGTAACGTACAATTGATCCACTTTTCTAGTACTTTTATACCCACAAATGCAAGAGTGACTTTCTTCTAAACGGCAACTTGAGGAACTCTTATCCCTATTGTGGCTATTTGGGACCCACAGTCAGCCTCCAGCTAGATTGAAATAGGTCCCCTAATTGTGGTTACAATCTCAACAGACATTTGGGATACCAGCGGTTTTTTATATTGTATTTTACGATATGTTTTATGTAGCATTTATTATTGTGTAATTTATGTATTATAAAGTGAGTGTGGATACATCTCCAAGTGTTTGCCTGATATTTGAGTGACCCCCTATCCAAGTTTTTTCCAAAGTCTTACGTATCAGCAATTGGGAGTGCTGAGGGGTTGTGCACCAATCCAGAAGTGGTACAGTGAGAGAGCCACCATTTGTTTTTTCCTTTACCTATATTTGTTTTCCGCTTAAAACTACACCACGAGACATCCTTTTTTTAAATAGATTTTTATTTTCTGATTTTAGTTCTTTATTCCATTTTCTGTGCACAGTTAAGAAACTGACTTTGCAGCTGCCACATGGACATACAGTATGAAAAAACTTCTGTGGGAGAGTTGTGGGTGCATGCTCTGTGTCCTGTGCAGAGGTCATTGTGCAGGGAAGGGGATGAAGTGAGCTGCATTTTTTACCTATTGCTAATGGTGTGATACTGTGTATTGGTTTCCAATTAATAGAGATGCTGCTTTTTATTATAACCCTGCTCTTTGTTGATAATGAAATGACTGCTGCAATATTTCAATTTTATTTGTATATTTATATGGGAAAAAACAAAAAACAATTAGGCAGATGGTAGACAGTTTAGACAAGCAGTCTACAGAGCCACCTGTGAAATGTTTAATGTGTTAAGAGAACTAGCTAAGAGGAAACCATTATGTGTCTGAATTGCATATTTTTTTTTTATCCTTTTGTACAAGATGGTTTTAATGCATTTACAATAAAAACATTTCTAGTTTTTTTCTACATTGGAAGTCTAAAGATCCACATAATTTATCACAGTGACTCAGGCTGGATGATAAATTTGGTGCATGGCTAGATAAGTCTGCCTGATTTTATACCACCTGAGGCAAGGTGGGTTGATCTTTTTGTCTTACTTGCTTCGTAAATATATCTAAAATGGAAATGAAATGCACCAAGTTGTGCCCAAAAATGTATAAAATGTTGACACAAAAAATTGCACCACAATTCAGGAGCAGCCACAATACTAAATGTGTGCACACTGAGCATCTGGTTATCATACATATTCTGCAGCACTGTACATAAATCGTAGAAAACCACACTACTCCTTTGTAGTAAAAAATCAAGTGGAGTCCTTATTTACCAAACAATGCAATATTTCAATCCATAATAAGTGTTTTTAGAGAAAATATTGACAATGTATAGTGAGATATACAGTATATAGCAGCAGTGATGTCACATATCCAATCATATTATGCAAATACCAAAACACATTTACGGTATCTATAGCTCTCATCAAATAAAAACAAAACTCTGTTACAAATGTGTAGAACTACTGCATTTACAGCTAACAATCCACAGATGGAATTTAGGCAAGATGATTTTCAAAAACAGGTATAATATTGCTAGAAGTGTCCTACTGACTAGAGTTGAGCAAATCGAATCCAACAAAGTGGAATTCGATCTGAATTTCAGGATAAATTCGATTCGCCGCAAAGCCGAATTTCCTCGTGCTTCGTGGTAGCGAATCGATTTAACCTGAAATAGTGTAAAAAAACAAACAAAAAAAAACATTCTTACCTCCTCCATTTGCTCGCAAGAGCCGGCGGCCAGCATGTTAATTGATGATCTCGGCCGAAATCCCATGCATGGTGACGTATGATTTATTGCGCCAGATCTTCAAGAAAGGGCGGCCGGCACTTTGAGAGCAAATGAAGACGGTAAGTAGGATTAAAAAAAAAAATCTGTAAATTTTACACTGTTTTTACTCTCAGATGCCACGATCATGTACGAACGCGGCATCTGAGCGATACAATGATTGGGGGCGGCGCTACTTACAAAAGAATGCGCTTTTTTTTTTAATTCAGAGAAGCAGCCAAATCTAATTTTCCAAAACTTCACTCATCTCTACTACTGACATATTACTATTTCTGCTGAGCTGCACAGATTGTCTTCACTCACATCAGTCCCTATACTCATTTTAATTTGCAATTTAAATTCTAAATTAAACAGAATTAATCAAAATGTTTTTGACATATGGAAAGAAACCAAAGCATGGCAAGGAGAACCCAGGATGCTGCTGCAAAGCAGCCATGATAACTAGAGTTGAGCGGACACCTGGATGTTCGGGTTCGACGGGTTCGGACGAACTTCACCAAAAAGTTCGAGTTCGGGACCCAAACTTGACCCTAAAGCCGAACTCCATTAAAGTCAATGGGGACCCGAACTTTTGAGCAGTAAGATGGCTCTTAAAATGTCATGGAAAGTGCTAGAGGGCTGCAAATGCCAGCAAAATGTGGTTAAGAGCATGGCAAGTGCTCTGAAAAATGTGGATAGGAAAATGACTTAAAATAACATAAAATACATGAAAATAAAAAATAATAAGCTTGATCTAGGAGGATGAGGTCCATATGGAGTAGGAGGTTGAGGAGGCAGTGGATGTGGCGGTGTAGGTGGAAGCGGCGGTGGAGGAGGAAGTAGACTACACTGGTTTTTGGTTTTAAATTTTTATTTTTTATTTTTAAATTAGGGTACACCCTAAAACATTGGGAAATATAACCTGTGATAACCCCCTGTAGCCGTGCTAAACAAACGTTCAGACAATACACTGGCTGCAGGGCAGGCCAGCACCTCCACGGCGTAAAGGGCAAGATCAGGCCATGTGCCCAATTTGGAGACCCAGAAGTTAAAGGGGGCAGACCCATCAGTCAGTACGTGTAGGCGTGTGCACACATACTGCTCCTACCATGTCGCACATCCCCGTGATGTCCACGATCCAATTGGATATCTCCTCTATCAACTTTCGATGTTCTTTTCTGCACCTACCATGTTGATCACGGTTAGCGGGGAATCAGGGTTCCATGCCGGAGAGGGAGCGTGAGAAAGGGATACCACATCCAAGGAAGGTTAATTTTTTTAATTAAATATGATTGAGCGGAAAAGTGGGACAAATTATTGAATCGCAAATGTGGGATAAGTTGTTAAAATTTAAGCATTGAACATTTTTGAAATGTAATTCCCTGTCACCTATGCAGAGAAGGGGTTTGTATACGGCAAAATTGGTAAAATGTCACCTGACAATGTAACAGACGATTTTTTGAAATTTATGTCCCTGTCACCTATGCAGAGCAGGGGTTTAATCACAGCAAAAATAGTCAAATGTCACCCAAGAATGTAACAGACAAATTAGTGAAATGTTTTTACCTGTCTACTAGGTATAGCAGGGGTATATAACAGCCAAAAATTTGTGAATTTCACCCGAGAATGTAACAGACAAATTAGTGAAATTAGTTTACCTGTCTACTAGGTATAGCAGGGGTATATCACAGTCAAAAATTGGTGAATTTTACCCGAAAATGTAACAGACAAATTAGTGAAATTTTTTACCTGTCTACTAGGTATAGCAGTGGTATATCACACCCAAAAATTTGTTAATTTCACCCGAATATGTAACAGACGAATTAATGAATTTTTTTTACCTGTCTACTAGGTATAGCAGTGGTATATCACACCCAAAAATTTGTGAATTTCACCCGAAAATGTAATAGACATATTAGTGAAATGTTTTTTCCTATCTACTAGGTACAGCAGGGGTATATCACACCCAAAAATTGCTGAATTTCACCCGAATATGTAACAGACAAATTAGTGAAATGATACCTGTCTACTAGGTAGAGCAGGGGTATATCACACCCACAAATTGGTGAATTTCACCCAAAACTGTAACAGACAAATTAGTGAAATGTTTTTACCTATCTACTAGGTACAGCAGGGGTTTATTACACCCAAAAATTGGTGAATTTCACCCAAAAATGTAACAGACAAATTAGTGAAATGTTTTTACCATTCTACTAGCTAGAGCAGGGGTATATCACACCTAAAAATTGGTGAATTTCACCCAAATATGTAACAGACAAATTAGTGATTTTTTTAAATCTGTCTACTAGGTAGAGCAGGGGTATATCACACCCAAAAATTTGTGAATTTTACCCTAATATGTAACAGACAAATTAGTGAAATGTTACCTGTCTACTGGGTACAGCAGTGGTATATCAGACCCAAACAAAAATTTGTGAATTTCACCCGAAAATGTAACAGACAAATTAGTAAAATGACATAAAATAAAATACGTACAAATTAAAAAAATTATCTTGATTTATGAGGTGGAGGTCCATATGGAGTAGAAGTTTGAGGAGGCGGTGGACGGAGCGGTGTAGGGGGAAGTGGCGGTGGAGGAGGACAAGGTAGCCAACACTGGTTTTGGTTTAATTATCTTTTTTTTTTTATTAGGGTACATTCCAAAAGAGTGGGAAATATCCAAAATACAACAATGAGCAATTGCGCTGTAGTATAACAATGGCTGGTTAAGGCCGGTATACATGTCTTTTCTGCACAAGGTACGGACAAGTCCTGTGGGATCCATGCCTGGTTCATTTTAATGAACGTGAGCTTGTCTACATTGGCTGTGGACAGGCGGCTTCGCTTGTCTGTGATAACGCCCCCTGCCATGCTAAACACACGTTCAGACAATACACTGGCTGCAGGGCAGGCCAGCACCTCAAGGGCGTAAAGGGCAAGCTCAGGCCATGTGCCCAATTTGGAGACCCAGAAGTTGAAGGAGGCAGACCTGCCATTCAGTACGTGTAGGCGTGTGAACACATACTGCTCCTCCATATTGCTGAAAGGCTGCCTCCTGCTAAGACGTTCCATATCAGCTGGTGGTGCTGGTTGTTGTGGCGTGCTGACAAAGCTTTTCCACATTTCGGCCATGCTAACCCTGCCTTATGAGGTGCTGGTGGTGCCACAGCTGCATTGGTGACCTCTTCCTCCTCCTCTGCCTTCGCCTTGTGCTTCCACTGTGCCCCCGCTGTCAGGTGGGAATGCCAACAGCAGCAGTACCAGCATCTGCTTGTACTCGCGCATCTTACGATCACGCTCCAGTGAAGGAATAAAGGATGGTACATTGTCCTTGTAATGGGGATCCAGCAGCTTGGCCACCCAGTAATCAGCACAAGTTAGAATGTGGGCAACTCGGGGGTCGTTGCGGAGACACTGCAGCATGTAATCGCTCATGTGTGCCAGGCTGCCCAGAGGCAACAAAAAGCTGTCCACTGTGGGAGGTATATCTTCTGTGTGCCCCCAGCCTCGCGCCTGTGATGGCCATGAGCTGGTTTGAGTGCCACCCTGCTGTGAACATGGTTCCTCCTCCTCCATCTCCTCCTCCTCATCCTCCACCTTCTCATCATCCAGAACTGTGCCCTGGCTGGACAATTGTGTACCTGGCGTTTGTGGGTGCAGGAACCCACCCTCGGAGCCACTTGTGAATGACTGGCCGGAAACCCTATAAAATGATCCCCTTTTTTCAAGGAGGCATAGAAGTGGGATAGTAACGCTGAGAACGGCGTTATCGGCACTGGCCATGTTGGTGGAGTACTCGAAACAGCGCAACAAGGAACACAGGTCTCGCATGGAGGCCCAGTCATTGGTGGTGAAGTGGTGCTGTTCCACAGAGCGACTCACCCGTGCGTGCTGCAGCTGAAACTCCACTATCGCCTGCTGCTGCTTGCACAGTCTGGCCAGCATGTGCAAAGTGGAGTTCCACCTTGTGGGCACGTTGCATATGAGGCGGTGAGCCGGATGGCCGAAGTTACGCTGCAGCGCTGACAGGTGAGGAGCAGCAGGGTGAGAACGCTGAAAGCGCGCACAGACGGCCCGCACTTTATACAGCAGCTCTGATATATCGGGGTAACTTTTAAGGAACCTCTGCACCGCCAAATTCAGCACATGCGCCAGGCAAGGGATGTGCGTCAAACCGGCTAGTCCCAGAGCTGCAACTAGATTTCACCCATTATCGCACACCACCAGGCCAGGCTTGAGGCTCACTGGCACCAACCACTCATTGGTCTGTTGTTCAAGGCCCATCCATAGCTCCTGCGCGGTGTGGGGTTTGTCCCCCAAACAGATGTTTTAAAACTGCCTGCTGTCATTTACCCCTGGCTGTGCTGAAGTTGGTTGTGAAGGTGTTACGCTAAACAGATGAGAAGCCGGTAGAGGATGTGGAAGCGGAGTAGGAGGAGGAAGCAACAGGAGGCAAACTGAAGTGCCCTGCAATCTTCAGTGGTGGAAGGACATGCGCCAAACTGCTATCCGCCTTAGGCCCAGCTGCCACTGCATTTACCCAGTGTGCTGTTAGGGAGATATAACGTCCCTGACTGTGCTTACTGGTCCACGTATCCATAGTTAGGTGGATCCTGCCACAGATGGCGTTGCGCAGTGCACACCTGATTTTGTCCCCCACTTGGTTGTGCAGGGAAGGGATGGCACGCCTGGAAAAGTAGTGGAGGCTGGGCATGACGTACTGTGGGACAGCCACCGCCATAAGGCTTTTAAAACTCTCTGTCTCCACCAGACGGAATGACAGCATTTCAAAGGCCAGTCATTTTGAAATGCTGGCATTCAGGGCCAGGGATCGCAGGTGGGTAGGGGGGTACTTCCTTTTCCGCTCCAGTGTTTGGGAGATGGAGAGCTGAACGCTTCCGTGGGACATTGTGGAGATGCTTGGTGACCCAGGTGGTGGTGTTGCTGGCAGATCCTCTGTTTGCGTGGTGGCAGGTGGCACTGTCACTCCTGAGGTGGATGAAGAGGCCGAGACTGCAGCAGGAGAGGAAGCAGGAGGAGCCAGAGACCTTTCTTGGTTTTTGAGATGTCTACTCCACTGCAGCTCGTGCTTTGAACTTAGATGCCTAGTCATGCAGGTTGTGCTCAGGTTGAGAACGTTTATGCCTCGCTTCAGTCTCTGATTGCACAGCGTGCAAACCACTTGTGTCTTGTCGTCAGCACATTGTCTGAAGCACTGGCACGCCAGGGAACTCCTTGGAGCTGGCTTTGGTGTGCTCGGTTCCTTGCTGGGGTGGGCAGTAGCAGGCGTACTGTCTAGGGGAAGGCCGCTCCGCTTTTGCACCCTGCTCCCTCTTCTGCTGTGCTGGTGGCTCTGTGCGACCACCGCCTCTTCCTCCAAACTACACACTGGTCACTCGCAAGACCTTGATTCCATGTGGGGTCGAGGACCTCATCGTTCTCCACATCATCTTCCACCCAGTCTTCACCCCTGCCCTCCTTGTCGGTCTGCACACTGCAGAAAGCCACAGCAGTTGGCACCTGTGTTTCGTCATCATCCCAGCCGTGCTGCGGTGGTCCTCCCGTGTACTCATCTTGAAACATAAGTTGTTGGGCATCGGTGCACTCAATCTCTTCCACTTCTGGGGCAGGGCAAGGTGGATGGCCCTGGAAAACCCTGCTAGCAGAGTCATCAAAAAGCAGAAGAGACTGCTGCATGACTTGGGGCTCAGACTGCTTGGCTGATTTGCAAGGGGGTGAGGTGAAAGATTGATGGACATCGGCCTCACCATTCGTAGAGCAGCATTAGGCCCGACCAAATAACGCTGAAGGTTCTGTCGCCTACTCGCACCTGAGGAAGGTGTTTCACTTGTGCGTGTAGCTGGCACAGATCGACCACCTCCTCTCCCTGCAACAGGAGCTCCACCAGCAGCACCATGACTGGGGCCACATCCCATATTTGATGCTCTCCTCATATTTCTCAAATTTTGGATCTTGCCCAAAATGGGTGTTTTTTAATAACAGAATAGAACAACAGTATCTAACGCGTGTATCTCACACTTACAGATGCAGCAAAGGCTGCAATATTAAGTACTTTGCCCAAAATGGGTGGTTTTTTTTATAACAAAATACAACACCAGTATCTAATGCGTGTATCTCACACTGACAGATGAAGCATAGGCCCCTGATGTAGGGTATTGCCAAAAATGGGTGTTTTATTAAACCCAGAATATTATTGCAGTATTTCAAGCTTGTATCTCACACTGACAGATACTGCATAGACTGCAAAATTAAGTATTTTGCCCAAAATGGGTGTTTTTTTAAAATAACAGAATAGAACACCAGTATCTAACACTTGTATCTCACACTGACAGATGCAGCAAAGGCCACAGATTTATTATTTTGCCCAAAATGTTTTTTTTTTATTATAACAGAATAGAACACCAGTATCTAATGCGTGTATCTCACACTGACAGATGAAGCATAGGCCCCTGATGTAGGGTATTGCCAAAAATGGGTGTTTTATTAAACCCAGAATATTATTGCAGCATTTCAAGCTTGTATCTCACACTGACAGATACTGCATAGACTGAAAAATTAAGTATTTTACCCAAAATGGGTGTTTTTTTTAAATAACAGAATAGAACACCAGTATCTAACGCTTGTATCTCACACTGACAGATGAAGCATAGGCCACTGATGTAGGGTATTGCCAAAAATCTTTTTTTTTCTTAGACCCAGAATATTATTGCAGTATTTCAAGCTTGTATGTCACACTAACAAATGCAGCATAGGCCCCAGATGTAGGAGATTGCCAAAAATGGGTGTTTTCGGGTGCTCAAAATGGGTGTTTTTTTAATAACAGAATAGAACACCAGTATCTATTGTGTGTATCTTACACTGACAGATGAAGCATAGGCCACTGATGTAGGGTATTGCCAAAAATGGGTGATTTTTTAACCCCAGAAAATTATTGAAGTATTGCAAGCTTCAATTTCACACTGACAAATGCTGCAAAGGCACAAGATATTGCCAAAAATTGGTGTTTTTTTTAAACCCAGATTATTATTGCAGTATTTCAAGCATGTCACGCCAACAAATGCAGCATAGGCTGCAAAAATTAATATTTTGCCCAAAATAGGTGTTTTTTAAATAACAGAAAAGAACACCAGTATCTAACGCTTGTATTTCACACTGACAGATGCAGCAAAGGCTGCAAATTATTTTTTTGCCCAAAATGGGTGTTTTTTTAAACCCAGAAAATTATTGAAGTATTTCAAGCTTGTCTTTCACACTGACAAATGCTGCAAAGGCACCAGATGTAGGATATTGCAAAAAAATTGTGTTTTTTTAAGCCCAGATTATTATTGCAGTATTTCAAGCTTATATTTCACACAACAAAATGCAACATAGGCCCCAGATGTAGGGTATTGCCAAAAATGGGTGTTTTTTAAACCCAGAAAATTATTGCACTATTTCAAGATCAGATTTCACACTGACAAATGCGGCAAAGGCCCCAGATGTAGGGTCTTGCAAAAAATGGGTGATTTTTTAAACCCAGATTATTATTGCAGTATTTCGAGCTTGGATTTGAATGTCATAAACGCACATATGCTGTGCTGGTGCACTGAGCTTGCATAAAATGGCCGCCGCTGCCCACCTAACTAACAGACGGATACAAGTTTTTTTTCTGTGTCACTGGGCTCAGGGCAGGGTAAAAAGATTGTGTACTGCACCCACAAAACTAAATCTAGGTAGATCGCTGAGTTAACAAGCACTTCTGATTAAAGATTCTTTCCTATTCTCTCCCTCACAGCAGCAGCATCCTCTCCCTACACTAGTAACAGCAGAGTGACGTGCAGCTCTACGTGACTCCAGCTTATATAGAGGCTGGGTCACATGCTGCACTGGCCAATCACAGCCATGCCATTAGTAGGCATGGCTGTGATGGCTTCCAAGGGCACAGAGTTAAACGCTTGTTAATTGTCTGCTCTGCAGCCTTTCAAAAAGCGCCATAAAATAGCCGAACACCGAACCCGAACTTTTACTGAAAAGTTCGGGTTCGGGTCCGGGGTCCAAAAATCCTAAAGTTCGGTACGAACCCGAACTTTACAGTTCGGGTTCGCTCAACCCTAATGATAACCACACTAAGCAACCATACTGGGAGTGATTTGAATAAGAACACCGTAGGAATAAGGACTACAAACGCTCATCATGCATGTACAGCTTTTTGTTTTCCTCTAGTAAAGATAAATGAACTAAGACCCCTTTTGAGCTGTAAAGACTTAAAGGGGTTGTCTTATCATGGACAATGGGGGCATATCGTTAGGATATGCCCCCTTTGTCTTATAGGTGTGGGTACCACCACTGGGACCCACACCTATATCGAGAACAGAGCCCCGCAAGTGAAGGAGGGCGCAGTGCGCATGCGCAGCCACCCTCCATTCATTTTCTATGGGGCCCGCGAAAATAGCAGAGCGTTGGCTCGGTTATTTCCGTCGGCCCCATAGATATGAATGGGAGCGGGGGCTGTGCATGCGCGGTATGCTTCCATTCATTTCTATGGGGATCCGGCTTGGTGGTGGCTGGAGCGGAGTCCTCCAGCCTCCACCTTGCGGGGCTCCATTCTCGATATAGGTATATAGGTGCGGGTCCCATCGGTGGGACCAGCACCTATAAGACAATGGGGGCATATCCTAGCGATATGCCCCCATTGTCTATGATGAGACAACCCCTTTAAACATGTGTATATTCAATAGGTGTTCCCAATGCACAAGATTAGAATATTGTCGGGCACACTAGGTAATCAGAATAGGTAGTTTGCACTCTGAAGTGATACATTTCCTACTGTCCTATATAATTTCTCCTTCAATGAAGACATTTATTTGATTAAAGTTAATTTCAGAGGTTCTGTTACACATATTGAGAATTACTCTCAACTCGATCTATACTGGTTTGTGGTATAATTCATGTGAATGTTGGGACGGGGGGTGGGGGATTACTTGGAAAAACCTTCCAATACACAACTGCCCAGGAATTAATAAGTGAGCGTTACATACAGACATAACTGTTACCAGTGCTGTTACAGCTAACAGTTGTGTAACCAATAGAGTTGAGTGATGTTCTCAAGAATTCAATTTTGCTGCTTTGCCTAATTTTACAAAAAAAATTGCTTTGTGATCAATTACTTTGTCATGTCAATAGCAGGTTCAATGACAGGGAACAGCAATTGCACCGCCACCTGTCATTGAACCCTGCAGATGCCACGTTCATTGCTGATGGCGGCATCTAACATCTATATTAAAGCATTTTAGTGTTTTCAAATTTTAGAAAATTTAAATTGTACTTAACTGATCCATTTAATTGCAAAGAGGCCACCGTGGCCATATCCAGCGCAAAATCTCGAGCAGCACGTGATGACGCCATCATATCGGCTGGAATGGTGACATCATAAGATTTTGCACAGGATCTTTAAGCAAAATAGCCGCTCAATTCGCTCAACATTAATAACCACCCTAAGTGTCAACACAAATACTTGTAGCATTACTTCTGATTCCAGAGATACCTACTTGGAACTGTCCTTGCCCACACTAATGATCCCTTTTTTTCATGTGATGATCTTCACCCCTTCCCTTATCCTAAAGGGGTTCTCTAAGTATAATGCTATTTTGACAAGTGGCAGCAGCCTGCCTCTCTGAACAGCAGATTTATACTTACCTGCTCCCAACTGCTCTGGTCCTCTGTGGTGCCTCCATGTTCCCATGCTGTGCTGCATGTCAACAGCTCGGAGAACCAGAACAATTAAACAAATAAACAAATGAGTGGTTGTTAGCGTTTTTTCTCCAGGCAGGTTTATGATGGTTATACGATGAGGCATCAGACCTCCAACCTGTGAATATTTCCCTTTGCAATGAATATCCTATTTGCACTGGCCAGGAGATATCAGACTGCCCAGACTCAACTCAGGTAGTCAATATCCAAAATCGTTATTCCACAGCACATACTTATAGGGTATTGGGGGTGGGAACATAGTGTTTGGCAAGATACAGTTGAAACTTCGTTAAACAATACTGGTATCTGGTATATACAATACAGGAAAGGGTTATTTTACATATTGGCCAAGGTTAATCTAAATGCTAATAAGTTGAATGACTTGTCATAGGTTGCTGTCATTGTATGTGAGATGTGATTTTAAATAGCCTTTTGTTAAGGGAGGAAGGTGCTGTTGTGTTCATCAACTGGCAAAAGGTGTGATATGTGCTGATTCGGGGTACTGCATTCCACAAGAGATGAGGCCTGTAGGCCTTGTCTAATCTATGATGTCTAAATAGTAAAATTATGAAAAATCCCTTTCAGTGGTGAAGTTGGATTATCTTTTTAAAAGCATTACAGAGGGGTGTTCTAGTTTATCAATATTTAGGCAAAGCCTGTGCCACAATTTTAGCTCTTCCTGTACCTTTCTCTGATTGTAGTATGGATTAATCAAGTGATCCCCACACCTCAAGTGAGCAAGGTTACTAACTGTCTGTACATTTCTAGACAGTCTATAAAAAAGGAAACTTTATTCCAGTGTCCATTAAAAAATATTAGCTTCAACATAAAAAGTGCAATCATGACACCTACCAACTGTTTATTGCATCAATCCATCACATAAAACTCTTTTCAGTGTAAGGATTTTAGCAGAGATCTCTCTTCAAGCTCCATCTTATCTGATGTTTCTCATCATACCCGGAGCTCCAAGCAGGACTACAAAGCTGTTAGCTTCAGGAACATACAGAAAATGCTGCATACTGACAAGGCAGAGACAAGATTATCTCCCTTACTTGCATAATTCCTTTCTAGGTTTAGTGTTCTTTATATTTTTAGGGGTTGCCACTAAGCAAATGACCCATGGACAAACTGTAGACCCCCTACCCTCATATCTTGCCCCAGTAATTTTCTCAGCAGTGTGTTGAGTGGGTAGACATTTTATGGTAGAAGTGGTCTAATTTGATCTGCCTCCATAACAGGTTAGAAAACTAGTTAGAAAAATGAGAACAACCAGATAAATATATGATGTTGCTTTGAAGAATGGTCCATGCATTATATGAAGTTTTTGCTTTTTTTTCCTCATTCGTTTCAATGGTAATATTTTATAAGTGAGCTAGATGAGTAAATATAATAGGACGTTTACCTTTTTTTAATTGAAAATTAATAGACTAAGACCGTACAAGGCTGATGTCACTATCTACCCACATTTGATGTAAGAAGCAAAAACATATTACCTGATAATTTTCTGAACACCCACTTATTTTAAACACAAGAAAAGTAGACACATTTTGAGTGAATTAATTCTACTCTAAAGCAACCGTAATTATAGAATATTATACTTCAAGTTTATGGAGATTTTCTAAAAAGTTTCACATTAGTAGTTACAGTAGACACAATTTATTCTGATTAAATATATATGTGTTGCTCACTTGGGCGCACTAGTTAGACTAAAGCCCCAAACAATCCTGAAATACAATGCAAATAAACTTGTTTTTTTGGGTCCCTTTGATGCATATAAAATAAATACAGGGTGGGCCATTTATATGGATACACCCTTATAAAATGGGAATGGTTGGTGATATTAACTTCCTGTTTGTGGCACATTAGTATATGTGAGGGGGGAAACTTTTCAAGATGGCTGGTGACCATGGTGGCCATTTTGAAGTGGGCCATTTTGAATCCAACTTTTGTTTTTTTCAATAGGAAGAGGGTCATGTGACACATCAAACTTATTGGGAATTTCACAAGAAAAACAATGGTTTTAACGTAACTTTATTCTTTCATGAGTTATTTACAAGTTTCTGACCACTTATAAAATGTGTTCAATGTGCTGCCCATTGTGTTGGATTGTCAATGCAACCCTCTTCTCCCATTCTTCACACACTGATAGCAACACCGCAGGAGAAATGCTAGCACAGACTTCCAGTTTCCATAGTTTCAGGTGCTGCACATCTCGTATCTTCACAGCATAGACAATTGCCTTCAGATGACCCCAAAGATAAAAGTCTAAGGGGGTCAGATCGGGAGACCTCGGGGGCCATTCAACTGGCCCACGACGACCAATCCACTTTCCAGGAAACTGTTCATCTAGGAATTCTCGGACCTGACACCCATAATGTGGTGGTGGACCATCTTGCTGGAAAAACTCAGGGAACGTGCCAGCTTCAGTGCATAAAGAGGGAAACACATCATCATGTAGCAATTTCACATATCCAGTGGCCTTGAGGTTTCCATTGATGAAGAATGGCCCCACTATCTTTGTACCCCATATACCACACCATACCATCAATTTTTTTTGTTCCAACAGTCTTGGAGGGATCTATCCAATGTGGGTTAGTGTCAGACCAATAGCGGTGGTTTTGTTTGTTAACTTCACCATTCACATAAAAGTTTGCCTCATCACTGAACAAAATCTTCTGCGTAAACTGAGGGTCCTGTTCCAATTTTTGTTTTGCCCATTCTGCAAATTCAGTGCGCTGATCTGGGTCATCCTCGTTGAGATGCTGCAGTAGCTGAAGTTTGTAAGGGTGCCATTTGTGAGTAGCTAATATCCGCCGAAGGAATGTTCGACTAATGCCACTCTCCAGTGACATGCGGCGAGTGCTACGCTGTGGGCTCTTGCTGAATGAAGCTAGGACAGACACTGATGTTTCTTCATTAGAGACAGATTTCATGCGTCCACATTTTGGCAAATCCAACACTGAACCAGTTTCACGAAACTTAGCAAGCAGTTTGCTAACTGTAGCATGGGAGATGGGTGGTCTCGTAGGGTGTCTTGCATTGAAATCTGCTGCAATAACCCGGTTACTGCGTTCACCAGACATCAACACAATTTCTATCCGCTCCTCGCGTGTTAACCTCAGCGACATGTCAATGGCTGTAAACAAAGAGAAACTTGTAAATAACTCATAAAAATAATAAAGTTACGTTAAAACCAAGCACACCATTGTTTTTCGTGTAAAATAAAATAGAAAATGTCAGTCCTGTGTCCCAAAACACGGACAATTACTTGCGCTGCTGGTTCCGGTGTAGTGTGGTGGGTAATTCACACTGGAAAGTCATATAGTAAAAGTTTGAAACCGCGCTGCTTGTGATTTAGTCATCCGATGCACAAGTGAAATGAATCAGGGTATTAGCCTTCGTCCTCCTTTCTCAAAGGGTTCGATCCTCCTCAGACCGCCTCCTCTGCAGGATTAAATGACTGGCATATAGTGAAGTACCCTCTTAGTTGTTAGTATAAAAAGTTTTATTCTACTCACAGACAAGAGTAGATAACAGGCATATCACAATGATAAAATCAATAACGTTCCTGCCCCACCCGGGTTTCGCTCTCTGGCTTCCTCAGGGGCGACAACTGCGCATGTCCACAGTAGGGCCCTTTAAATAGCCCAGCTTCCCAAACTGCGGGAGCCATAACTCAGCCAAATCATATTAAAATGCATCAATAAAAAACAATGCCTATTACATATACTTAATGAGAGAATCGCTCTCACAACAATCTACTTATCTCTGTATTTTTCACTATCATGTTACCGCAGCCTTACGATATATGTAAGCCTCATTAGTCCATTCTATTGTCTCTTTCATCTGGACCGCTTTTATGTATTACAATGTATCCTCTATTTCTTTCTATTTTCTTTCTATTTACGCAGCCTTTATTCCACATTCTCGGAAAACCTCTCAACTGTAAAGCCCTTCATAATTTTCTTATCCCGTTCATCACGTAATCACATCATTTCTTCTCCGCCCACTACTGGTCACGTTACTCCAAAAACTCTCAACCCCACCTCTTTCCCTTTCATGATGTTCACATCACATGATCCAACCGCCCAATTGTTTTTCATGTGAAATTCCCAATAAGTTTGATGTGTCACATGACCCTCTTCCTATTGAAAAAACAAAAGTTGGATTCAAAATGTCCGACTTCAAAATGGCCACCATGGTCACCAACCATCTTGAAAAGTTTCCCCCCTCACATATACTAATGTGCCACAAACAGGAAGTTAATATCACCAACCATTCCCATTTTATTAAGGTGTATCCATATAAATGGCCCACCCTGTAGATATGCATTGTTAATTTTATACATTAAATACAATATTGATTACCACATAACCCTACAACCTAAATCACCAAGGTTTCAACAGTCATGGAAAATCATGAGTCTGATAATGCCTCCAATCCTTAACCTATTAAGCTTCTATGGCATAATTGTATGTCATAGTCAGGATAGCGCTCAGCAGGATACATAGTGGTGATTTTATGGTGTGCCAGAACAATCACTGCAGTAGCCTGGCTGTGACTGACAGACAATCCCTGAATGAATCAGTTGGGATCGGAGATAGCTCCAATCCTGGCTTTTTATCCTCCTAGATGTGCTGTTAATGTGATCATGGCATCTAGGTAATTAGATAGAAGGGGACAAAGTGGATCACAGGTCCTGATGGTTGCCATGGCAGATCCTAACAAAGGCTCTCAAGGCTGCCATTGCTGTGTGCTTATTAGTGTTGAGCGCGAATATTCGAATTGCGAATTTTTATTGCGAATATCGCAACTTCGAGAATTCGCGAAGAATAAGAATATTTGCCTCTATATTCGTTAAAACGAAATTTCGTTTCCTTTTAAGCTAATAAAATAATAGAAATATAATTTATTAGGCCCAATGCATTTAGAACAACTCACATATTATAAATCACACACAAGCTGTAAGCAAAAGCAGCTAACAGTAGTTTGGATGAGCCAGCTAACCATTACACAAACAGAATTTTTTTACGAATTTAATGGTAGCGAATTTTCACATACAATATAAGAAAGAGTCAAAATTATATGAGTATTGGGAAGAGCCAGCTAACCATTACACGAACAGAATTTTTTTACGAATTTAATGGTAGCGAATTTTCGCATACAATATAAGAAAGAGTCAAAATTATATGAGTAACTGAACACTTTTTACATGTCAAGTGAATTCTCGGCACGGTTGCTTGTCATGGAACATAACCTAGCCTTTGCCTTTGCGAAAAAAAAACGTCTTTACAACATGCGATCCGCACACAAGCTTTAAGCATTAGCAATAAGCATAGTAATACTTGACTGATGAAATGACTCGAAATTTTTCGAAAATAGTGCTATATACGAAAATCAAGAATATAGCACTATATTCGAAAAATACGAAAAATACGGCATATTCGTAATATTCTAAAAGACGGAGTTAGAGCAATATTACGAATATTCTAAAAGACGAAGTTAGAGCAGTATTAAGAAATTTCGTAAGGAAAACAGGAAAAAAAATCGTACGGAAAATTTATTCGCATATTATTCGCGAAAAATAAAATAATAACGAATATTCGATTTCGACGAAAATAATGCGAATATTCATTCGAATATTCGCGAAATATCGCGAAATCGAATATGGTACCTCCCGCTCATCACTAGTGCTTATAAGATGACCTGTTAGTTTTACACTAATAGACAATAATCCTTTGGTATACTGAGTATACCAAATATTACAAAAGTGAGAAATTATTGCATTGGAAAATTCCTTAGTGGAGCAAAAAAATTTTTTTATTAAAAAACATTTAATAAAATTGGTTTTATTTTGTAAAAATATTTTAAAAAACACATATATGGTATCACCACAATAATGAAAATCTGTATAAAAACTTGAATTTTTGTTGCCCTTTCCCCACCACCACAAAAAAATAATATGTTTTGATCAACAAGTGCCATGCACCCCACAATTGTATGGGTTTATCAATTGAAAAATGAAAATATATGGATTTTGAAATGCAGAGACATAAAAAAAAACTATCATTCTAAATTATGTGTCCTATTATTATGCAAAAGTAGTAGATCATTAAATAAATAATTGGGATCACTATCATTGAATAAACCCATAGAATAAAAATAATATGTTAATTAATGCACACAGTAAATAGCATAAATTTAATACACAAGATCACTGACACATTTTTTTTTCTATTATCACGTAAAGAGTTTGTAAAAGTTAATTTTGTAAGTTAATACTTACTGTATATGTAACCTGAAACAGTGCCATTGAAAATACAATTCATCAGACAAAAAAGCATGCATTCATAGGGCTATGTCAACAGAAAAATAAAAAAGTTATGGGTCTAAGAATGTTGGAATGCGAAAATTTAAAATTGCAAAATAGACTTGGTGTGAAAAAGTTATTCAATATAACATCTGTAAATGAATCTATAAATTATCTGTAAATGAATCCAGAAATACTAATTTTGAATATAAAACCAGCCACAATGAATAACAGTACATAAAACTAAAAGGTTCACACGCAACAATAATAAGTAAAATGAGTTTCACAGTTGAACCCATATTCATGGGTTTTATAATGACCAACCATGGGGCCAATGCAGTGTCAGAGCCGTGGGGGCTTTAATTATCAAGAGTAGTATTAATATATTCTGTCCGACACTGCTCCTGAAAGTGCACTGGAGATGAAGTTTAACTGTAAAGTGTCCTCCATTTTCTGCACCAGTTGATTCACAACATCCCTTTGCTCTGAGTGACATTTATAGCATCCAACCAGTAGATCTCTACAGTTAGAGAAGGGAGGGACTATAAAACAGCTCACTGGGGAGAGAAGATAGCACTTTACATTGAAGCTCTGTCTCCTAGACACCTACAGGAGCAGTGTCCAGCAGAATAAAAATTCATGTTAAAACTACTCCTGATAATAAAAGCTCAGTAAAAGTTTTTCCTGTTCTACCCAACCCCTACCTAGTGCTGTCAGCAGTTTTTCATGGTAAAAGCTCTGTTATCTTCTATGGTGTGTGATGCTGGGACTGGGCAGTGCTATCTTATTGTCGGGTTCTTAATATGAATCAAAAGTGAGCATGAAAAGCATATTTTTTTTAATTATATGTGGTTTATGTCCCATTTTAAACCTTTTATAAAGCCATATAGTTTGCCACTGATGAATTGTAGGTCAGTACATCAGTATAACAGACCTTTTTTAGATTAGAAAGATTTCTTAAAGGGATAGATAGATAGATAGATAGATAGATAGATAGATAGATAGATAGATAGATAGATAGATAGATAGATAAATACCAGTATCTCAAAAAAGTGAGTACACCCCTCACATTTTTGTAAATATTTTATTATATAGGTGAAACTGGAAAAATTAGAATATTGTGAAATGTTCATTTATTTCAGTAATGCAACTTAAAAGGTGAAACTAATATATGAGATAGACTCATTACATGCAAAGCAAGATATTTCAAGCCTTTATTTGTTATAATCTGGATGATTATGGCTTACAGCTTATGAAACCCCAAAGTCACAATTTTGAGGTACACTTTGCTTAGAGGGTATGGATTAATCAGCTGACTAGAGTGTGACACTTTTCATGGGACAACACCGAAGATATGACACTTTCATACAATGTACAGCTTGTACTGTATAACAGTGTAAATTTGGTGTGCCCTCAAAATAACTCAATACACAGCCATTAATATCCAAACTGCTGGCAACAAAAGTGAGTACACTTCTAAGTGAAAATGGCCAAATTGTGCCACCATTATTTTCCAGTACTGCCTTAACTCTCATGAGCATGGATTTCACTAGAGCTTCACAGGTTGCCACTGGAATCTTCTTCCACTCCTCCATGACAACATCACAGAGCTGGAGGATATTAGAGACCTTGCTCTGCTCCATCTTCAATTTGAGGATGCCCCACAGATGCTTAATAGGGTTTAGGTCTGGAGACATGCTTGGCCGGTCCAGCACCTTTACCCTCAGTTTCTTTAGCAAGATAGTGGTTGTCTTGGAGGTGTGTTTGGGGTCATTATCCTGTAGTAATACTGCCCTGCGGCCTAGTTTCCGAAGGGAGGTGATCATGCACTGCTTCAGTATGTCACAATACATGTTGGCATTCCTTGTTCCTACAATGAACTGCAGCTCCCCACAGCTGGCAGCTGTGCAACCCCAAACCATGACACTCCCACCACCATGCTTGGCTGTAGGCAAGACACACTTGTCTTTGTACTCCTCACCTGGTTGCAGCCACTCACGCTTCAGTAATTATATTCAAAAAGTGAAACTCCTATATTCTATAGATTCATTACACACAGAGTGATCTATTTCAAGAGTTTATTTATTTAAATGTTGATGATTATGGCTTATACGTAATGAAAACCCTAAAGTCAGTTTCTCAGAAAACTAGAATATTGTGAAAAAGTTAAATATTATAGACTCATTTACAAAATAGGTAATTATCTTCACCAACTCCACTCCACATTAACAAACACTTGAAGTTAGGCGTGACACGGTGAGATGGAACTCCAGATAAGATACAGAAAATAGGGTCCATTACTGTCATACAATAAAATCAGAATCTTTATTTCCTTTGTCAAGACGTATAGACAGATACACAATCATTTATTAAAATACACATTTGAAAAAATGTCGAACCAATAAGGATCAAGGATCACATTAACTCCTTGACTGGCACTGCTGGCCACCACTTTGCTGGCTTTGTTTTTATCTTTCAGACCCAAAGGCCCCAAGGCTCTTCTTTTTATAATGATCATAGCTTCCTTCTGCAGAAGTGTGCTCTCTTGGTTTCCACCTCTCGGTGCATGCTTCAGGAGCATCAGACCGCAAAAGTGCACCTGCCTTGCATCTCCACTATGTTGTGTGCACATGTGCTTTATTAACGATGGTGAGCCCACTTTAGTTGCCTAATAGTCTTGCGTATGTAATATAGACCACAAGTGTAGGTAATGGCATACACCACATATTTGGTTTTACAAGTAATTGAACCCTTCACTTGAAACTGATCTACTAGACGTACGTTGAAACATATTCCAAAAAAGATATACAGTCAGGTCCATAAATATTGGGACATCGACACAATTCTAACATTTTTGGCTCTATACACCACCACAATAGATTTGAAATGAAACGAACAAGATGTGCTTTAACTGCAGACTGTCAGCTTTAATTTGAGGGTATTTACATCCAAATCAGGTGAACGGTGTAGGAATTACAACAGTTTGCATATGTGCCTCCCACTCCCAGCTTTTCCATGGCCAGGTGTGTGTTATTCCCTCATTATCCCAATTACAATGAGCAGATAAAAGGTCCATAGTTAATTTCAAGTGTGCTATTTGCATTTGGAATCTGTTGCTGTCAACTCTCAAGATGAGATCCAAAGAGCTGTCACTATCAGTGAAGCAAGCCATCATTAGGCTGAAAAAACACAACAAACCCAGCAGAAAGATAGCAAAAACATTAGGCATGGCCAAAACAACTGTTTGGAACATTCTTTAAAAGAAGAAACGCACCGGTGAGCTCAGCAACACCAAAAGAACCGGAAGACCACGGAAAACAACTGTAGTGGATGACCGAAGAATTATTTCCCTGGTGAAGAAAACACCCTTCACAACAGTTGGCCAGATCAAGAACACTCTCCAGGAGGTAGGTGTATGTGTGTCAAAGTCAACGATCAAGAGAAGACTTCACCAGAGTGAATACAGAGGGTTCACCACAAGATGCAAACCATTGGGGAGCCTCAAAAACAGGAAGGCCAGATTAGAGTTTGCCAAACGACATCTAAAAAAGCCTTCACAGTTCTGGAACAACATCCTATGGACAGATGAGACCGAGATTAACTTGTACCAGAGTGATGGGAAGAGAAGAGTATGGAGAAGGAAAGGAACTGCTCATGATCCTAGGCATACCACCTCATCAGTGAAGCATAGTGGTGCTAGTGTCATGGCGTGGGCATGTATGGCTGCCAATGGAACTGGTTCTTTTGTATTTATTGATGATGTGACTGCTGACAAAAGCAGCAGGATGAATTATGAAGCGTTTCGGGAAATATTATCTGCTCATATTCAGCCAAATGCTTCAGAACTCATTGGACAGCGCTTCACAGTGCAGATGGACAATGACCCAAAGTATACTGCAAAAGCAACCAAAGAGTTTTTTAAGGGAAAGAAGTGGAATGTTATGCAATGGCCAAGTCAATCACCTGACCTGAATCCGATTGAGCATGCATTTCACTTCACAAAACTGAAGGGAAAATGCCCCAAGAACAAGCAGGAACTGAAGACAGTTACAGTAGAGGCCTGGCAGAGCATCACCAGGGATGAAACCCAGCGTCTGGTGTTGTCTATGCGTTCCAGACTTCAGGCTGTAATAGAATTAAAAAGTGAAAGTTTTATTTATGATTTTTATTCTGTCCCATTACTTTTGGTCCCTTAACAAGTGGGAGGCACATATGCAAACTGTTGTAATTCCTACACTGTTCACCTGATTTGGATGAAAATACCCTCAAATTAAAGCTGACAGTCTGCAGTTAAAGCACATCTTGTTTGTTTCATTTCAAATCCATTGTGGTGGTGTATAGAGCCAACAATTTTAGAATTGTGTCGATGTCCCAATATTTATAGACCTGACTGTACGTTTTGCTATCTGGTTTTAACTAGAAGAAAAAAAAATTTGTGACACATTCCCTTTAATAATTATTTTGTGAGACATTGCACCTTTATAGTACTTAATGCATGGCAGGCAATGTAGGATTTATCATATATAACTGCATAAGAAGTCTTACCTTTTTTCATCAGAGTAACAACTAACTGCAGGAATTTAGCAAACCATCTAATTTGATGGTTATCAAATTATAATCTAAGGGCAGTATTACACTGGCCGACTGCCGGCCAGATCATCGGTAATGAGCGTTCGAAGGAATGCTCGTTAGCGATGATCTGGCTGTGTAATACAGCCGCCGATTACCCGATGAATGAGTAAACGTTGGGCAATCCAGATTTTTAATCAGACTTGAAAATCATTTTTTGCTGGCGTCAGATCATGTTGTGTAATCACGATCTGCTGCCGGCAGAGTGATGATAATTGCTGGGAAGGAACGCTTCCTTCCTGACAATCGTCATGATGATTGCTTAATGTAATACTGGCCTTAGTACAAAAGTTATTAATTATACGTAGCTTAATCAGTCAATAAAAATGCATACAAAATATAAAGTCATTATTTCACAGAATGTACCATTTCAAAATCTTTCGGTTGATTAACTAATATACTGTATATGACGTTCACCTACTAAAGCTCATAAAGACTCATCAGCCTAAAAACTAAATATATGACAGGTTATTTTTTTGTATAAACCGTTTTCTTTTTTACCTTTTTCAGTGATGGTTGGGCAGACAGAGATGAAGTCATAGATGGCTTTGAAACTGAGGCGAATGGAGGAATTACCATAAAACTTCAGTCCCCAGAGGTCAGGTCCTTTGATGACTATTTTCTAAGCCTACGTTTGGACACCAATTCACGAAATCCTTGGTTTAGTGAGTTTTGGCAATACCGATTCCAGTGTCGTATTCCAGGACATCCTCAAGAAAATACCAACTTTAAAACGATTTGTAAAGGTAAGGATATTATTTATTTTATTATCTTGGAGTGATTTAGTTCTTATATACATTGGCGTTTTCCTTAACCACCCATTTTGCCCCAGTCTAGCTCCAGCAGTGGGAAAAGTAGCCAACTGGAGGGGGAGGGCTGCTTTAGATGCTGTTATCTCCTGAAGCTGGTATTCCAAGCTTTCAGACAATACCAGAATGATAGCAATCTGTTCAGTACAGGGGAATATTTTACTGATAGAAATAGGCATACTGTGAATGTTTTACCCGCGATTATTCCTGACTCAATTTCTAACAGTGTTTTCATTGTCATCACTGTCATTGTCTTGTATAAAAGCCTGGAATGTCAGCTTTCAAACAAGACCAGTTGTATGTCTACCCATTCAGGACATAGCAGCATCTAAAGCAGCCCTCCCCTCCCCAGTTAGCTACTTTTCCCACTGCCTGAGCTGGGAAAAGTAGCTAACTGGAGAGGGGAGTACCCCACATATTAAAAAAAAATATATAAAAAGTATTATCTCTACTATATCAGTCCAAAACATGCTGTTCTCCAGTATAATGTTCATTTTTTTTATCTCTCTTTTTACACACCCCACCTAAAGCTCTTGTCTCTTCCCTTTCTGTGGGTGGACAGTAGCTCATCACATATGACCATCAAGCACCTGCATCCCTCTGGAGTGCATAGCATTCAGTTCTTGTTAACTCCTTCCTCCTCTGCATAGAAAATGGTCCCTAACATACAGCCCCAGCACTTTCACTAAAGAATAGCACTATGGTATACAATGTCTCGTTCATTTCATTATCCACTGTCTAAAGAGAAAGATGGCTATATACTTCTATGAATTTAGAGGCAAAAATAAGAGAATGAAAGATGTCTGGGTTGCTTCACTATGAGATCACTTTGGCAGCACTGAGAGAAAGAGAGCAGCAAAGCTACTGAGCATGTTGGCTCATTGCTGAATACAGGGGAGGTGGACCTGAATTTCATCCACAGGAGAAACAGCAATGAGTGTTACCTGAAAGTCAAATGTAATGTACATTAAAAAAATATAATATTTTACTGCATGTATATTGCAATAATTCTTCATTTGAAATGCCCTATTAATTGCATAGTAATACTTTTCTTGGGATAATCCCCTTAACTTTTTTTGTACAGAAATGCAGTGTATCCCATTTACATCTCTAGGCTGGAAGGTAGAGAACATATTTATTTTAAACATACAGTGAGAAACAAAAGTATTTCAACACCCTGCGATTTTGCAGGTTCTCCCACTTAGAAATCATGGAGGGGTCTGAAATTCACATTGTAGGTGCATTCCCACTCTGAGAGACAGAATAAAAAATAAATAAATCAGGAAATCACATTGTATGATTTTTAAAGAATTTATTTTGTCTTGCACTGCTGAACATAAGTATTTGAACACCTGAGAAACAACAAGAATTCTGTCTCTCAAAGACCTGTTACTGTGCCTTTAAATAGTTCACCTCTACTCCCCTCATTAATCTAACTTAGTAGCACCTGTCTGAGCTCTTTAAAGACACATGTCCACCCCACAGTCCGTCAGACGCCAACTACTACCATGGGCAAGACCAAAGAGCTGTCAAGAGACACCAGATACAAAACTGTGGACCTCCACAAGGCTGGAAAGGGCTACGGGGCAATTGCCAAGCAGCTTGGTGAAAATAGATCAACTGTTGGAGCAATTGTTAGAAAATGGAAGAGGCTAAAGACGACTGTCAGACTCCCTTGGACTGGGGCTCCATGCAAGATCTCACCTCATGGGGTATCACTGATGATAAGAAAGGTGAGGAATCAGCCCAGAACTACAAGGGAGAAGCTGGTCAATGACATGAAGAGAGCTGGGACCACAGTTTCAAAGGTCACTGTCGGTAGAACACTACGCCGTCTTGGTTTCAAATCATGCATTGCACGGAAGGTTTCCCTGCTCAAGTCATTACATGTCCAAGCCCGTCTGAAGTTTGCCAATGACCATCTGGATGACCCAGAGGAGGCATGGGAGAAAGTCATGTGGTCAGATAAGACCAAAGTAGAACTTTTTGGTCTAAACTTCACTCGTCTTGTTTGGAGGAAAAAGAAGGATGAGTTGCATCCCAAGAACACCATCCCTACTGTGAAGCATGGAGGTGGTAACATCATGCTTTGGGGGTGCTTTTCTGCAAAGAGGACAGGACGACTGCACTGTATTAAGAAGAGGATAAATGGGGCCATTTATTGGGAGATTTTGAGCAACAACCTGTCACGGTCATATTGGTGTTTGACCGTGATGCGGTTGCCATGCAGACTGGTTGCCGATGGCAACGTGTTGATGGCAGTTTGTATGTGCACTACCCCTTTAAGGTTTGCCTTCCTGCTGTTTGGTGAGCAAGGGGTTAATCTTCTTGCTAGTGGGGATTAAGGTGTTTCCTGGGTGTGGCCGCGGGCTTGATTTATACCTGTGGCTTGCTGGCTGGGTGCAGTTGTACTACAGCCTTGCTTGGTGTTGGAGGTTTGCTCCTTGCCTGGGTGTTTCTGCCCAGTCCTTGAGGGCCATCTTATGGAACATAAATTGTCCTCCCTTCTGTACCCTCCATGTACCTTAACCCTCACTTGTTGTATGTGTGGTGTGGGTTTATGTTCTGGGTGTGTGAAGCGTTTTGTTGGTTGCTACATGTCTGGGCTGTTGTTGGTGTTTCTCCCTGCATGTATGCTATTCATCACCCGGTATGTTGATACCTCCAGAAGGGGGCTGGTTTCCTGGAGGGGTGAACCATAAGTCTGCATGCAGTGCTGCCTGGGGCTGCCATGTACCTTTTTGTATAGGCCCAGGCAGTATCAATTGTGCTGGATTCCTGTGTGTGGTGTTGTTTGTATGGTGTCCTATTTGGTGTGTCGGCACCTGTACTTATGCATGGGTTCCAGTCGTGGTGGCTGTGGCAGGTAAGTGTGTTTCTGGTGTTCTTACCTGCCGACTCTGTTGCTGTATTCAGTCTTCCAATTTTCCCTGCAGCTAGGCCTCTGGAGACTCTGGTTCATCCGTGTCTTGGATGAACATGGTTGTCTCTTGTCCCTATCTCCTACCTCAGGGATATTCAGGGATTTCAGGGTTCTGTCCCAACATTACCGCTGATAAGCTGTTTCGGGGAACCACTGCTCTCATCAGAGCTCTGGTGAGTGATACAGGCTCCCAGCAGCTTTCCTAGGACAGTACCATACATTGTATAGTGTTAGTGCTTGGTATTGCAGCTTAGTCCCATTGACTCAATACTTTGCTATGAAAATGAAAAATTGTATTTCTTCAAATACGTGTAAAATGTTTTAATTTTCGCAAGGGTTAACAGAAGAAAAAGCACCCCACAATTTAGTATGCATTTTCCCCTAAACACAACACCATATGTGGTAGTAAACTGCTGTATGGGCACACCGCAGGGCTCAGAAGGGGAGGAGTGCCATATGGCTTTTGGAGAGCAACTTTAGCTGGAATTGTTTTTGGGCGCCATTTCGCTTTTGAAAAGATCCTGCTTCCAATTTTGGGAACTACACTCCTCAAGAATTGTACTGAGCACTTTGACCCAACAAGCATTTCATAGAACTTAAAAACACATCTGTGAAAATAAAAAATTTAATTTCTTCCAATAAAATGTTGTTTTAGCCCCAGACTTTCCAACAGCTGCACGATTAGTGTGCAGCTGCCATCTATGTACTGACGTTTTAAAAAGTCAATGCAGAGATGTGTCCGGACTGCACAGATGTTTATAGTGTATGGGAGGTTGAGGACTAGTTAATGAGGATTGTCTTTGAAATGTGCTTTCCATCCAAGAAGTATCCAATTATTTGAATAAAAGTTAGTAATCCATTCCTCTTTAGTACGCTTAAAGCTTTTTTAACAAATGCTCAGTTTTATTTGTAATTTTTTTAAATATGCACTTATATCTGATTTTACGCTTAATGGCTGGCAATGGAAGAATCTTAGAAATATAGGAAGAAATGTATGTATAAAGCAACAGTCAGTTATGATGTTTTCTGCCTGGATTTACAGTTCAGGAGGAATGTTACCATGGTGACCAAAATTGCAATATCCCAGAGGGGGTTTAAAGATTTTCAGAATTGATTCAAGGGCATGATATTAGTAATTGAAAACATCTTCTGATTTAGCAGTTTAGCACTTATTTAATGTTGTGTTATTCGCATGGCACTCATCTGGTTGTGCTCCTAAAATAGGCTAATGATCAATGGGAAACATATCAAGTTATATTTTCCTTACGTTGAGATTTTTTTTCTAAATTATGTTTTATTTATGTTTTCTATCTATATCTATTTCACCAAGAATAATATTAATTAATCATATTAAACTTTTTTTTATGTGCAGCCACCATGGATTTTGCCATGTTCTTTGTCAAACCCCGATTTAGAAAAGCTGTCAATATAAATGTCTACATTATCAAATACCAAAAAAAAAGCAAATGATGATAAATGTGAATTCAAAATGATATCTAATAATGTTGCATAGCGCCAATATATACACTTGTATAAACTGCTGTTAGGACAAAAAAAAAAATCTGTGAAGTATAAATGTATAAAACAAATCTATATTAATTACAAAGTGAAATAAAACATCAGTTTAATGTTTCACAACTGTTATGATTAGTGTTGAGTGAAGCATTCAGATTTTAGGAAAAATTCAGTCCGAATTTTAGGAAAAATTTAATTCTAAACAAAGCGGAATTTCCTTGCGCTTTGTTGTAACAAATATTTTTTTCTCAAACGGGGGCGGGAGTTGTCTTCGAAACAAAAGAAAAAAAAACCTCATCGCCATCACGTGATCACACTGGGAACGCACAGTGACGTCATCATGCTCAGCGCAGGTTCTTCAGAAGGTCTTTTTCAATCAAGAGAGGAGTGGACTGCCTCTGCGTGAGCAAGTGGATAAAGTGAGTATTTGTTTTTAAAACCCATAAGGCCATATTGCACTAGCATATTACTTTTTTTAGGCCGTTAGACAGGTGGCCGTTAAAAACAGTCCCATTGACTGATAGGGTGAATAGGGTTTTAAATCTCAGCCTGATAGAACATTAAATATGAAAATAGTAAAGTTTTTATTAGAATCAATCAAAAGGGTGATAGATAAAATCAGGCATACAGGGAATCAGAAGTGCGGAGAGGGATCAGGTAATAGACCGTCCGACACTCTGAAGGCCTGACTAGTAACCTGTGTATCAGGCTAACACTCAGTGTTGGAGCACACTGATGAAGGTGTAGCCTGTAACAACAGGATAATAATAACACTGCACTTAATACAGGGACTAACAATGCTGATCTAATCCACTTGGCAATTCCTAATGCTCTGTGTGTTGAGCTATACAGTGGATGGTCAGCACAGTTGAAGCAGCTATAATGGGTCCTGGTGCACCCTATTAGCGCTACCCTGATAAGTGAGCGGTATGTAACGCTTCAATACGCTCAAAGCCAGACAGCCAGTGTGAGTAGGATATCACTTATTTGAGCTGCCCTACCTGAATAGGGTTTTAACATAGCGATTCGTGACAAATTAATTTGCAACTAATCAAATTTCTTGTGAAACTTTGGCGAAGCCGCCGAATCAAATTATTCAAAACTTTGCTCATCTCTAGTTATGACATCAAATAATTATAGTTAAGGTCCAGTGTCCTTTTCAGCTATTCCAACCAACAGTCCTGTACAAAGTACAAAGCTGCATTCACAATTCTTCAGGCTTCAGAACTGTAATATACTCAGTAATTGGTGCTGTCATTACATAGATCTTGCTGTGCTGCTTTTCATCTTTATTCCCTGAGTGGTAATCTTACAGGAAACTGCCATTGGACAAATGGGCACTGTGACCTATTTATCACAGTGGAGCAGTCATGACTTTACCGAGCCAAGATATTCTTCATGGCTATGCTGGGAGGGTTGCCATGCTGACCAGTTGATCCCCAGCTGGTTGACCTATCAATGAGGCTGGAAGCTGAGCCAATGCGGTTCTTAGCTCAATGTCCAATCCCAGAGCTAGGTGGGAGGTTTAAGTCTGCTACCCAGTCATTGCAAACTGTCTGTGATTGTGTGTATGTGTCTGGGCTCTGTTTGTACCTCTATACTTTGTACCTGAACTAAAGACCTACTCATTAATAGAGATGGCCTTGCGGTTTGCCCGGCGATCCTTTCGCGGCGAACTTTGCACGTTCGCCAAACATGCAAACATGTGGCGATATTTGCGACCGCCATATTCTTTTACATTGTGAAGAACTTTGACCCATGACACATCCATCAGGTGGTACAGGACAGCAATTAAGTGCTGGAAAAGATTATTCAAGGTGTATGGAAAGGATAGGAGGAATCATTCCACAGCATTTATGTAGAACAGGGTTCAGTAGGGGAGGTTACAGCCTGGGTAATAGGAACAATCCTATTACACCTTGCTGCACTGACTGGGGACCCAAATTGCCATTATACAGCTCTGTAATTCCACCAAACCGTTCTTATTAGGGTGCAAGTGCTGTTTATACAGGCATTAACAGGGTTTATTACAAGTAAATATTTCTACATCTTATTTGCCCTTGTGCGGTGCAGTTATACAGTCCCTTGCAAAAGTATTCATCCCCCTTGACTTTTTCGTATTTTGGTGCTTCACAACCTGGAATTAACATGGATTGTTTGAGGATTTGCATCATTTAATTTACAGAACATGCCCACAACTTTGAAGATGTTTTTTTCACTTTTTATTGTGAAGCAAACAACAAATAGGACAAAATAACAGCAAAAGTCAATGTGCATAACTATTCACCCCCCCTAAAGTCAATACTTTGTCGAGCCACCTTTTGCGGCAATCACAGTTGCTTTGGATATGTCTCTATGAGCTTGCCACATCTTACCACTGGGATTTTTGCCTATTCCTCCTTGCAAAACTGCTCCAGCTCCTTCAAGTTGGATGGTTTGCGCTTGTGAACAGCAATCTTTAAGTATGACCACAGATTTTCTATTTGATTGAGATCTGGACTTTGACTAGGCCTTTCCAACACATTTACATGTTTCCCCTTAAACCACTCAAGTGCTGCTTTAGCAGTGTGTTTCGGGTCATTGTCCTGCTGGTAGGTGAACCTCCGTCCTAGCCTCAAATCACGCACAGAGTGGTACAGGTTTTGCTTAAGAATATCCCTGTATTTAGCACCATCCATTTTTCCCTCAACTCTGACCAGTTTCCCAGTCCCGGCTGCTGAAAAACATCCCTACAGCATGATTCTGCCACCACCATGTTTCACTGTGGGTATGGTGTTCTTTGGGTGATGTGATGGGTTTTCGACAGAGATAGTGTTTTCTTTGATAGCCGAAAAGTTCAATTTAAGTCTCTTCAGACCAGAGCACCTTCCTCCATACATTTTGGGAATCTACCACATGCTTTTTCGCAAACTTACAACATGCCTTTTTGTTTCTAGCTGAAAGTATTGGCTTTCTTCTGGCCACTATGCCATAAAGCCCAACTCTATGGAGCGTACGGCTTATTGTCGTCCTATGTACAGATACTCCAGTCTCTGCTGTGGAACTCTGCAGCTCCTCCAGGGTTACCTTAGGTCTCTGTGCTGCCTCTCTGATTAATGACCTCCTTGCCCGATCCATCAGTTTTGGTGGGTGGCCGTCTCTTGGCAGGTTTGCTGTTGTGCCATGTTCTTTCCATTTGGTTACGATAGATTTGATGGTGCTCCTGGGGATCATCAAAGATTTGGATATTTTTTTATAACCTAACCCTGACTTGTACTTCTCAACAGCATTGTCCCTTACTTGTTTGGAGAGTTCCCTTGGTCTTCAAGGCAGTGTTTGGCTAGTGATGCCTCTTGCTTAGGTGTTTCAGCCTCTGGGGCCTTTCAAAAAAGGTGTGTATATGTAATGACAGATCATGTGATACTTAGATTGCACACAGATGGACATCATTTCACTAATTATATGACGTCTGAATGTAATTGGTTGCACCAGAGCTTTTTATGGGCTTCCCAACAAAGGGGATGAATACATATGCACATGCCAATTTTCTGTTTTCTATTTCTAAACAAAAGTTTTATTTATATCATTTTCACTTCACCAACTCACACTCGTGTTTGGTGCGAATCTGTCATGGATCTGCACAAACGGATCCGTTCAGATAATACAACAGTCTGCATCCGTTCTTTAACATAGCCAAGACGGATCCGTCTTAAACACCATTGAAAGTCAATGGAGGACGGATACATTTTCTATTGTGCCAGATTGTGTCATAGAAAATGGATCCGTTCTCATTGACTTACATTGTGTGTCAGAACGGATCAGTTTGGCTCAGTTTCATCAGACGGACACCAAAACGCTGCAAGACATTGTATGTTCTAAAGCATTTTTTGGCTTGTATTAGTGGGAAAAAAAGGCTTATTATGTGGAGAAGTTCTAAAATTACAGCCCTTTTTGTCGTGTATTAGTGGCAAAAGTAAAATATATTTGCCTTTCAGCTGTGCAGTCATATGTTCTAAAGCCTTTTGTGGCGTGTATTAGTGGCAAAATAAAAATACATTTGCCGTTCAGCGGTGCAGTTATATGTTCTAAAGCAGGGGTGCACAACCTGCGGCCCGCGGGGCGCATGCGGCCCCCAGAGCCAAGATTTGAGGCCCCCGTCCTCCTGGACAGAAACACAGCTGATCGTAAAATCAGCTGTATTTCTGCCCACAGCGCTCCTGCCCCTGCACTGTAGCAGGAGCAGAACGGGTCGTCGGCTGTCAGTGACAGCGGGGGAGCCGAGGAGAAGGCAGAAGCAGTTATCAGCGCTTCTGCCTTCTCCTCACACAGGTGAGCGCTATGTAGGGTGGACCCGGCTTGGGGGCAGAGGAGCGCAGAGCTGTCAGGTGTACAATTCCCCCACCGCAGGCTGGTTTCCCCTGTAACTGGAGCTCCTTTGGATGCCCAGTTACAGTGGAAATAGTGCAAAAAAAAAAATCTGTGTTCCCAAAGGTCTTTAAGTGACCTCTTCGGGAGAAATTATGTGGAAAAAATATATTAAATAAGTAAAAAAATTATTTTAAAAAATATAATAGATCACAAATAAAAGAAAAAAATGAATAAAATATGATGTGGCAAAAATTTTTAAAATTATACAAAAAATTAAATACAAATAAAAGGAAAAAATAAAAGGAAAAATTACTAAGTAAAAGAGTGTTCACTGCCCCCTAACAGTCTTTTTATGATCCCTTGTCATTATGTGGCAAAAATATATATTAAAAAAATAGAAAATAAAAAATTAAATAAAAATTTACAAAAATAATAAAATACTAAAAAAATAAAAAAAATAAAAAGTGAAAAAAAATAGTAGAGTGTTCATTGTCCCCAACAGACTTTTTATGAACTCTTGGGGGAGATATTATGTGGCAAAAATATATTTAATAATAAGAAATAAACCAATAATAAAAAAAATACAATAAAATATTAAAATACAAATAAAAGTAATAAATAAAAAGGAAAGAGTGAAAAATTCGCAAAAAGTGTCAGTGTCCCCCAAAGGTTTTTTTATGACCTCTTGGGGAATATTATTTGTAGCAGAAATATATTAAAAATGAAGTTCCATTGTACGTTGCCATTATCGCCCCATTCATGTGAAACTAACTATACATATACATATAACAAAACGACCGACACAAAATAGGGAACTAATTATAATAATTTATTTTGGTGTCAGTTTGCATATTTAAAGAATAAGGAGCTATAGTTTGAAAAAAAAATACTTTTTAAAAATGTTTTGTGCAGTTTTCTCCAAATAAAACTAAAAAATAAATAATAAGGCCCTATGTGTCAAGTGAAAAAGTGTTACAAAAATTATTTTGGTAGTCCCAAACATAAAAAAGTTACAACCGTTCGAACCACCAGGTGCACAAAAACACAAAAAAAGCGCTTTTCCCACTAGTAAGAGAAAGTGCTTACTGGTTTATTGCAGGGCGCCTGTAACTGGCAGGAGGCGGTAATAACCAGGGAGCACGGCCTCTGCAGTGAGGGAAATCACTGATTTATGAACAAGTTCCTGCAGCGTGGCCTCTGAACCAGAAGATGCATACTTACCTGCTCCATGCCGCCCTGCCCCCACTGCCTCCCTGCTCCATGCCGCCCTGCCCCCGATGCCTCCATCTTCCATTTCCTGCACATTTACACCTGTCCGTGCATGACCGTGGTCACATACACCGCTCCAGTCAATGAGGGGCTGCAGCAGTGGCACGCTGCTTGTGGCCACATCACTGCTGAAGCCAGTGATTGGCTGCAGAGGTACATGTGACCATGGCCATGCACTGACAGGTGTAATCAGCGCCGGGAGCAGGTAAGTATAACTCTTCGGTTTCAGGGGCCATGCTGCAAGAACTTGTTAAAAATTCATTTTTACTGGGAAATCCCTTTAAGCCAGGGTGGATTAGCCATCGATCTCACAGGGAAATTTCCCAGGGGGCCGCCTGGGCCCTCCTCACGGCCAGCCAGTGAGAGTTTTTGGGGATGTATTTTGTGCTCATAGGGGCAGTATTATGTGATGAACTGTGGGGTGGTATAATGTGCCACAATATAGTATTGCTGGCCCGGACTTCCATCAATTTGTCCCCGACTACAAACCGGGGCCACTGTTAGTATTTTTCCAGGGCCAGCAGCGAGATATTCAGGTCAATTACTGGAAACAAGTCTTCATATGGACACTCACTCATGATAACTGGCGGTATATTCGTGCCGCACATCTCTCTGTGTGATCAGGGATGTGCTACTGATAGTCAATGTAACTAAATGAAGGAGGAATGACTGTGATAGCGATCATTCCTCCGCAGTCACTTTACATCGGCCTGTGTACATTGCTGCCCCTTGAAATAGAGCGATGTGACAATGCGGCCCTCAGACCAAAAAAGGTTGTGCACCCCTGTTCTAAAGCCTTTTGTGGCGTGTATTAGAGGAAAAAGATAAATATATTTGCCATTCAGCAGTGCAGTTATATGTTCTAAAGCCTTTTGTGGCGTGTATTAGAGGGAAAAGAATAATATATTTGCCGTTCAGCAGTGCAGTTATATGTTCTAAAGCCCATTTTTGGCGTGTATTAGTGGGGAAAAAGAAAAAGGGCTTATTAGCCGTTGTGTGGTGAAGTGAGAAAATGACAGCCCTTTTTGGTGTATATTAGTGGCAAAAAAATGTGCCGTTCAGCGGTGAAGTTCCATTGTACTACAGCTATTTACAGGGTGTATTAATAGGATAGATACGTATGTCCTATTAGCCGTTCTATAGTGAATTGTGATTGTTATATTTATTTTTTTGGGGTGTATTAATAGGAAAAAGAATACGTCTTATTAGCCGGTCTGCAGTGAACCGACATTGTTATACTGCCATTGTTGGGGTGTATTAATGGAAAAAATAAGTATGTGTTATTATCCATTATGCAGTGAATTTAGACTTCATTTTGCTGTATGGACCGAATTATGTCGATTAGCCATTCAGTGGTGAAATTTTTTTGTGAAACAGCCTTTTTTGGGAAAATTGGTCGGTAGCTGTAACTACGGTCAAGGACAATATATGTCCTTTACGGCCCACTTAGTAAATGTGGTTCCTGGCCAGCCACACCAGCAACTTGGCCAGGTGACGCCGCTTCCACCTCCACGTTCTCACGATATTGGTCCTGCGACAATGTATGCCTCTGCTTCTTCATCCTCCACCATGTCCTCAGCCTCCACTGCAGGGAAAATTCACAGTGCTCCTCCAGCATACCACATGTGCAGGGCACAGCGGTGTCAGGCTGTTCTACACCTCGTTTGCCTGGGCGAACGGAGTCACACAGGGGAGGAACTGGTCCGTGTCCTTCATCAAGGAATCAAATTCTGGCTTTCTCTGCGACAACTCAAAATCGGAACCATGGTGACCGACAACGGGAAAAACATGGTGTCAGCGCTGCGTAAAGGAGGGCTGAGCCATGTGCCCTGCATGGCACACGTGTTCAATCTGGTTGTCAAGCGGTTCCTGAAGTCTTCCACCCATCTGCAAGACATCCTAAAAATGGCCAGGAAACTTTGCATGCACTTCAGCCACTCGTACACCGCAAAGCACACCCTCCTTGAGCTGTAGCGGCAGAACGGCATCCCCCAACAAAGGCTGATATGCGACGTTTCCACCCATTGGAATTTCACCCTCCATATGTTGGACCGACTATATGAACAGAGAAAGGCCATCAACGAATTCTTGATGATCTAATCGGACAGGAGTACTCCCCTGTGTAACCTCGATGTCAGCCAGTGGCAGCTCATGCGTGACACCTGCCATTTGCTCAGGCCCTTTGAGGAGGTCACGTTATTTGTCATTCCACTGCTTCATGTCCTGGAACAGATGCTTGTAAATCTGGCTGGTCAGGGGACTGGAGACGTGGGACCTAGATCCCAAGGCCACATGAGCCCTGAGGGGGCTGAACTGGAGGAGGAGGACATTGGAGCACAAGCAATGTATAGCGAAGTGGGTGGTTTTTCTACACAGGTTACAGGAGAGGAGCTACAGGGCGATGAGGAAGAGGAGGCAGAGGACCCAGACACACCGTGGCAGTATGCAGTCGAGATGGAGGCAGGGAGTCCCTCCGAGTCACTTGCACAAATGGCCCGATGCATGCTCACTTGTTTGCGTAGTGACAGCCGAATTGTCACCATTCGGCAGAGGGATGACTTCTGGCTCTCTACCTTGTACCCTCGCTACCGGTCCAAAATGGGGGCGTTTTTTACCCCCGCTGAGAGGAAGGAACAACTGAACTACTATAGAGACATCCTATGTAGTCAGTTGGTCGCTGCCTATCTGCACCATCGTCCATCCTCTCGCAGGTCTGACCGGGGTGCACTCTGCGCTTACGTTCCACTGCCATGGCTGCTGGGGAGTGATGGGGTGGCAGGAGCAGTACCAGCTCCATCAGCAGCAGCCTGAGTCTAGAGTCGCTGATGAGCAGCTTTCTTCACCCGCATAGTGAAGAAACTACTCACCAGCAGCTAGACATAAAGAAGGACCTGAAACAGCAGGTGGTTGCATACTTGGACAGCACCCTGATACCCCACATTGAAGATCCACTGAACTGCCGCGCAGCCAAACTGGTTTGCCCTGGAAAAGCTGTCCTGCCTGGCCAGTAGTTTGGCCTCAGAGCAGGTGTTTAGTGTGGCAGGGGCCATAGTTTCCCTTAAGAAGAACTCGCCTGTCCACCCAAAATGTGGAGAGACTAACCTTTGTCAAGATGAATCAGTCGTGGATCAGCCAGGATTTCCACCCACCAATTCCTGATGCATCAGACTAGATCATCCATGGTGCCACACCAACACTTTAAATAAAGAGACCGTTTTTTTCTGGCTACCTGCCTCAGCTACTATTCTGATGCTGCCACCCGCCTGATGCCACACATCTGATGCCAAGTGCTCCTTCTTTCACCCACCACCTGATGCTGCTGCCACCTCCACACTATGTAACCTTGCCACTTTGTGGCCTCCTGATGCTGCTGCCACCTCCGCACACTATGTCACCTTGCCACTCTGTGGCCTCCTGATGCTGCCGCCACCTCTACACTGTCATTTTGCCACTCTGTGGCCTCCTTCTGATGCTGCTGCTGCCCCCACCTCCACACTGTCATTGTGCCACTATGTGGCCTCCTCATGCTGCTTCCACCTCACCACTATGTCATAGGGCCACTCTGTGGACTTCTCATGCTGTTCTGACCCTCCCCACTTCATGACTGGGCTACTATATTCCTTTCGGCCTGGCTGACATCATCATTTATTTGACCCTTCTGATCTGTCAGAAGGAAGGAAAAATGACACACACAACGGATCCTGTCTGTATAGCAGCAGTAAGGCCTATATGGGCTCATCAGAATTGCTTGTGATTTGGTAGTCAAAATCAGGAGTGGGTACAAAACACAAAAGACATGCAAATATTCAATTTCCGTGTCATCTCTGTTTTGGATCCACTCCTGTTTTCTTTTTGTGGCATTAGTAATACCGATGGATTACTGACCAAATGTTGACCGAGTGAAGGCAGATGCTCCACAGACAGGGTCAGTTTTTTGGGGGTTATTGTTCTGACAGATCAGAGAAATGGCAAAATAATCAGTGAGGTCAACACAAACTTACTGCTGACACCCTCTCCACTCTGTCGGGGGGCTCTACTTGTATAAGCGTTTAATAGAACAGGGTCTGTAGGCATCTATGTGGAATCAGCTGATGACCTGTAAGGCTGTAACATCGACCTGTAAGGCTGAGTTCATACTTGAGTTATTTGGTCAGTTTTGGCCCTGTGACTGCCCAAATAAGTTAAGTGTGCAGTGATTCTAAGAGCGACGCCTGTCATCTGCATGTCATACTGACTCACAGTATTATTTCACTACCACAGCAGACTCCCTATTCATGTTACTGCAAGGCACAGTGTTCTACACCACTATAAAGGCTCTCTGTAGCCCAGAAATAGCTGTTTTTTAACGTGATCTGCCGCTAATAAATTTGGATCAAAACAAATTTTTTTAGAAAATTCGGCAAACCGGCCGAATCAAATTTTTAAAAAATTCTCTCATCTCTAATTATTACTGTATGCCATTTCATAAATTTGGTGCAACCTCACAAAGCAAGACAGAATTATAACTGATGTCAAAACCACCGCAAATGATAAATTCCACCCAACAGTGCTTATATGGTGTGATATATTCATGGTATGCTTCTTGCATATGAGATCTTTCCTTCTGCAGATATTACAGCACAGACCTTGCTTGAACCATGCTGCCTGCTCTTCATAAATTGCTGCAATAAAGACAGGCCGTGCACTCTGTCTCCTAGACTCCTGTATTTAGGAATTTTATTTTGCAGATTAAATTATTTGTAATACTATGGAAGCCTCCTACTAAGTATGGATCTTTTCTTTTGTATCTGCAGAAACTCTCTGAGGAAGTATTGTACGAGTATGCTACTAAAATGTCAAATCCAGTTGGATATATAATAACTGGAAATGATGTGTAGTATCCATATTATTCATAAATGCAATATATTCCGTGCTTTCAAAAAATGTATTGTACATAAAACAAATCCTTGATTTTTGATATTTTCCAGGCAATGAAAGCTTAGAAGAAAACTATGTACAGGACAGCAAAATGGGATTTGTCATCAATGCAATCTATGCAATGGCTCATGGCCTCCATAACATGCATGAATCCATGTGCCCAGGTCATGTCGGTCTGTGTGATGCAATGAGGCCTATTGATGGAAGCAAACTGCTTGAATTCCTAATAAAAAGTTCATTTGTTGGTGTTTCTGGGGAAGATATTTGGTTTGATGAAAAAGGAGATGCCCCAGGAAGGTAAGAGTTTGGTTCATACCAGCATAGCATGAGGACACATTTTAGCACAATTGGTAGGAGTTTAATACATTTTTTTCCTTTGAAAACTCTACCTATTACTTAATATAAAGCATAATGCCCTTCAGTGTATAAAATCATTAATAAAATATAAAGTACAGATTGCCCCTGTCATAGGCAAAATGCTAAATACACTCATTGAGAATGTAATGATGATATAGGTAAGTGATTACAATATTAGATCAATAGGATATGTTTATTTGGAGACTTACAGGTTCCATATGGTATCCTGCGTCAAAGGATTGAAGTGCTCATCATGAGGCCTCCATACGTCAAAACCAACCATTATTGGATCCCAAACAGAACCTTGATTCACTAAAGATAATATGGTTCCAGTGTGTAGCAATAATAAAATTAATTATATCACCACACTGGATAAATCTGTGGCGATATCTGATTACACCCAAATAATTATCAGATTCGTTTTGTAAACTGGGATTACTTTAAAACATAACATTTACTAAATCATTTAAAATAATGGTTTCTGTAAGGTGATGGACAACAACAATATCTCCAATATACCACTTCAAATGCATGAAAAGAGGGTGGATCTTACCCCATTCTGTGGGATCCACATTCAATGGAGAAATTTCCTGGTCTTGAATAGTACCAGGAACCGGTGTGACCAGGGTGCTTGCGTCCGTATTGGCACTGCAGATAACTCCTAATAGGCCCTATTCTGTCTTTCCTACCTCATTAGGGGTCAGGGGCTACAAGCAGCGCCTACCTATCACACATGGAGCACCCGCCCCGACAGGGGCGACCCCACACCGAACCTTTCCCTCAGTATGGGTCTAGTGTTCTATATGGCCCTAATTACAAAGCCCTACATGCCATGTTTCTGTCTTTCTTTTGAGACATCATCAGGGGACTTCACACATGTATTCAAGGGCAGTAAAGATCAAGGTGGTTTTGGCCTCGTGTCTTCACTCAGGATATTCAGTTGTTCCTATCCATGCTGTACAATGGGAAGTGTCCCATGGCAGCCAGTGTCTCACCACAAACAGCAATGATTTGGGTGAGCACTCAACAGTTGTTATCCTCATCCTTATATACCTCACCTTCCGGTTAGTGTACCCCCCCCCCCTAATTACCTACCTCACCTGTCCGTATCCATTGTGGTGCATGTTGCTGCAAATGGAACGCACGCCGCTCCCATGCGTTCCACCGGACCGGAAGTTGCAATCACATGGGTCGGGCTGACCGGAAGTGACGTAAAGACCTGCATCTAGGCGTCGCTGGTAACATAGCAACCTCCAGACGCACGGCCAGTTCCCAGGCATATGATAATTTGCCTGCTCTTTTCTATATGCACAATCGCAAACTAGATTTATTAGGCAGGATTGCCAAACTCGATCTCCCACTCTTCACAGCCTTTACCAAATAGGCCTGGGGGACATACGATATCAGAATTCCATCTGGAAGGGGAGCAAGTGGATCCATATTCATACCGAATAGGCCATCACATCTCACATTTTTATTATGAGCGATGATGTTTCCACTCTATCCCAGAAGATCTTCAGTATTCTGGTCAGATCATCCATTACATCTCACATGCCCATCACTGTGGATGAGCTACTGTGAGTGGGAGGGAGATCTGGCCATTTTACAACACTAAACCGCTCCTAGGAGTCAGGATTATTCATATAAAGCAGCAGTAATTTTGTTGTTCGTTTAGGCCAAAAGGGTGAACTGTCTTCAAATAGAAGATCCATTTTGCTTCACATTGAAGGATCCTTCTATCAAAGTCGCCCCTTCTTATTCCTGGCTTGATTTTTTCGATCCCCATAAAGGAGAGACAATCAGGCCTGCCATCATGTTCAGTATTCACGTGTCGTGCCACCGACGTATCTCTGCCATTTCTGATGTCGCTCACGTGTTCTCCTATCCTTCTCCTCAGTTCTCTCCCTGTCTTCCCCACATATTCCTTTCCACATTTGCATGTAATTTTGTACACCAATCCCATGCTTTTACAGTTAATCATATCATTGACTGTATACATTTTGCCAGTGTTATTGCTCCTAAATGACTTTGCCTTGGCCAGTGTGTAGCAGTCAAGGTTTCTTCTTGATTATTCCACTCCAAACTAAGGCAACGGTGGCTGGCTGTCAATTGCGGGACACATAATGGGCGGTGTGGCAAAAATAACCTCGCCACTGGGTTTTGAAGGGGCCTGTTTGCCAGCTTCTTGCCTCAGGATTATTGCCCACATACTAAAACTTTGAAGGAGAAGGTAGACCGGCCGCACAGCCTAAATCTGTGGAACTGTTTTGGGCAGGAAAGCCATGCTTGCGGTCGGTCAAATGTGACTTCCATGGAATTCGGGAATCCCTGCTTGGATCTGGGTGATTTCTGGATATGTTGTTCGCCCAGATCAGAGCTATCCAGGGATGTATATTTTATGGGGATATGTGGGGCTTTGGGGTGTTTTTTGTGTTTTGGGGAAAAATGTGTGTTTTCTGCCTGTGAGTGATTAAGTTAGCCCATTGTGTTTGGTAATTGTATCACAGGCAGTGCCCATTGTGTTTGGTAATTGTATCACAGGCAGAGTCAATTGTGTTTGGTAATTGTATCACAGGCAGAGCCCATTGTGTTTGGTAATTGTATCACAGGCAAAGGGGAGGTTGTGTACATTTGCTGGGAGTGTTCCAATACTGTAAATGCATGTGATTGGCTAATGTGTAAATTGTCGCAGTCTTCCACAAGGTCCCCAGGGGGAGTGTCCCTTGCTGAAGACCTGCATAAAAGGCTGACATGTAGCCCCATTAAAGAGTTCCTGTTTACCCTCAACATAGAGCCTCGTCTCATGTGTGTGGGGAAAAGACTGCATCTACACTGGGGAATGGTATAGCGCTGTATGCTCCCCTGGCTATAATCCCTGAGCTCTTTTAAGAGCTTGTTCCTGCATCACTCTCTGAAGGAAGAGAGGTTCACCCACTGGAACCTGGAAGCCTTGTCGTAGGTCCAGGGTGGGTAGAAGACGGCGGGATCCCAACCAAGCTGCGGCAGTTCATGGGGTCGGCAGTGCTTACAGTGTCAAGTGGAGTGCTTGGAGCCCTCGGGAAGCACTAGGAGCATCCATCAACGGAGGTACCCAGTCGGGGTGCCAGGAGATCCGTTACAGGCGGGGAGCTGCTTGTGCTTGTCAGCAGATCTCTATTGGTGGTCTGTATGGGCTATGTGGAGCCTGTTTGCATGTTTGCCCTCACCTAACCACTACTCCCAACACCTCTTGACAGCTAGGTCAGAATGGCCTAGATGGTGGGTAATTTGTCAAAATGATTATCCTGCTTCTTTCAGTCCAATGATGGACCCCCTCTGAAACTCAGTCAGCTGGGTAAAATGTCCTTGATTGCATCATATATGGGGTGCACCAAGCTGTTTTTTCCCCCTCGTAAAGGATAACCTAGATACACCTCTTGTACAATAAAGAGGTATTACAGTTTTACAAATGAAAGTTATTCTTTATACAATGACCAGTTCTACCATTTTTACATGTGCTCCATGTTTTCCACATATGTAATGAGAGTGACCTATACAACCTTACATTATGTTAGTGAAAAAGTTAAAGTAGAACTTCACTTATATTGTTTGTGGTCTTGATACTGTTTGTTAATATTGTGTACCAGGACTTAGAGCTCTGTTCTCTTACTTAGCGCTCTGATAACCTGTCCTTTCTATTGAATGAAAAAATAAATGTTCAGCAGCCAATGGCTTCTGCTAAGTAGACTTGTCCATCTTCACTTTCCATTGAGATCAATAAGATGCTCCCTGGGCATTAAATTAGTTATGTTCATCCATGCCCTCCTCATTGTAACATTTTAGTTAAAGGTGAATGCAAACACTTGAACAATACTTATTTTTTTATACCTAAATAGGGCGAAACCCTGTGCTGATCATTTTGATAATGTGGTTGGAGCCCCCGTTTCCTGACACAGAATTGAACATATTTTGTCTATTTTCTATAATCCATTTTAGTAAACAATTTTATTCCCCATAATATAACAGTCGTGAAGCATCTTGTGATGTTCCACTTACATTCCTCCTAGAAATGTAAGATTCAATTGACAGCTGGGTGTTACCAGTCTGGAGTGTGCCCCTACACTCTCTCTGACACAACCACACTGTGTAGGGACACCTCTCTTTGACAAGGAGACTGGTAACACCTAGTTGTCAATGTATTCATAAATATTATGGGGAAATAACAGAGTTTTAGGAAAATATTCTGAATCAGAAAAGTTTTGCTCCAATACCTATTTACAATGGATTATAACAGAATATAGGTACTAAAATGAGTGTTAAAAGGGTCTCATTAATTTTAGCCTCGGAATATGGATTTATGTACATGCATTCCATGCACTCACCATTACTGACAAACTAGATAACATGTATGTTCTATCAGCTGTAGAGGTGAAGTTAATAAAGTAATAGATAAGTAATGTAATAGCACAAATGATTTTACTATATAAGGACCTAATTGGTTCAGTGCTAGCAAATAAAAGAAATAAAGTTCAGACATAAATGCGACATTCATTTCAATGAGCTCATGTTCTTTTATCACTGATTTGCTTGTCCGGTTGTATTAACTGTGAGAGATTATTCGTCTGTGCATTGATTTTTAAACAGATGCTACATAGCAAATGGATATAAGGCATCATGAGAAGATGAGCTGAGAAGATTTCTAAATAAAAAAATAATTTCTTTCCAACTTTAGATATGATATCATGAATCTTCAATTCATTGAGCCAAACAGCTACGATTATGTTCTTATAGGAACTTGGCATGAAGGAATTTTAAATATTGATGACGATAGGATACAGATGAATAAAAGTGGGATGGTGCGATCTGTCTGCAGTGATCCTTGCTCAAAAGGACAAATAAAGGTAGGCAATTACTGTGATATATATATATATTGATAAAGAAGAGAAGCAACTGCAGCGCTCACCTGTGTACGTATTGGGAGGCACGGATGAAAGCCCGGACCCGGCTTAACAATGTGGAAAAAGAAGGATGAATCCAGCTTCCAATAAAAAACTTTTTCTTTATCCTTGTTGCGGTAAAATGACATACATGGACACCACAGTCTACGCGTTTCGGACAAAATAAATCTTAGTCCTTATTCATGTCATGAAAAAGGACTAAGATTTATTTTGTCCGAAACGCGTAGACTGTGGTGTCCATGTATGTCATTTTACCGCAACAAGAATAAAGAAAAAGTTTTTTATGGGAAGCTGGATCCATCCTTCTTTTTCCACATATATATATATATAAAAACATTTAATAAAAAATGTATTTATTAAAAAATATACACATCTACAGTATAGATTCAAGGTAAATGCATTTCATAAATCATTAGGTTGCACAGGGCGTTTCTGTGTTTATGTACGTAACAATCACTGTATAAATGAAAAGTTCAATAACTTTCCAATATACTTAAATGCTATATTATACTATATTATGTTGATTTTTTTCTCCATCTTCAAAATATTTGCTTGCTGTCAGTGAATGAGAACATTGCTATTTACATTGTGTCTACAGATGGATCACTCTTCCTTTTGGAGCAGTTTCTGCTTTGGCTTATATCAACTAATTTGCATATTTTTTCCCCATAAAGCATTGCCTGAAAAACCAGTCTCTATATGGGGGGTTGGGTCTCTTCAATGAGAATCAATACCATCTCTACCGCCAAGCTGTATCTAAGGCATCACATGAAGCCATCCAGTACTGAAAATGGGCAAGACCGCTCCCAAACAGCTGTCTATAGATCAGTTGCTCTTCATTTTGCAGAAGTCCCTGGTTTGGCTGATTTGCATACTTTACTAAGAAAAATAAAACTCAATACATCCCCTTGATCAACAGGCTGAAAACTCAGATTTATTCTTACTCTAAAGTGAGAGGTGGATACAATGGGGGAGATTTATTATCTCCTTTGTGCCGGAAAAATGGTGTTAAAAGGTTTCAGATGGCACTTTTTAAAAAGGGGGCGTGTCCGGGGCAGGGAAGGGGCGTGGTCAGCCACCCTGACAAACGTATCTTCTTTTACGCCAATTTTCTGTGCTTAGGCACATGGACTGCAGGAGGATACGTCTAATTTATGACTAGGCATGTGCCCCGTCATAAATGTGGTGCATCCTCCAACAGTGCAGGGGATATCAAGACTGTTGCAGAAAGGACCAGTCTTAATAAATCTCCCCCAATGTCTCCAGGCTAGGCAATGCACTGTGAGCTAAAAGCCTGGACCGATACATTGTAGCAGCTACTGATGATGTATTTATTACAAGTAGGTTACACAGAACATAGACATACACATAAACAGTAATTAAATATACTATGTTAAATAAACCCGGAAAGAGTAAGTAACAACCCACTCAGTGTACATGAATACACCAACCAACAAGAATAAACTGAGATTAAACGGGTATATCATCAAAAATAAATCCTTTATTGAATAAATGACACATAAACGAGACATGAGACAACAGATAAAAAATGGCTACATCTGAGGAGGCATGTTAACACAAATGAGACTTAGGGAGGGGGGGTTTGGAGTATGCAATGTGCAAAAGGCGGTAGAAAAAAGGAGTGCAGTACCTCACTGATTTCTGTATGTATAACTGTAACCACAGATATGAAAATGCTAAAGTGCAAATGCTGAGTAGCAAAACACCATATCAAAAAGTGGTTGCAGATTACACCGCGGCATATGGATGTCTGATGGTTCCAAATTATGGGACCATATGACAGCCAGCAGAAGGTTAAAGTGCAAGTGCACAGTGAACATCCACCTGTGGATAACCCATGTGGGTATAGCTGAGCACCTAGAGCCAATGAACATATCCCTCAAAGTCCACAACAATATAGCATATCTACATACCCATAAATATGGAGATATACACCTCAGGAGAGCCACGTAACCCCGATGCGCGTTTCGGCGGATGTCTTCCTCTGGGGGTGAGGCTCTCTTTGTGAATGCGCTTCTTATAAAGAGCCCTACACACCTGTATCACTTATCAAATTAATCTAGGAACGCCCATTGTAATCAGGACATTGGGAGGAGGGAAAGTTAAGGGCGGGCAAAGTAGCGCAGCTGGCCAATGGCCAGTTAGCCGGCCGCACCCCTTGCCCCACCCATATGACGCGTCAGAGCCGCGATGGCCAATCGCGTATCCGTAAACGCCCACAAGAAGGCAGGGAACCTTCTGCTGGCTGTCATATGGTCCCATAATTTGGAACCTTCAGACATCCATATGCCGCGGTGTAATCTGCAACCACTTTTTGATATGGTGTTTTGCTACTCAGCATTTGCACTTTAGCATTTTTATATCTGTGGTTACAGTTATACATACAGAAATCAGTGAGGTACTGCACTCCTTCTTTCTACCGCCTTTTGCACATTGCATACTCCAAACCCCCCCCCCTCCCTATGTCTCATTTGTGTTAACATGTCTCCTCAGATGTAGCCATTTTTTATCTGTTGTCTCATGTCTCGTTTATGTGTCATTTATTCAATAAAGGATTTATTTTTGATGATATACCCGTTTAATCTCAGTTTATTCTTGTTGGTTGGTGATGATGTATTTAGCTCACATTTCATAGACTGGATATAATTGAATCCACATCTTAGCTAAGAGCAGGATAAGGTCTGTATGGTTCACTGTATCTGAATGGAACAGTTTTCTCATTCACTGACAGCAAGCAAATATCTTGTTAAAACCGACAAGGAAATGAAACACATTTATTATGACCCCCCTATGCCAGAAACTTGCGCAAAAGTCACATTTTGTTACTTTTTGAACACCCCTGGCATTTCTATGCCACCTTCATCAAGGACAAGTTGGATGTATGGTGTAGGCACTTCCATCGGCTCTGACACAGTCACTTTCATTTACTCCAGTTTCCTGGCATACATGACAATTGAAATCTCCTCCAGCGATGGACAGGAGCAGATTTCAATCTAGGCGTATAGAGTGCCAGAGGATGAGGCTCGCAGATTGTCATAAATTAAGAGCATCTGCCATCAGCGCAAGGGATATATTTACACCGGTCATTGATAAGAGACCCCCAAAATATATAAAGTTGTAGAATGTTCCATTTATATATACTGATTAAAAGGATTATCCCACAGCAAACACTTGTACCCTATCCATAGGGTAGAGGATAAGTGTCTGATTGGATGGGTTCCAGCTGCTGGACCCCACCGATCACAAGAACGAAGCTTCTGTGTTCCCCTGTTTGAATTGGGCAGTGGTTACGCATATGCACTGAATGTGCAACGGGTGAGTATTTGCTAGAATGTAATAAACAGAATGCAAGAATCAGTTCTAACATTACACCTCTGCATTACACACACAGTGCAGTGATTTTCTATAAAAAGGTATTGTTTCCTTCCTCCTGGCTTCATCTTCCACCAAACACCTGGGAACACTGGAGGACAAATTACTTCATACACTCACAGTGGGATTGTTTGCTAATTTCTCTAGTTTGCTTATCGCTTCTGCGGTTGTAGGTAACACATGAATAGCATGTATCATTCAGGAAGCTAGGTTTCTCTTGGAAGTATTGCCAATAAATCTGCCTACTTAATTCCCAGGTAAACTGTATAATTAAATACTTCAAATAATTAAGCATTTAGTAATCAACCACCTATCCATGTTTACTACACACATTATGATTAACACAGACAATTCTTTGAAAACATTACTTACCAGCCGCCTGTAGGGTGAACATGTAGGGTCAACCCTTTTCATCTGGTGAGAGTATAGTGCCCCACAGAACCACCATTGCTTGCGTTCATGCATATAGCATTGTCTAGGACAGTTATGCCTGTTTATATGTAATAATTCAGAGAGATCATATTGGTAATTTCACAATATACAATAAATACACAAAACAGTCAATGATAAGAGTATAATTTATCATTAATAAAAATTGTATGATAAGAGTATAATTTATCATTAATAAAAAAAATTTGATCATGCATAAAAGGATAGATTTTTCTATATATTTAAGTTTACTGATATTGTGAAAGGGGCTGTTCCCATGAAAAGTCTTACTATGAAATGAATAGGGCATTTCAAATCATGTATTATTGCAATATACTGCACAGGCAGTAAAAATATAGTTTTTTTTAATGTACACTCACCTAAAGAATTATTAGGAACACCTGTTCTATTTCTCATTAATGCAATTATCTAGTCAACCAATCACATGGCAGTTGCTTCAGTGCATTTAGGGGGGTGGTCCTGGTCAAGACAATCTCCTGAACTCCAAACTGAATGTCAGAATGGGATAGAAAGGTGATTTAAGCAATTTTGAGCGTGGCATGGTTGTTGGTGCCAGACGGGCTGGTCTGAGTATTTCAGAATCTGCTCAGTTACTTGGATTTTCACGCACAACCATTTCTAGGGTTTACAAAGAATGGTGTGAAAAGGGAAAAACATCCAGTATGCGGCAGTCCTGTGGGCAAAAATGCCTTGTAGGATGCTAGAGGTCAGAGGAGAATGGGCCGACTGATTCAAGCTGATAGAAGAGCAACGTTGACTGAAATAACCACTCGTTACAACCGAGGTATGCAGCAAAGCATTTGTGAAGCCACAACACGCACAACCTTGAGGCGGATGGGCTACAACAGCAGAAGACCCCACCAGGTACCACTCATCTCCACTACAAATAGGAAAAAGAGGCTACAATTTGCACAAGCTCACCAAAATTGGACTGTTGAAGACTGGAAAAATGTTGCCTGGTCTGATGAGTCTCGATTTCTGTTGAGACATTCAAATGGTAGAGTCCGAATTTGGCTTAAACAGAATGAGAACATGTATCCATCCTCTGATGGCTACTTCAAGCAGGATAATGCACCATGTCACAAAGCTTCCCTGCTCCCTTCCCTTGGTGCCGACGTAATGATCTCATAGAGAAGCAGGTAAAGTGGCCCAGACACCTTTCATGCTTTCTTCTCTATTTCTATATGCATAGTTATTAGGTCATTTTCTAATTATACATTCCTTTTTAACGGTGCAATCACACGACTATATATATTTTGCGGTCCACAAAACATGAATCCTCAAAAAATACAGATGATGTCTATGTGACATCCATTTTTTTTTGCGGATCCATTGCAACAATGTCTATTCTTGTCCTCAAAACAGACAAGAATAGGACATGACTCCGGAACAGACATACAGATGCAGACAGCATACGGTCTTCTGTCTGAATTTTTGGCGGACCCATTGAAATAAATTAATCGGTTTGGATGTGGATCAAAAATACAGTCGTGTGAATGCACTCTTACAGTCCAAAAATTTTGACAAGATATGTCCCTAATCCTGCAATGCAAAACAGACACAGAGGGGGACACTTAATAAGACCGGCGTTTTAGAAACTGGTCTTGATAAACCCTATATCTATAGCTTCCTTGCTGTCTGACATTTAGACCATTTTCTATGCCTATAACAGGTGTGGAAAATGATGAATGAGACAGGCCTGTCTGCCCATCCCCTTCCCCGCCCATGTCACGACCAGTGTTTTAGACCTGGCGTGAACAGGGAAAGGTCACAGATTGCGTCGCAAAGGACCTTTGTGCCACGATCTGCGCCAGAAATACACCTAATTTAGGCATATTTCAGTTTGATAAATGACACCCAGAATACTATTGTAGTATAGAAGCAATCTTTTTAAAAGGGATTATCCTGAAAATTTTAATCTTTTTTTTTTACTCATAATCTTCCCTTTCTGTGGGTTGGCAGCAGCTCATCAGGCATCTGCATCTCCCAGGATGCATTTCAAATAACTGTAGTTAACCCCTTCCTCGCCTGCATAGAAAATAGTCCCTCACATATAGCCCCAGAGATAAATATAGTATGTAAAGTCCTCCTATGAGTTGATAAGTAGGGATGAATGATTGGTGTCTGAGCCACTTTACCTGCTTCTCTAGGAGATCATTACGCCAGCACTGATGGGAGTGGTAGGGAGCAGGGAAGCTATTGAGCATGTTAATCCACCTCTGAATGCAGGAAGAAGGTGGACCAGAAGGAGAAACAGCAGGGGGTGCTACCAGATTAAAACATTAAACAACATAATAAACCTTACCTTGAAATGACCTATTCATTGCTTAGTAATACTTTTCACAGCATAACCCGTTTAACATACAAAACAGTTATTGAAACATACTTTAATATTGCATCAAAAGGCTTTTTACTTTGTGATTTATAACATGATTCATTTTGATTTGTTTTAATAATTTACTTCTGTGAGGCAAAACATGAAAAAAGAATTAAAGGTGTTGTCAAGAAAATCAATTTTCAGTCATAACATTAAAACCATTATCATCATGTAAGGCCTAATTGTGCCTTCAAAACAGCTCTGATCCATTAAGGAATGGACTTCACAATACTTTGGAAGTTGTTCTGGGAAGTCCAAGAGGTTACGAGCAAATCCTCTAAATACTTTAATTTGTGAGGTTGGCCCTCTATAAATCAAAATTTCTTTCAGCATGCCACATAGATGGATTGGAAGCCAATTCAACTCTTTGAAATCCTTGTCATGTTCCTCAGACCATTTGTGAACAATTTTTGGAACAAAGCTGCTGAAAGAGGTTACTGCCATTTGGGAATTCCATTGCCCTGAATGGGTGGATTTGGTGTACTGTACAAAAAATTGAATACAGGTAGTACATATCAAAGTAACATCCACAAATCCATGAATGCCAGGACCCAAGGTCGCTCATATCAATTTGAGCGACCTTGAGATCAATTTCACTTGCTGCCTAATATACCCAACTCCTTTAAAAGGTGCCACTGTCACAAAATTACTTGCCTGTTATTCACTTCACCCTTTAATGGTTATGTACTTTTTTTAGGGAATTCAGAATAAATAGAGGGGTTCACCTGTTCAGGATCCTGATCTCCTGGCTAGAGTGCACAGTAGTTAGAAAAAGCAACAACTCTCTCTCTCTCTCTCTCTGGATAACCTGGCCTGTCTTACCTTACACAGACATCCTAGTGAGATGTGCACTGTGTAATGCTTTATTCCTCCTGTGGGGGTGCTGAAGGAAAATTGAACACTTACTACCAGGTTCTACCACAGGGTACATATTATTTCTAGAGGTCCAAGCAGTTGTTTTCAAGGGACCCTTCTTTCATGACGGATTGCCCAAATGGAGATCCCCTTTAATGGCTATTGGTCTTAACAATACTTAGCAGACAACACTATAAGCTTATATAAACAGTTTGCATAGACTGGGTAATGGAAAATCTTATACTGATTTACTGTTGACAATAATAAAAAAAAAAGTCAAGTAATTTATTTGACTTTTATCGTTATTATTTGGTCTGATATTGCTTTCCTTTCTATATGGTTCAGGTGATCAGGAAGGGTGAAGTAAGCTGTTGCTGGATCTGTACCCCTTGTAAAGAAAATGAGTTTGTACTGGATGAATTTACATGCAAGGCTTGTGATTTGGGCTGGTGGCCCAACCCTGGACTGACAGGTGAGACACCATTTTATAGTACATATTCAGAACTGATTTTTTTTTTGTGATACAAAGACATCATGTATTCATAAAGAATACGTTTTTACTTTTGACATTAGTTATTCTACATATTGTTATTTACTGCAGTTTACTACAATTGTATTAAAATATGACAACTGGTTTTGGTAGGGATAAATTAATAATAATAAATATTTTCTCTAGTAATAGAGCTACACAGTAAAGAAAATGCTTAACTGTTAGGGATGTTTCTGGCAACAAGCTTGCTGACTATACACAGAGAAAAATAGCAGAATTGTGAATGCAGCTCTGTGAAATAATGCATTCATCCTTCAGGTTCTAAACCCTGAGGTTATAATAAATTCAACATGCAACTGTCTTTCTTGAGCCATTGTACCTAGAAACCACATACAATGTCTCAGACAATGCTGACCTGTGGCCAATGTGATTGGCTGGAAGAAACAACCAATCAGCATGTGCATTTCATTGGTCAAACAACTGTTTTACTGAAGTGGATGCACTATCTGGCTGTCTAGTAGTGCCTCTCTAACGTACATTAGTAATATTGTAACCTGAAGGATTACTGTACAGACTAGAACTCATTATCTGTGAAATACAGTACAAGTAATGAAATGTACCTACGAAAGCTTTACAGCTATTGAATAGGATAGACTATATATAGAGAGACTGTAAACTGGTACTCAAAAATAGACATGCCGATTATTTCATCAAGCTCATTAATAATTTAGCAGAGCTGTATTTATTTTATACACTGCGTGCAGAATTATTAGGCAAATGAGTATTTTGACCACATCATCTTCTTTATGCATGTTGTCTTACTCCAAGCTGTATAGGCTCGAAAGCCTACTACCAATTAAGCATATTAGGTGATGTGCATCTCTGTAATGAGAAGGGGTGTGGTCTAATGACATCAACACCCTATATTAGGTGTGCATAATTATTAGGCAACTTCCTTTCCTTTGGCAAAATGGGTCAAAAGAAGGACTTGACAGGCTCAGAAAAGTCAGAAATAGTGAGATATCTTGCAGAGGGATGCAGCACTCTTAAAATTGCAAAGTTTCTGAAGCGTGATCATCGAACAATCAAGCGTTTCATTCAAAATAGTCAACAGGGTCGCAAGAAGCGTGTGGAAAAACCAAGGCGCAAAATAACTGCCCATGAACTGAGAAAAGTCAAGCGTGCAGCTGCCAAGATGCCACTTGCCACCAGTTTGGCCATATTTCAGAGCTGCAACATCACTGGAGTGCCCAAAAGCACAAGGTGTGCAATACTCAGAGACATGGCCAAGGTAAGAAAGGCTGAAAGACGACCACCACTGAACAAGACACACAAGCTGAAACGTCAAGACTGGGCCAAGAAATATCTCAAGACTGATTTTTCTAAGGTTTTATGGACTGATGAAATGAGAGTGAGTCTTGATGGGCCAGATGGATGGGCCCGTGGCTGGATTGGTAAAGGGCAGAGAGCTCCAGTCCGACTCAGACGCCAGCAAGGTGGAGGTGGAGTACTGGTTTGGGCTGGCATCATCAAAGATGAGCTTGTGGGGCCTTTTCGGGTTGAGGATGGAGTCAAGCTCAACTCCCAGTCCTACTGCCAGTTTCTGGAAGACACCTTCTTCAAGCAGTGGTACAGGAAGAAGTCTGCATCCTTCAAGAAAAACATGATTTTCATGCAGGACAATGCTCCATCACACGCGTCCAAGTACTCCACAGCGTGGCTGGCAAGAAAGGGTATAAAAGAAGAAAATCTAATGACATGGCCTCCTTGTTCACCTGATCTGAACCCCATTGAGAACCTGTGGTCCATCATCAAATGTGAGATTTACAAGGAGGGAAAACAGTACACCTCTCTGAACAGTGTCTGGGAGGCTGTGGTTGCTGCTGCACGCAATGTTGATGGTGAACAGATCAAAACACTGACAGAATCCATGGATGGCAGGCTTTTGAGTGTCCTTGCAAAGAAAGGTGGCTATATTGGTCACTGATTTGTTTTTGTTTTGTTTTTGAATGTCAGAAATGTATATTTGTGAATGTTGAGATGTTATATTGGTTTCACTGGTAAAAATAAATAATTGAAATGGGTATATATTTGTTTTTTGTTAAGTTGCCTAATAATTATGCACAGTAATAGTCACCTGCACACACAGATATCCCCCTAAAATAGCTAAAACTAAAAACAAACTAAAAACTACTTCCAAAAATATTCAGCTTTGATATTAATGAGTTTTTTGGGTTCATTGAGAACATGGTTGTTGTTCAATAATAAAATTAATCCTCAAAAATACAACTTGCCTAATAATTCTGCACTCCCTGTATATTTAGCTCAATCCAACCAACAATGTTTTGGAGTTTTCTATAGGATCACTGGTAGACCCAGTATAACTGGCCATTGTTGTCATAGAGCGTCAACCTCACAGAATAATTTTTGAATGCTAACTGCTGAACCCCGGTTCCTTCTATATAAACTCATTGACAAAAAAAAGCCTAGTTGTTGGAATCTAAATTAAATTTTCTATCTGTGAATGTGATGATGATATATGTAAGTTATTATAACATTAGAGTGAAAGGATACTGTATTGAGGAAAGCTGCACAATTGAAAGGAGGCTCTATTAGGCTACTTTCACACTAACATTTTTGCTGGATCTGGCAGGGTTCAGCAAAAATGCTTCCGTTACTGATAATACAACCATCTGCATCTGTTATGAACGGATCTGGTTGTATTATCTTTAACATAGCCAAGACAGGTCCGTCATGAACTTCATTGAAAGTCAATGGTGGACGGATCCGTTGTCTATTGTGTCAGATTGTGTCAGAGAAAACGGATTTGTCCCCATTGACTTGCATAGTGGTCATGAAGGATCCGTTTTGCTCCGCTTCCCAGGATGGAAAGCAAACCGCAGCATGCAGGTATGAGAACGGAGCGGAATGCATTTTGTAGCATTCCATTCTGTTCAGTTACGTTTTGTCTCCATTGACAATCAATGGGGTGTGACACAGTGAGAGATTTTGTCTGGGAAAACAGGTATTTTTCTCCCAGCATGTGCTGCTGGGCTGGTTTCCAGCCAGGTGAGGTCAAATAACGGGCTGGATTTTAAGTGCTGGTCTGGGTTTTGGCAGCACCTGGCTGTCCTTAAATAGGCAGCTGGGCTCAGAAGCCAGGTCTCTGTGTTGGGAACTGGGAGCCTTGTGTCTGGATGAAGGCTTGCTACCTGTTTGGCGTGAAAACAGGCTGTTGCTGCTATGCTCAAGGACTCTTTGAGGCAGAATTTCCGCATGGTGTGAATTACCACCAACACCGCGAGGTGATTTTTTTGTTTGATTATGACTGCTTGTTTTGTCACTTGCCTAAACTGTGAATAAAACGCAACTGTTTGATCCAAAGAACTTGTTGTTGCCTCTATACTGCATCCGCTAATACTCAAGAAAGTGGAAAACCGCGCTGCTTGATACACCTCCTTCCTTCTTGGTACGGGTTACAAAAGGCACGGGAAAAGATCTGCAAGGGGTATACCCAAGGATCCCTCCTCTCTCCAACACTCCTGTGGGTAATTAAAGGTCGCAACAATAGGGAAGCCCAGACTTCCACCATCACGTGCAAAGATTTATTGTACTTACAACAGTATCTCTGATAAAACACATAAAACAATGGTATGCACACTTTGGTATCACCCGACCCGGGTTTCGCTGTCACGCTTCATCAGGAGCGAACATCTTAGCATCAGAAACCAATCTTAAACACCATTAAAAGGCACACCCTTTCCCTGTATCACCACTCAAGGTCACACCTCCTTTGTTACAATATAAAAACACAATTCAAAAATACATCAAAATTTATCATAAAAGAAGTGTATAAATAATTTCAATAAAAGTCAACAGATTCACAGTATCAAAATACATAAAACAACTAAAACCATCTTTCTAGTACTCGCTCCTAATAGATCTAAAACCGCCTCTTTCAATACCTTTCCACACTTCTATAGGCCGGCCCCTTCTAGCTGGTCACAGCGGCTCTGCTCAATCACCTCATTCATTCTATCACAAGACTCGACTAGTCAGACCTTCAATCCACCTCTCATCCTATCCCAGTTAGGAAGAACTCCTCCCATCACAGGTCCTACCTGGTCACAGGTAAGAGAAGTGGAGAGGTACAATATCCTTCCACACTTCTATCTTAGGCCGGCCCCTTCTAGCTGGTCACAGCGGCTCTACTCAATCACTTCATTCATTCTGTCACATGACTTGACTAGTCAGGGCTGGACTACTTTGTCAGACCTTCAATCCATCTCTCATCCTATCCCAGTTAGGAAGAACTCCTTCCCTCCCAGGTCCTGGAAAGGTATTGAAAGAGGCTGTTTTAGATCTATTAGGAGCGAGTACTAGAAAGATGGTTTTAGTTGTTTTATGTATTTTGATACTGTGAATCTGTTGACTTTTATTGAAATTATTTATACACTTCTTTTATGATAAATTTTGATGTATTTTTGAATTGTGTTTTTATATTGTAAAAAAGGAGGTGTGACCTTGAGTGGTGATACAGGGAAAGGGTGTGCCTTTTAATGGTATTTAAGATTGGTTGCTGATGCTAAGATGTTCGCTCCTGACGAAGCGTGACAGCGAAACCCGGGTCGAGCGATACGGAAGTGTGCATACCATTGTTTTATCAGAGATACTGTTGTAAGTACAATAAATCTTTGCACGTGACGGTGGAAGTCTGGGCTTCACTATTGTTGCGACCTTTAATTACCCACAGGAGTGTTGGAGAGAGGAGGGATCCTTGGGTATACCCCTTGCAGATCTTTCCCCGTGCCTTTTGTAACCCAAACCAAGAAGGAAGGAGGTGTATCAAGCAGCGCGGTTTTCCACTTTCTTGATTTACTTGCTTCTGTGATCTTCCCACATCGCATTGAAAACCTGCAGCGCAAGATTACAGATACAGATACCTATACTAGTGACTTTTTTACTGTGAATCCGCTAATATTGTCTACCAGAGCGAAACCCAACAGGGGACAAAACTGAAGCTTTTTTTTTCCGGTATTGAGACCCTATGACGGATCTCAATACCGGAAAATAGAAACGCTAGTGTGAAAGTAGCCTTACCCTGTTAGGCCTCCTCTAGCCCGGATACAAGATGATATACTGTTGGGCATGGAGACATACAAGTTCTATATGGTATCTAATAGCACATTTGCCATAGATGTTGCAGCTGGGCCTGTAAATCCTGCACACTCATAGGTTGCCAAAGCTGGCATCCAATAAATTCTCAATTGGCGATAAATCTGGTGACTGGGAAGACCAAGGAAGTGTTGCAATCTGATGGAAACATTCTGGGGAACCCTTACTGTGTGTGAGCAAGCATTATCCTGCTCACAAATGTCAGTTGGAAGCCCTGTCATGACAGGCAGCACAGGTGGCCGCAGGATATCCTGCACATGCAGTATTCATGATCTGTTAGTGTCCTTCTTATAACCACTAGTGGTGACTGACTGTCATATGCCATAGCTCCCCAGATCATCACACCGTAGTTATGTCAAAGTGTCACTCCAAAGCAAAGGCAAGATAGAACAGCTCACTATGAGGCCTCCATTCTCAAGCCTGTTGTTGGATCCCAAACAGACCCTGAATTCAGGTCCTGTCCATGACAGTCCAAGTTTGTAATTCACTCCAAACAAAGGCGACGGGGGCTGGCTTTCAATAGCAGGTAATTGGTGCAGTGACACCAAACTTCCTTCTGCTAAGCGCCAGAAAATGGCCCAGGCATAGACAGGTGTGTGTATTGAAGGTGTCACTTGTGTCTGGCTGGTGGACAACAAAACTGGAGGAACTGCTCATGCTTGTCACTAGATAAAACGATCCTCTCTACTGGGTTCTGTCTAGATCATATAGTTGCATTTCATCATGTGTGCATGCTCTCACTTAACCACTGCTCCCAACACCGCCTAACAGTTAGGTCAGAACGAACTACATGGCAGGCAATTTATTGAAATGACTAGTGTTAAGCGAATTGAAGCTTCTGAAGTGGAATTCGATCCAAAGTTCAGGAAAATTTTGATTCGCCACAAGGCCGAATTTCTTCGTGCTTCATGATAACTAATTGGATTTTTTTCTAAAATGGCTGCTGCACATGTTACAAAGTGAAAGTAATAAGCTTGGTAACGCGATATGACCCATAATGCCATGCAGCTAGCCAATATGCAGATAGCCATTCCCTGTGACTTCACAGCCCTATAAAAAGCCTATCATAGAGAGCATAGAAGAGAGAATTCTGTTCATGCGCGAAATCACTGGTAGAGACGGTCTTGATGATCAGATACAATTCTTCTTTATTTGAAGGTAGCGCATGTACAATAGGGTAGTACGTTCAATGCAAATGCAAGGAAATTAAAAGGCAAATCTATTGTAGACTTGTGTGATTTAGACCTTTTTACCAGGACTGCAGCCGCAGAAGGAATTTCTTTGGGATCGGATGCACAGTCCCCCAAAGGATACTTGTAGAAGAGAGAATTCTGTTCAGGTGTGAAATCACTGGTAGAGACGGTCTTGATGATCAGATACAATTCTTCTTTATTTCAAGGTAGCGCATGTAGCGCATGGTAAAAAGGTCTAAATCACACAAGTCTACAATAGGGTTGCCTTTTAATTTCCTTGCATTTGCATTGAACGTACTACCCTATTGTGCGCCCCCCTTCCCGCTTTTGTCTTCATTCACCTCGTCCTCGAGCGGAATCTAGATACGCCCGACCTTGAAGATCATAGAGAGCATAGGGAAGGACGTGAAATATGCTAGGGACAGTGGTGCAGAAAGCTTTTAATTGGAGAATATTCGATAGAGAGAGAGTGCAGGAATAGTGTAGGGAGATCGTAGGGAGAGTTTTTAGACACTGTAGGGAGAGCATAGGGAGACTGCAAGGACAGTGCAGGTTGAGTGTAATCACCATGTGCATCTTGTTCACCTGCTGCCACAATCTCAGTTAATCTTTTAATTTATGCATAGAACTACTGTACCTCAGTATTAAAGTGCAGTGTAATATATAGCAGTCTGCATCTTTTTTATTTAACCGTGGGCACATTCATAGTTAATCTCTTATTTTACTGTATATATAGAATTACTGTGCCAAAATTTTAAAAGGCGGTCTAATATATCTCCATCTGCATCCTGCTTAACTGCCGACTCATTCTCTTATTTTATATATAGAATTACTGTGCCGCAGTGTTAAACGGCGGTCTAATATATTGCCCTGTGCGTCTTGTTCAACTGCTGACACAATCCCCGTTATCTTTTAGTTGATATAAAGAATTACTGTGCTGCAGTATTAAAGGGCGGTATAATATATTGCCATTTGAATCTTGTTGAACTGCTGACACATTTGCAGTTAATCTGTTACATTACCGATACAGCTACTGTACTTTATGGCCAACAGACAGTTGCCTGGACCCTCTAAAGCAAAAATTTTGCTGTAGCAGCGGAAAAAGGGTTGGTGGTAATTAGAGATGAGCAAGGTTTTCAAAAATTCGATATGAATGCTTTGCCGAATTTCGCTAAGAAATTGGCTTCGTTACGAATTATTTTGTCACAAAGCAAATTAAATCAGGCCTATTCTGGCCTACAGTTAAACTTTAAGGACAGTATCTCAATGTACGTCAGTGTGCATTACACCAACATGCATAGTTAATCCTTTCTGGTAGCGAAAAAGTTATTGTGCGTCAGAATGACAGGTAGGTCACATATATGGACATGCGCACAGGCTCTGACTGGCCTACAAGGGAACAGGTGAATCCCCCGGTGGGCACATGAGCAAAGTAGGCCCCTAGCCCCCCACCCCCTATACAAGTGGCACAGGATACAGTAGACAAACTGCACTACATATACAGTAGATAGACAGCGTACAGCCTCTCAAACAGCCTGTGTTCATATGAAAACTTGGTAGATTATTTCGCAGACTACACAGTTTGTTATTACAAATGCATCCAGTGGCTGAGATGATATCTAGGCACAGAATCAGGCCAGCCATTATCCTCTTTCCCCAGGGACATGCCCTCTCAAAGTCACTGCAAGGGCCCCCAAAATGAACATTACTGGTGGGCCCTAGGTACCCCAGTCTGACATTGCATGCCCATCATCTTGTAGGCCACCAACATTCCTAGCTAATGCCTTTTTTCTAAAACAAAAGAAAACATACAGCATCCTTCAGTAAAGCAAAAAAGCAATGCGTACCGCTGCAGTCCAAATGACTCTTTCGTGGCACAAAATAAAGAAAAGGAGGCAGAACCAATAAAGTAGTGGACACAAAAAAATGTTCCTTTAATGCATGTTGTGGCAGTCCAAACACATAAAAAAAACTTCAGTTAGCTGTAGAATGTGCGTCACTATTAGGCCCAGTTAATACTTTAGTTATTTGGTCAGTTATTCTCATCATTTATTGTCAGCCAAAAGCAGGTGCGGCTCAAACCCACAGAACAGGTGTAGATCTATTCACGATACCTAATCCGAGAGTAGGCTTGGCTCCTTAATTTGGTTCACAAAAAATGATGGAAATAACTGACCACATAACTGAATTGAGTCTTACAGCTTAATGTTAGTCTCAGGTCTAATTTATTGGCATGGACTAAACCGTGCAGTGGCACAAGATTCAAGTAGCGGTTGTGTTGACGTCACTGTTTATTTTTCCCTTCTTCTGATCTGTCAGAAGAACAGCAAAATAAAAGCAGATCCTGTATTTTGAGCATCCTCCCTAACAAGGTCAGTATTTGGTCAGCATTTAATCAGTATTTGTAAGGCAAAAAAGGAGTGGGTTCCAAAACAGAAAAAAATGTGTTTTGGACCCACTCCTGCTTTTGGCTTCCAAATCATGATCAAATCCTGATGCAAAATGCTGACCATGTGATAGAGGCCTTATGGACACTCAAACGACAGGATCCATTTTGTTTTTTATTTTTCCGTTCTTCAGATGGATCAGAAGAACAGAAAAATAAACAGTGATGTCAACATGGCCAAACATGGAGACTAGTGGCCCCGTAACATACTGGTGAGGTGGCAACAGCATGAAGAGCCACAATGGTGGCCCCATAACAGACTGGTTAGGGTGGAAACAACTTGAAGAGTTACAATAGTGGCCCCGAAACAGAGTGGGGAGGGATGGGGCAACAGCAGTGGTAGTAACAGGACAAGATTGTGGCAGATCAGTAGGGGCAAATGGTAGTAGAGGCAGCAGGTGTGTGGCATCAGGCAGGTGGCAGCCACAGAATAGTGGCAGCAACACATGGCCAGAATTAATGGGCCTTTTGTCACAATGTTTCGGTGTGGCAGCACACTACGATCAGATTATTATTGCCAGAATGGTCTAATCCTCAGGCACACTTGATTCATCTTTATAAAGGTTAATCTCTCAACATTTTGTGTTGAAATGCGAGTTCTCTTTGGGGTAACTATGCCATCCACCATACTAAACACCCGCTCTGATGCCACACTACTAACTGGACAGAAAAGCTTGCCCAGGACAAACTTGGCCAGTTGTGGCCACTAATGGCTGTCCAGTAGTCCAGGGGATCTTGGATCTCGGGTGACAGGGGGCAGTCAAAGTATGCAACCACCTGCTGGTTCCGGTTCTGCTCCATATCCTGCTGCTGCTGGGTGGTTTCTTCAGTAGGCGGGTGAAGAAAAGTACTCATCAGAGACTCAAAAATGACCCCTCCAGCAGTCATGGCAGTGGAGCGTGAGCACAGAGGTTCCCCCCAATTAGACCTTTATGAGGATGGGCGATGGCACGTGTAGGCAGCAACTAACCAAATACAAAGTATGTGGGTGGTTGAGTTAGCACAACCCGTATGTAGGTGCATATCACTATGGCGAAATACATATACAAACGGAAAATGCAAATGTGATCGCACACTACATCCAGCCCTCTGCCCTGCCTCCATGCTGGATGAGACATTGGTGTACATTTTGGCCAAAGCGTAATAAGCCACTCACCGCGTCAAGGTCAAATACAAAGTATGTCTTGATAGTAATTGAGTTTTTCAGCCCTCTCAGAAGGTGTAAAAAAGGCCCTCATTTTGGATCAGTACTGAGGGTCTAACATTGCAGAGAGCCAGTAGTCATCCCTCTGCCGAATGGTAATAATGCAGCTGTTACTACGCAAACAACTCAACATGCATCTGCCCATTTGCGCAAGCGACTTGGAGGGACTCCCTGCCTCGATCACCACTGCATACTGCCATGGTATGTCACGGTCATCCGCCTGGTCTTCATCAACGCCCTCAGCTCATCATGCTCCTCCTGCTGGTCTTTTCCTGTCACTTGGGGAGAAAAACCACCTAGTTTTGTATAGTATTCCTGGCGTTTTTATCCTCCTTCTCGACCTCATCCTTCTACTGTGCCAGTTCAGCCTCCACACTCAGGAGGCCGTGAGATGTAGGTGCCACGTCTTCTATCCCCTTGCTATTCAGATTTATGAGCATTCTCTGCAGGACGTGAAGGAGTGGAATGACATCATTCATCCTGTAGTCCCTGGTGACTGACAAATAAAGTGGCCTCCTTATAGGTCTTGAGTAAACAGTAGGTGTCACAGATGAGCTACCACTGTCAAACATCAAAGTTACACCGGGGAGTAGTTCTATCCATCTCCATCATCAAGAAATCGGTCACGGGTTTCCTCTGCTCATACAGTCGGTCCAACGTGTGCGGCGTGGAGTTCCAACGTGTGGAAAAGTTGCATTTGAGGCAATGTAGGGGAACAACATTCTGCAGGGCAAGGAGGATGCATTTTGCAGGGTGGCTAAAGTGCATTCGCAGTTTCCTGAACATTTTTAACAGCTGCATCTCAGATTAAAGATGTGCACCATGCAGGGTGCATTGGTCAGCTCTCCCTGATGCAGCGCAGACAGAATGTTCTTCCCATTATTGGTGACCATGTTTCTATCTCCAATTGGTGAGGAGACAGTGAGAATTCGATTTCTTAATTTATGACGTAGAAGGATTCCTCCACGATGTGACTCAGTTCTCCCAGGCTGACCAGGTTCAGAACCGCACAACAACGTCGTGCTTTGCATAGGTGGTATGCTGGAGGACTACTCTGAAGTGTGCCTTCAGTGGAGACTGAGGATAAGGTGGAGGATGTGGAGGCAAAGGAGGACATTGGCACAGAAATCCAACAATTACAACACGGAGGCGGTATTGCCATGACCTGGTCAAGCTGCTGGTGTGCCTGAGCCAGAACCAAATTTATCCAATGGGCTGTAAAGGATATATATTGTCCTTGACCATAGTTACAGCGCCATATGTCAGCGCTGGCCAGAACTATACCAGATGCCGACAGGCTCAAGGACTGGCCCACCTTCTGCTTAACATACGTGTGCAGAGCTGGTACAGAATTAATGACGGCTTGAGACTCTTTATCTTGGCTGGGGATAAGCCATTAGTTCTCTGAAATGTTCAGAGTCCATGATATGGAAAGGGAGGGACTGTAATACTAGCAACTTGACCAGGTGCATTTTTAACTAAACATGTGACAAGGAGTAGGAGGAGGAGCATGAGGAGTAATAGACGAAGGGAAAGAACAACAGCTTCCTTCTGCTGAGTTTGAGGAGCCCTGACTGTTGGAGAAGGGGTGTGGGCTGCTGGGAGATGCAGCGGTTGCTGAATCATGATGTGCCACTACATTAGTGCCACTGTTTTTCTATGCCACTCTATGGAGACTCTCCATGTGTTGATGCAGGACCATGGTGTCGACATTCGCACCCTGACTGTGCTTTACCTTCTGCCCACACATCTTGCATACCGCCACGCTAACATCCTCCAGCAACTTGATAAAAAATAGCCATGCTACAGAGTATGGCATTTTACCGCCACCACTCCATAATGACTGCCTGCCACTGCCTTTATGAACCTGTGCACCGCTAGTTGTTTCCTGACAGGTAGACTCCTGAGTAGCAGACGGTCTACCTCAGGCGCATTTGGCTCCAGATTTCCCACTGCTTCCACCATGCTGGCTCATCGGCACGCTGCCACCCTGCTGCTGTCTCACGGGCCTGCTGCCACCCTCCCCCCCTGATGATGATAATACCTCCTCTTCAGCGAGCTCCCACGTGCAATTGGCTACATCATCATCCACTACTGTCTGGTTGTCACTTATGTCACCCTGACCGCTCACAACACGTGCTCCCATCCAACTGTCATCATTGCAAGTTGCATGCCTAAAGGAGGACGCAGCGGACCTCTCCTCCTAATCTGGGCTTGCCTGTAGCTGCTGATTGTCCTCAATAAGCTTGTCCTCGCTGAAAAGCAGAACAGTGCCAGCAGCATACATTACTTCCCGAGCAGAAGGAGCAGCAAAAGAAAAAGGCAGTTGCAGGACAGATGAGTGCACAGAAGTTGTTCCTGGGCCATGCCAACTGAGTGTAGCGTCAGAAGAACCCACCGTTTTCTGGCTGTGTGTGTCTGAGATGATGTTAAAGAGCAATTCAGCCAATCCAGTACATCTGAATTGGTCAAAACAAGACTGCTGGATGACAGCTCTGTCCTGTTGCTGCGGCTGCTGCTACCACCACCCTCTCTTCTTCTGCTACTTGTGCCAGCTACAGCAATAATTTTGCCACTACCCATTCCTTATGAAGGTCCAGGCAACTGTATGTTGGCCATAGTGTACAGTAACTAAATTAGTAATGTAACTAATAATGAATGACGTAGCAGGTGAACTAGATTAGTGAGCCAATATATTAGACCCCTATGGAGACCGAGTCTGATGCACAGTAAGCCTGTATAACGGGACAGAATAAGTATGAATGACGCAGCAGGTGAACTAGATAAATGCGCCTATATATTTGACCGCTTGTTGAGGCCGAGTCTGACACACAGTAAGTCTATATATAACAGAACAGATTAAGTATGAATAGTGCAGCAGGTAAACTAGATAAATGTGCCACTATATATATTAGACCACCTGTTGAGACCAAGTCTGATGCACAGTAAGGCTATCTATAACAGAACAGATTAAGTATGAATGGCACAGCAGTTAAACAAGATGTACAGGGCGACTACACATAGCCTGCACTGTCCCTGCTGTCTACCTATGCTCTCCCTACAGTGTCTAAAATCTCCCTATGATTGTTACGACCAGAGGATGTGGATCCTCTGTGTCAGCTGATAGAGGACTGGGAATTAGTCCAATATTGCTGACTGCTGACTCTCAGAGACAGGACCCTGGTGTCTGCACTGGTTACCTTGAATGCAGCTACCTGCAGTAGTGTGAACAGAGTCCAACAAAGGCAGAATAAAGGAACAGATGGTCTTTACTGGCAGACAATATTCAAAAGTCACTTGACAGATACAGGCAACACAAAGTTCAGAGCAATATAGCATGCAGATATAAGCAGTCTCATAGGCAGCGCAGGGTCTGGATCCAGGCACACTTACAGGAGGAGATGGGCAGATGAGTAGTCAGGCAGTGCAGATATAAGCAGTCTCATAGGCAGTGCAGGATCTAGATCCAGGCAGACTTACAGGAGGAGATGGGCAGATGAGTAGTCAGGCAGTGCAGATATAAGCAGTCTCATAGGCAGTGCAAGATCTGGATCCAGGCAGACTTACAGGAGGAGATGGGCAGATGAGTAGTCAGGCAGTGCAGAGGTCTATAATCCAGGTGATCCAATAAACAGACAGCAGGCAGATGCGTGGTCAAACGAAGCAGAGGTCAGAATCCAGGAAATCCAATAAACAGACACAGAGGAATGCTTCAGCGGGAGTCAAGAGGTACAACAACCACGCTTGGGCACTTCATGATGAGTGAAGCTGCCTTAAATACAAATAGTCCCGCCTCCGGGTGGGGATGGTAATCAGGAACCAGCTGCCTACTCCTATAAGAAAGGGAGAGGTGCGCGCGCGCATGCTATAGCACATCAGATGACACCTGGCAAAGAGGACGGATGCGGCGGTATGCTGGCGGGCACCTGCGTCTCCTATAAGGTAAGCCAGTACTGGGACCCATAGTGCTGCAATGTGTAGACAGCGGTCTGCCACCCTGCAGTGGAGATGCAGATCCCATACTGACAATGATCTCTGTACACTGTCCCTGCACTCTCCCTATCCAATATTCTACAGTGAAAAGCATTCAGGAACAATGCCCCTAGTGCTTGAGATGTCTCTCCCTAAGCTCAGTTCACAGTGAAATGGCGGAGACTGCGCAGAATAAGGGTTTTATAGGGATGTGACATCACAGGGGATGACTATCTGTGGACTGGCTGGCTGAATGGCATTATGGATGATCCCGCATTCTCAGGCTTCTTACTTTCACTTTGTAACAAGTGTAGCTATCATTTTAGGGAAAAAAAAAAGATTTGTTATAACGAGGGAAATTCAGATTTTTTGCGCATCAAATTTTTCTAAACTTCGGATTGAATTCCACTCGGATGCTTCAATTTACTCAACACTAGACGTAGCAGCAGCCGCAGGTCATCCAGAGCTGCCACTGTCATCCAGCGATCATGTTTTGATCAACAATCCCGCTGTACTGGAATGGTTGACTCGCTCTTCAACATCATCTCAGGTGATAACAGATACACACAGCCAGGAATCGGTGGGTTCCTCTTACACCACACTTAGTTGGCATGGCCCAGGAACTGCCTCTGTGCCCTCACCTGTCCTGAACCTGCCTCTTGCTTTTGCTGCTCCTTCTGCTAGCCAAGTAATGTATGCCGCCGGCTCTGCTCTGCTTTTCAGCAAGGATGAGCTTTTTGAGGACAGTCAGCAGTTACAGGCAAGCATAGACTAAGGCCTCATGCACACGGCCGTTGTTTTCGTCCGCATCCGAGCCGCAGTTTTGGCGGCTTGGATGCGGACCCAATTCACTTCAATTGGGCCGCAAAAGATGCGGACAGCACTCCTTGTGCTGTCCGCATCCGTTGCTCCATTCCGTGGCCCCGCAAAAAAAAATATAACCAGTCCTATTCTTTTCCGCGCTTTGCGGACAAGAATAAGCAATTATATCTAAGGCTGTCCATGCCGCTCTGTAATTTGCGGAATGCACACGGACGCCATCCGGTTTTGCAGATCCACGATTTGCGGACCGCAAAACACACAACGGTCGTGTGCATGTAGCCTTAGAGGAGAGAACTGTAGGTTGAGTGTATTGCCGTGTGCAGCAAGTTCTACTGCACCCACATTCGGGGTTAGGCCTCATGCACACGACATGAGTTGGGCCTCATGCACACGACCGTTTTTTTTTTAAGGTCCGCAAAAACGGGGTCCGTAGGTCCGTGATCCGTGACCGTTTTTTCGTCCGTGGGTCTTCCTTGATTTTTGGAGGATCCACGGACATGAAAAAAAAGTCGTTTTGGTGTCCGCCTGGCCGTGTGGAGCCAAACGGATCCGTCCTGAATTACAATGCAAGTCAATGGGGACGGATCCGTTTGACGTTGACACAATATGGTGCAATTGCAGACGGATCCGTCCCCCATTGACTTTCAATGTAAAGTCAGGAGTCCCTATTATACCATCGGATCGGAGTTTTCTCCAATCCGATGGTATATTTTAACTTGAAGCGTCCCCATCACCATGGGAACGCCTCTATGTTAGAATATACCATCGGATTTGAGTTAGATCGTGAAAACTCATATCCGACAGTATATTCTAACACAGAGGCGTTCCCATAGTGATGGGGACGCTTCAAGTTAGAATATACTTTGAACTGTGTACATGACTGCTGCCTGGCAGCACCCGATCTCTTACAGGGGGCTATGATACGCACAATTAACCCCTCAGGTCCTGAGGGGTTAATTGTGCGTATCATAGCCCCCTGCAAGAGATCATGTGCTGCCAGGCAGGAGGGGGCACACCCCCCTCCCTCCCCAGTTTTAAATTCATTGGTGGCCAGTGGGCCCCCCTCCCTCCCCTGTATTACTGTAGATTCATTGGTGGCCAGTGGGCCCCCCCTCCCTCCCCTGTAGTACTGTAGATTCATTGGTGGCCAGTGGGCCCCCCTCCCTCCCCTGTAGTACTGTAGATTCATTGGTGGCCAGTGGGCCCCCCTCCCCCTCCTAATTAAAATCTCCCCCCCTATCATTGGTGGCAGCGGAGAGTTCCGATCGGAGTCCCAGTTTAATCGCTGGGGCTCCGATCGGTAACCATGGCAACCAGGACGCTACTGCAGTCCTGGTTGCCATGGTTACTTAGCAATTTTTAGAAGCATTATACTTACCTGCGAGCTGCGATGTCTGTGACCGGCCGAGCGCTCCTCCTACTGGTAAGTGAAAAGTCTGTGCGGCGCATTGCTTATAGCACAGACCTGTCACTTACCAGAAGGAGGAGCACCCGGCCGGACACAGACATCGCAGCCTCGCAGGTAAGTATAATGCTTCTAAAAATTGCTAAGTAACCATGGCAACCAGGACTGCAGTAGCATCCTGGTTGCCATGGTTACCGATCGGAGCCCCAGCGATTAAACTGGGACTCCGATCGGAACTCTCCGCTGCCACCAATGATAGGGGGGGAGATTTTAATTAGGAGGGGGAGGGAGGGGGGGCCCACTGGCCACCAATGAATCTACAGTACTACAGGGGAGGGAGGGGGGGCCCACTGGCCACCAATGAATCTACAATACTACAGGGGAGGGAGGGGGGCCGCACTGGCCACCAATGAATCTACAGTACTACAGGGGAGGGAGGGGGGGCCGCACTGGCCACCAATGAATTTAAAACTGGGGAGGGAGGGGGTTGCGCCTGGCAGCACATGATCTCTTACAGGGGGCTATGATACGCACAATTAACCCCTCAGGTGCAGCACCTGAGGGGTTAATTGTGCGGATCACAGCCCCCTGTAAGAGATCGGGTGCTGCCAGGCAGCAGGGGGCAGTCATGTACACAGTTCAAAGTATATGCTAACTAGAAGCGTCCCCATCACTATGGGAACGCCTCTGTGTTAGAATATACTGTCGGATCTGAGTTTTCACGAAGTGAAAACTCAGCTCTGAAAAAGCTTTTATGCAGACGGATCTGCGTATCCGTCTGTGTGAAAGTAGCCTACGGCCACGGACCACGGACGCGGATGCCAATCTTGTGTGCATCCGTGTTTTTTCACGGACCCATTGACTTGAATTGGTCCGTGAACCGTTGTCCATCAAAAAAATAGGACAGGTCATATTTTTTGGACGGACAGGAAACACGGATCACGGATGCGGCTGCAAAACGGTGCATTTTCCAATTTTTCCACGGACCCATTGAAAGTCAATGGGTCCGCGAAAAAAAAACGGAAAACAGAACAACGGCCTCGGATGCACACAACGGTCGTGTGCATGAGGCCTTAATCTGTTATGTTAGCGAAACAGTTAAGTTGTGTCTGTATTCCAAGACGGTGTAATATTTTGCCCTGTTAAACTGTGCAGTGAAGCCAAATTTATCATAACAAATGTATTTTGTTAGCTAATGCATTACTCAGCATCAGTATTAGGCCATGGTTAAATACTTTACCCTGTTCAATTGAGCAGTGGAGCCAAATTTCTCATAGCAAATGGCTTCTGTTAGCTGTTGCGTTACATAGTGTCAGTTTTAGAACACAGTTAAAGATCTAACTGCGAGCTTCTTAACTTCATGAATTTTTAATACACATTGGAGCTTTAATTACTGCAGCTGCAGGTGTAATATATCATCATGTAAATCACGTTCTACTGCACCGACATTCAGAGTAAGGGTCCATTCACACGTCCGTAGAATGTGTCCGCACCCGTTCCGGAATGGGTGCGGACTCATTTATTCTCTATGGGGCAGGAATGGATGCGGAAAGCACACAGTGTGCTGTCCACATCCGCATTTCCGGAGCGCGGCCCCAAACTTCTGGTCCACGGCTCCGGAAAAAAATAAAACATGTCCTATTCTTGTCCGCAATTCTATGGGGGTGCTGGCCAGGTGTATTGCAGAACCGCAATTTGCAGATCCGCAATACACTACAGACGTGTGAATGTACCTTTAGTCCATTATTTTAATGATATAGTTACTTAAATATTTTGGCCTGTAAAAGTGTGCAGTGGAACCAAATAGTTCATTGCTAATACGATCTGTTATCGCAAAAATGATTCTGCGTCCATATTACAATCCCTGATCTCTAGGATGAACAGTATCCAGGCAGCGAAGGGTAGACACACAGCGATCCCTTCCATTGTAGCGCACGTGCAGCCCCGGACATCTAAGGGCATCACACACCTGGACACGGACCGCCTGAAAACTAGCTGCCATATAAGATGATGACCAAACAGGGGCCGTTGCTGATTATTTGACCACTTGGGGTCAAATAACTACTTAGCACGGAGGAGTCTCGTCAGTTATTGGAATGAACCACACATATCGCTCCACAAACTCGACCCAAATTCATCATAACTAATACATTATTTTAGTGAAAGAAATAGTCTGCCTCGTTATTGCAATTGTTTCTGGTTGGAACTATGACAGTATTACCAGACACAATACCTATCAAATATGGGCAAAAATATCACCAAGCAACAATTGAATTATAGGTGCTAAGAGAAATATAACGCCTATAGAAGAAAACTAAAGCACACTGCAAGCATTATATCACCGAAGGGCAGCAGAGATAGAACGGAGAGTGAAAAGTGCAGTGAACAAACATGGTGAGCCCCTGTGACTGACCGTGAGAATAAAAGAGTTGTAGTGCCAAAAAGGGAAAAGTATTATTATTCTTTTTTATTTCTTTATTTATCTTTCATCACCCTCACTTCCATTACTTTTCACTTTTTGGCACTACGACTCTTTTATTCTCAAGGTCAGTCACAGGGGTTTACCGTCTTTGTTTACTGCACTTTTCACTCTCCGTTCTATCTCTGTTGCCCTTCGGTTCATGGCTTCTGCTTATCCTCTCACTGAGGATTCGGCACGGATTCTCAACGGCTTGAAATGGCATTTGCCCACATCCAATATGGCGCCATGTGGGTTTGCGCATTATGGCAGGGCCGTCACGTTGTGTCGCGCTTCCACCCGATCATGTGATCGATAGAGGCATGTCACGCGGAGGTCTGGTTTTGCATTTTAGGGATTCACCTAAGAATTATTGCTATCACTTAGGATATATGGATTTATAAGGAACTGGGGGACAACTGGTGATTGTTGGTTCTATATATTATTGATAATTGATGCGTTTCAGCCCCTTTGGAGTGCGCATGACCTGGTCATATGACGGTCATGTGATCACTTTTTTCACTCAGGCGTCCTCTGAAGATGCTGAACGTCAATTTAACATGATAGGAAGTATGCTTCAGTGATTCATCTTAATTTGCATCAGATGTTTTCTATGCCTCTTATTGGTCGACTCTGGGTATATTTAGGGACATTTGGTCTAATACTCTCAATTCCCCTGAGAAGGCTGATGCGAAACGTGTCGGGATGTCTTTGGAAGTACCATTTTGGGTCTGTATTTTATTCTTGCAGGGCTTATTTATTGTACTATATGTGGGGGTGTTAAGTGGTATACGGTCAAATTTTTATTATCCCCCCAATCTATTGTATCTCTTATTTGCCTGTTACATCTGATCCCATCATGACATACTCCTGTGTTGTGTGGTTGTTAATGCCTATTTATATATGTGTTTTATCATGTCTATTTTAACTCTCAATAAAGATATGTATTTTTTTGATACATTGTGATATAGTGCTTGCAGTGTGCTTTAGTTTTCTTCTATAGACAGTATTACCAGACAAATCGCTCCAGCAACTGGACCCAAATTTACGATTCCTAGCTAACATGTTCTGCACACAAATTTTATACAAATTATACGTCACTGTGCAGTGCAACAAAATTTAAACCCATGTTGATCCCTCCATAAGGTGCGGGATATCTCCATACTATGAACCATTTTTAAATATCCGGCCGCCGAGATAAATATACTATTGGTGATCAAGTCTGGGTTAACTTCCATGCCTTAACACTGAGAGGCCCTGTTATACCAGATTCATAGCAATTCATGTCAAATTTATTCATAACAAAACTAATAATTTCTTGTCGAAGTTCGTCAAATCGACAATGCATTTTAGAGGTATGTCTAGCAGTCAACGATCTCTGATCAAGTGGTACACTATCCAAAATAGCCTATGAAACCTAAGGCCCCTTTCACACGGGCGAGTATTCCGCGCGGATGCGATGCGTGAGTTGAACGCATTGCACCCGCACTGAATACCGACCCATTCATTTCTATGGGGCTGTTCACATGAGCGGTGATTTTCACGCATCACTTGTGCGTTGCGTGAAAATCGCAGCATGCACTATATTCTGCGTTTTTCACGCAACGCAGGCCCCATAGAAGTAAATGGGGTTGCGTGAAAATCGCAAGCATCCGCAAGCAAGTGCGGATGCGGTGCGATTTTCACGCACGGTTGCTAGGAGACGATCGGGATGGAGACCCGATCATTATTATTTCCCCTTATAACATGGTTATAAGGGAAAATAATAGCATTTTGAATACAGAATGCATAGTAAAATAGTGCTGGAGGGGTTAAAAAAAAATAAAAAATTATTTAACTCACCTTAATCCACTTGACCACGGAGCCCGGCTTCTCCTTCTGTCTCCTTTCTTCAGGACCTGGGTAAAGGACCTGTGGTGACGTCACTCCGGTCATCACATGATCCATCACATGATCTTTTACCATGGTGATGAATCATGTGATGGATCATGTGATGACCGGAGTGACGTCACCACAGATCCTTTACCCAGGTCCTGAAGAAAGGAGACAGAAGGAGATGCCGGCTCCGTGGTCAAGTGGATTAAGGTGAGTTAAATTATTTATTTATTTTCCCAAGTTATAAGGGAAAATTATACAATCTACAGAACACCAATCCCAAGCCCGAACTTCTGTGAAGAAGCTCGGGTTTGGGTACCAAACATGCGCGATTTTTCTCACGCGAGTGCAAAACGCATTACAATGTTCTGCACTCGCGCGGAAAAATCGCGGATGTTCCCGCAACGCACCCGCACATTTTCCCGCAACGCCCGTGTGAAAGAGGCCTTAGAGAGCCTTTTTATGGGGCACAGGGGAAGCAGTTTTAAACTCTCTTGTGACAAGGCTTAATGTCTGATCAGACCACCTCTGTAATCATTTACATATCTGCCTGACACATAACTGCATCTTGGTTAATGAGTGTTCACCCTGAGATTTACAGCATCTTTATTGGAACCATATGAACAATCTTCATGGTTGCTTCATGTTCTATTCTCTGTTTACCTGCTCACTATCGCAACTGCAGGGCGAGCAGTATGATTAGAACTATGGCATTCCCATTCACTTCAATGGGACGGCACCGTCGTATTCACTGGAACAGACAGGAGCTGTCCCATAGAAGTGAATTGGGACGTCATACTTGTAATCACACTGGTCACCGCTGCAGTTATGAAAGAAAGCAGGTAAACAGAGAAGAGAACACAGCGTTCGTACGAGCGATGCCTTTTAGAAAATAGAGACACTAAAACATAATTTTTTTGTTTGAAAAATGCTTTTACTATGTTAAAGTGAAATAAATTTTAAAAAAGTAGACATATTAGGTATCGCCGCTTCCGTAACAACCAGCTCTATAAAAATATCACATGACCTACCCCCTCTGGTGAACACTGTAAAAAGTAAAAAATAAAAACTGTGCAAAAAATCTATTTTTGTCACCTTACAACACAAAAAGTGTAATACCAAGCGATCAAAAAGTCATATGCACCCCCAAAATAGTACTAATCAAACAGTCATCACATCATGCAAAAACAGGGCCCCTACATAAGACAGTTGCCCAAAAGAATAAAAATAAAATATTGCTCTCAGAATATAGACACTAAAATGTATTTTTTTTTGTTTCAAAAATGCTTTTATTGTGTAAAACTTAAATTAAAAAAGTATACATATTAGGTATTGCCACGTCCGTAATGACCTGCTCTATAAAAAATATCACATGACCTACCCCCTCAGGTGAACACTGTAAAAATAAAAATTTAACTGCCAAAACAACCAATTTTCTGGTCATCTTGCCCCATAAAGTGTAATGCTGAATGATCAAAAATGTATATGTACCCAAAAATAGTACCAATAAAAACGTCAACTCTTCCTTCATAAAACAAGCCCCTGAACAAGACATACGGCAGAAAAAAAAATATATGACTTTCAGAATATGTAGACACAACAGCATAATTTTTTTTCAAAAATACTTTATTATGTGAAGCTGAAACAAACCAAAAAAGTGGACATATTTGATATTGGCACGTCCGTAACACCCTGCCCTGTAAAAATAGCACATGATCTAATCTGCCAGATGAACATTGTAAAAAATTAAAAATAAAAACTGTGCCAGAACAACCATTTTTTGGTTCCGTTGAATCACTAAAAGCATAATATAGAGAGATCAAAAATCATATGTATACCAAAATAGTATCGATAAAACTGTCACCTCATCCTGTAGTTTCCAAAATGCGGTCACTTTTTGGGAGTTTTTACTGTAGTCCAGTCCAGCAAAATCTGCCCTCCAAAAGGAGCAAAATCTGCTCCTTTTCTTCTGAGACCTGCCGTGTGCCCTTATAACAGTTTACCACCACATGTGGGGCGTTTCTGTAAAATGCAGAATCAGGGTAATAGATACTGAGTTTTGTTTGGCTGGTAACCCTTGATGTTTTACAGAAATAAATGGATCAAATTGGAAAATCTGCCAAAAAAAGTGAAATTTGGAAATTTCATATCTTTTCCTCTAATTCTTGTGGAATATTTAAAGTAACAAAGTTTGTAAAATCAGTTTTAACCACTTACCGTCACGCTAACGCCGAAAGGCGTCATTTCTGCGGCGCTCCCAGGTCACACTAACGCCAATAGGCGTCATCTCGCGTGAGCCGGGATTTCCTGTGAACGCGCGCACACAGGCGCGCGCGCTCACAGGAACGGAAGGTAAGAGAGTTGATCTCCAGCCTGCCAGCGGCGATCGTTCGCTGGCAGGCTGGAGATGTGTTTTTTTTAACCCCTAACAGGTATATTAGACGCTGTTTTGATAACAGCGTCTAATATACCTGCTACCTGGTCCTCTGGTGGTCCCCTTTGTTTGGATCGACCACCAGAGGACACAGGTAGCTCAGTAAAGTAGCACCAAGCACCACTACACTACACTACACCCCCCCCCCGTCACTTATTAACCCCTTATTAGCCCCTGATCACCCCATATAGACTCCCTGATCACCCCCCTGTCATTGATTACCCCCCTGTCATTGATCAACCCCCTGTAAAGCTCCATTCAGACGTCCGCATGATTTTTACGGATCCACTGATAGATGGATCCGATCCGCAAAACGCATCCGGACGTCTGAATGAAGCCTTACAGGGGCGTGATCAATGACTGTGGTGATCACCCCATATAGACTCCCTGATCACCCCCCTGTCATTGATTACACCCCTGTCATTGATTACCCCCCTGTAAAGCTCCATTCAGACGTCCGCATGATTTTTACGGATGCACTGATAGATGGATCCGATCCGCAAAACGCATCCGGACGTCTGAATGAAGCCTTACAGGGGCATGATCAATGACTGTGGTGATCACCCCATATAGACTCCCTGATCACCCCCCTGTAAAGCTCCATTCAGATGTCCGCATGATTTTTACGGATGCACTGATAGATGGATCCGATCCGCAAAACGCATCCGGACGTCTGAATGAAGCCTTACAGGGGCATGATCAATGACTGTGGTGATCACCCCATATAGACTCCCTGATCACCCCCTTGTCATTGATTACCCCCCTGTAAAGCTCCATTCAGATGTCCGCATGATTTTTACGGATGCACTGATAGATGGATCGGATCCGCAAAACGCATCTGGACGTCTGAATGAAGCCTTACAGGGGCATGATCAATGACTGTGGTGATCACCCCCCTGTCATTGATTACCCCCCTGTAAAGCTCCATTCAGATGTCCGCATGATTTTTACGGATGCACTGATAGATGGATCGGATCCGCAAAACGCATCCGGACGTCTGAATGAAGCCTTACAGGGGCGTGATCAATGACTGTGGTGATCACCCCATATAGACTCCCTGATCACCCCCCTGTCATTGATTACCCCCCTGTCATTGATTACCCCCCTGTAAAGCTCCATTCAGACGTCCGCATGATTTTTACGGATCCACTGATAGATGGATCGGATCCGCAAAACGCATCCGGACGTCTGAATGAAGCCTTACAGGCGCGTGATCAATGACTGTGGTGATCACCCCATATAGACTCCCTGATCACCCCCCTGTCATTGATTACCCCCCTGTAAAGCTCCATTCAGACGTCCGCATGATTTTTACGGATCCGCTGATAGATGGATCGGATCCGCAAAACGCATCCGGACGTCTGAATGAAGCCTTACAGGGGCATGATCAATGACTGTGGTGATCACCCCATATAGACTCCCTGATCACCCCCCTGTCATTGATTACCCCCCTGTAAAGCTCCATTCAGATGTCCGCATGATTTTTACGGATGCACTGATAGATGGATCGGATCCGCAAAACGCATCCGGACGTCTGAATGAAGCCTTACAGGGGCGTGATCAATGACTGTGGTGATCACCCCATATAGACTCCCTGATCACCCCCCTGTCATTGATTACCCCCCTGTCATTGATTACCCCCCTGTAAAGCTCCATTCAGACGTCCGCATGATTTTTACGGATCCACTGATAGATGGATCGGATCCGCAAAACGCATACGGACGTCTGAATGAAGCCTTACAGGGGCATGATCAATGACTGTGGTGATCACCCCATATAGACTCCCTGATCACCCCCCTGTCATTGATCACCCCCCCTGTCATTGATCACCCCCCTGTCATTGATCACCCCCCTGTCATTGATCACCCCTCTGTAAGGCTCCATTCAGACATTTTTTTGGCCCAAGTTAGCGGAATTATTTTTTTTTTTTTCTTACAAAGTCTCATATTCCACTAACTTGTGTCAAAAAATAAAATCTCACATGAACTCACCACACCCCTCACGGAAACCAAATGCGTAAAATTTTTTAGACATTTATATTCCAGACTTCTTCTCACGCTTTAGGGCCCCTAGAATGCCAGGGCAGTATAAATACCCCACATGTGACCCCATTTCGGAAAGAAGACACCCCCAGGTATTCCGTGAGGGGCATATTGAGTCCATGAAAGATTGAAATTTTTGTCCCAAGTTAGCGGAACGGGAGACTTTGTGAGAAAAAAATTAAAAATATCAATTTCCGCTAACTTGTGCCAAAAAAATTTTTTTTCTATGAACTCGCCATGCCCCTCATTGAATACCTTGGGGTGTCTTCTTTCCAAAATGGGGTCACATGTGGGGTATTTATACTGCCCTGGCATTCTAGGGGCCCCAAAGTGTGAGAAGAAGTCTGGTATCCAAATGTCTAAAAATGCCCTCCTAAAAGGAATTTGGGCACCTTTGCGCATCTAGGCTGCAAAAAAGTGTCACACATCTGGTATCGCCGTACTCAGGAGAAGTTGGGGAATGTGTTTTGGGGTGTCATTTTACATATACCCATGCTGGGTGAGAGAAATATCTTGGTCAAATGCCAACTTTGTATAAAAAAATGGGAAAAGTTGTCTTTTGCCAAGATATTTCTCTCACCCAGCATGGGTATATGTAAAATGACACCCCAAAACACATTCCCCAACTTCTCCTGAATACGGCGATACCACATGTGTGACACTTTTTTGCAGCCTAGGTGGGCAAAGGGGCCCACATTCCAAAGAGCACCTTTAGGATTTCACAGATCATTTACCTACTTACCACACATTAGGGCCCCTGGAAAATGCCAGGGCAGTATAACTACCCAACAAGTGACCCCATTTTGGAAAGAAGACACCCCAAGGTATTCCGTGAGGGGCATGGCGAGTTCCTAGAATTTTTTATTTTTTGTCACAAGTTAGTGGAAAATGCTGCTTTTTTTTTTTTTTTTTTTTTCATACAAAGTCTCATATTCCACTAACTTGTGACAAAAAATAAAAACTTCCATGAACTCACTATGCCCATCAGCGAATACCTTGGGGTCTCTTCTTTCCAAAATGGGGTCACTTGTGGGGTAGTTATACTGCCCTGGCATTCTAGGGGCCCAAATGTGTGGTAAGGAGTTTGAAATCAAATTCTGTAAAAAATGACCTGTGAAATCCGAAAGGTGCTCTTTGGAATATGGGCCCCTTTGCCCACCTAGGCTGCAAAAACGTGTCACACATCTGGTATCCCCGTACTCAGGAGAAGGTGGGGAATGTGTTTTGGGGTGTCATTTTACATATACCCATGCTGGGTGAGAGAAATATCTTGGCAAAAGACAACTTTTCCCATTTTTTTATACAAAGTTGGCATTTGACCAAGATATTTATCTCACCCAGCATGGGTATATGTAAAAAGACACCCCAAAACACATTCCCCAACTTCTCCTGAATACGGAGATACCAGATGTGTGACACGTTTTTGCAGCCTAGGTGGGCAAAGGGGCCCATATTCCAAAGAGCACCTTTCGGATTTCACTGGTCATTTTTTGCAGAATTTGATTTCAAATTCCTTACCACACATTCGGGCCCCTAGAATGCCAGGGCAGTATAACTACCCCACAAGTGACCCCATTTTGGAAAGAAGAGACCCCAAGGTATTCGCTGATGGGCATAGTGAGTTCATGGAAGTTTTTATTTTTTGTCACAAGTTAGTGGAATATGAGACTTTGTATGAAAAAAAAAAAAAAAAAAAAAATCATCATTTTCCACTAACTTGTGACAAAAAATAAAAAATTCTAGGAACTTGCCATGCCCCTCACGGAATACCTTGGGGTGTCTTCTTTCCAAAATGGGGTCACTTGTGGGGTAGTTATACTGCCCTGGCATTCTAGGGGCCCGAATGTGTGGTAAGGAGTTTGAAATCAAATTCTGTAAAAAATGACCTGTGAAATCCGAAAGGTGCTCTTTCGAATATGGGCCCCTTTGCCCACCTAGGCTGCAAAAAAGTGTCACACATCTGGTATTGCCGTACTCAGGAGAAGGTGGGGAATGTGTTTTGGGGTGTCATTTTACATATACCCATGCTGGGTGAGAGAAATATCTTGGCAAAAGACAACTTTTCCCATTTTTTTATACAAAGTTGGCATTTGACCAAGATATTTATCTCACCCAGCATGGGTATATGTAAAAAGACACCCCAAAACACATTCCCCAACTTCTCCTGAATACAGAGATACCAGATGTGTGACACGTTTTTGCAGCCTAGGTGGGCAAAGGGGCCCATATTCCAAAGAGCACCTTTCGGATTTCACTGGTCATTTTTTGCAGAATTTGATTTCAAATTCCTTACCACACATTCGGGCCCCTAGAATGCCAGGGCAGTATAACTACCCCACAAGTGACCCCATTTTGGAAAGAAGAGACCCCAAGGTATTCGCTGATGGGCATAGTGAGTTCATGGAAGTTTTTATTTTTTGTCACAAGTTAGTGGAATATGAGACTTTGTATGAAAAAAAAAAAAAAAAAAAAAAATCATCATTTTCCACTAACTTGTGACAAAAAATAAAAAGTTCTATGAACTCACTATGCCCATCAGCGAATACCTTAGGGTGTGTACTTTCCGAAATGGGGTCATTTGTGGGGTGTTTGTACTGTCTGGCCATTGTAGAACCTCAGGAAACGTGACAGGTGCTCAGAAAGTCAGAGCTGCTTCAAAAAGCGGAAATTCACATTTTTGTACCATAGTTTGTAAACGCTATAACTTTTACCCAAACCATTTTTTTTTTACCCAAACATTTTTTTTTTATCAAAGACATGTAGAACTATAAATTTAGAGCAAAATTTCTATATGGATCTCGTTTTTTTTGCAAAATTTTACAACTGAAAGTGAAAAATGTCATTTTTTTGCAAAAAAATCGTTAAATTTCGATTAATAACAAAAAAAGTAAAAATGTCAGCAGCAATGAAATACCACCAAATGAAAGCTCTATTAGTGAGAAGAAAAGGAGGTAAAATTCATTTGGGTGGTAAGTTGCATGACCGAGCAATAAACGGTGAAAGTAGTGTAGTGCCGATTTGTAAAAAAGGGCCTGGTCTTTAGGGGGGTATAAACCTGTGGTCCTTAAGTGGTTAAATAACTTGAGGGGTGTAGTTTCTAAAATGGGTTCATTTATGGGTGGTTTCTACTATGTAAGCCTCACAAAGTGACTTCATAACTGATCTGGTCCTTAAAAATTAGGTTTTGGAAATTTTCTTAAACATTTTAAAATTGCTTCTAAAATTCTAAGCATTCTAACATCCTAAAAAATAAAATAACATTTTCAAAATAATTCCAACATAAAGTATATATATGGGGGATGTTAAGTAATAAATATGTTATGAGGTATCACTTTGTGTTTTAAAAGCAGAGAAATAGAAATTTTTAAAATTGTGAATTGAGTCAAATTTATGACTATCATGAAGTACAATGTGAGAATGAGAACACAATCTCAGAATGGCTTGGATAAGTAACTGTTTCCAAAGTTATTTATAAGTGACACATGTCAGATTTGCAAAAAATGACCTGGGCAGAAAGGTGAATACTGGCCCGAAGTTGAAGGGGTTGTCTTGCTTGCAAATAACATTCTAAACTAAGGTTACAAGATTATTAGAGATGGTGGCGTGCTAAGGGGGAGGCGTGGGGGGGGGGGGGGGGGGGCCGCCCCAGGTGCTGGCTCTCAGGGGGTTGCCAGAAGCGATGAGCACTTTCATCAATACAGATAAAAGCGCTTATTGCTGGATTGCAGGGAGCTGGGTCCTGTCACTCACCACTCAACTCCCCGCGCTCCTCCCCTCCTTCGAGCCGGCGGCGCACATAATGGTGAAGCAGGAAGACTCCACTCTGCTCCACCAATCAGCCTGCAGACACAGATCGCTCTGCCAGCCTGTGTGGGCGGAGCCCGCAACCCGTAAAATCGCATAAGCTCCACCCACACATTGCTGCAGAGCGATCTGTGCCTGTAGGGAAGAGAGGTATGTGAACTTCAAGAGTGGGACAAGGTGAGTAGTTACTGTGTTGTTGTTGTTTTTTTTTTTTAATACAGAGGAGGTAAAGAGGGCATTATTACTGTGAAGGGGCACAGTGGGCATTATTACTGTGAAGGGGGCACAATGGGGATTTCTACTATGGAGGGGGCACAGAGGGCATTACTAGCACAGTGGGCATTACTACAATTAAGGGGGCACAATGGGCATTATTACTGTGAAGGGGGCACAATGGGCATTATTACTATGAAGGGGTACAGTGGGCATTATTACTATAAAGGGGACATAATGGGGATTATTACTATGAAGGGGGTACAATGGGACACAATGGGGATTATTACTGTGAAGGGGGCACAAAGAGGGCATTACAATTGTGAAAGGGGCACAGAGGGCATAACTAGTGTGAGGGGCACAATGTGGGCATAACTACTGTGAGAGGGCACAATGTGGGCATAACTACTGTGAGGGGGCACACACCTGTACAAAACTACAAACCGGATTCCAAAAAAGTTGGGACACTATACAAATCGTGAATAAAAACTGAATGCAATGATGTGGAGGTGCCAACTTCTAATATTTTATTCAGAATAGAACATAAATCACGGAACAAAAGTTTAAACTGAGAAAAATGTACCATTTTAAGGGAAAAATATGTTGAATCAGAATTTCATGGTGTCAACAAATCCCCAAAAAGTTGGGACAAGGCCATTTTCACCACTGTGTGGCATCTCCCCTTCTTCTTACAACTCTCAACTGTCATGGTCTTACCTTCTTGCTGTTCTCCTTCGTTTGACATGTGCTGGCGGCCATCTTGGTTTCTGGGTTTCTTGTAGCCTCCCACCCTGCGGCTCCTCCTTCCCACTGGGAGGAGCTGGATGCCCAGCTCATATATATAGGAGGTCTGTGGCTTCAGTTCCTTGCTTGGTCCTCCTGTGTTCACATGCTTCTAGACTGCTGCTGCTTCTGGTTCCTGATCCTGGTTTCGTCCGACTACCCTGCTGGTTCCTGATCCTGGTTTCGTCCGACTACCCTGCTGGTTCCTGATCCTGGCTTCGTCTGACTACCCTGCTGGTTCCTGATCCTGGCTTCGTCTGACTACCCTTCTGGTTCCTGACCTCTGGCTTCGCAAAGACTCTGCTTCGGATTCGCCATCCGTTTGGACTTTTGCTTTACAGCTTTATTTTCAATAAAGCCTTCTTATTTTCACTTATCCCTTGTTGTACGTCTGGTTCTTGGTTCCGTGACATCAACAGACGTCTGGGGACTGAGGAGACCAGTTTCTCAATTTTTTTTTTTTTTTATACCCAATCATGTTGCCAATTGACCTAATTAGTGTTAATTGGTCTTCCAGCTCTTCGTTATGCTCAAATTTACTTTTTCCAGCCTCTTATTGCTATTTGTCCCAACTTTTTTGGGATTTGTTGACACCGTGAAAATTGGAATCAACGTATTTTTCCTTTAAAATGATACATTTACTCGGATTAAACGTTTGATCTGTCATCTACGTTCTATTACAAATAAAATATTGACATTTGCCATCTCCACATCATTGCATTCAGTTTTTATTCACAATTTGTTTAGTGTCCCAACTTTTTTGGAATCCGGTTTGTACTGTGAAGGTTGTACAATGAGGGTAATACCACTGTAAGAGGGTACAATTTTCTTTTAAAGTATTGGGGAGGGGGTTGCCAGAGAAAGGACCCACCCCGGGTGCCAAACACCCTAGGCACGCCACTGATTAGAGATGGGCAATTGATCCACAAATTCTATTCTTGGAGTCAGAAAATATTTTTTCCATCATTAAGATATTCTAACCTGCAGCACTCCAGCTGTTGTGAAACTACAACTTCCAGCATGCATACTTGCTCTGCTCTTTTCAGAATTCTTATAGAAATAAATAGAGCATGCTGGGAATTGTAGTTTTACAACAGCGGGAGTGCCGCAGGTTGCCGACCCTTATACTAGATGGATTTCTTTCATCATGCAAATTTTGCATTTTATTACAGTATATTATCTAAAAGGCGGAATTCCAACACAGCATTTTGGTCAGGATTTGCAGTATTTTTAGTAGCCAGATATTTGCTGGATGTTAATAAGAGAACATGCATTTCTCTATCCACAATAGGATACAATTTGCAGTTGTGTAAGAGTGTATTCACACACAGCATTTTTATAAATGTGCCACACCGTTTATGAGTCAAACTCAAGAGTAAAAAAGTATTTCCTTTACTGAATATTTCCCATCTATTTTCTGAATAAGCTGTCCATAGTTTACACACAGAGACAGATATTCTGCTCCCTAGCTCTCTCTTACTCAGAATCATTCTGAAGCACCATATAGATATTTGATATTATAGAGAAATACTGAGTACTATAGATGTGAATAAAGCAGCTGGGGTGAGATATAACTATTAGCTGACGAATCATTCCTCAGCTGTCTGGTCTCTTTACACTCCCCCCCCCCCTCTTTCTTTCCCCATCTATGGAATAATGTAATCTGATCCTTCAGTGAGCAGGCAGCCGATCTTTGTCTCACAAGATGAATTTCTCCTATATTTTAGAGACAAAGTTGGTTTAGAAATTGGGAGAGAGGAAGAAAATGGATGATAACTCTATAACAAGACATTCTTCTCTGATAAGATATATTACAAATTGTTTTATATTCACTACCAAGTAAGGCTGAATCACAAACTGCAAAATCTCCACTAGTGTGTTTTCTATTTTATTACTGTTTTTAGCTTATGATTTAGTCCCTCTGGCATTTTTTCTATCTCTGCATGTAGCATTTTTTCATAGAGCACATTTTTTGCAAAGCTTGCACCAAAAACTGCAGCTGTCTGACAATTTACCAGGAAAAAAGATGCAAAGGAGGCATAGAGGGGTATTTCAGCTTTAGTCATATTTTTACTTTTGGCCGATATATTAGTAGATTGCACATATTTTACTTATTTGTGTATACTGAGTGATTTCATATGCAATTGGCAGAAAGCCTGAAACACTGAACTTGAACGGTTATTTCAGCTTTAGGCAACATTTTATCTTTGGCCAGTTCTCCACTGTACATTAATAAAGAAATCCACGCACCTGCTCATTGGTTCCAGTGCAGAAACTCCTCTCCGCGATGCTTCTGTTCCCAGGCATGTACACATCAGGATGGGGTCATGTGCATTGCTATAGCCAGTGACTGGCCTCAGCAATGACATCTTCCCAAGATGACCCAGCAGTTCATCACTCACTGTTCTGCAGTGGTTTTGCACTGTAGGTGAGTAGATTTTTTTGTTTGGGTACAGCCAGTACTGACTTTTAAGGTCAGTATTTCAGTTTTTCATCAGTTGTATAATAAATTATTCGATATATACAAATATGTAAATATTTCCAATATACTTCTATAAAGCAAGGCTACTTTCACACTTGTGGCGGTGTGATCCGACGGGCAGTTCCGTTGTCGGAACTGGCAGCCGGATCTGCCGATCTGCCGCTGACTGAAAGCATTTGTGAGACGGATCCGGATGCGGATCCGTCTCACAAATGCATTGCAAGGACAGATCCGTCTCTCCGCTTGTCATGCGGACAGACGGATCCGTCTTGTATCTTTTTTCACATTTTTACCTGTCTGCGCATGCGCAGGCCGGAAGAACGGATCCTGCATTCCGGTATTTTGAATGCCGGATCCGGCACTAATACATTCCTATGGGAAAAAATGCCGGATCCGGCATTTAGGTATGTCTTCAGTTTTTTTCGCCGGAGATAAAACCGTAGCATGCTACGGTTTTATCTTTTGCCTGATCAGTCAAAACTACTGAACTGAAGACATCCTGATGCATCCTGAATGGATTACTCTCCATTCAGAATGCATGGGGATATGCCTGATCAGTTATTTTCCGGTATAGAGCCCCTGTGACGGAACTCTATGCCGGAAAAGAAAAACGCTAGTGTGAAAGTACCCTAACATATTCTGCTGTCTGATGGAACCCTAAATATATTGATGCAGTACAAACCAGATGATCTAATATAAAAAAAATTGAACTGGCATACACCTGTTGGCTGAACGAGTGTTAGGATGACAGCTATCTCTCCTGATCCCCTCATACATGTATGCTTGGCTCAGCCTTGTGTGCATGTGTTGTCAATAGGAGAAAGCTGCTGCCAGACACCTATCTCCATTAGAACGAAAGGATCCAACATAACCAACCCTTCTGTCTCCCAACATGTGTTGTTGAGTGAAAGTAGGGAGGCTCCTCTACACATAAAGTCTTCGGCTACTCTTGCCAAAATTGATGAGATTGGCCAACATACATGTAATGTGTATGGCCACCTGTAGTGTGGCACTTCTCCATCTTAGTGTATGTGTATGTAATCTCATCAGCATGATGACCTCCCCAAAATAATACTTGATGCATTACCTCAGTACAGACAGAAAACATTAGAAGTAACATCATAATAAATAGCATGTTGTAAATAGTGTGTTATTCTGTGTTCAGGCAGCATGGTCCATCCAAGCTCGTAATTCCTAAATCTGGTACGGTAGTTTCCTAACTTTTTCCAAACCTACACTAACAGGTGCAGAAGTAAAAGGTTCCCAACCTTTCGCTTATCATAGCACTAACTGTTTCTTGACTTTGAAATGGCCTATGGAGACCATTAACTGCAAGTATAACACACAGAAAGACTGTTATGTTTCACATTATGACAACATAAAAACACCATAAGGTGATATTGTAAATGTGCCAAGCAGATGGAGATTAAGTTATACAAACTGTTTGCTTAAGTAGTGAATTTCAATAGTACAATAAAAATGGAAATGCAATTTTCCAAGACATTCTGTTGTACAACAAAATCTTTGCTTAATGTATAACTTATCAACAGGATCTGCTGCAATGCCGACTCTTTGTACTCACGGTAAACATCTCACTGGATCTCACCCTGAAATGAATTTCTTGTTTTTCTGATGCTTTCTAGAATATTAACAGTTAGTTAATGGAACCAAAGTGAATCAGAAGCATTCACAGTCAAGGAAAACTGTCATTCTTATCATTTTTAAGAAAGTTTAATGTATTTATGATTATTAAGATAATTATGACTGAGAAAGCCTATACAACATAAATTCCTTTACATAGGTGCATATACCTTGATCAACACAAAAGTTTTTATGTAGAGATGAGCATTTCGATCAATATTTCATTCAACTCCAAGTCGATTCTGCCCGAATTAAAAGTTCTCCAACTGGCCTGAAAATTTGTATATGGCCATTCTGAGGTCTCCTAGTACTCATAGTTCTCTCTCTCTCTCTCTCTCTCTCTCTTGTCTTTCACTTTTGTCTTATTTTTATTCTCTCTGTCTTTCTCTCTCCTCAAATTCACCCAAATCAAATCACCAAAATTTCTGATTCTGATACAGCTTGAAGTTTTACAAAATTTGGGTCAAATCTGATTAGTTTAGAATCTATTTGCTCATCTATAATCAGGGTTGGACTGGGGTTCCTCGGGCCCACCAGAGGAAATTATTCTCTGGGCCAAACCCCTCACATCATCAATAAAGTCTAATAGGTTTTGAATCAAAAAAGTAGGTCATAGTGACAAATTATTGTCTCCAAAGTCATCTCCAAATATGTTTTTTCTCCTGGAACTTTGGGACCCACTATGGTATCACAGCCTGGGCCTACCAGAGGATTCTCTTGTACTTTGGTTGGCCAGTTTGACACTGCCTATAACTGTAGGTGGATAATCAGACATGCAAAAGAACAAGTAAAACTTCATAATTCAGGGTTAATTAAAGAAAATAGCCATACACATGTTTACCTCAGGAGGAATGCACAGCTACAAAAATGTTCTCAGGTTAAGGCTACTTTCACACTTGCGTTCGGAGCGGATCCGTCTGATGTTTCATCAGACGGATCCGCTCCGATAATGCAGACGTTCGCATCCGTTCAGAACGGATGCGTCTGCATTAAAACTTAGAAAATTTTCTAAGTGTGAAAGTTGTCTGAGCGGATCCGTTCAGACTTTACATTGAAAGTCAATGGGGAACGGATCCGCTTGAAGATTGAGCCATATTGTGTCATCTTCAAGCGGATCCGTCCCCATTGACTTACATTGTAAGTGTGGACGAATCCGCTCGCCTCCGCACGGCCAGGCGGACACCCGAACGCTGCAAGCAACGTTCAGGTGTCCGCTCACTGAGCGGAGCGGAGGCTGAACGCTGGCAGGCGGATGCATTCTCAGTGGATCCGCCTCCACTGAGAATGCATTGGGGCCAGACGGATGCGTTCGGGGCCGCTCGTGAGCCCCTTCAAACGGTGCGCACGAGCGGACACCCGAACGCTAGTGTGAAAGTAGCCTTAGTGTTAGACCTGGAAAAGAAATTGATAAATTTCACAAGGATTATAGGTTTAAACTATTTTCAGTACATCAGGAACATCAATTTAGTTACAACAAATTATAAACTGAAGCTACTAGCTCAGGTAATATAACTCAGTATAAATGCTTGTGATTGACCTATCAACCAAAACTCTTTATTCACTCATAAATCTGAGATTTAGATTCCAGTTTAATAAAATATCACCGTTAATCCATCCAGGAACCACTCCAGTCACTTTAAGCCACTAAACAGAGTAATAGTCATTTAACACCAGAAACCAATCTATTATTCTAGCATAATTCACTGACATTCCCCAAGCACAAAGCCATTTTACAGATACATACAAATTCAGAATTTACATGCTTCCAATTTGGTAGCGTACAAAGTTTCCATATGAATCCAACCGAAAGGAAATAGAAACATCAATCGGAGGCTGCAATATCAAAGGATTCTCCCCTGAATAGCATTTGTAGCCCCCTATGGCATTACACATAGTATTAGACTTTATTTTGACTAGTGTGTCTTGGTAAAGCACGGCCTTTAACTTAGGCTACTTTCACACTAGCGTTCGGGTGTCCGCTCGTGCGCACCGTTTGAAGGGGCTCACGAGCGGCCCCGAACGCATCCGTCTGGCCCCAATGCATTCTCAGTGGAGGCGGATCCACTGAGAATGCATCCGCCTGCCAGCGTTCAGCCTCCGCTCCGTGAGCGGACACCTGAACGCTGCTTGCAATTTTCTAAGTAATAATGCAGACGGATCCGTTCTGAACGGATGCAAACATCTGCATTATCGGAGCGGATCCGTCTGATGAAACATCAGACGGATCCGCTCCGAACGCTAGTGTGAAAGTAGCTTAACTGATTTTTTTTCCCAGAGAATGGTATTTTATGGACTTCAATACCAGACAGACATTACTCATTTACTTTTATAAATTTCTGCATACATGTCTGACTTTAGTCCTACATCTTGAGCAATTTTATGGATAAAAAATTGTTAAAGAAAGTTGTTACCTGACCTTTTCTACCTATGCTCTTCAGTGACTCTCAAGTCCAAGACCTAGTAAAAGTTAACTAATACTTCCAATATATACACCACTGGGACAAGAAACCTTGATGACTTAAACACACACATTTGTTCTACTATCTTAATTCAGTGAGTGGAAAGAAACATTTAACAATTCTTGTAGACGACATTGCTCATCGGTATTGTAAATGGTCCCATTAATTTATGTTTGCAGTTTTAGGGTATTAAAATTGTTAATATAAATCAGAAACTGTCAATATGTGCTTCTAGTAAATAGAGCAAATAACCTCTTTTCTTTCTTCTAACAGGTTGTGAACCGATAGTTATAAGATATCTACAGTGGAGTGACATAGAATCCGTCATTGCTGTGGCCTTTTCCTGTGTGGGCATTCTTATCACTATGTTTGTCACATTGATCTTCATTCTCTACAGAGACACACCTGTGGTTAAGTCATCAAGTCGAGAGCTCTGCTTCATTATCCTGGCTGGGATTTTTCTAGGTTATATATGTCCTTTCACACTACTGGCCAGGCCCACAACAACTTCTTGTTATCTGCAACGTCTATTGGTTGGCCTCTCCTCAGCAATGTGTTACTCTGCCCTGGTGACCAAGACCAATCGTATTGCCCGAATACTAGCAGGAAGTAAAAAGAAAATTTGTACACGTAAACCTCGTTTTATGAGTGCTTGTGCTCAACTGATCATTGCTTCAGTACTGATTAGCCTGCAGCTTACTTTGGTAGTTACCTTGATTATCATGGAGCCCCCAATGCCGATCCTTTCTTATCCAAGCATTAAAGAAGTCTACTTGATCTGCAACACTAGTAATTTAGGTGTGGTGGCTCCTCTGGGCTACAACGGCCTTCTGATAATGAGCTGCACCTACTATGCATTCAAGACTCGCAATGTTCCAGCGAACTTCAACGAAGCTAAATATATTGCATTCACAATGTACACTACTTGCATCATCTGGCTGGCATTTGTTCCAATCTATTTTGGGAGCAATTACAAGATTATTACCACATCTTTTGCTGTCAGTCTTAGTGTCACAGTTGCTTTGGGCTGTATGTTTACACCCAAAATGTATATAATTATTGCCAAACCGGAAAGGAACGTTCGGAGTGCATTCACCACCTCTGATGTGGTGCGCATGCATGTTGGAGATGGAAAAACACCATGCAGGTCAAACACCTTCTTCAGCATCTTCAGAAGAAAGAAACCAAGTGCTGGGAATACAAAGTAAGTATTCTTACAGTGTGACTTATGGGGCTTATATGCAATAGAAAGTTTTGAAGGAGCTCTTGGAAACTCTGAAGTGTTACAGCCTGGATTTATAGGGTATGACATGGATAACTATTCTTACCTTAAATTACGTACAGTACAGACCAAAAGTTTGGACACACCTTCTCATTCAAAGAGTTTTCTTTATTTTCATGACTATGAAAATTGTAGATTCACACTGAAGGCATCAAAACTATGAATTAACACATGTGGAATTATATACATAACAAACAAGTGTGAAACAACTGAAAATATGTCATATTCTAGGTTCTTCAAAGTAGCCACCTTTTGCTTCGATTACTGCTTTGCACACTCTTGGCATTCTCTTAATGAGCTTCAAGAGGTAGTCCCCTGAAATGGTCTTCCAACAGTCTTGAAGGAGTTCCCAGAGATGCTTAGCACTTGTTGGCCCTTTTGCCTTCACTCTGCGGTCCAGCTCACCCCAAACCATCTCGATTGGGTTCAGGTCTGGTAACTGTGGAGGCCAGGTCATCTGGCGCAGCACCCTATCACTCTCCTTCATGGTCAAATAGCCCTTATTTTCAAAGTTTTCCCAATTTTTTGGCTGACTGACTGAACTTCATTTCTTAAAGTAATGATAGCCACTCGTTTTTCTTTACTTAGCTGCTTTTTCTTGCCATAATACAAATACTAACAGTCTATTCAGTAGGACTATCAGCTGTGTATCCACCTGACTTCATCTCAACGCAACTGATGGTCCCAACCCCATTTATAAGGCAAGAAATCCCACTTATTAAACCTGACAGGGCACACCTATGAAGTGAAAACCATTTCAGGGGACTACCTCTTGAAGCTCATCAAGAGAATGCAAAGCAGTAATCAAAGCAAAAGGTGGCTACTTTGAAGAACCTAGAATATTACATATTTTCAGTTGTTTCACACTTGTTTGTTATGTATATAATTCCACATGTGTTAATTCATAGTTTTGATGCCTTCAGTGTGAATCTACAATTTTCATAATCATGAATATAAAGATAACTCTTTGAATGAGAAGGTGTGTCCAAACTTTTGGTCTGTACTGTACGTCACACTGTATCCAGATCTAATTTTAAAAGCTATGGACACCTGACAACTTATCTATAATTTTCTGGCAACTCATAAACACTCATTATAGCGAAATTCTGAACAGTTTGATAAGCTTGATTCTAAAATGAGTGTTTATGAGCTGTCAGGAGTTCAGAGTTAAGGGTTACAGATCAAGCTGTAAGAGCAGCTCCCTGAAAGATTCAGAGTAAAACAGAGAGCAATAGTCCCTAGAAACACTGAAATTGAAGGGTGTAGAGAAACAACAGTTGAATTTTTTTATAAAGACCAATTGAAAAAAATTATTTGGAACAATAGTTTAGTTTTAACATTGTCAGAATCACCAATAATTTCAGCAATCATATAATCATATAATATCTACTGTTTGCATATAGTATTCCTTAAATGGTTAGAGTTAGAGTATAGCATAGTAATCAAACTAGCATACTGTAAATGTACAATCCCTGTTTTCTCAATATGACACATTCTTTAAAATAACTAATTTGACCACTATGAGTAACATAATAAACTGAGGGACGAACATCTGCCAGGGCGGTTCGCGAACGCGATCAAATGTTTGCGAACCGCAAGTTCGCGGCTGGTCCCATTCATTTTAGTGGCAGGCGAACCTGAAAAACCTTCAGCTCATATTTGCAGCCAAGAAATAATTACTAGAAGTGCACAAATAGTCCCACAACATGGACAGTAACATACCAGATGTATTATTCGAATTTGCGATCTCCATTCATTTTTGTTTTCAATGCGAAATATCGGCAATATAATTTTCGCGTACGCGTATGCGCAAATGCACTATAAAGTACCCAAACGCACTATAAAGAAAGTATATTGGTATATAACACCCCGCTTCAATCAGTTTTTTGGGGGGACGACTGGTATATCACACCAGTAGAAATTATTTGTTCCAATAACGCTTGTCCCTCTATATACCTGCAGTATCGCAGCAGATCCGCACACAACTGCCGCACAATACAAATGCACTATAATATACTTTCTAACATAGAAAGTATATTATAACATTGTACAAGGAAGGCAATCCATTAGAATATACATGAAGATAAAACGTAACCTTTAATAATTTTACTATGGGGGTCCATTCACATGTCCGTAAGTGTTTTGCGGATCCGCAAAACATGGACACCGGCAATGTGCATTCCGCAATTTGTGGACTGCACATCGCCGGCACTATAATAGAAAATGCCTAATCTTGTCTGCAATTGCGGACAAGAATAGGACATGTTCTATTTTTTTGCAGAAACGGAAGCACAGATGCGGAAGTGCGGATCCGCGGATGCGGACAGCACATTCCGGCCCCATTGAAAATGAATGGGTCTGCACCAGTTCCGCAAAATTGCGGAACGGATGCGGATCCATTTTGCGGACGTGTGAATGGAAAAGATATCCTTCAAAATGAAAATAAATGAAATTATTAAAGTTAACCAAAAAGCATAGATGTGGTAGGCAATAACAAGTGCTCAGCGGCACTAAATCAGGTGCTCGGTGGCACCAAATCAGAAACCATATGTCCTACCACAATCCGAGAAGGGTCCAGTGCACATTGATGAATCCAGGAGGGAAAGCAAAAAAACATCCATCCCTGGGCTAGATGATGATGTGGTATTGAAGGACAGGGTGGGCAAAGAACTGTCCCTGATATTGCCCTACAGGGGGGGTGCTATTCTGGCCCTGATAGCCTAACCACAGACCACCCTCCCTGATAAGAGCGACCCTGTCCGGAACCTTACCCTACATAAAAATGGCCCTAGTAAGCCCCTAGCCACTAGGCCCCTGACTTCCAGGTGATCACTATATAGATCTAGGTGTTTTTGACTCATTTTAAAAGTATATTATAAGTACAGTTGTGTTCAAAATTATTCAACCCCCACTGAAATTTAGTGTTTTGGCCAGTTTGACATTGATTTTGATAATTTCAGTCATCTTGTTTACAATTAAATCAAAGAGGCACTTGTAAGTCCGACAAATATAACATAACATTTATAATGAAATAACCACAAATGTATTTTCTGTGCTCACATCATTGTCAGTTTTATTCAACCCCCAAGTGACATTCAATCTTAGTACTTAGTACAACATCCTTTTCCAGTCATAACAGCTTTTAAACGTGAAGCATAGCTTGACACAAGTGTCTTGCAGCGATCTACGGGTATCTTCGCCCATTCTTCATGGGCAAAAGCCTCCACTTCAGTCACATTATTAGGCTTGCGCGCTGCAACTGCTTTCTTTAAGTCCCACCAGAGGTTCTCAATCGGATTTAAGTCTGGTGACTGCGATGGGCACTTCAAAATGTTCCAGCCTTTAATCTGCAACCATGCTCTAGTGGACTTGGAGGTATGCTTGGGATAATTGTCCTGTTGAAAGGTCCAACGTCTCCCAAGCCTCAGGTTTGTGACGGACTGCATCACATTTTCATCCAATATCTCCTGGTACTATAGAGAATTCATGGTACCTTGCACACGCTGAAGCTTCCCTGTACCTGTAGAAGCAAAACAGCCCCAAAGCATGATTGACCCCCCGCCATGCTTCACAGTAGGCAAGGTGTTCTTTTCTTCATAGGCCTTGTTCTTCCTCCTCCAAACATAGCGTTGATCCATGGGCCCAAACAGTTCTAATTTTGTTTCATCAGTCCACAGAACACTATCCCAAAACTTTTGTGGTTTGTCCACGTGACTTTTGGCATACTGCAGTCGACTCTTCTTATTCTTTGGAGACAGCAAGGGGGTGCGCCTGGGAGTTCTGGCATGGAGGCCTTCATTACGCAGTGTGCGCCTTATTGTCTGAGCTGAAACTTCAGTACCCACATCTGACAAATCTTTTTTCAGTTCCTCAGCAGTCACACGGGGACTTTTCTCCACTTTGCGCTTCAGGTATCGCACAGCAGTCGAAGTCAGCATCTTCTTTCTGCCACGACCAGGTAGCGTTTCAACAGTGCCCTTTGCCTTGAATTTGCGAATGATGCTTCCTATGGTGTCTCTTGGTATGTTTAACATCTTTGCAATCTTCTTATAGCCATTGCCCTTTCTGTGAAGAGAAATCACCTTTTCTCTTGTCTTCCTGGACCATTCTCTTGACTTCACCATGTTTGTAAACACACCAGTAAATGTCTAGAAGGAGCTGAGTATCACAGTCCTTTTAAATCTGCCTAATTGGTGCTTATTATGCTTGATTGCTGCTCCTTGACATCCACAGGTGTTTTCAATACCTGATCGAAAGCACTTGAATGAACCTCTGTTCTTAAGAGTGGTAGTCTTTAAGGGGTTGAATAATTGTGTCAATGAAGAAATCACAAAAAAAACATTTAATACTGTATTACAAAAACAATTGATGTCATTTTAGTTGCATTTGGTTCTTTAAAAAGTCCTTGTAAGATTTCATTCTGAACACAATTACAAATGTACACTAAATTCCCTAAAACCCTTTACAGCATTGGGGGTTGAATAATTTTGAACACAACTGTATATCGCACCCCTCTGTGTATCACACCTATTGATGGCACACCTATACTAGTGCTTAAAATGACTTTTGTGGCCCTATTAGCTAGCATTTGGTGTCCCTAACAGCCTGTCCCTGCTCCACACAGCAACCTCGCCCTACACTGGCAAAACACTGAATGTAAAATGGCAGCCAGATCGGGTTTATTTATAAGGTAGGGGGTATGTCCATGTGCTGAAATGTCTCAATTGGCTGTCCTGTACCACCTGATGGATGTGTCATGGGTCAAAGTTCTTTCACAATGTAAAAGAATATTGCGCGCACAAATTTCTCTATATGTTCGGATGTTCGGCGAATCACGAACACGCAAAGTTCGCCGCTAAACGACCGCCGGGTGAAACGCAAGGCCATCTCTACTTGTCACCACTGTATATATTTAAAGGAGATTTCCTTGAAGAAAATAGAAAGCAGTCCTTATATGCTAGCTATTGTTTCAGAAAACATCTGAAAAGATAAATTGAAACCCTGAAAATAAAGGGGCAAAATTACTCAACTTATGCTCAGAAATGCAAGTAGAGTGGTGTATATGGACTCATGAAAGTCTTTGAATCAGCCAGCCTAACCTGCTTCCAAGGCATTACACTCCCTTGTCACACCCTTGTCATGTCCCAAGGCTTGTTAAAAAGTCAGAGACACTTCCAAAAGGTGGCGCTCATGACATGGTTCTCTTTCCCTGGGATATATCTCTTTGCCTATTATTTTCCCATGGAGCATTGCCAATATGTCTCCATACAAAGCTGGCCTTTTTAAGGAGAGACAGCACCCTGCCTGCAAATTGATGTAGAGGAAAACCCTGAAACGGCTGTCTACGGATGGATATTTGGCTTGTCAATTTTCTTTGGTCATGTTCCAAAGCTTGTTAAAAAGTTGAAATTTGACCCATAGGGAGCCACTTCCAAAAGGTGTCACTATAGAGAAGGTTTTCTTTCATTGGGAGATATCTCTTGACATGGGTCTATGAAATGTCACAAGTTTCCTGAAAGGAGAGTGACAGTTTTACTGTGCATTACTGTAACTATCTGAAATATTGTTCTTAATATTTTATTATTAGGCAGAAATATGATAACATAATGTAGTCATGGGACCAAAGGCTGCACTTCAGAAGGGGTCTGATTACATTTCTTGTTCTTATTTCTCTTACAGCAACAATTAGGGCGCAGCAGAAAGTGACTTCCCATAATCCGCCATACTATTATGGTGCGCTGATTGGGCAGGCATTGGAGCTGTGCCCGCTGAATCAGTCAGGGGGCCTGGCTGTTACTGACAGCTAGGTCCCTGCTGCATCATTTTAAATGCCAATGTTGGTGGATTAACCCCTTAGATGCTGCAGTCAATGCTGACCACAGCATCTACTGGGTATAGAAAGGAAGAGAGCTCCCTCTCTATCTCCATTTACTTTCTGCAATGCAATCAGGATGTACCAATGGTTGCAAAGGCACACAGAAGCCTTAGAAAGGCCTCCGGGTCTGCACTGTATGGAAGCCTATGAGGCTCAGCCCCCAGGCTGGGTCTCATAGGCAAATTATAAGTGTAAATTCTCATTCACACCTCTGTCTCTGTGCTAAAAATACGTGAGAAGGTGGTCAGTAATGCATCCGTAAACTTGTCTTATAAGGATCCATCTTTGGTCCGCGTGTCAGTTTTTTGCTGTCCGTGTGCCATCCGTGTTTCACTGACTCAGCACAGCTGAAAAATAATTTTCAAAGCATCTTTTCCTAATGATCTGTGAAACACGAATGGCATCCATGTTGCATCTGTGGCTTTCATGGACCCATAGACTATAATGGGCGTGATGGATCCATGAACATGGACAAAATAGAGCAATTATGCATGCTAAAAACACAGACCAGGCTAAAACACTGATTTCTGAATACATATATAAAAAAGAATGGAGATGCGTGCTGTCCATGGAGAACACGTACAGCACATGTCCGTGAAACACTGATGTGTGAATGAGGCTTAATACTGACAGTTTCAATACAATACAATGCAGCATATATTTTACTGCATTGAAACAGGGATCAGACCCCCAAAAATTTCTTTAAAAAAAAAAAAAAAAAGTTTCAAGTGTAACAAAGCACCCCTTTACCCTCACTTAGCCATTAACAAATGTAAAATAAAATTTAAATATTAGGTATTACTACGTACATAACAACCAGCTCCATAAAAATATCACATTATCTACCACATCAGGTGATTGCTGTAAAAAAAAAATATATATAATTTCCCAGAAAAGCACTGTTGAAAAGGTCACCTAATCCTGCATAAAAAGAGCCCTCACACAAGGCAATTGCCACAAAAATATGACATTCAGAAAATGGCAACACAATAACATGATTTTTTTTTCCCAAAAATGCTTTTATTGTGTAAAACTGTTTAAAAGAACTAGACATGGAAGACATTAGGTAGTACTACATCCATAATGACCTCTCAAGATACAATATTAATTGGTTACAGGAGGACCACTGTATGTTGAAACCATTGTAAGTTGAGTAATCGGTTCCAAAACCCCGAATGTCATCCAAGATAAGAGAAAATGAAGATTTAAGAAAAATAAGCAGATGACAGATAAAACAAGTCCTTTCATATAATAGCTGCTAACTAGCAACTAATCCAGCGATTTTTCCAGAGTAGTGGCCTGGATTGGTTGAATTTGGGTCTGAGGCATTGTATCTTGAGACTAGTTTCAACTTACGATGGGTCATAAAAGTGCATTGTATCTTGAAAATATTGTATCTTGAGTGACCACTGTATTACTATGCCAAAACATAATATTCAACAATCGAAAAGTACTATGTACCCCAAAATGGCACTAAGGCCTCGTGCATACGGCCGTGTTTTGGTCCGCATCCGAGCCTCCGTTTTTGCGGCTCGGATGCGGACACATTCACTTCAATGGGGCTGCAAAAGATGCGGACAACACTCCGCGTGCTGTCCTCATCCGTTGCTCTGTTCCTTGGCCCCGCTAAAAAAATATAACATGTCCTACTCTTGTCCGCGCTTTGCGGACAAGAATAGGCATTTATATTGAAGGCTGTCCGTGCCGTTCCGCAAATTGCTGAACGCGCACGGACGCCATCCGTGTTTTGCGGATCCGCGATTTGCGGACCGCAAAACACACCACGGTCGAGAGCATGAGGCCTAACGATAATGTCACCTAATCCAGGAAAAAAATGAGCCCTCACACAAGAGCATTGGCAGAAAAAAAAGTAATAATGGCTGTCAGAAAATGGCAACCCAAAAACACGATTTTTCTTTTTAAAAGTGGTTTTATTGTGTAGAACTAAACAAAAATAAAAAAAACTGACATATTTGGTAGGACCTGATCTCTAAAAATATCACATGACTACTCAGATAAAACAAAACAAAATAAAAACTATTCCAGAACAGCCATTTTTTGGTCACCTTGCTTCCCAAAAATCATAATATCAAGCAATCAAAATCAAATAGGTCATATGTACCCCAAAATAGTACCAATGACAACCTAATCCCACAAAAAAGACCCCTCACACAGGACAATAGCCAGAAACAATAAAATAAATATGGCTTTCAGAAAATGGCGACGTAAACACTTGATTTTTTTTTCCAAAAATGCTTCGTGTTAAAATGTTTAAAAAAAATCTATATATAGAGAATTGGTATCTCTGCAATTGTACTGACCAGCGGCATAAGGCCTCTTTCACACGAGTGTTGCGGGAAAATTTGCGGGTGCGGTACGGGAACACCCGCGATTTTTCCGCACGAGTGCAAAACATTGTAATGCGTTTTGCACTCGCTTGAGAAAAATCGCGCGTGTTTGGTACCCAAACCCGAACTTCTTCACAGAAGTTCGGGCTTGGGATCGGTGTTCTGTAGATTGTATTATTTTTCCTTATAACATGGTTATAAGGGAAAATAATAGCATTCTGAATACAGAATGCATAGTAAAACATCGCTGGAGGGGTTAAAAAAATAATAATAATTTTTTAACTCACCTTATTCCATTTGTTCGCGGCCCGGCATCTCCTTCTGGCTTCATCTGATCTCTGTGCAGAAACAGGACCTTTGGTGACGTCATTCCGGTCATCACATGATCCATCACATGATCTTTTACCATGGTGATGGATCATGTGATGACCGGAATGACGTTACCAAAGGTCCTGTTGCTGCACAGAGATCAGATGAAGCCAGAAGGAGATGCCGGCTACGCGAACAAGTGGACTAAGGTGAGTTAAAAAATTATTTTTTTTAACCCCTCCAGCAATGTTTTACTATGCATTCTGTATCCAGAATGCTATTATTTTCCCTTATAACCATGTTATAAGGGAAAATAATAATGATCGGGTCTCCATCCCGATCGTCTCCTAGCAACCGTGCGTGAAAATCGCACCGCATCAGCACTTGCTTGCGGATGCTTGCGATTTTCACGCAACCCCATTCATTTCTATGGGGCCTGCGTTACGTGAAAAACACACAAAGAGGAGCATGCTGCGATTTTCACGCAACGCACGAGTGATGCGTGAAAATCACCGCTCATGTGAACAGCCCCATAGAAATGAATGGGTCGGTATTCAGTGCGGGTGCAGTACGTTCACCTCCCGCATCGCATCCGCGCGGAATACTCGCTCGTGTGAAAGGGGCCTAAAGGTAACATTACATGGGGATTTCCACTGTAGGAGTATCTCAGGATTTCTTCAAATCCAACACGGCGTGGAAAAAAACTGACTAGCAAAATCTGTCTTCCAAAAGCCATATGGCGCTGCTTCCTTTCTGTGACCTGCAGTGTGCCGATACAGGAGTTTACAAGCAAATATGGGATGTTGCTATATTCAGAAGAAAATACATAACAAATTGTTATGTTTTATGAAAATGAAAAATCTGGGGCTGAATAAATTCCTTCAAATGGTGTAGATGTCAAAATGGGGGTTTCCACTGTTGGGGTATCTCAGGGTCTTTTCAAATGTAACATGGCACCCAAAAACTATTCTTGCGTGGTCCTGCAGAAACGCAAATGTACGGTATGCAGGCACTTCACCACAGCAGCCAAAACATTATGTCCCAGCTGCAGCCTGGTGGAGAGGGCAGAGCAGTGGATCAAATAGTGCTCAAGAAGGTGAGTTTAAGTGTTTTTTATTTTTTTATTTATTTTAACAGCCTCGCTGTAGGTTTTCCTCAAAAATTTGAACTTGGACACCCCGTTCAAGCTCAATTCTTACAGTTGCAAGAAAAAGTATATGAACCCTTTGGGAATTATATGGATTTCTGCACAAATTGGTCATAAAATGTGATCTGATCTTCATCTAAGGGCTCTTTCACACTTGCGTTGTTCTGTTCCGGCATAGAGTTCCGTCGTCGGAGCTCTATGCCGGAAGAATCCTGATCAGGATTATCCCCATGCATTCTGAATGGAGAGAAATCCGTTCAGGATGCATCAGGATGTCTTCAGTTCCGGACCGGAACGTTTTTTGGCCGGAGAAAATACCGCTGCATGCTGCGCTTTTTGCTCCGGTCAAAAATCCTGAACACTTGCCGCAAGGCCGGATCCGGAATTAATGCCCATTGAAAGGCATTAATCCGGATCCGGCCTTAAGCTAAACATCGTTTCAGCGCATTACCGGATCCGACGTTTAGCTTTTTCTGAATGGTTACCATGGCTGCCAGGACGCTAAAGTCCTGTTTGCCATGATAAAGTGTAGTAAGGAGCGGGGGAGCAGTATACTTACCGTCTGTGCTGCTCCCGGGGCGCTTCAGAGTGACGTCAGGGCTCCCCACGCGCGTGGATCACGTGATCGCATGGATCACGTCATCCATGTGCATGGGGCACTCTGACGTCATTCTGGAGCGTCCGGTAGCCGCACGGACGGTAAGTATACTGCTCCCCACTACTACTATGGCAACCAGGACTTTAATAGCATCCTGGCTGCCATAGTAACACTGAACGCATTTTGAAGACAGATCAGTCTTCAAATGCTTTCAGTTCACTTGCGGTGTTATGGATCCGGCGGGCACTTCCGGCAAATGGAGTACACGACGGATCCGGACAACGCAAGTGTGAAAGAGGCCTTAGTCACAACAATAGACAATCACAGTCTACTTAAACTAATAACACACAAAGAATTAAATGTTACCATGTTTTTATTGAACACACCATGTAAACATTCACAGTGCAGGTGGAAAAAGTATGTGAACCCTTGGATTTAATAACTGGTTGAACCTCCTTTGGCAGCAATAACTTCAACCAAACGTTTCCTGTAGTTGCAGATCAGACGTGCACAACGGTCAGGAGTAATTCTTGACCATTCCTCTTTACAGAACTATTTCAGTTTAGCAATATTCTTGGGATGTCTGGTGTGAATCGTTTTCTTGAGGTCATGCCACAGCATCTCAATCGGGTTGAGGTCAGGACTCTGACTGGGCCACTCCAGAAGGCGTATTTTCTTCTGTTTAAGCCATTCTGTTGTTGATTTACTTCTATGCTTTGGGTCGTTGTCCTGTTGCAACACCCATCTTCTGTTGAGCTTCAGCTGGGGGACAGATGGCCTTAAGTTCTCCTGCAAAATGTCTTGATAAACTTGGGAATTCATTTTTCCTTCAATGATAGCAATCCGTCCAGGCCCTGACGCAGCAAAGCAGCCCCAAACCATGATGCCCCCACCACCATACTTCAAAGTTGGGATGAGGTTTTGATGTTGGTGTGCTGTGCCTCTTTTTCTCCACACATAGTTTTGTGTGTTTCTTCCAAACAAGTCAACTTTGGTTTCATCTGTCCACAGAATATTTTGCCAGTACTGCTGTGGAACATCCAGGTGCTCTTGTGCAAACTGTAAACATGCAGCAATGTTTTTTTTGGACAGCAGTGGCTTCCTCTGTGGTATCCTCCCATGAAATCCATTCTTGTTTAGTGTTTTACGTATCGTAGATTCGCTAACAGGGATGTAAGTATATGCCAGAGACTTTTGTAAGTCTTTAGCTGACACTCTAGGATTATTCTTCACCTCATTGAACAGTCTGCGCTGTGCTCTTGCAGTCATCTTTACAGGACGGCCACTCCTAGGGAGAGTAGCAGCAGTGCTAAACTTTCTCCATTTATAGACAATTTGTCTTACCGTGGACTGATGAACAGCAAGGCTTTGGAGATACTTTTATAACCTTTTCCAGCTTTATGCAAGTCAACAATTCTTAATCGTAGGTCTTCTGAGAGCTCTTTTGTGCGAGGCATCATTCACATCAGGCAATGCTTCTTGTGAAAAGCAAACCCACTGGTGTGTGGTTTTTTTAGGGCAGGGCAGCTGTAACCAACACCTCCAATCTCATCTCATTGATTGGACTCCAGTTGGCTGACACCTCACTCCAATTAGCTCTTGGAGATATCATTAGTCTAGGGGTTCACATACTTTTTCAACCTGCACTGTGAATGTTTACATGATGTGTTCAATAAAAACATGGTAACATTTAATTCTTTGTGTGTTATTAGTTTAAGCAGACTGTGATTGTCTATTGTTGTGACTTAGATGAAGATCAGATCACATTTTATGACCAATTTGTGCAGAAATCCATATCATTCCAAAGGGTTCACATACTTTTTCTTGCAACTGTATATACAGTGGGATGCGAAAGTTTGGGCAGCCTTGTTAATCGTCATGATTTTCCTGTATAAATCGTTGGTTGTTACGATAAAAAATGTCAGTTAAATATATCATATAGGAGACACACACAGTGATATTTGAGAAGTGAAATGAAGTTTATTGGATTTACAGAAAGTGTGCTATAATTGTTTAAACAAAATTAGACAGGTGCATAAATTTGGGCACCACAAAAAAGAAATGAAATCAATATTTAGTAGATCCTCCTTTTGTAGAAATTACAGCCTCTAAACGCTTCCTGTAGGTTCCAATGAGAGTCTGGATTCTGGTTGAAGGTATTTTGGACCATTCCTCTTTACAAAACATCTTTAGTTCATTCAGGTTTGATGGCTTCCAAGCATGGACAGCTCTCTTTAAGTCACACCACAGATTTTCAATTATATTCAGGTCTGGGGACTGAGATGGCCTTTCCAGAACGTTGTACTTGTTCCTCTGCATAAATGCCTTAGTGGATTTTGAGCAGTGTTTAGGGTCGTTGTCTTGTTGAAAGATCCAGCCCTGGCGCAGCTTCAGCTTTGTCACTGATTCCTGGACATTGGTCTCCAGATTCTGCTGATACTGAGTGGAATCCATGCGTCCCTCAACTTTGACAAGATTCTCAGTCCCTGCACTGGCCACACAGCCCCACAGCATGATGGAACCACCACCATATTTTACTGTAGATAGCAGGTGTTTTTCTGACACAGATTGTGGTGCAAAGGTCCTTAGCACCGCAATCTGCATATTTTTCCCTCTTATGCCAGGTCTAAAAAAGGATGGCGTGGGCAGTTATTGGATACCACCGCCATACATTGACCGGATAACACCTCTGTACAGTGACCAGATAACACCGCCATACCGATGGTCCTTATGGTAAATGCATTTCGTACGCCACCATAATGAGAGGCAGAGGAGTAAGACAGGGGTGTGATTATGTGGCTAGAGATAAAAAATTTCACTGTCGGCCAGTACAGGACCCAAAAATTAGGCAATAGGCATTCACTTGACAGCAAAAAACTTTGGATTCTGTGGCTGGAGGTACATTAGGTTATCACGGGATAAAAATTCAACTGTCGGCTAGTACAGGCCCCAAAAATTAGCCAATAGGCATTCACCTGACAGCAAAGAACTTTGGATTCTGTGGCTGGAGGTACATTAAGCGGTCACAGGATAAATATGTAGCTGTCGGCAAGTACAGGCCCCAAAAATTAGGCAATAGGATCTCACCTGACAGCAAAAGAACTTTTGATTCTGTGGCTGGTGGTACATTAGGCAATCACAGGATAAATATGTAACTGTTGGCCAGTACAGGCCCCAAAAATTAGGCAATAGGCATTCACCTGACAGCAAAGAACTTTGGATTCTGTGGCTGGAGGTACATTAAGCGGTCACAGGATAAATATGTAGCTGTCGGCAAGTACAGGCCCCAAAAATTAGGCAATAGGATCTCACCTGACAGCAAAAGAACTTTGGATTCTGTGGCTGGAGGTACATTAGGCGGTCACAGCATAAATATGTAACTGTCGGTCAATACAGGCCCCAAAAATTAGGCATTCACTAGGGTTGAGCGAACCCGAACTGTAAAGTTCGGGTTCGTACCAAACTTTATGATTTTTTGACCCCAGACCCGAAACCGAACTTTTCTGTAAAAGTTTGAATTCGGTGTTCGCCAATTTAATGGCGCTTTTTGAAAGGCTGCAGAGCAGCCAGTCAACAAGCGTTTAACTCGTGTGCCCTTAGAAGCCATCACAGCCATGCCTACTAATGGCTAGTGCAGCATGTGACCCAGCCTCTATATAAGCTGGAGTCACGTAGCTCTTACTAGTGTAGGGATAGGATGCTGCTGGTGTGAGGGAGAGAATAGGAAAGAATCTATCTGATATCAGAACTTGTTGTTAACTCTGCAATCTACAGCGATTTTTTTTTTTTTTGTGGGTGCAATGCAACATTTTTGTACCCTGCCCTGAGCCCAGTGACACAGAAAAATAAGTTTTATCCGTCTGTTAGTTAGGTGGGTGTCAGCGGCCATTTTGTGCAAGTTCAGTGCACCTGCACTGCATATGTGCCAGGGCAAGGGAAAATAATATAGGTAATCCGTCTGTGAGTCTAGGGACCCAGGGGGTGACATATTCAGATAGTTTTCTGTAAAGTACCTCTGTGCTGCATATGTGAGTGTAATCAATTCAGTAAATCCATCTGTTAGATTCTGGAGGGACAAATTAATTTTTTTTTGCTAAAAAGTACATTAACCCATTTTTTCCATTGCTCTGCATAGTTGACAGGGTTATAAATTTAAAAAATTTGCCTGTTTCATTGGTGGGTGACATTAAGTCATTTTTGCCATTGAAAAACCCCTGCTCTGCATAGGTGACAAGGAATTAAATTTCTAAAATTCGTCTGTTCCATTGGTGGGTGACATTAACCTGATTTGGTCATTGAAAAACCCCTGCTCTGCATAGGTGACAGGGACCGAAATTTCAAAAAATCATCTGTTCCATTGGTGGGTGACATTAACCTATTTTTGTCGTTGAAAAACCCCTGCTCTGCATAGGTGACAAGGATTAAAATTTCTAAAATTCGTCTGTTCCATTAGTGGGTGACATTAACTCATTTTTGCCATTTAAAAACCCCTGCTCTGCATAGGTGACAGGGATTTAAATTTCTAAATATCGTCTGTTCCATTGGTGGGTGACATTAACCCAATTTTGCCCTTTGAAAAAACCCTGCTCTGCATAGGTGACAGGGATTTAAATTTCTAAATATCGTCTGTTCCATTGGTGGGTGACATTAACCCAATTTTGCCCTTTGAAAAAACCCTGCTCTGCATAGGTGACAGGGATTTAAATTTCAAAAATTCGTCTGTTCCATTGATGGGTGACATTAACCCATTTTTGCCATTGAAAAACCCCTGCTCTGCATTGCTGACAGGGAACTAAATTTATTAAAAACGTCTGTTACTTCGGTGAGTGACCGCAAAAATGAGGAGAGCGTCAAATAAGGGACGTGGCCCTGGTCGTGGTGCTGCTGGTGTTGGTGGAGCTCCTCTTGCAGGGATAGGACGTGGTCGATGCCAGCTACACGCCCAAATGAAACACCTTCCTCAGGTGTGCGAAGGCGACAGAACCTTCAGTGTTATTTAGTAGGCCTGAATGCTGCTGTACGAATGGTGAGGCCAGAACAAGTACAGACGCTAGTAGATTGGGTGGCTGACAGTGCCTCCAGTTCCTTTACATTGTCTCCCTCCCAGTCCCCTGCTGAAAGATCAGAGTTGGCACCTGCAGCCCATGTCCATGAGTCTTTCACCTCACCCACTTAAAAATCAGCCAAGCAGTCTGAGCCCCAAGTCATGCAGCAGTCTCTCCTGCTTTTTGACGAATCTGCTAGCAGGGTTTCCCAGGGCCATCCGCATAGCCCTGCCCCAGAAGCGGAAGAGATTGCCCAACCACTTATGTTTCAGGATGAGTACATGGGAGGACCACCGCAGCACGTCTCAGAAGATGACGAAACACAGGTGCCAACTGCTGTGACTTTCTGCAGTGTGCAGACCGACAAGGAGGACAGGGGTGAAGACTGTGTGGAAGATGATGTGGACGATGAGGTCCTCGACCCCACATGGAATCAAGGTCATGCGAGTGACCTGTGTAGTTCGGAGGAAGAGGCGGTGGTCGCACAGAGCCACCAGCACAGCAAAAGAGGGAGCAGGGTGCAAAAGCGGAGCGGCCGTCCCCTAGACATTACGCCTGCTACTGCCTACCGCACCAAAGGAGCGAGCACACCAAAGCCAGTTCCAAGGAGTTCCCTGGTGTGGCAGTTCTTCAGACAATGTGCTGATGACAAGACATGAGTGGTTTGCACGCTGTGCAATCAGAGCCTGAAGCGAGGCATAAACGTTCTAAACCTGAGCGCAACCTGCATGACCAGGCTTCTAAGTGCAAAGCACGAGCTGCAATGGAGTATGTCACGAACGTACCTGTACGCAGATGGATACCGCACGTGACAAGGGGTGGTTAACTTCTGATTAACCCTTTATAGATACAATTCGGTATACTGCCACTACATGTTTTAAGGGCACACAAACCGACTACCGGTCACTCACCCTCACGCAGAGCAGGGAATGAACCAGCTCCCGCTTGCTGACCGATCGCAATTGTTCAGCCAAGCAACAATCAAAATGACCTTTCTCACACAAAATGGTAACATTACTCTCTTCAGAGAAAGGATTCGTTAATTGCTTTGCTTAGAACACGGAAGACTTAGCAAATAAGATTTTTCAATCTTTTAATAAAAGGTGAAAGGAAAAACAGTGCATATATACATTTACAGAAAAATGACTATTTTAGATAATAATAATTCAAGGTAATAGTAATTCACGACAGTTAAAATAAAAGGGATAATGGATGAAAAGTATAATTACGTTCCTCTGTTTCAGTCCTTGAAGCTGTTATGCAATCCAATTGGTATAATATCAGTGGACCCTGAGCACTGACATTCAGAATGCAATACAAATCCAGGTGTTAAGGCAAGGCAGGGTTACCATACAATGCCCTGACAGCATTTTATAACAGTTCTAAAATAGGAGGTGCCAGCAGTTCTGCCCACCAATGGTACGAACGTGTGGGCAGGGTCGAGGAGGTGCCAGCAATGTTTATGACCCAGCTAAGGTCAGCCCAGAATGTCCTTATTCTGGCTGAGCTCACAGTTCTGTGTAACCACAAAATACAGCTATGACATTCATGTATTAATGACCCTTATGATTTTACGAGTCTAACAAGACCGAACTTGACTCTGTTGGGGCTTGTGGTTCTCCAGGACGGCTTAAAGCTGGCTTTTCAGCCTTACAAGCGCACAAGAACATACTGTTTGATATTTCCGTGATTGCACTGGTCCACGAAGGTTGAATCCGGCCTTAGCCAGTGCAGAATATGCCTACGAACAGAGATATGAAAAATGACTATGTTTGAGTCCCTCAAAGGTTCAATAGGTCGCATTACCATTTCTCTGGTCCCCTGCTGGGACTGTAGTCAGAATGTCTGGCTAATGTTATCCCAGGATCCAGTATTTTATGATGAGCATTGGCAGGGGTGCTTTTGAAGCTCCCATCCTTATCTTTATGACGGGGAAGTGTCATTTTCAATTACTAGGACACAGCTCCAAGCAAGGGAATATTTCTCTTTTAAAGCAGAATAAAGGGGGCCTCTAGGCCTGTAAGTGTGTGTGTATTTAAAAAGGGGAATCTACTTGGGGTACCCTCATCAGAGAGTAGACACCTTAAAAACCAAGAAAGGTCTCTGGCTCCGCCTGCTTCCTCTTCTGCTGTGGTCTCGGCCTCTTCATCCACCTCTGGAGTGACAGTGGCACCTGCCACCCCGCAAACAGAGGATCTGCCAGCAACACCACCACCTGGGTCACCAAGCATCTTCAAAATGTCCTACGGAAGCGTTCAGCTCTCCTTCTCCCAAACACTAGAGCGGAAGAGAAAGTACCCCCCTACCCACCCGCGATCCCTGGCCCTGAATGCCAGCATTTCAAAATTCCTGGCCTTTGAAATGCTGTCATTCCGTCTGGTGGACACAGACAGTTTTAAGAATCTGATGGCGGTGACTGTCCCACAGTATGATGTGCCCAGCCGCCACTACTTTTCCAGGCAAGCCATCCCTTCCCTGCACAACCAAGTGGGGGACAAAATCAGGTGTGCACTGCGCAACGCCATCTGTGGCAAGTTCCACCTAACTACGGATACGTGGACCAGTAAGCACGGTCAGGGACGTTATTTCTCCCTAACAGCACACTGGGTAAATGCAGTGGTGGCTGGGCCTGAGGCGGATAGCAGTTTAGTGCATGTCCTTCCACCACCGAGGATTGCAGGGCGTTTCTCTTTGCCTTCTGTTGCTTCCTCCTCCTACTCCGCTTCCTGATCCTCTACCGCCTCCTCATCCGGTCAGCGTAACACCTTCACCACCAACTTCAGCACAGCCAGGGGTAAACGACAGCAGGCAGTTTTGAAACATATCTGTTTGGGGGACAAACCCCACACCGCGCAGGAGCTGTGGACAGGCATGGAACAACAGACCGATGAGTGGGTGGTGCCAGTGAGCCTCAAGCCCGGCCTGGTGGTGTGCGATAATGGCCGAAATCTCATAACAACTCTGGGCCTAGCCAGTTTGACGCACATCCCTTGCCTGGCGCATGTGCTGAATTTAATTTAATAACTTGTCCCGCATTTCCGCCCGATCACATTTCAGCCATTGACCTCCCTTGGATGTGGTATCCCTTTCTCAGGCTCCCTCTCCGGCATGGAACCCTGATTCCCCATTAGCCGTGATCACCATGGTAGGCACATAAAAGAACATCGAAAGTTGATAGGGAAGATATCCAATTGGATCATGGACGTTACGGGGACGTGCGATCAGGCAGAAGTTATCTAGAGTCAACAAAGCGGCAGCAGGGCCTCTCCTGTATAAAGTTTCCAAATCCAAAATACTTCTGTGACATTCCCTGTAATTTTTTATTACTCATTCCAATAACAGGGCATCTTAAAAGTCCTTTATTGTTATTTATCTTCACTACCTCCCCGAGTCAGGAGTGGGTAATTTCCGCGTGGATGCTTCTCAATAACTTGTCCCACATTTGCGCCCGATCACATTTCAGCCATTGACCTCCCTTGAATGTGGTATCCCTTTCTCATAAAAGTCCACAGAACTCAAAAACACGTCACCTGGCATTCCACAGCAGGCTTTAGGGCGCCTGGCTTCCAGCTGGCAGCTCTCATGCAGATCTCAGCCTTGCAGTATGGCAGAACTGCTCAGCTCCCAAAACACAGAGCTCCACTATCACCTGGAGGTTAATTTCACACCCAGCTGAGCTGCTGGCTGGGTTTTTAAACCCCAGCCCAAAACCTGGCCTGGACGTGGGGAACAGCCACCCACCCTGTTCTTTGGCTGCTCCCAATAAGAACCGGCCCGGATTGGCTTTACAGCCACACTAAGCAAAACAGTGTCAGCGAGCACTAGCTGCCGCTGACACACAAAATTCCCGATTCTTATCTCACCGAGGCCAGGAACCTTGGTGACACGTACCTTTCGTTAATGACGAACCCTTGCGCCTTCCTACATACCTCCCCCCTTTGTTCAACCCTGAGGGGGTGAACACACGCCAGACAGTGTACTCGGGACAGGACATCCGCGTTTCCCTGTAACCGGCCTGCCCTGTGTTCTACTGTGAACTTAAAGTTTTGCAGCAACAAGAACCACCTAGTGACCCGAGCATTCCTCTCGTTGTCCTGGCTCATCCACTTGAGAGGGAAGTGATCGGTTACCAGACAGAACTTCCTCCCCAACAGATAATAGTGGAGAGACTCGAGTGCCCACTTGATGGCCAGGCACTCTCTCTCCACTATACTGTACCGGGTCTCAACTGGAATGAGTTTACGGCTGAGGAAGACAACGGGATGCTCCTCCCCGTTGACTTCCTGAGACAGTACCGCACCGAGGCCTACTTCGGAGGCATCAGTCTGTACCACAAATTCCCTCTTGAAGTCGGGCGTCACCAAAATGGGGGACAAACCTCATGTAATAGCCCACCATTCCCAGGAATGACTTTACTTGTCTAGAGGTGGCAGGTCGGGGCCAATTCCATATCGCCTCTATTTTGCTTACTTGGGGTTTAATGACTCCGCACCCAATGACATACCCAAGGTATTTAGTCTCCTCTAACACTATCGCACATTTCTTTGGGTTAGCTGTTAGTTCCGCCTTTCGAAGGGAGTCCACTATGGCCTGTACTTTGGGCAGGTGACTTTCCCAGTCGGTACTGTGAATGATAATATCGTCCAGGTAAGCCGAGGCGTACCGCCGATGTGGACGAAGTACAATATCCATTAGATGTTGAAAAGTGGCGGGGGCGCCATGCAGGCCAAAGGGTAACACCTTATACTGGTACAGCACCTCTGGTGTAATGAAGGCAGTTTTCTCTTTGGCAGCCTCCGTCCTGCCAGTATCCTTTGGTGAAGTCCAAAACAGAAAAATACCTGGCTTGGCCTAATTTCTCAATTAGTTCATCTACCCGAGGCAATGGATATGCATTGAACTTTGATATTTCGTTTAATTTCCAAAAATCTTTACAAAATCGTAACGTCCCGTCTGGCTTGGGAATTAAGACTATAGGACTGGCCCACTCACTTTTAGACTCCTCAATGACGTCCAGCCGCAACATGAGCTGCACTTCCTCTGAGATGGCTTTTCGCTGAGCTTCGGGTACCCGGTATGGCTCTAACCGGATTTTTGCCTGAGGCTCAGTGACAATGTCATATTGGATTACGGAAGAGCGTCCAGGGAGGTCTGAGAACACATCCGTGTTCTGACTATCAAACTCCCTGGTTTCCTGAGCCTGTCAGCAATTTTTATTGTGGCAACCGCTTCCCTTGCATCAGACATAGGAGCCGGAATCTTTTGTCCAAGAATGATTGGCCGCGGGCTGTCTTCCGTACAGGTTTCCCTATCCTTCCAAGGTTTTAGTAAATTAACATGGTAAACCTGCTCCGACTTTCGCCTCCCCGGCTGGTGTACCTTGTAATTTACCTCTCCAATTTTTTTCACATACCTCGTAGGGCCCCTGCCACCTGACTAGGAACTTACTGTCCACAGTCGGCACCAGAACCAAAACCCGATCACCCGGGTTAAAGTTCTGGACCAGAGCCTGAACGATTATAGATCCGACTCTGGGCTCGCTGAGTGGCCTTCATATGTTCCCTGACAAGAGGCAATACGGTCTCTATCTGCTGTTGCATCTTGGTAACATATTCAAGGACGCTTTTATGCGGAGTGGATTGTTGTTCCCACGCCTCTTTGGCTACATCAAACAAGCCACGAGGATGTTTGCCATAGAGCAATTCGAAGGGCGAGAACCCAGTAGAGGCCTGGGGCACCTCTCGCACTGCGAACATGAGATAGGGCAGAAGAAGGTCCCAATCCTTTCCATCTTTGGTCACAACCCTTTTTAACATAAGTTGTTATAGTTTTGTTAAACCTTTCAACCAGTTCGTCCGTTTGTGGATGGTACACTGACGTCCGTAACTGTTCAATACGCAGCAACTTGCAGAGTTGCCTTATGACCTGTCCTTGGACATAAAGAGGTTCTGACTGACCAGCGGACCCCTTTTAGGTAGCCCCACTCAGGAGAACATCTCCATTAGCTCTTTAGCTATAAGTTTTGCCAATGTACAGTACAGACCAAAAGTTTGGACACACCTTCTCATTCAAAGAGTTTTCATGACTATGAAGGCATCAAAACTATAAATTAACACATGTGGAATTATATACATAACAAACAAGTGTGAAACAACTGAAAATATGTCATATTCTAGGTTCTTCAAAGTAGCCACCTTTTGCTTTGATTACTGCTTTGCACACTCCCTGAAATGGTCTTCCAACAGTCTTGAAGGAGTTCCCAGAGATGCTTAGCACTTGTTGGCCCTTTTGCCTTCACTCTGCGGTCCAGCTCACCCCAAACCATCTCGATTGGGTTCAGGTCCGGTGACTGTGGAGGCCAGGTCATCTGGCGCAGCACCCCATCACTCTCCTTCATGGTCAAATAGCCCTTACTTTCAAAGTTTTTCCAATTTTTCGGCTGACTGACTGACCTTCATTTCTTAAAGTAATGATGGCCACTCGTTTTTCTTTACTTAGCTGCTTTTTTCTTGCCATAATACAAATTCTAACAGCCTATTCAGTAGGACTATCAGCTGTGTATCCACCTGACTTCTCCTCAACGCCACTGATGGTCTCAACCCCATTTATAAGGCAAGAAATCCCACTTATTAAACCTGACAGGGCACACCTGTGAAGTGAAAACCATTTCAGGGGACTACCTCTTGAAGCTCATTAAAAGAATGCCAAGAGTGTGCAAAGCAGTAATCAAAGCAAAAGGTGGCTACTTTGAAGAACCTAGAATATGACATATTTTCTGTTGTTTCACACTTGTTTGTTATGTATATAATTCTACATGTGTTAATTCATAGTTTTGATGCCTTCAATGTGAATCTACAATTTTCAAAGTCATGAAAATAAAGAAAACACTTTGAATGAGAAGGTGTGTCCAAACTTTTGGTCTGTACTGTATGTCACAGTGGCACTGCCTCCGAGTACCGAGTAGCGTAATCAAGGACAACCAAAATGTGTTGGTGTCCCCTAGCGGACTTCGGTACAGGACCTACCATGTCCATAGCGATTCGCTCAAACGGTACCTCGATGATTGGGAGGGGTTCCAAGGGACTGCGAAAAAGGTGCTGGGGGCTAGTTGCCTGACAGGTCGGGCAAGACTTACAGAACTCGTCCACCTCTTTAAACACACTGGGCCAGTAAAACCGTTGTAGTATCCGGTCCTGTGTGTTCTGCATTCCCAGATGACCCCCGAGAACATGCTGGTGGGCTTACTCTAACACGAGTTTGCGATATGCCTGGGGCACCACCAACTGTTCAACGGATTCACCTCGCAGCTGATTTACCCGATACAACGTATCCTGATGGACCACAAAACGGGGGAATTTAGACTCTGCCCCTGGTTGTTGTGGTTCACCATCTATTATTAGTGCATTTTCCCAGGCTCGGGATAAGGTTGGATCCCGGTGTTGTGCGGTACCAAAATTATCCCCGGAGACATTGAGGTCTGCCAGCTCATGCCCCAGCGGCAAGTCCTCCATTTCTCCCACCATTACACTCAGCAGGGTTGTCGCCTCCTCTTCCACCGAAGTGCCGGTCACCCCTACCGCTGGCCCTTCGGACTCAGGTTCCCAGGGTTCTGGTCTCCCCCCTGAGCCGCGACACTCTGCTAGGGTTACATCTGTCTCATGCGTATCAGTCACTCTCGGAACAGGCCACAGTGCCATGAAACCCGAGAAGTCTCTCTCTACTATAAGTTCATAATGTAGGTTGGTTGCAACACCCACCTCGTGGATCCACCTGCCGGAAACCGTAGACAGAGACACCATTACTAGTAGGATAGTCTTTTAAGTCCCCATGTATACACATGACCTTATGGCCGATGTACTCAGCGGAGCGTACCAGGGAATCCCTTACCAGAGTTACCAGACTTCCTGAGTCCAACAGAGCCTCCGCTGGAGTGTCTCCCACCTCAACCTGGCACAGGTGGTTCAGAGACTCCGGAGCACCCACTGCACACAGTTTCCTGGCATATAATAATTGACGGAAGCCATAGTTCGTGTCCATGGGTTCCCCCTGATGTGGACAGTCCGCTCGAACATGGCCAGGCTCCCGACACCACCAGCAGATTATTGGAGCGGGGTTTGGTAGGCACCGGTTGCTGGGTCCGGGGTGGAGAGTTATGGGATTTGACTGACCCCCTCCCAACAGAACCTCCCTGTAAGTTCTGGGTAGCCTCATAGCACTCCACCAGGTCGACCATCTCCAGCGCATTACCTGGAGAGACCTGGCCAATCCATTGCTGGAGAGGGGGTGGCAGAGCCCTCCAGAACCTGTCTGCTAACAACCGATCCAACATAGTAGCAGTGGGGCTCAGCACATCAGGTTGTAGCCACTTTTGCAACAGGTTGAGCAGGTCATAATACTGGTGTCTCAAGGGCTCCGCCGGGTTGAACCCCCACTGATGCCCCCGCTGAGCCCGGACCAGCACATTCACCACCAGTCTTACCAAAATTTCCCCCTTTACCTTTGGGTAGTCGGCCGCTTGATCGTCCGGCTGTTCAAAAAACACCCGCTTGAACTCTGATGTCAGAAAAGGAGCGACAACCTCAGCCCACTGGTCTTGGGGAAGCTTTTCCCTGGTGGCCACTTTCTCATACATCGCCAGGTAGGTCTCGACGTAGTCTGCGGGGGTCATTTTAGGGATCGCTGCACGGACTGCTATCTAGGCATCGTGTACGCTTGGGGTTGCTCCTGCTGTCTGCAAAGCCATTATGTGTTGTAGCAGCAACTGGTTGGTCTCCTGCTGCTGCTTATTAGCCTTGCGTTGCTGCAGGTTAGCCTCCATGAGGGCCTTCATAACAGCCTCCATTTCGTCACGTGAAACTGGTTTGAATCTAGCCGATTTGATAAATGACATACAACCGTGTGCAAACAAAAAATATTTCGGCGTTCACGCCAGCCTCACTGCGCTTGCCCGCATCCTCCACCAATTGTAGGGATTTGCTCTGGTAGGCAGGGTAAGTGGATGCAATACAGAGGCAAAACCACGGTTGAAAAGCAAAAGTCAGTGTTTATTCACACAAAAAGGCAGAAAAGAAACACAATACTTGGCAGGGCCCTGGTGTTAATTCACACCGCAGGAATCCTCGTGTTAATTCACACAGCAATAGTCCACAGAACTCAAAAACACGTCACCTGGCATTCCACAGCAGGCTTTAGGGCGCCTGGCTTCCAGCTGGCAGCCCTCAGCCTTGCAGTATGGCAGAACTCCAAAACACAGAGCTCCACTATCACCTGGAGGTTCATTCCACACCCAGCTAAGCTGATGGCTGGGTTTTTAAACCCCAGCCCAAAACCTGGCCTGGACGTGGGGAACAACCACCCACCCTGCTCTTTGGCTGCTCCCAATAAGAACCGGCCCGGATTAGCTTTACAGCCACACTAAGCAAAACAGTGTCAGCGAGCACTAGCTGCCGCTGAAACACCAAATTCGGTGACACGTACCTTCCGTCAATGACGGACTCTTGCGCCTTCCTACACCGTGTACCACTATTTGTGGTCTGAAGTGCTCTTGCCTCCAGATCAGTCCATCTAGCAATCAGTCATCTGGCTACAGTATGATCTTTACAAGTGCCCAGGTGATAAGGGAACTCGGGAAGATCAAAACAGGGAAGGCCGCAGGGCCGGATGGCATGAGTGCCAGGGTACTTAAGACCTGCAATGATCAGCTGTGTGGTATTATTACATATATGCTCAATATGAGCCTGAAGTTAGGAGAGGTACCACAACTGTGGAAATCATCTTGTGTAGTACCAATTTGGAAGACACCTCCTCCAATGGACCTCAACAGCTACAGACCGGTGGCAATGACATCTCACTTGATGAAGGTCTTGGAGAGGTTGGTTCTCACACATCTCCGCCCTCTAGTTAGCTCATCCACGGACCCCCTCCAGTTTGCTTATCAGCCTGGAATTGGGGTGGACGATGCCATGATCCACCTTCTACAACAAGCTCTTTCTCACCTGGAGAAACCAGGGAACACTGTGAGAATAGTGTTCTTAGATTTCTCCAGTGATTTTAACACCATAGAGCCAGGGCTACTAGGAGACAAGCTGGATCTTGTGAGAGTGGACCACCGCCTCTCCAATGGGATCCTAGACTATCTGACAAACCGACCTCAGTATGAGAGAGCCTGGGACTGTGTGTCAGAAATGGTGATCTGTAGTACAGGGGCACCTTAGGGTACAGTTCTTGCTCCTTTCCTCTTCAGGCTGTACACTGCAGACTTCAGGTACAACTCATCTAGCTGATACTTACAGAAGTTCTCTGATGACTCTGCAATAGTAGGCCTCATCACAGACACGGATGACATGGAATACAGAGAACTGACCCATGCATTTGTGGATTGGTGCCAGCAGAACCATCTTAGGATTAATGTTAGGAAGACTAAGGGGATGCTTTTTGGACTTTCACAAGCATAGACATACTCCTAAACCAGTAAACATCCAGGATATGGACATTGAGATAGTCCTGGGTGTACTCCTCAATAATAAGCTGGACTTGGCAGATAACATGGACGCAATATACAGAAAGGGCTACAATAGGATTTACCTGCTTAGGAGGCTGAGAACTTTTGGAGTGCAGAGGGCACTTCTTTGGTCCTTTTTCAACTCTGTGGTGTCATCAGCCATCTTCTTTGGAGAGGCCTGCTGGGGTAGCAGCATCTCAACCAAGGAGAGGAAGAGACTTGACAAACTGATTAGAAGGGCCAGCTCCATCCTAGGGAGTCCCCTAGAACCAGTGCAGGTGGTAAGTGAGAGAAGGGTAGTATCCAACTTGATCTCCATGGTGGAGAATAACTCCCATCCCATGCATGAGACGGTGATAGCATTGGGCAGTACCGTCAGTGACCAACTGCTTCACCCAAAGTGTGAGAAGGAGCGTTATGGGAAGTCATTCCTCCATGCTGCTGTTAGGCTGTACAAACAACACCGACACAAGCAGAGATAGACTGCACTCATTGCATCAGGTTCCTGTGGATATCATTCCATCCAGAGACTGAATTCTATAAGCTGTGATATCTATATCCCTTATTTTTTAATTTTATATATGTAATCTAGTGTCACTGTAATGCCTTGATTTTGGAGTTTTTGTATTCTATGTGCTGCTGTAACACTGTGAATTTCCCTATGGTGAGACTATTAAAGGATTATCTTATCTTATCGTATCTTATCGTACACTGAGGAGCAAAAGGGAAACCATGTTTTGAACTTTTGACTTTCAGGCTCCATATCTTACCATCCACTACAGCTTTGAACATGAGTCTACCATCATTTTATAGACAATCATCTTGGCTATCTTATACATAAATTGGACTTTTAACTATTTAGTATATGATTAGTTATGTAGATTCTTGTCATGTAACTCCATTTTTACTGTTTTGCTCCTAAAATTCTAAATGTTACTTTTTATTATTTTGTTTAGTATTTTGTAAATCCACCTTTGGCTTTTCAACACTGCCTGAATCCTTCTGGGCATGCTATCGATCAGATTCAAGCATGTCTCAACCAAAAATCTGTTCCCAGGTCTCTTCTTCACGTTCCGAATATTGGTGCATACTGGTCAATTCACTTGGGTACAGCTTTTTCTTCAACTCTACCCACAAGTGTTTCGATTGGGTTGAGATCTGGGGACTGTGAGGGCCAATCTAGCACCTCTACTTCATTGTCATTGAACCATTTATTTGCCAATCTCGACGTGACACAACCCCATATCATCAGGCTTCCTCTACTGAACTTGACAGTTCCTTCAATTTATCGATCTGTTAGCCCCCTTTTCCCTTGTTTCTTCCAGACCCAATTGCAAACATCAGAGCCCCGTCTATTGACTTTCGTCTCCTTGCTCCAAATCACCCATTTCCAATCTTCTATTATCCGCTCTACATAATTTTTTTTTAACTTGACCCAACGTTTCTTGTTAAGTTATTGAAGTCGAGGCTTCTTAGCCTTTTTTTGGGCCACTATTTCAGACTTGTGTAATGTGCGTCTCACGGTGCTTGCATGGACATCTGGGATCTCACTATTACGAAGCATACAAACCACCCCCACTGCCATGTTTGTCACTCCAGAACTGATAGACCTTGTGATGAGCCGACTTGTTGACTCTGATATTTTGCCTGGACGTCCACCTTTTGGCTTTGGAATGGATGGATGGACTTCAGTCCATATTCTTCCAACTGTCATGGCACTCACATGATGCAGTTTGGCAATTTTCTTGGCCGAGATACCGCTATCGATGAGATGGATGATGCTGTTTCTCTTTTCTTGGGAAATCTTCATGGCTGCTCCTAGATTCGAACCAGTGACCTATCGCTTGGGAATCAACCTAATTATACACTGAGCTATTAGGAAATGTGAGAACACAGACACAGCCTCCTTTCTCCAACAGTAGTCACTGCCATGCCACTCTCTTTCACCAGTAGCTAGTGTAGTAGCTGTCCCCAACTTTCAGCACTGACCACAGTAGTGCTTCCCACCCTCCCTCTAGTATTCACAGCAGTGTATCCTCCCCTTCATATGGTGTTTAAATAAGTGATTCCACTTTAACAGTCATAACAGTCATAAAATCAGTGTCTTTTAATACTCCCCATATGCAACACAGGGCTACCTTTGACACAATAGTAGGGCTTCCCTCTCCTGCTATTATTTTATTACATCACACATACCTCCTCCCTGAGGGCAGAAAGCAATATGTTAGCAAACTAGTCTTGGCCTCTTGTACATCTATATGTCTGCTTACAGGGAACGCCCAATTGCCATAATAAAACCAAAAAGGAAAAAAAACTAAGAAACAAATGGAAACAAACAAGAAAACATGAGATAGTTGGTATTAATTTAAGTAATATTGGAAACACCACAAACTTATTGTCATAGACACTCTATTTGTTCTTCTAAGCTGCACAAGACATTGAGAAACTGAAGTAGCCACATTAAAAATACAAGTGTCAGATTTTATTACGCAATCCAGTCCAGCTGAACAGATGTCCTTTTTATAGTATTGTTAAATTATGGTGCTGGGGTCGGAAACAGATTTTGAATGGTGCCCCAGCTGCATTGCCACTGTAATTCAGAAAAGATCTCAATCAGCTGAAGAAGTAAATTGTAGCTTGGGAAGTAGATTGCAATTTCATGACATTATTCAAACTACGGTATGTAACTTCCCTTCCTGCTTCTATAAAATATTCCATACTTTGTGACCTGCAATAAAATATAAATTTTACAAATGAGCTTTATTTGTATTACTGTTAAACCAAATTATTAAACTTCAGCACATTCTTATTATATATTATACAATGGAGCCTGTTCAGTTAATATACATTTAGGAGTATATCTAATGCCTAAGGGCATGAATACCATAGAGACAGGCCATGCAGCTGTTATAGGGCCATTGGTGAGAGGAAGCCAAGCCCTCTCCATATTAAAAGAATTATTAGCAAACTCAGAGTGGGAACTTGGTACAATGGAAAAGTTGTGAAGAGACAATGAACATCAATAGCTTCTGGCCTGGGTGTCAAAATCCAGTTCTGTTCCACTATGTTTCCCTATTCTACCTGTGGGACTCAGATGTCAAATGCAGACTTAAATGTTAGGCTTCTTTCAGACCTGCAGCCTGGTGTTTCGGCAGCCAATGCTAGGAATTGGCCACACCAAAACCGCTGTATGCAGTGGTATTTGTCTGGCCAAATCCCGGCATATCTGCCAGATAGAGGATGGATGTCTGCCAGACCCATTATAGCAAATGGGGCTGACGGGCATTATGGTATTGTCCCCCAATGACGGATTCAGAGAGCTCCGGCAAGCTAATCTCTGCTGGAACAGCCTGCCGGCAGTGTGAAACTATCCTTAGTCAATATGCCCAATTTGCATATCTAAAAAAATTAAAAATTTTTTTAAAAAGTGGTGCTAGATTTTTCCTGATATATTTTGGGATACGGTCTGTTTCACACTGTCTGAAAGGCTGTTCCGGCACTAAGCGTTTTTTGTTCGGCTGAATCTCGACATATTTGCTTAGTAACAGCCGGACCCCTTTATAGTCAATAAGGCCTTTGTGCATTCTAGTAACATCCAGCAATGCAAAGAGATCTAAAGAGCTCTGGCAGGCTGTTCTCTACTAGAAGAGTCTGCTGGAACTCTTAACGGCAGTGTGAAAAAGGCCAAATCTGCCTACCCCTCAGCAGTTTTGATCAATAAAACCCATTGTGGTTTAATATTTTAAAATAAAAAGCAAATACTTATTCCTTGGTGCAACTTGGCACTGGCGGTGTGTAGTTAAAGCCAATAACCATAAATGTACATTGCAGGAGATGTGCCCAAGCCATGAAAAGTGAGTACAGTTATCAATGGCAATTGACACATCTTAGCTACTTCCCTTCCAAAAAAATAAAATTATTTATTTAAAATATTAAAAGAATGCTTAACCCAGAGATTTTACTTTTTTGTGTTTTTGTTTTTCACTCCCCGCCTTCCCATAGTCCGAACTTTTTTATTTTTCCATTCATATAGCCTTATAAGGGCTTATTTTTTGTGGGACAAGTTGTACTTTCTAATGGCACCATTTACGGTTGCATACCATGTAGTAGGAAGCAGAATTTTTTTTCTCCAAATGGGGTAAAATTGGGGAAAAACGCAATTCTGATAAAGGTTTTTTTAACACTATACACTATGCGGTAAAATTGATCTGTTATATTCATTCTCCAAGTCAGTACGGTTACAGCAATACCACACTTGTATAATTTTTCTTGCGTTTTAATACTGAAAAAAAAATGCAATCCTTTAAGGAAAAAAATAATTTTTTAAACCATATTCTGAACCCTATAACTTTTTTGTAGTTATGTGTATGGGGCTGTGTGAGGGCTCATTTTTTGCAGGACGATCTGTTATTTTCAGTGATACCAATTTAAAGTGTGTGCGACTTTTTGATCACTTTTTATAAAAATATTATTGGGTAGTTGAAGCGACAAAAAATGGCAAATTGGCTGTTTTAATATTTTTTTTCATTATGCCATTTGCCGTATGCCATTAATATTGTTATGTTTTACATGTATGGGCATTTTCACACACGGCGATGCCTATGATGTTTATTTTTTTTTATTGGTTGGTATTTTTATTTTTATTTTAAGGAAAGGGGGTGATTTGAACTTTTAGTTTTTTAAATATTTTTTTTATATTTGTAAAAACTTTTTTTTGACTTTTTTACTTTTTCGTTTTGAGAAATTTAGATGTCAGACACTAGCGATCCGCTAGGGTCTGCTCTACCAAACAATGCTATTATAATAGCTTTTTGTGCAGCCGTTTCCATAAAAAACTAACTTTTATCGATATGCTAATGAGCCTCTAGGTGCTATGCGGGCGTCTTTTCAGCACCTAGAGGCTCGGTCTACCTTCACAAAATGCCACCCAGCGCGTCCCTCCAGCCCCCCCATCTCCTCTGGAATGCGATCCTCCTGACCGTGGAGATGTCTGTGCAGAAAGCAGTCAGACATTAACTGCGCCTGCACCGAAGACAGACGCGCACGGCGCATGCGCGAGAATTCGTCCAATGACTCAGAGGGAGGATTGCATTCCAGAGGAGATGGGCGGGCTGGAGGGACGCGCTGGGCGGCATTTTGTGAAGGTAGACCGAGCCTCTAGGTGCTGAAAAGACGCCCGCATAGCACCTAGAGGCTCATTAGCATATCAATAAAAGTTAGTTTTTTATGGAAACGGCTGCACAAAAAGCTATTATAATAGCATTGTTTGGTAGAGCAGACACTAGCGGATCGCTAGTGTCTGACAGCTAAATTTCTCAAAACGAGGTGGTAGAAACCCTTTAAGTCACCTTGGGTCACAATAACTGCCAATCATTAGATTGCCTATTGTGTTCATTAATGGCTATATAACCATCATTGAACACTTTATTTGAAATATAACAATACAATGCTGTCACCTAGCGGCCTGTATTAGTATATTCCTGAAATAGACTCTGAAGCCTGCTTGAGACTTCGGGCTATTTCAGCACTGTAACAGGTTCCCCGATCTCAGCCGGGGAACGCTGTTACCGGAGCTGAAGCGCGCGACTTCCGCTTCCGGACTGCCGGACTTCCGCTTTTCCGGAAGGGTAAAATGTATGCGATCACCGTTATGGCTGATCGCATACATGTGCCATGGGTCTCTGCTATTTAAAATAGCAGAAACCCGGCGGCTAAGGCGCCCGCTGCACCTGCGAGCAGCCCCCATGTTTAGGGACGGACTTTTGCCGTACATATATACGGTGGAGGTCCTAAAGTGGTTAAAGTTCAGTATGTCACTCAATATATATATAAATATATTGTGGGGGGTTAGCTCTTCTCTGGGAGTCATTCTCACAGATACGGCTTCAGGACACCATGTTTCAGGTCCAAACAGTGCATTTATTGTGCCACACCAGCAAAAACAAAACAATAAACACTCGCCCGTCCAGGCTCTAACTAAACACAAAATTCCTGACTCACCTAAGTGACCGTTCACACCCTGTGAACACATGCGGCTTTCTCAGCCAATGTCCCACAGCCTCCTGGCTGTACAGGGCACAGTACGCCAACTGTCTCCAATCTAGTGTCTCTTGTGGGGGATTGGGGCTCAATAGTCCGCCTGACTATGGCCCTGCAACCCTCCATGGCGTCGCTTTGTTCCCCAACTCCAGGCTATCTCCCAGCCTTGTGGTCCCTCAGCCTTCCCAGCTGAGACCACACAGACAGAGCCTCCAGGCCTCTGTCCACAGGTAACACACTCCCCCCTTGCTTTATGCCAGGCTGAGTACCTCCAGCTGGTCTCACCTGTGGTGGAATAGGGGTGTGGACTGCACTATCCACCCCTTCCTTGCCTCTAACCTGTGTGAGACCTGTCACTGTCTCATATACCCCCCTCCCTTTGTTTAAGCCCGTGAGGGTAAACACATGCATAACCACGGGAGGCTGGTGAGAGGGCATCCACCTAGCCTATATCCTTCCTTTTGTTCTGCCATACCCACGCCAGCAGACCTTGGTTTATCACCAAAACTGACGTCTTACCCAATAGAAACTGCCTAAAGGCCTCATGTGCCCATCCCATGGCCAGATACTCTTTTTCTACTCTTTCCCTGGTGATGATGATGCGCTCTCGTACATTTTGATCTCTCTCTCTTTTTGGATCCTCTGGCTCCCGCACATGTGCCACATTTCCTTTCTTGAACTGCTGCAGCTCTTGCGTGAACTGTTCCCAGTCATGGTCATGTCCAGACACTTCCTCCTTTGCTTTGACGGGCTCCTTCAGCAGAGCATGCCTGTCCCTGCTCGCTTCTTTTACGTGCATTTGGGTCACTTCTTCCTCCTTTCCAGCAGTAGTTTCCCCAGCTACGGTGGCAGTCTCAGAGACCTCTGCTTCTTTAGTGGCTTTTTCTACTTCAGGTGCCGCTCCCTTTGTCCTTACTTTGGTCTCTGCAGCACCTGGGGACTTCACATCAGCCAACACATCGGCCTTAACTTCTTCAGCCTTTGTCTTCTTGGAGTCTCCAGTCTCTTTGACCGCCTTCTCATTCTTCTCGGACATGGCACCATACACTTGCCCTGTTAATTCCTCCCCCTCTTTCTCATCGAGGCAGGAGGCACCAGGGTCTTCAGCAGACTCCTCGTCTTCTGTCATTTTCTCCAGAGGCTCACCCAGGACACTGTTCTACTTTTGGGGAGGAGTCAGGAGAGACAGCCCATCGTAATAGCCAGAATCCAAAAACTGATCGTTTACCTTCTTGTACTTCTTCCTCAGCAAGCTGCTGGCTATTTGGAAGGCCTTGTAGGCAGAGGGGACTTCGTCCAGGCCTGGGCTACACTCTACCGAGGGTCTGTGGTCTTCGGCATCCACATCAGCCCCATCAACTGGTTCAGCAGAAGCATCTTCCATCTTCTCTGCCACAGTCAGCACCGCAGTGCCACCATCTCCATACCCATTCTTAATAGGCTCTAACTTAGACTTTTCCAACTCATAGACGTTTATTCCGATGTCATCCTTTGAGCTCACAAGATCATCTAACTCTGCTCTAAGTTGATTGTTCCGCCTCTCAAATTCAGCATGCTCCTCAAGCGCTTCTTCAAGGGCTCTAGCCAAGGAGAGGGCCTTGGTCTCCTTTTCCCAAGCATATCGAGCCGAGCTGTATTTCTCTTCCGCCAGGAGCCAGTCAAACTTCTTCTGTTTCTTCGCTAGGTTAGACATAATTTGCTTTTGGTGATCCAGGTCCACCATTAGATCATTTCTCCAGGCGCTGAACCACCAACTCCATGTTTTTCAGCAGTTTCTTTTCAGCTTTTTGCACAAGCTTGTGGGAAGTGCCCCGTTTTTGGGCCTCCGGTTCCAGCTGCTCCTTGCTCGGCTCTGCTGCAGCAGATGTAGGAGAAACACCATTCTCTTTCTGGTTCTCCTCCTTTGCCCTTTCTGAAACCTTCTTCAGTTGCTCTGTGAAGACAGATAGTCCCGTCTCTAACGTTTCTAGGGAGCGTGAGGAGAGAGAGAGAGATCATCCTCCTGTTTGCAGCTGTACTGTCGTTTCAGGTCATGTACAACTGCCTGGACATGGACCTCAGACACTAGGCTGATGTCACCTGACTTAATTCTCATCTCGTCAGATATAACTGTCTGGTCGCTACTAGTAACAACCTTTGTTTCGAAGGACCTTGACATGGTAGCTTCACTCTCTGAGTTGCTATCGGTCACAGCACATACGTCACCCCTACCGCTCGTGTCAATATTAATTCTGACCTCTAGTGGCACCGATGAGCTAATCTCCACCTGGGACACTTCCTTAGTAACCAACAAACATTGTGGAGACTGCATAACCACCTCTGGAATGTGCGGTACACCCTCTAGCCCTATCATATTTTCCTGCACCTTCAAACACAGAGCTGGAGCTGTGCTTTGCTCCCCACTACTTATATGCATGTCTTCAAATGTTTTGATCAAGTCATATAGATCTTCCTGAAAAATAGCAGATGCAGAAAATAAAGCTTCATTATCATTTACATTTTTACCACCAGGGGCCGCTTCTCCCCAGACCACAACCTGCAATGGAAAAGGTATATCACTGTCACCACATATTTCATATGACATCATATTTTCAGTATGCATTTCCGCACTCTTGTCACCATCCCTTTGCACTTTACCAGCACCATTGTTTTCAAAGGTCAATATTCTTTCCCCATGGAGGTCAAAGTGCAGCTTCCTTAGATCTTCACTTAAAGAGACAGGTACAGGTTCTGCAGGAGTTTTGTCACTATCTGCAGAAGTGTCTACATTACCCCACAGCAACAAAACTATATCACGGCCCAATAACACATTAGGTATACGTGAAACTGCATCACGAAGTTCACAAGTCCCGGATTGCACTGGAGTCTCACACTCAGGGAGAGCCACCGGACAGTTCATGCTGACTCCATGAAGGTCCCGCACATAGTTCTCAGCCACCTGGCTGGCAGGTACCAGGATCACCTGGCTCTCTGCTTCCAACAACGCCTGGACTGGACTGCCCTTCTCCACAAGGTCACACATTGGCGTAGCAGTCTCTAGTCCGGGTGTTTTTACACCAACTGGCTCGGCAGATAGCAACTGCTGCTCATACCACAGCACAGGGCTTCTGAGGCATTAGGGCACTGGTCAGCAACATGCCCAACCGCCAGAGCCCTGCTCCCTGTCACTTTAACTGCTGAATAAGAAACAACTGGAACGCTCTTACCCACAGCTGCCACGGGTTTGGCGCTCCCCAGTGTTGTACGCACGTCTCCACAGCAGTCATCTTCCTTCTCTGGGATGTTGGGAACCTCCAGCCCTTGGTTCCTGGTCACCTAAACACCTCGACTCCAGTCTCCTTCCGGACAGTCACTCCAGCCGCACACTTTAGGACTCTGTACCCACTGGCAGGGAATACCAGAACTCCTGAAAGTCGCACCACTCTCCATCTCGCTTTCTTCCCGTCGGTTGCCCTTGGCAACGGCATACATTTTTTCTCTAGCACTCCACTCTCAGGCAAGTTCAGAGCAGCCTCTCCAAGCACAGCACTCGGCTTCCTCAACAAGGAATTTGCTTCCTGCACCAGCTGCTTCATTACTTTCTCTGTGGCCTCGGTTTTCCGCCAAAACGGGCCACTTCCCCCAGAGGACATCACCTCCGGTATGAGAACTTTCCACCACACTGGACCATCTTTTACCCAGGTCACCATTTTGACCAAAAAAAAACTTCCACAGGTCAGTCTCTCTCACTGGCTTCTGGCCCTTTACAGGGAGTGCAGAATTATTAGGCAAGTTGTATTTTTGAGGATTAATTTTATTATTGAACAACAACCATGTTCTCAATGAACCCAAAAAACTCATTAATATCAAAGCTGAATATTTTTGGAAGTAGTTTTTAGTTTGTTTTTAGTTTTAGCTATTTTAGGGGGATATCTGTGTGTGCAGGTGACTATTACTGTGCATAATTATTAGGCAACTTAACAAAAAACAAATATATACCCATTTCAATTATTTATTTTTACCAGTGAAACCAATATAACATCTCAACATTCACAAATATACATTTCTGACATTTAAAAACAAAACAAAAACAAATCAGTGACCAATATAGCCACCTTTCTTTGCAAGGACACTCAAAAGCCTGCCATCCATGGATTCTGTCAGTGTTTTGATCTGTTCACCATCAAAATTGCGTGCAGCAGCAACCACAGCCTCCCAGACACTGTTCAGAGAGGTGTACTGTTTTCCCTCCTTGTAAATCTCACATTTGATGATGGACCACAGGTTCTCAATGGGGTTCAGATCAGGTGAACAAGGAGGCCATGTCATTAGATTTTCTTCTTTTATACCCTTTCTTGCCAGCCACGCTGTGGAGTACTTGGACGCGTGTGATGGAGCATTGTCCTGCATGAAAATCATGTTTTTCTTGAAGGATGCAGACTTCTTCTTGTACCACTGCTTGAAGAAGGTGTCTTCCAGAAACTGGCAGTAGGACTGGGAGTTGAGCTTGACTCCATCCTCAACCCGAAAATGCCCCACAAGCTCATCTTTGATGATACCAGCCCAAACCAGTACTCCACCTCCACCTTGCTGGCGTCTGAGTCGGACTGGAGCTCTCTGCCCTTTACCAATCCAGCCACGGGCCCATCCATCTGGCCCATCAAGACTCACTCTCATTTCATCAGTCCATAAAACCTTAGAAAAATCAGTCTTGAGATATTTCTTGGCCCAGTCTTGACGTTTCAGCTTGTGTGTCTTGTTCAGTGGTGGTCGTCTTTCAGCCTTTCTTTCCTTGGCCATGTCTCTGAGTATTGCACACCTTGTGCTTTTGGGCACTCCAGTGATGTTGCAGCTCTGAAATATGGCCAAACTGGTGGCAAGTGGCATCTTGGCAGCTGCACGCTTGACTTTTCTCAGTTCATAGGCAGTTATTTTGCGCCTTGGTTTTTCCACATGCTTCTTGCGACCCTGTTGACTATTTTGAATGAAACGCTTGATTGTTCGATGATCACGCTTCAGAAGCTTTGCAATTTTAAGAGTGCTGCATCCCTCTGCAAGATATCTCACTATTTTTGACTTTTCTGAGCCTGTCAAGTCCTTCTTTTGACCCATTTTGCCAAAGGAAAGGAAGTTGCCTAATAATTATGCACACCTAATATAGGGTGTTGATGTCATTAGACCACACCCCTTCTCATTACAGAGATGCACATCACCTAATATGCTTAATTGGTAGTAGGCTTTCGAGCCTATACAGCTTGGAGTAAGACAACATGCATAAAGAGGATGATGTGGTCAAAATACTCATTTGCCTAATAATTCTGCACGCAGTGTAAATCCTGCCCAGTTTGCACCACAGAAGGGAAAAAAAAAGTCCAGATTATCATCAGCAGTTTTCTAGCAGCCCCTGCTCCTGCAGACTAGCAGGCTTCCAGCACTTTTACTTGTCAGCAGGGACGCGTGCACGCACCCTCCACCAATTGTGCGGGGTTAGCTCTTCTCCAGGGGTCATTCTCACAGATACGGCTTCAGGACACCAGGTTTCAGGTCCAAACAGTGCATTTATTGTTCCACACCAGCAAAAACATAAAAATAAACCCGGGAGCACACACTGGGAGGAAAATTCCTGTTTTTCCAGACCATACCCTTCACTGTGTCACAATATATATATATATATATATATATAATTTTATTTTCGCCCTATAAGAACCACTTTTTTCCCCAAAGGTGGTGTGTCAGTGCGTCTTATGGGGTAAATACTACTGAGCGCTTCCATTATGGAAGTGTTAATTAGTATGGGAGGACCAGGAAGAGGGCTCTGTACTCACCATTTTCTAGTCTTCCTCGGCTGCTCAGACCATACTCTTCACTGTGTCACATACACCCACCCCCCTTTGTTCAACCCTGAGGGGGTGAACACTCGCCAGACTGTACTCGGGAAAGGGCATCCGCGTTTCCCTGTAACCGGCCTGCCCTGTGTTCCACTGTAAATTTAAAGTTCTGTAGGGAAAGGAACCATTGGGTGACCCAGGCATTTCTGTCTTTGGCCTGGCTCATCCACTTGAGAAGGGAGTGGTCGATCACCAAGCGGAATTTTCTCCCCAACAATTAATAGAGGAGAGACTCGAGTGCCCACTTGATAGCCAGGAACTCTTTCTCCACTATACTGTACCTGGTCTTGGGTAAAGTGAGCTTACAGCTGAGGAAGACAACGGGATGCTCCTCCCCGTTGACTTCCTGGGACAGTACAGCACCGAGGCCTACTTTGGAGGCATCCGTCTGTGCTATAAATTCCCACTTGAAGTCGGGCGTCACCAAAACCGGGGACCCACACAGGGCCGACTTCAAAGCGGAGAATGCCTCTTCCGCCCGATCATCCCAGTGAACCATCACGGAATTATGTCCCTTCAAGAGCCCTGTCAATGGCGTGGCTATCGTAGAAAAGTGGGGGACAAACCTCATGTAATAGCCCACCATCCCCAGGAACGACTTTACTTGCCTAGAGGTGACAGGTCGGGGCAAATTCCATATCACCTCTATTTTGTTTATTTAGGGTTTGATGACTCCACGCCCAATGACATACCCTAGGTCAGTGATGGTGAACCTTCTACAGATCGAGTGCCCAAACTGCAACTCAAAACCCACTTATTTATCGCAAAGTGCTAACAAAGCAATACAACCTGAATACTACAGGCCAATATAGTATATCCTCCATGTACTTTATCATTTAGCTATAATAGCCTGCCTGCATTCAGTGCACTGCTTGTGCCGTTCATAGTGCACCCTGCGCCGATGAATGGCAGGAAAAGTCTAAGGCATATTGGTACAGCATAGACTTTTTCCAGGGTGCGGGTGCCCACAGAGAGAGCTCTGAGTGCCGCCTCTGGCACCCGTGACATAGGTTCGCCACCACTGCCCTAGGTATTTAGTCTCCTCTAACCTTATCGCACATTTCTTTGGGTTAGCTGTTAGTCCAGCCTTCCGAAGGGAGTCCACTATGGCCTGTACTTTGGGCAGGTGACTTTCCCAGTCGGTCCTGTGAATGACAATATCATCCAGGTAAGCCGGGGCGTACCGCCGATGTGGACGAAGCACAATGTCCATTAGACGTTGAAAAGTGGCGAGGGCGCCATGCAGACCAAAGGGTAACACCATACTGATACAGCCCCCCTCAGGCGTGATGAAGGCAGTATTCTCTTTGGCAGCCTCCGTTAAGGGCACCTGCCAGTACCCTTTCGTGAGGTCCAAAACTAAAAAATACTGTGCTTGTCCTAACTTCTCGATTAGCTCATCCACCCAGGGCATGGGATATGCATCGAATTTAGATATCTCGTTCAGCTTACGAAAATCGTTACAAAACCGTAACGTCCCGTCTGGCTTGGGTATTAAGACTATAGGATTGGCCCACTCACTTTTAGACTCCTCGATGCTGTCTAGCGGCAGCATTAGCTGCACTTCCTCCGAAATGGCTTGTCGCCGAGCCTCGGGTACCCGGTATGGCTTTAACTGGACTTTTGCCTGAGACTCAGTGACAATGTCATGCTGGATTGCAGAAGTGCATCCAGGGAGGTCCGAGAAAACATCCGTGTTCCGACTAACGAACTCCCTGGCCTCCTGAGCCTGTTTAGAGGAGAGTCTGTCAGCAATTTTTACTGTGGCAACCGCTTCCCTTGCATCAGACAGAGGGGCCAGAACCTCTTCCCCTACAAAACCCGGCCGCGGGCTGTCTTCAGTACAGGTCTCCCTATCTTTCCAAGGTTTTAGTAAATTAACATGGTAAACCTGCTCCGGCTTTCGCCGTCCTGGCTGGTGTACCTTGTAATTTACCTCTCCAACTTTCTTGAGTACCTCATAGGGCCCCTGCCACCTAGCCAGAAACTTACTGTCCACGGTCGGTACCAGAACCAAAACCAGATCACCCGGGTTAAAGATCCGGACCCGAGCCTGCCGATTATAGATCTGACTTTGTGCTTGCTTAGCTGCCTCCATATGCTCCCTAACCAGAGGTAACACTGTCTCTATCCTTTCTTGAATCTGGGTAACGTACTCAAGGGCACTTTTGTGTGGAGTAGGTTGCTGTTCCCAAACCTCTTTGGCTACGTCCAACAAACCATGAAAATGTCTGCCATATAGCAGTTCGAAGGGCGGGAACCCAGCCTGGGGTACCTCTCGCACAGCGAACATGAGATCAGACAGAAGAAGGTCCCAATCTTTCCCATTATTAGAAACCACCCTTTTTAACATGTTTTTTTATGTTTTGTTAAACCTCTCTACCAGAACGTCCGTTTGCGGATGGTTTGATATGCAGCAACTTACAGAGTTCCCTCATGACCTTGGACATAAAGGGGTCCCCTGGTCAGTCAGAACCTCTTTAGGTAGCCCCACTCAGGAGAATATCTCCATTAGCTCCTTAGCTATAAGTTTAGGCGATGTATGTCACAGTGGCACTGCCTCTGGGTACCGAGTGGTGTAGTCTAGATTGACCAAGATGTGTTGGTGTCCTCTAGCGGACTTCAGTACTGGGCCTACAAGGTCCATAGCGATTCGCTCAAACGGTCCTTCGATGATCAGGAGAGGTACCAAGGGACTGCGAAAAAGGTGCTTGGGGCTAGTTGCCTGGCTGGTCGGGCAAGATTTACAGAATTCGTTCACCTCCCTAAACACACTGGGCCAGTAAAACCGTTGTAGTATCCGGTCCTGTGTTGTGTGCCTTCCCAAATGACCCTCGAGAACATGTTAGTAGGCTAACTCTAAAACGAGCTTGCGATAAGCCTGGGGCACCACTAACTGATCAATGGGTTTACCCCGCAGCTGCTTTAACCGATACAACATATCATGATGAACCACAAAACGGGGGAACACCAACTCTGCTCCAGCTAGTTGTGGTTCACCATCTACTATTAATACATTTTCCCAGGTTCGGGATAGGGTTGGGTCCCGGTGTTGTGCAGTACTAAAATTATCCCCGGAGACATTGAGGTCTGCCAGCTCAGGCACCGGCAGCAAGTCCTCCACGTCTCCCACCATTACACTTAGCCATCACGTGTTGTAACAGCAGCTGGTTTGTTTCTTGCTGTTGTTGGTTAGCCTCCACAAGAGCTTTCATTACAGCCTCCATTTTGTCACGTGACACAGGTTCGAATTTACCTGGTTTATTCCAGTACATCCAGCCGTACCCGAAAACAAAAATATTTCGGCGTTTACGCCAGACTCTCTGCACGTGCACGCATCCTCCACCAATTGTGAGGATTTGCTCTGGTAGACAGGGTATTCGGACGCAGTACAGAGGCAAATTACCAGTTCTTAAATTAAACTTCCGTGTCTATTCACACATAAGGCAAAAACAAAACGTCACTTTGCAGTCTTGATGTTAGTTCACACATAGAGTTGAGCGGACACCTGGATGTTCAGGTTTGATGGGTTCGGCCGAACTTCACAAAAAAGTTTGAGTTCGGGACCCGAACTTGACCCCGAACCCCATTGAAGTCAATGGGGACCCGAACTTTTGAGCACTAAAATGGCTCTAAAAATGAAATGGAAAAGATCTTGATCTAGGACGAGGAGGTCCATATGGAGTAGGAGGTTGAGGAGGCGGTGGATGTGGCGGTGTAGGTGGAAGCGGCGGTGGAGGAGGAGGAGGTAGCCAACACTGGTTTTTGGTTTTAATTTATTTAATTTATTTATTTTTTGTTTAAATTAGGGTACTCCCCAAAACATTGGGAAATATAACCAGTGATAATCCCCTCCACTCTTGCTAAACACACGTTTAGACAATACACTGGCTGCAGGGCAGGCCAGCACCTCCAAGGCGTAAAGGGCAAGCTCAGACCATGTGCCCAATTTGGAGACCCAGAAGTTGAAGGGGGCAGACCCATCAATCAGTTCGTGTAGGTGTGTGCAAACATACTGCCCCACCATGTCGCACGTCCCCGGGATGTTCACGATCCAATTGGATATCTGCTCTATCAACTTTCGATGTTCTTTTCTGCGCCTACCATGTTGATCACGGTTAGCGGCGAATCAGGATTCCACGCTAGAGAGGGAGTGTGAGAAAGAGAGACCACATCCAAGGGAGATCAATAGATGAAAAAGCAGAAGAGACTGCTGCATGACTTGGGGCTCAGACTGCTTGGCTGATTTGCAAGGGGGTGAGGTTAAAGATTGATGGACATCGGTTGCAGGTGCCAACTCTGATCTTTTAGCAGGAGACTGGGTGGGAGACAATGAAAAGGAACTGGCGGCAATGTCAGCAACCCAAGATACTATCGCCTGTACTTGTTATGGCCTCACCATTCGTAGAGCCGCATTAGGCCGGACCAAATACCGCTGAAGGTTCTATCGCACCTGAGGAAGGTGTTTCACTTGTGCGTGTAGCTGGCACAGATCGACCAGGTCCTCTACCTGCAACAGGAGCTCCACCAGCAGCACCACGACCGGGGCCACGTTCCTTATTTGACGCTCTCCTCATATTTCTCAAATTTAGGATCTTGCCCAAAATAGGTGTTTTTTATATAGAGGCTGGGCCACATGCTGCACTGGCCAATCACAGCCATGCCATTAGTAGGCATGGCTGTGATGGATTCTAAGGGCACAGAGTTAAAGGATAACTGTCGTATTTTTTTTTGCGAGTATTGGATTGTGGTGATTAATATCACCTTGGTGGCCCTATTTCAACTTTTCACTGTGTATTCAATTACCCCTTAATTCCACATTTTTGTTCCCTGTACTGCCTATTTTTTCCTGTGCTTAAAATAGGGTTGCTAGGCATGGTCCGTCTATCTGTTGAAGCACGCAGAAGCAGGCTGCGTGCAAGGTCACATTACTGACAGCCAGGGACTGTAAGTAAATGATTAAAGCCAGGTCCTCCCCAGCAGCTGATAACAGTGCCTGGGCTGTGTGCACTTCTCCCTGTCCCTGCGCTTGGCAGACGCTCCCTCACTCAGCAGAGCAGGAGAATGCAGAGTTGGAGCAGCGCAGACCAGGGAAGAGAGATCTCCCATCTGCTCAGTGTATAAATGAAAGCAACATGTGGTAAGAGAACCACTTTGTGCTGCAGAAGATTAACCCTTTAGGGGGGAGGGCTCTGGTTACTGACACTTTTGGGGGGCTATTGTTACTGGCTAGTGAATGTGTGGAGATCAATGCATTGTAGGTAGTGAGGGCAGGCGGGATTAGCCTCAGGGTGAGGGCAGTGGCGGCCTTTTTAGCTGAATAGTGAAATTTCAGTTTTATGCAGACTGGTTGCTAAGGGCCGAATCTTATTAAATATAAGGTATGTCAGTCTAATAGTAACTGATTCTGGAATATCATGTTATTAACTACATATATGAAAATTGAAATTAGGGTCTAAATGTGACAGTTATCCTTTAAACTCTTGTTGATTGGCTGTTCTGCAGCCTTTCAAAAAGCGCCATTAACTCGCCGAACACCGAACCCGAACTTTTAATGAAATGTTCGGGTTCGGGGTCCAAAAATCCTAAAGTTTGGTACGAACCCGAACTTTACAGTTCGGGTTCGCTTAACCCTATTCACACAATGGAAAGTCCACATAGCAAAAATCACCTTGTTGGCAGTTCTATCTCCAGCAGTCCATAGCAGACTTTTAGAGGGCGTGTTTAGGGGGCACATACCTCAGATCCCAGCACACACACACTTTGCTGCTGAGCCCAGCTGTCTTTTAAGTACAGCTAGATGCTGTCAAAACCCGGACCGGCACTTAAAATCCAGTCCGGTGTTTGACCCCACCTGGCTGCAAATCAGCCCAGCAGCACACGCTGGGAAGAAAATACCTTTTTTCCCAGACCATACCCTTCACTGTGTCACAATATATATATACAGTTAGGTCCATAAATATTGGGACATCGACACAATTCTAACATTTTTGGCTCTATACACCACCACAATGGATTTTAAATGAAACAAACAAGATGTGCTTTAACTGTAGACTGTCAGCTTTAATTTGAGGGTATTTACATCCAAATCAGGTGAACGGTGCAGAAATTACACCAGTTTGCAAAAGTGCCTCCCACTTGTTAAGGGACCAAAAGTAATGGGACATAATAATAATCAGAAATCAAACTTTTACTTTTTAATACTTGGTTGCAAATCCTTTGCAGTCAATTACAGTCTGGAACGCATAGACATCACCAGATGCTGGGTTTCATCCCTGGTGATGCTCTGCCAGGCCTCTACTGCAACTGTCTTCAGTTCCTGCTTGTTCTTGGGGCATTTTCCCTCCCTTTTTTTTTCTTCAGCAAGTGAAATGCATTCTCAATCGGATTCGGGTCAGGTGATTGACTTGGCCATTGCATAACATTCCACTTCTTTCCCTTAAAAAAAACTCTTTGGTTGCTTTTGCAGTATGCTTTGGGTCATTGTCCATCTGCACTGTGAAGCGCCGTCCAATGAGTTCTGAAGCATTTGGCTGAATATGAGCAGATAATATTGCCAGAAACACTTCAGAATTCATCCTGCTGCTTTTGTCAGCAGTCACATCATCAATAAATACAAGAGAACCAGTTCCATTGGCAGCCATACATGCCCACACCATGACACTACCACCACCATGCTTCACTGATGAGATGGTATGCTTAGGATCATGAGCAGTTCCTTTCCTTCACCATACGCTTCTCTTCCCATCACTCTGGTACAAGTTGACCTTGGTCTCATCTGTCCATAGGATGTTGTTCCAGAACTGTGAAGGCTTTTTTAGATGTCGTTTGGCAAACTCTAATCTGGCCTTCCTGTTTTTGAAGCTCACCAATGGTTTACATTTTGTGGTGAACCCTCTGTATTCACTCTGATTAAGTCTTCTCTTTGACACACATACACTTAGCTCCTGCAGAGTGTTCTTGATCTAGCCAACTGTTGTGAAGGGTGTTTTCTTCAACAGGGAAATAATTATTCAGTCATCCACCACAGTTGTTTTCCGTGGTCTTCCGGGTCTTTTGGTGTTGCTGAGCTCATCGGTGCAGTCCTCATTTTTAAGAATGTTCCAAACAGTTGTTTTGGCCATGCCTAATGTTTTTGCTATCTCTCTGATGGGTTTGTTTTGTTTTTTCAGCCTAATGATGGCTTGCTTCACTGATAGTGACAGCTCTTTGGATTTCATCTTGAGAGTTGACAGCAACAGATTCCAAATGCAAATAGCACACTTGAAATGAACTCTGGACCTTGTATCTGCTAATTGTAATTGGGATAATGAGGGAATAACACACACCTGGCCATGGAATAGCTGAGAAGCCAATTGTCCCATTACTTTTGGTCCTTTAAAAAGTGGGAGGCACATATGCAAACTGTTGTAATTCCTACACCGTTCACCTGATTTGGAGGTAAATACTCTCAAATTAAAGCTGACAGGTTGCAGTTAAAAACATCTTGTTTGTTTTATTTCAAATCCATTGTGGTGGTGTATAGAGACAAAAATGTTAGAATTGTGTCGATGTCCCAATATTTATGGACCTGACTGTGTATATACAGTCAGGTCCATAAATATTGGGACATCGACACAATTCTAACACTTTTGGCTCTATACACCACCACAATGGATTTGAAATGAAACGAACAAGATGTGCTTTAACTGCAGACTGTCAGCTTTAATTTGAGGGTATTTACATCCAAATCAGGTGAACGGTGTAGGAATTACAACAGTTTGCATATGTGCCTCCCACTTGTTAAGGGACCAAAAGTAATGGGACAATTGGCTTCTCAGCTGTTCCCCGGCCAGGTGTGTGTTATTCCCTCATTATCCCAATTACAATCAGCAGATAAAAGGTCCAGAGTTAATTTCAAGTGTGCTATTTGCATTTGGAATATGTGGCTGTCAACTCTCAAGATGAGATCCAAAGAGCTGTCACTATCAGTGAAGCAAGCCATCATTTGGCTGAAAAAACAAAACAAACTCATCAGAGAGATAGCAAAAACATTAGGTGTGGCCAAAACTACTGTTTGAAACATTCTTAAAAAGAAAGAACGCACCGGTGAGCTCAGCAACACCAAAATACCCGGAAGACCACGGAAAACAACTGTGGTGGATGACCGAAGAATTATTTCCCTGGTGAAGAAAACACCCTTCACAACAGTTGGCAAGATCAAGAACACTCTCCAGGAGGTAGGTGTGTGTGTGTCAAAGTCAACAATCAAGAGAAGACTTCACCAGAGTGAATACAGAGGGTTCACCACAAGATGGAAACCATTGGTGAGCCTCAAAAACAGGAAGGCCAGATTAGAGTTTGCCAAACGACA